>NC_133103.1:38747720-39387845 GCF_022965805.1 Primulina eburnea | reverse complement strand
TAGCTGAAGGAAATATTACAGGTGTTACGATTGGGGAAGAATTAAAAGTTTCTTCTATGTATGAAAGAATCACTCAAATGAATTGAAAATTCTGATGCTTTTTATCGCACTAAACCAGGTGTTTTGATACATTAGAAGAATTTTGCACAACTGTTCTTGGGCACAACTTAATATCCATAATAAACCTGTGGGCTTGTTGAATATCATAACTATTATGACAGTTTGGTGACATTTCTTGATAAAGCTGTGGACAGAATTTCATTTCAGAAAATTCACGACGGATGCTCATCTGTGCTTCGACTGCCGATCAATTAATTGATGATTTGGAATCTTTTGTTCATAAGCCTGATCCGATGATAACAAATATCAATTGGTCGCAATCAAGCAATAAGAAAAGGAAGTTGGATCATTGAGTCAAAAGTCGTGGATTGGTTTGCGTTGGTTTCAGTTTGTTATCTTCAATAAAATGCCAGGTGATATCTTTTTCATTATGTACTCTTTATTAATAGCTATTTTGACATTAGGGACAATGTCATATTCTGATTGGGGGGAGAACACATTTTAAAAAAAAAACAAATTTTAAAAAAATTAAATATTATTTTAAAATAAAACCATTTTATTGTTTGTACCTTAGTAATTTTTGCAAAAATGTCATACATTACATATTTGAAAGATTTAAATTAGAACATGCTTTAATCTATTTAAGAATGTTTAAATTTTATTTGAAAAAAAGGTCATTTTTAATATTCTGATCAATATAAAATATGATTTATGAAATCTTTTGAGTGATTACCATTGTGATAAAATTAGGTATTAAAGTATATGGCCCAAGATATACCTTATAAGAGTGCCTAAAATTTTTGAACTCGCACATATTTTGTGAGTGAGTGGAGAGGATTGAGAAAACAGCTTGCGAGCCTTTATTGATCATCGGAGAGGCTATCAATTGTTTAGATCTTGAGTTCTTATTTGAAAAAAAAAGCAAAGAAAAAAAAAAGAAAGAAAGATATTGAAGATTTATGTAATTTAAGTTATATGCTGCGACCCATTTTTCTCTCATAAAATACAAATATAAAAAAAGAAATAGAGAGAGAAATACATTGTACAAATTAAATAAATATTGTGTCAAGAAGCATAAAATTAGTTTGATTCCATGATGTAAAAAAAAAATCAGGAAAAAAATATATTATAAGAACAACTGGATTTTAAATCAATGGATCTCCTATCTTTTGATTAGTTTGGCTCGTTTGTCTGTCTGCATTCTGTAAACCATTTTTCTGAGCATTTATCTGTATTCCAACTCCATGAGAGAAATCGTTGCCATAAATTGAAAAATTTATTAACCTGTGAGGATATGGAGTTGAGACTCTTACTAGGAATTTCTGAAGGCCGTGTACATTTAACTACCTGAAATAAGCTTTGAATTGATCATCTCAAATTATTTCATAAATTATAATTATGATGATCTTGATATAATTTTGACAGTTTCAATTTAATTTAAACACTTAGATAGTTCTGATTGCATTTCTATTTAAATTAATCAATATGTTTTGTATTGCTATTAACGCTTAAATTGCTAGGGACTAGCAATAAGCTGGTTGGGAGGTGTGATAAACATAAAAATTGTATATTAATTAAATGTTTTATAATATAAATATATAGTTTTTGTTTTATTAAATGTTTAAATATTATATGTTTTATAATAAATTGTATAAAATATAAGTTGTTGTGTAATTATAAATTTTTACCTATTTTTTACAGGTTCAATAAAACAAGAATAAACTTGGAGTTTCAAATGGGATTAAGATGATTCTTGGACCTGTAGAAAGTTGATGTTAATATCTACAATATTGATGGCAAGCATGAGATAAAAATCTTCTCACAGTGGGATCAAATTAAGCAACAAATAAAGTTACCAAAAGAGTGGCAGTTTTTACCATGCTCTAGTATTTTGACCATATCTCTCAAATTACTTGGTCAAATGGTTTGAAAAAAATACCACAACTAGACAACTCAATTATCCACATGTTTCTTTTTATGTGAAGAAGCAAATTCGGAGAAGAAGATTTTCAAAAGTGGTGTGTAATATAATATAATATCTTGGAACACCAATGAAGACTTTTATGTAAAAAAATAATATTTTATTTATGGTTGTCTCCCCAAATTTGGCTATAAATAGGGGTGCATTGTAATGTATTGGGATATCCCTCATTCTATGAACAAACCTTTGAGTTCATAATATTTCTCTCTATATTTTTCTTTATTTCTTCATTTAAATATAATTAGCATGTTAATTTCATATTCAAAGTTTTACACTTTGAATAATGAATAGCTAACTTCCTAAAGTGAGATGATAAGGTGAAACTCTTGGCATGATAATAAGGTTATTAAAAGGTAAGAATCTATGTTTTATATTATTTAATCATTATTTATTGTTTATGTTATATTTATTTCTTTAAACATTTTTATACTCTACTTATAAGTGGGAGTTTTGATTTATTGTTGCTATATGTTACACTAAATTCTTGGAACCATTTAAATGTTAGTTTGGTATTACCAACCATTTAAAGTGGATGCCTTGATTTATTATATATAAATATATTATAATATTAAATTTTTGGAACGATTTAAATGTTAGTTTGGTTTTACCAACCATTTAACTTGGATTCCTTGATTTACTATATATAAATATATCATAATAATATTTTCTTGGTACCATTTAAATGTTAGTTTGGTTTTACCAACCATTTAAAGTGGGAACCTTGATTTAGTGTTTACAAATATATATATATATATAGCACAATAAATACTTGACAACATTTATAGGTTTTGGTATATATTATATATTTATGAGATAATAATTTATAACATAATATAAATATGATTATTTAATATATTGGAACCATTTTAATTAGTGGATTTCAATATTGTTCGTTAATGTTAACTTTATTAAAATACCAAGAGTGGATCCTTTAATCTCAACTACTTAAATTAAAATTTGAACAATTAAAATTTACCCATTAAATATTCAAACAATTAAAATTAAAAAGAAACAAAAACAAAAACAAAACAAAAAAGACATTGTAGTGGACTTGTAATTACCTTAGCTTCCCTGTGGATACGATATTTGGACTCACTGAATTATATTACTTGTGGACAACCTGCTCTTGGGAGTGCAACAATCAAAGTCGCAACAGAGCATACGTCTCATCATAGTCAATTCCTTCTTCTTGCCTATATCCTTGTGCTACTAGTCTTGCTTTGTTGCGTATAACTGAACCGTCCTCGATCAGTTTATTCTTGTACACCCATTTTGTACCTATAATGGTTTTTGAAGTTGGTCTTGGAACTAAGTTCCAGACGTTATTGTGAGTGAACTGATTCAGCTCTTCTTGCATAGCATTTACCCAGTTAGGATCAGCAAGAGCTTCATCAGTTTTCTTTGGTTCCAGTTGTGAGACAAAGGCTGAATGAATAAATAAATTTAACATTTGATTGCGAGTTCTTACTGGATCAGATGGATTTCCTATCACCAATTCTGGTGGATGTGATTTTCTCCATCTGTACTCATCATTTGTTGCATCAGCAACTTCTTCAGTTGGTAACTGAATGCAGTTTTCAGCTTCAGTTGATGCCTCGTCAGCTGGTATTTGAATGTTATCATTTTGCTTTATTAACTGATTGTCAGCATTGACTTCCTGCTCATTTAATTGATCCAATATCTCTGGTTCTGGTGTTTGAAAGATGTTTTTTGATTATTATGACTTTCATCTTTGTCATCATCTTCCAAACTGATATCTGTAAATCGATCAGCTAGCTCAACTTGATCAGTTGGCTTATCAGTTAGTGCAGTTTCATCAAAATCATCATGCACAGATTCTTCAACATTTAAAGTTCTTATTAGAGACTCTATAAGCTATACTAACTGATGAATATCCAAGGAATATTCCTTCTGCAGATTTGGCATCAAATGCTTTTAAATAAATTTTACCATTATCATGAATAAAACATCTGCAGCCGAATATTTTGACATAAGTGATTATACTTTTTCTTCCATGCCAGATCTCATATGGTGTTTTCATATGATTCTTATTAATCATTGATCTGTTCTAAGTATAACACGCAGTGTTTACTGCGTCTGCCCAAAATCTTTGAGAAATACCAGAATCAGCAAGCATTGTTCTAGCAGCTTCTTTAAGGGTCCGATTTCTTCTCTCAGCTACACCGTTTTGCTGAGGAGTTCTTGTTGCTGAGAGCTCATGCTTGATTCCAGCATTTTCTAGAAAGCTTGAAAGTGTTTGATTGATGAATTCAATTCCTCGATCAGATCTGATTCGATCAATCCCAACTGATTTTTCATTTAAAAGTCTTTTGAAGAGTTTAATCAGTTGTGCAGCCGTATGGTCTTTGGATTTGAGAAAGATAACCCAAGTAAATCTTGAAAAATCATCTACGACCACCAACGTGTATTTCATTCCCCCTAAGCTCATGACTGGTATTGGACCGAAGAGATCCATGTGCAATAGTTTTAAGCATCAGGATGAAGATTTACAGCCCTTGTTTTTGAAAGAAGATCGTACTTGTTTTCCATACTGACATGCTGAGCAAAGTTTTTCTTTTGAAAAATTTATTTTGGGCAAACCAGTTACAAATTCATGTTTACTCAGATAGGCAATGGATTTAAAATTTAAATGATTTAACCTTTTATGCCACAACCAGTTTTGAGATGATTTTGAAGCAATAAAGCAAATTGGTGCATAAGGCTGATCATTCCTACTGACTTTATATGTGTTTCCACATCGTTTTCCAGTTAGTATGATTTCATCAGTTGATGTTTTAACTGAGCATGAATTTATCAAATTGTACCGAGAATCCATTGTCGCATAACTGACTGATGCTAATCAAGTTATACTTCAGATTCTCTACTAATAAAACATCTTTAATATTAAAGTTACCATGGATAAGCTTACCCTTGCCCATGGTTTTACCTTTGGAATTATCTCCGAAACTGATGTTTGGACCACTATATTTGGTCAGTTGAGATAGCATACTTGCATCTCCTGTCATATGTCGTGAGCAGCCGCTGTCCAAATACCATATTGAATTTTTATATGTACATGTTACCTGCAAGCACACACATAATATTATCTTGTTCTACTGTTGATTTGACAAATTTAATGTATTTCCCTTTGTCCATGTTCTGTTTGGGTTGAGTATCTTTTGGAAATGTTTCACCTTGAGTATTGAGTCCTAATCCAGATTTATCAAAAACTGATTTTTGTGAATTTTTCATTTCATTCAATGCAGCTGATGACTTATTCCAAGATTTAATGAGCTTAGATTGTTCTGAGTTTTCAAGCATTAACTTTTGAATTAATGATTATCTTTGTTTCTTTCTTCTCTTAGCTCAGCAATCTCCCTTTTTAAACTCAACTCATCAACTAATTCAACAGTTTTGATTTTATTGTCCATGAGATCATTTTGCTTTATTTCCTCAAATGATGATGCAAGTTTCTGGTACTCATTTACCATTTCATGCAATGTTAAAATGAGTTCTTCTCGTGTAAATTCAGTTGAACTAAAATCAAATACCTGTTGACTTGTAGATTCTGCTTCAGTATCATTGGCCATTAGACATTTGACTTCCTCTTCATCACTTGAGCTATATGAGCTTTCTGGTTCTGATTCGTCACTATTAGTTTCTGCCCATTTGGATTTGCTCTCTTCAGCTAATAGAACCTCATGTTTCATTCTGTAGGTTTTCTTATCATCTCTGGGTCTTCTCTTATGCTCATATGATTTCTTTCTTCTTTCAGTTGATCCTTGACTGTCCTTTTTAGGTTTAGGACAGTCAGCAATGTAATGACCTATTTTGCCACAATTGTAGCACGCATTTGTTTCTTCTTTGGAATTATTTCTCTGGTATTGCTTCTGAAAGTTTCCTTGGTTCTTTCTCATGAAACTCGCAAAATTTTTGATGAATAATGACATAGCGTCATTGATTAACTGATCAGTAGATTTCTCAGCTGAACCAGTTGGTTCAGTTCTGACAGCTGCTAGAGCAGTTGTAGCTGTAGGAGTAGATGGTTCTCCTTCTCTCCTCTGCAATTCAAATTCATAAGCCTTTAAATCAGCAAATAGATCATGAAGTTCGATCTGGTTCAAGTCTTTAGACTCTCTCATAGCCATAGTTTTGACATCCCATTCCTTTGGAAGGCCTCTCATTACTTTTAGTGCAACCTCTTTGTTAGTATACACTTTTCCAAGTGCATTTAATTCATTGACAATACTGCTCACCCTTTCATCATACTCATTCATTGATTCTCCAACCTTCATTCTGATATTGTCAAATTTCTGAATAGCAACAAAGAGTTTATTTTCTTTTGTTTGGTCATTTCCTTCATATAACTGAATCAACTTTTCCCAAATTTCTTTTGCTGTTTTGCACATCTTTATTTTGTTGAAGGTTGCTTTGTTCAGTGTTTTGTATAGAGTATCTTTGGCCACATTGTCAAGATTGGCTTTTCTTTTGTCCTCAGTTGTCCACTCTTCTCTGGGATTTTGAATTCTCTATGGTGCTCCTTCAGTCATGGCAATTGCTGTATTTGCTTTTAGAATCTTCATGGGTCCGTCTGTTATGACATACCACATGTCATCATTTTGTGCAGCTAAGTGAGCCTGCATTCTTATTTTCCAGTCATCGAAATCTTCTGTTGAGAACATAGGAATTTTATTGAATGAAGTCATGCTAGCAGATTTATAGATCAGAAGTATTCAAGAACAAGATTCAACCGCTCTCATACCACTTGATAGGATCGGTTGTCGTAACAAGAGTGTTTAGAATGGGGGGTTGAATAAACACTTACAATTAAAATTGTTCTTTAATAATATTTGAGTTCAGTTTGGTGACAAACTGAATATCGGAATCTTGTTGGTCAATAACAATCAGTTAAACTAGAGTAGTTGCGGAAAGTAACTGACTGAAAGATAGAATACGAAACTGAAAGAAATATGCAAGAGTTGTTTCTGGATGTTCGGAGAACTCAATTACTCCAACGTCACCCCTTCTATCACAAGGATAGGATATTTACTAAAAGACTTTGATCGAGTACAACCTTTGTACAGACCCACTTCAGTTTGGACTTACCACTGCCAAAACTGAAACTCTTAGTTCTACACAATATTCTCTGTGCGTAACTGATCTTAGCACTATTGAATCTAACAACTTTTAGAGAGTGCTAGTAAGCTCAAATTGTAGCCTTGATTGCTACGAATAATTCAAATAAGGATGAGCTAAGATTTTGACAGAGTGACAGCAAATTTAAGATTGAGTGATCGTCTATGCTTTCTTTTGCTGTTCTTCAATCATATTTATAAACTTCTCTTTCAACGGTAAATTTGATATGCATTTGAATTCTAGTATCCGTTGATTGCCACTTCATCATTCCTTGGGCAATGTTCTCTTCATTGATTGTAATACGGCGTTTTAATTGCAATAGCCGAAATACGTAGTTCTATGCTGTAATGATTGAGGTGCGGCTTTCCATATTCAGTTACTGTTTGCTATGTCTCTTTGTCGGTTGAATGTTCTTTCCCGAGAAACATTCAGTTGAGATATGTTTTAACTGAAACTTATGCGGCTGAGTATATTAACTGATCGGTTTCCAACTGATCAGTTTTCTTCATTAGTTCACCTGGTTTCATTTGTTAAGTTTCAGTTGTCTCATAATTCAGTTAGTTTCTTCAGTTTGTCATGTTAGAGTAGGTGCCCGTCGAGCCAAGTGTTGGCCGAGTGTTCACAATGAAACTCTATGAATAAGTAGTCTTTATTTTAATAATATTTGAAATTATTACTTTGGCAAATCTTTATCTGTATACCCATGCTAGCTGCATAGATAAAGCCCTTGAATATACAAATAGTAGAAAGAATATGAGATGCTCATATGATGAGTATCATGAAACTCATATTTGTAATACTGTATATTCTAAACGGTTCCTAGTCGATTCAGCCGCCACTAAGAAGGATATAGGCCGCTCGAGTTAGAGACTAGTATCTGCGATGTGAGTACCATGTTTCATTGGTAGGGGACATTGTGATGTCCGAACATGCAGATAGGTGCTCCTTGTAGAGTGCACTGAACAACCCTCCATAAAAGGACTTTCCAAGTGGTTCTCACTTATCGAGTGGAAAAGTCCTGGTTTATGGTTGTACAGAATTAGTCCTTATGACCCGGGACAACATTGAGACTCTATGTGCTAGAATTACACTTTGACTTGTTTACCGACTCTCATGGGGTCATCAGGTGGCAAGGTTGGGTGTTCTGTCGAAACACATAGGAGTCGATGCATTGTAGTCGGGGATTCACCGCTTACCTTCGGGTATGGATATCCTATGTGTTATCATGTGTATGTAGATCGAAATCTCTGGCCAGAGTATGGTTGTAATTATGAAAGGTGTTTCATAGATTACACCATCGATGCAACTACGACATGACACATAGTATCGATTCATTGACAACTCTCGATAAACCAATGGTTGTCGAATCGATCGGGATATATGAGTTGAAGGGACCGTACTGTACGCTAACCATAATTGAATGGTTCTTGCAGGCACTATCATGTGATACCTAGGGAATCACGTAAGCGATGCTGCTAGGCGTTTAACGTGATTGGTTGGGTACTATCAGACTTGAGTTCTGACGTTCTTACTATCAAGGAGTTGATAAGTAAGAATGGAGCAATTGGGGTATGCTCGAATAAGGACATGTTTAGTCCGAATCACATGGAGATGTGAACCCACGGCTAGTTGTATCAATGAACCATTGAGGGCCACACAAGTACTAGCTTTGTAAATCCCGATGAGAAGTAAAAATAGTTCAATGTGTTGAACGGCTTATAAAGGAGTTTATAAGCGTAAGGAAAATTAGAAGTATGACTTCTATAAAGGAGAAAATAGTTCAAAGTGTTGAACGGCTTATAAATGTGTTTATAAGTGTAAAGAAAAATAGAAGTATGACTTCTATGAGAGAAATGTAAATTTTGATTTATGGAAGTGTTCCTAAATTAAAATTTGGCCAAGTGACTAATGTTTTTGAAAATTGTGATTTTCATAAACATTATTATGGACTAAATTAAATTAATTCAAGTGTTGAATTAATTAAACACTAGTGGGCCTAGTAGAGCCCAAATAATTAAATTAATTCAAGTGTTGGATTAATTAAATAATATTGAGTCTAGTAGAGCTCAATTAAAATAATTATTTAACTAGTGGGACTTGAGTAAATTCAAGTAATATTTAATTTGTCTCAAATATGTTTGAGATAATTAAATTTAGTCCAAAGTTTTTAATTTGATTAAAAACTATATTGTATGCATGCATGGGAGGTGAAGAGTTGGGGAATACTTTTGATTAAAATAATGGTTGGCATGCAACTTTTTGTATCAACTTTTTGCAACCCCAAGAGAACTCTTCCCTCCTCCATTTTCCAAGCAAGATGGCCGAAACTATGCTCTCTCATTCTCTCCATTTTTCTCTTCTTTGTGTTCTTGAATTGTTGAAGAATACACACACTTCTCTTTGAAAAATCTTCATATTTTTCTAGTGCAAAATATGAAGGGATCTACCTAGTTGGTGGTGGGCCTAATTTGAAGGAAAGTTTCAAGGATTTGGAGGAGGAGCTTGTAGATCTTCATGCCTTGAAGAGCTTTGTTGTTTGACAACAAAGTTGGAGCCACAATCAATCTTTTAAAGATTGATAGGTATATCTTCTAAACACACTATGAATGTCATTTTTGTGTTTTATTGTATTTGTTGCACAAGAGATAGGGGTGGCCGAAAATTTGCTTGTAAAATTCGAATTTTTGTGCTTCCGTTGCGCTTCCGGCCACCGTAACCGGTCCGCTTTCAAGTGGTATCAGAGCTATGGTTACGTTTTTGTGTAGCAAATACAATATATATTATGTTGAGATCGATTTCTAACCGCATGAGTGTATTTTTGCAACAAATCGAGGGCCGTTTTTTGGGGAAAAATTTCGGCAGCAACATGCTGCCCATTTGGGCGCCTCGGGCTGCCCGAGGGGCTGCCCGAAACGGGCAGCAAGGGCAGCCCGAGGGGCTGCCCGAAACCCCTTCTGAAAATATAAAAAAAAAAAAATTTTTTTTGTTGGCCGGAATGTTGGCCGGAATCCGGCGACGGAGCTCCGACGACGGCGATGACGGCTAGGGTTTCCAAAAGTGTTTTGGAATATCAAAGTGTCATGGGCCTTGAGTTGTTGGGCCATTGGATGGCTAACATGTTTGTGATTTTAAATGGGCCAAAATGTTTTTGGTGAAAAATAAGTTTTTGGGCCCTTAAGTTTAAAATTACAAAAGTTGCAAATTTTTCTCATGAAATAAATAATTTAAGTTGGACTTTAATTATTTATAGTAAATGGTGATTTACAAGAAATTCGGTTATAAATAAATTAATTTGAAAGTAGACAAAGGTGTTTGTATACTTTGTTAATTTAGTTTATAATTGTGGCGGTTAGTGATTGGATCAAGATATATAATATTGGATCAATTAATTATTGTGATAATTAATTGATGGTGTATGATATATGATATTATGCATGAAGGATGATCAAAAGCCCAAGCCCAATTTGCTAGGTGTATGCTAGGATATTTTGTGTTGAATGATTGTAATAATTATCAATTTATAAAGTGGGCTTGGTTTATGGCCCGTTCCCACCCCATGAGATGTATCCCTATGTGCCATGGATATTTATTTGTAAATATTAGTATAGTGGATGATCAAGATTGGAAGATGGTGGCCATGATGATTATGAAGATCGAAGACATGTAAATATTGGAAGCTTATGTAAATGTTGCATTTGCATCCCGTGCATTTACCCTAGGATTGGACCTAGGTCCGTGTTTAGCTCACACGGACCATTAGTTTTGGGGCGATTGATCATCCTTGTATTGTTTTGTATTTATAATATATGCATGATATGTTATAAATAATGAGTATGTGCGTTATTATTATGATAATAACAAAGTTGCATGAATCCGGCAAACATACGATCAAACATGGCGAGCTTTTAAAATAAAATTAATGATGAGACCTTTCAAAATTAAAAACCCTCATTTTGAATAAGATTCAAAATTAATATCAAGCCCGAAAAGGGGAATTATAAATTTGTTTATAATTTCCTTGTCTTCCATCGACAATGGGTGCATGATGAACGCTACCCGTACTCGGGGCTCGGCTCATATTATTAGGGGGCCCTGGGTGCCGGAAAGCTGTGACATCCATTGACATGGTGATGTGAACTACGTGGAACTCCCATGATTTCGGCTCATATTATTGAGGGAACTCATGGCGACCGTCCATTAAGGTTCAACATCGATGGGTAAGGCTTGACACGTGAAGATGAACGACGTCATATTATTGGGTCCTAATCAAACGTGAGACAAAAGTTTACGTTAAGGGTTGCATTGTGATGCAATTGGAAACTACCTTTTAGGAATTGTGATTGGCTGATATTATTCGGGATCATAATTCGCTAATTGGACCTTACGTACCTACTGAGGAAAGGAGTTTCCCGTTTTCACTAGAGGGTAGTGAAAGATGTCAAAACAGTGGGAGTAAATATTTATAAAGTTAAAGTCCATACTTTATATCTTACCAAATATTTAAAATAGTCATCAACATTTATCTGTTTTTACTTTTCAGTACAAATCGACAATGTCTTCGATGCGCAATTCGATATCTATAATACTCGACAAACACATATTAACTGGACCTAATTACCTCACTTGGCTAAGAAATTTGAAAATAGTCTTAAATTCGGAAAGGGTAACATATACACTAACTCAGTCGCCCCCTGTTGAGGCTCCGACTGACTGCAATCCTGAGGAATTGCAGGCTTACAAGGAATGGTGTGACCATGACTTGATAGCCAGGTGTTATATGCTGACTTCTATGAACGATGAGCTACAGAGGCGTTTTGAGGGTGCAAAGAGTGCTGCTGACATTCATTTGCATCTCAAAGAGCTCTTTGGAGAGCAAACGCGTCCTCTTAGGCATGCTACCGTCAAGGAGCTGATCACTTTGCGCATGCGAGAGGGGACCTCGGTCCATGAGCATGGCCTAAAGGTGATCGGGCTCGTGGACAAGCTCGTTGGCATGGATCTGATCCTGCCTTCGGAGTTGACCACCGACATGTTGCTGTTATCGCTGCCTAGCTCATTTGATCCTTTTGTGGTGAACTACAACATGAACAAGATGGAACCGACCCTTGAGGAGTTGGTAAACATGCTTGTTACCTTTGAGTCCACTATCAAGAAAGAGAAGTCGGTTCTTTATGTGGGTTCTTCATCTGGTACGAAGATTGATCCACATGGGAATGGAAAGAAACGTTCTTTCCAACGTCCCGAGAAGAACGAGCCCTTGTTGAGGCAATCTCCGAATCCCGTTGTGGCAGCCAGACCAGTTAAGGCTGACAAGACTGGTGATGTTTGCCATCACTGCAAGAAGCCTGGACATTGGAGGCGAAATTGCAAAGAATATCTTGCCCAGAAGTGTTCTGGAAACGGTATGTTCTAAATTTAAGTAAACATTTTAATTAACTCTACTTCTTGGGTATTAGATACCGGTTGTGACTCACATCTCTGTAATGGGTTACAGGTGATGGGAAGAAGTAGGAAGCTTAAGGAAGGTGTGACCTTCTTGAGGATGGGCAATGGAGCAAGAGTTGCTGCCAAGGCTATTAAGGATGTTTACTTATTGTTGAACAATGACTTTAAGTTAATTTTAAGAGATGTTTTGTTTGTACCTGTTTGGTGTAAAACATTGTTTCCATTTCTATTGTGATAAAAATGGATATTCTTGTTTATTTAGCAAAGGTGTTTGCAACATTTACAAGAATGAATGTTTAATTGGTACTTGAGAACTTGAAAACGATCTCTATAACTTAAAAGTAAAAGATATTCTACTAAATGTCCATTCAAAGGCAGATACCATATGAGATATGGATGGGTAAGCCTCCCAAATATTCTTATCTTAGAATATGGGGAGCCCTGCTTATGTGAAGGAGGTAGTGGGAGATAAATTGGATTGTTGATCCATTTTATGTTACTTTGTGGGATATCCAAGGAATTAAGTTGGATATCATTTCTATCATCCCCAAGAAACAAAAGTGTTTGTTTCTAGGAATGCAACCTTTTTGGAAAAGGATTTTCTATTGGATAGAAAAAGGGAGATGATAGAACTCGAAGAGGTTCGAGAGAAACCCACAATTATAGAACCCACACCCGATGAGCCAAGAGAGGAGATACAAGCTCCTAGCAGATACGAGAAAGTCTCGAGACCACCTATGAGGTATGGTCAGCTTCTTGAAGAAGGCCATGATGAGCCTAACCATGGATGTGATCCATGGACCTTCAAGGAAGCGTTATCTGATGCCAATTCATCCAAGTGGCTTGAAGAAATGGAATCTGAGATGAATTCCATGCATTCGAACCAAGTGTAGGATCTTGTGGATCCACCTGTGGGAACTGTTCCCATAGGGACTTGGGGCGGATGGGAAGGTATTGACTTTCAAGGCGCGATTGGTGGCAAAAGGATGTACTCAAAGACAAGAAGTTGACTTTGAGGAAACCTTTTCCCAGTCGTAATGTTCAAGTCCATAAGGATTTTGCTAGCCATAGCTGCATGGTATGACTATGAGATATGGCAGATGGATGTTAAGACAGTCTTTCTTAATGGGGATTTTAAGAAAGTGATTTACATGTCTCAACCTGAAGGGTTTACATCTATCGGAAGTGAGCATATGGTATGTAAACTTCAGAGATCTATTTATGATCTAAAGCAGGCATCAAGGAGTTGGAACCTTAGATTCGATAGTACAATCAAAGAGTTTGATTTACTAAGAATCATGAGGGACCCTGTGTGTATAAGAAGGTCAGTGGGAGTGTTGTGACATTCCTGGTGTTATATGTTGATGACATTCTACTCATTGGGAATGATGTAGGAATGTTGCAATCAGCTGAGATATGGTTAGCGAGTAAGTTCTCGATGCAGGACTTGGGTGAAGCATCTTTTGTATTGGGATACATATCTATTGAGATAGATCGAAAAGATGGCTTGGTCTCACCCAGTCCACATACATGATACCATCGTGAAGCGGTTCTCGATGGATGCGTCCTTGAGAGGACATCTACCAATGTGTCATGGCGTGTCCCTATCCAAGTCTGTCTCCTGAGACTGATGCAGAGATAGTGACGATGACACGCATTCCGTATGCTTCGGCAATTGGTAACATCATGTATAGGATGATATCTACACGTCCTGACGTGGCGTTTTCACTATGTGTAGTGAAAAGATATCAATCGAACCCCGGTCTTCCACAACTAGAAAGCTGTGAAAGACATCCTCAAGTTGTGAGAAGGACCAATAAGTTGTTCTTGGTCTATGGGGTAGAGAACTGAAATTGGAAGGCTATACCGACTCTAGCTTCCAAAGCGATATCGATAACTCGAAGTCAACCTCTAGTTTCGTATTCATGCTCAACGGTGCTGCTGTCTCTTGGAAGAGTTCCAAGTAAGACAATATTACGGATTCCAGCACAGAGGCCGAATACATTGCTGCATCAGATGCAGCAAGAGAGGCTGTTTGGATAAGGAATTTCGTCCAAGAGTTGGACGTCATTCCTAATGGAATTGCTCCTATCCCGGTGTTGTGTGACAACACGGGAGCTATAGCTCAAGCAAAGGAGCCAAGGTCTCATCAGAAATCCAAACTAGTATTGAGAAAGTACCACATCCTCGGAGAGATTGTGGAAAGAAGAGTAGTGTCTATTGACAAAGTCGGCTCCACAGATTATGTTGTTGATCCACTAGCTAAGCCTTTACCTGGACCATTGTTCGACAAGCATCGCGAATCAATGGGTTTTAAGCATAAGGGTAGTTGGCTCTAGTGCAAGTGGGAGATTGTTAGAGTAGGTGCCCGTCGAGCCAAGTGTTGGCCGAGTGTTCACAATGAAACTCTATGAATAAGTAGTCTTTATTTTAATAATATTTGAAATTATTACTTTGGCAAATCTTTATCTGTATACCCATGCTAGCTGCATAGATAAAGCCCTTGAATATACAAATAGTAGAAAGAATATGAGATGCTCATATGATGAGTATCATGAAACTCATATTTGTAATACTGTATATTCTAAACGGTTCCTAGTCGATTCAGCCGCCACTAAGAAGGATATAGGCCGCTCGAGTTAGAGACTAGTATCTGCGATGTGAGTACCATGTTTCATTGGTAGGGGACATTGTGATGTCCGAACATGCAGATAGGTGCTCCTTGTAGAGTGCACTGAACAACCCTCCATAAAAGGACTTTCCAAGTGGTTCTCACTTATCGAGTGGAAAAGTCCTGGTTTATGGTTGTACAGAATTAGTCCTTATGACCCGGGACAACATTGAGACTCTATGTGCTAGAATTACACTTTGACTTGTTTACCGACTCTCATGGGGTCATCAGGTGGCAAGGTTGGGTGTTCTGTCGAAACACATAGGAGTCGATGCATTGTAGTCGGGGATTCACCGCTTACCTTCGGGTATGGATATCCTATGTGTTATCATGTGTATGTAGATCGAAATCTCTGGCCAGAGTATGGTTGTAATTATGAAAGGTGTTTCATAGATTACACCATCGATGCAACTACGACATGACACATAGTATCGATTCATTGACAACTCTCGATAAACCAATGGTTGTCGAATCGATCGGGATATATGAGTTGAAGGGACCGTACTGTACGCTAACCATAATTGAATGGTTCTTGCAGGCACTATCATGTGATACCTAGGGAATCACGTAAGCGATGCTGCTAGGCGTTTAACGTGATTGGTTGGGTACTATCAGACTTGAGTTCTGACGTTCTTACTATCAAGGAGTTGATAAGTAAGAATGGAGCAATTGGGGTATGCTCGAATAAGGACATGTTTAGTCCGAATCACATGGAGATGTGAACCCACGGCTAGTTGTATCAATGAACCATTGAGGGCCACACAAGTACTAGCTTTGTAAATCCCGATGAGAAGTAAAAATAGTTCAATGTGTTGAACGGCTTATAAAGGAGTTTATAAGCGTAAGGAAAATTAGAAGTATGACTTCTATAAAGGAGAAAATAGTTCAAAGTGTTGAACGGCTTATAAATGTGTTTATAAGTGTAAAGAAAAATAGAAGTATGACTTCTATGAGAGAAATGTAAATTTTGATTTATGGAAGTGTTCCTAAATTAAAATTTGGCCAAGTGACTAATGTTTTTGAAAATTGTGATTTTCATAAACATTATTATGGACTAAATTAAATTAATTCAAGTGTTGAATTAATTAAACACTAGTGGGCCTAGTAGAGCCCAAATAATTAAATTAATTCAAGTGTTGGATTAATTAAATAATATTGAGTCTAGTAGAGCTCAATTAAAATAATTATTTAACTAGTGGGACTTGAGTAAATTCAAGTAATATTTAATTTGTCTCAAATATGTTTGAGATAATTAAATTTAGTCCAAAGTTTTTAATTTGATTAAAAACTATATTGTATGCATGCATGGGAGGTGAAGAGTTGGGGAATACTTTTGATTAAAATAATGGTTGGCATGCAACTTTTTGTATCAACTTTTTGCAACCCCAAGAGAACTCTTCCCTCCTCCATTTTCCAAGCAAGATGGCCGAAACTATGCTCTCTCATTCTCTCCATTTTTCTCTTCTTTGTGTTCTTGAATTGTTGAAGAATACACACACTTCTCTTTGAAAAATCTTCATATTTTTCTAGTGCAAAATATGAAGGGATCTACCTAGTTGGTGGTGGGCCTAATTTGAAGGAAAGTTTCAAGGATTTGGAGGAGGAGCTTGTAGATCTTCATGCCTTGAAGAGCTTTGTTGTTTGACAACAAAGTTGGAGCCACAATCAATCTTTTAAAGATTGATAGGTATATCTTCTAAACACACTATGAATGTCATTTTTGTGTTTTATTGTATTTGTTGCACAAGAGATAGGGGTGGCCGAAAATTTGCTTGTAAAATTCGAATTTTTGTGCTTCCGTTGCGCTTCCGGCCACCGTAACCGGTCCGCTTTCATGTCAAACGCTGAAATTTGGTTTCCCACATACTATCCGGGGAAATCCAATGCAGCAGCAGATGCACTGAGTCGAAAGGTATCTTCTTTATCCTTATCGACGATTGGTGTTTCGAATTTGATAGAAGATTGCTGTTTGTCTGGATTAGCCTTTGAAACAGATTGTCAGCCTCTGAGATTGTATGCTATCCGAGCTGAACCAGAATTGATATTGAGAATCAAAGAGGCACAGAAAATTGATCAGAATGTGCAGAATTCGATTGCTATTGGCAGAGCTGGACATCAATCGGAATATCAGGTTCGTGACGGTGTTTTGTATGTGAGTAATCGTATTATTGTGCCGAATGTTTCAGATTTGAGACATCGGATACTAGCAGAAGCGCACAGCAGTCGTTTTAGCATTCATCCTGGTGGAAGAAAAATTTACAATGATTTGAAGGCACAGTATTGGTTGAAACAGATGAAATCTGATGTTACTGAATTTGTAGCCAAGTGTCTGAATTGCCAACAGGTGAAAGCCGAAAGAAAGAAACTAGGAGGATTGCTGCAGAGTTTGTCCATTCCTGAATGGAAATGGGATAACATTTCCATGGATTTTGTGAGACAGTTTCCGCGTTCCTCCAGAGGTTGTGATGCGATTTGTGTAGTGATTGATCGATTGACCAAATCTGCATGTTTTATTCCATACAGACATGAACAGATGGCCGATATTCATGTCAGAGAAGTGGTTAGATTGCACAGAGTGCCGAAGTCGATAGTTTCAGACCGTGATCCTCGGTTCACTTCACACTTCTGACAGAGTTTACAACAGGTTCTAGGTACGAAATTACATCTGAGTACAGCATATCATCCATAGACTGACGGACAGTCAGAGCGGAATATCCAGAAATTGGAAGATATACTGAGAGCTGTAGTGCTTAATTTTAGCACTAACTGGCAAAATTCATTGCCGCTTTGTGATTTCTCGTACAACAACAGCTATCAGACGAGTATTGAGATGGCTCCTTTCGAGGCATTGTGTGGGGACCCAGGCTCTAACTTAATTATCTTTGGGTTTAATTGGATCTTTTGCTAGAAAATGTGTCATAAAAAAAAATTTCTTTTAAACATTATAAACTATGGTATATAATCATACACATGTGATAACTCTATTTATTTCATCAAAGATAATTACATGTCTTCTTCCATTACATGTTTATACAACTAGTGTTTACAACAAACTACATAGAAAATGTAAAACTACTAGTTCATCTTCTACGCCCGAAATCACCACGCTATCCAGTCTCAGTCAAGCTCTTCTTGACCCTGATCATGTCCCACCTGTTGTCATGCACACATACAAACACAACAACAGCCGGATACTCCGGTGAGAACATATCCCAGTATAAAACATGTATACATGCATGTCATGCAATTAAATACAAAATCATAATACATGAATCAGTAATTATGACACATTAGTGAATACAGATAAAACTCTTCGACTCTTATTCTTTGACTCGACTCATATCTAAGTCTAGGGATCCCGGTGTGAATAAGACGTAACAATCTCCCACCTACTCTCCCAATCGGGGTGGCGGTACATCTTATTCCCGGACTTCGGCCCTCTCTATATCGAATATCTACGCTAGGAGTCGATCTTCTCCTACGTACGTCGACATCGCCGAACATCCGGTATCTTGGAATATTTGCCATCGACTCACCTTTCTCATGTGCATTGTTATAATTCTATAAACAAGGCATAACCATATCAAATTATAAACAATCTAGTATCTGATTTTGGGAAACTCAAATTGGATCTAATTCGAGTTGTGTCTTCCCGAATCAACATTGAATTATACCTTTCGTTGTTCAATCTTTATCGAGGTCGAAGTCTGGATGTTGAAACTTGTCGATATCAATCTGAAATAGCAATGTCGAAAAGCAGCATATCAATCAATTACTCAACCAATACATGTACATATCAATATTCATTCTCGGTACATTTCGACGGCATAACGGCGTAATCTCGCGATACCGGTCAATTCAAACATCAATAATCAATAACAATAACTCATAATTCTCATCGTAACACATTCTACCATGCTGAAATCTGTATAATCTCATACACATATATGCTGGAAAATCGTAATAATCGCATACGGTATCATTACTTCGATCCGGTTTTGAATATACTATCACCGACATCACAATAACAAATAATAACAATCAAAATCTGATTTCCCCAATCATCTCAACTTCAAAACATGCTGAAATGTAATAATACTTACATCCTTTCGAAGCTAGCAATAAGATGAACAAGAATATGAATTCGGATCGAAAATCGGATGGTTGGATTTTTGCACAATCACTTCTCTATAATGACATGAAGTTTAAGGAAATTCTTCCATGAAGGTTTCGGTGGTTTCTCTGCTGTTGAAGTCTGAGAGAATGAATCAAGATACATGTTAAATGGTGCCCAAGACATGTGTCAACTTAAAATTCATGCTGGACTTCTCGCGCAGATGCGCGCCCTCAGGTCGCGCATGTGCGCGAGAAGTTCTGTCCCGGCACATATGCATATCAGCCCCTCGCTGATGCGAATCTTGATACGAATAAATAGCAAACACGATTAAAAGTGAATCGCACCCTCTATTCAATTACAATAACAAGACGCGTGTGTTTTCCCGATCTTTGATTCAAGTATTGTGTGATATTCACCTCTAAACTATCAAGAGTTTAGCAACAAATAATCAACGAGAGAAACAATCGCGTTTCAAGAGAACCTCCAAAGAACCCGCCCTTGGCAACCCCCGTGAAAATCGATCGACAAACGCCACAAAAGATAAATCTTTTGATAAGTTTGATTTGATACAACGCAAAAGTTATAACGAAACTTAAGCTTGTGTTCATACCGGAGTTACTGTTCACCGCGATTACTATTCATCGCGGCGGAGTTACTGTTCATCGCGAGTACTGTTCTTTCCGGAGTTACTGTTCATTCGACGGAGTTACTGTTCACGGTACTATAGCGTACTGTTCACCCGAAAAAAAAAAAAAAAAAAATTGAATCGGGTGTTTGTTGGAATTTTAGCGCTTATATTGCAGCGTTAAGTTTGTCCTTGTCATTTAGTCGCATTCTAGTCAATTTCCAAAGTTGCTTATTCTTGTGTGGTCTAAGTGAGTCGAATTTCAAGCGTCACAGGATTGATCTCATAAGTTTGATACGTGGAAGCCACGATACTTAAGCGCCCCTCGAGAATTCTCACTTGAGTGAAAATATTTGAGTGGAGTGAATTTTCATTGGAGTGATTTGTGAGGTTTTGTGGTGAGGGAAAAAGACGAGTGCGAGTGAATTTTCATTGGAGTGACTAGTGAGAATTTGTGGTGAGGAAACTTTATTCTTTATTGTTTTATACTAACCTTTTTCTTGCAGGTATAATGATTGACGGACGTCAATTTAAAACGATGTTAGGAGGATTGGATAGAAGGTGGGAGAAGGAGTTTAAGCCTCAACGAAAAAATATCGGAGGTGTGAAGAAGAGGAGATGTATGATATGCATATTGATGAGAATAGGCGAGGTAGTAGAGTTGGAGGAGATACGTTGTTGAACATGGATCGTTATAGGAGATTTGATGAGGATAAGGGGTATAGAAGCCGGGAAGGGTATAGACTGAGTGGTACGAAGATGACAATTCCATTTTTCAGTGGGGAAGCCGATCCAAAGGTGTACCTTGAGTGGGAAGAGAGAATGGAGTGTGTATTTGAGAGCCGGGATGATTATACTGAAGCAATGAAGGTAAGACGAGCTTGCAGTGAGTTTACCGACTATGCTAGTACTTGGTGGGATAAGTTAGTACTAGGTAGGAGACGATGTGGGCATGACCCTATAGTTACATGGGATGAGATGAAAATGGTGATGAGGAAGCAGTTTGTTCCAAATCACAATGCTAGGAGGTGCAACTCGAGTGGTAGGCAGGAAATTGACTCGTGGGAGGAGTTCTTGACATCCGCACGAAGGTCGAGTGGAGAGAAGAAGGTCATAACTAGACCGAAGTTGGTTTCGAAGCTTGAATATCAAGGTACATTTAAAAACTCAAATTCTCGTACTTGTGATATTATATGTTGTTGGTGTCTAGAGGTAGGACATGATATTTATCATTGTCCGAATGAGGATATGAAGGTAGTGGATTCCACTTCCAACCTTGAAGCCAAACCTGTGGATGATTTGAATGTTGAGATTGATACTTCAATTGTGTCTCATGCGAGTATTGAGTGTTGTGCTGTGGAGGGTGAGTTATTATATGATGTGCAAGTTGTTTCTTTTGCTCCGCTGTCTACGAATGTCATTTGTATTGACGAATCAATTTGTTATGAGTTGAGAGAAAAAGAAAATGAGATGGTCGAAAAAAAGAGTGATAAAAAAAATGAGATGGCCCTCGATGAAAAAAAAGAGTTGTGTGAAAAAGAGGCCAAAGAAAAAGAAAAAGAAAAAGAAAAGAAATATAATTTGAAGGCCCAAAAGAGTGAAAAGAGTGAGGATGAGAGTTGTTTAATTTTGTATAAATCTCTCCAAGTACCTAGGTACAAAGATGAGATTTACATATCTAGTGATAATATAGCCGGTTCAATCCCGAGCATCGTTATTTCTCATTTGCAGGGTTATGATGAAGTTGTGATGAGGGGACGAGCAAATATGGAAGGTGTAAAAATGCAATGGGGTGATCCATTTGGTGTTGAGAGCAATCACCGTGAGGTAAGCATAGTTGCCTACGCAACAAGCATGAGGTATGATTTCAGTCCTTATCTTAATTCATTGTTGTGTTGTGCTCAAGAATTTGGGGTGAGTGTTGAAAGTGTGATGTCCAAATGGCCTAACTATGAGTTAACGATTTTGTCGAGGCGTCACAAAATTGAGAGTGGTGATATATTGAATGGACTAGATTAAAATGTGATTGATTTTGAGTGTTCAAAGATTGTCAAGTTGATAAGGCTTTGTCATGGCAATGACTTGTGTGCAATTGAATTCAATTCATGTGATGAGTTGAATGATTACATGGATAGTACATTTAATGTGTTCTATTTGCATGATTCTTACTTGTTTGATGATGGCTTTGGAAATAGCATGAATGAATGTAAGAATTTTTATGTGCATAATGAGTACAATTTTAAGGAGAATAAATTCTTCATTCTATATTCATTGCATGAGTTATGTACTAGTGATGCATATAGTGGTGTTTTTATCTTTGATAAAATGCATGATTATATGTGTTGGTTGCATATGAAGAGGTATGTTGAGTGGGATTGTGAGGCATGCATTGCATATAAGAGATTGACATTTTGCCTAGATTCTTATATCGTGCATGAACTATGTCTTATTCCTAGTGAGCTATGGTCGTACACATGTATGGATATCATTTGTGTGTTGACTAGGTCTAAGAAGGGGAGGAATCTGATTTTCGTGATACTTAATAATATCTTGTTGTTGTTATTTGGTGTCATTTGTTATTTAATGTTTGGTAAAGTTGATGAGTTTGTAGGAAAGACAATGGTGATGTTGGGAATTCCAGTGCTAAGGGAGCATGCAAACGATAGCGTCTACAAACTTGAGCTTAGAGGTAAGCATGTTGATAATATCGTCCTTGTTATTACTAACTTGCTTCGTTTTTGTGCAGGGGAACAAGATTTGAGGACAAATCTTTTTGAAGAAGGGGAGTATGATGTGAATCTGGCCGAGCATGGTGTTCAAAATATTGATAAGCAAGGGAGAAGGGCTCGTGATGCATGGGAGCACGTTGGAAAGCCGAAGGAACATTAATCAAGCATTATTTTGAAGAACCGAGGCTGCACGGACCAGTACACGGGGTCCGTGTCCATTACACTTGAGGATAAGAAATCCCGAGCCTACACAGACCCGAGCACGGACCTGTACACGGGGTCCGTGTCTACTACTTTCGAGACATGAAAATTACAGTGCCTACACGGACCCCCTTCCGGACCTCTACACGGGGTCCGTGTCCTTTACGAATTGGAGAGAAGATTTTTTCCTATTTTAGAGTTTTATTTATTTTGGCAAGTAGATTTGATATCTTTTGATTTTGAGACAATATATACTGGAAAATTTCATCATTGAAAACAACATTGATTATTATTCATCTTTTATGATATTGAGAATTCTCTCAACACAAGCTTAAGTTTCGTTATAACTTTTGCGTTGTATCAAATCAAACTTATCAAAAGATTTATCTTTTGTGGCGTTTGTCGATCGATTTTCACGGGGGTTGCCAAGGGCGGGTTCTTTGGAGGTTCTCTTGAAACGCGATTGTTTCTCTCGTTGATTATTTGTTGCTAAACTCTTGCTAGTTTAGAGGTGAATATCACACAATACTTGAATCAAAGATCGGGAAAACACACGCGTCTTGTTATTGTAATTGAATAGAGGGTGCGATTCACTTTTAATCGTGTTTGCTATTTATTCGTATCAAGATTCGCATCACTCGCGCATATGCGCGCCTTATCTCGCGCATTTCTCCGCGCATGTGCGCCACATGTTCTGCCTTTACACTTATTTTGTATATTTTCTCGTCTTTTCCGGTCTGATACAATGCGTCTATAATCACCTCAATTATCAACAAATCATTTCCGATTATAATAACCCAATTCTTGGGCCTTACATTTCTCCCCCCTAAGATACGATTTCGTCCCCGAAATCACAGGCGATCAAAACATATCAATAAGAAGGTATAATAAAACTATATAGAAAACTCGCATTAGTGGAATAGCTCTGGGAACCTCTGTCTCATATCTGACTCCGTCTCCCAGGTAGCTTCTTCTATGCCATGACGAATCCACTTGATCTTCACCAACGGGATAATCTTTGTTCTTAGCTGTTTTTCCTTCTGATCAAGAATTTGAATCGGCTGCTCAAAATAACTTAAAGTCTTATTGAGTTTGCCTTCGTCGGGCTGAAGAATATGAGAAGTATCTGGCAGATATTTCCGTAACATCGACACATTAAAGACGTCGTGTATCCAGGATAGAGAAGGAGGAAGAGCAAGTCTATATGCATGATCACCAATCTTCTCAAGAATCTCGTATGGACCAATGTATCTAGGAGACAATTTCCCACGTTTGCCAAATCTGACAATGCCTCCGAAAGGAGAAATCTTCAAAAATACTTTGTCTCCCTATTCAAACACTAACGTTCGACGACGTACATTTGCATACTTGGCTTGTCTATCATGCGTTGTCTTCATTTTTTTCTGTATTAACTTCACTTTCTCAGTCATCTCTCGGATCATATCAAGCCCAAGTTCTGGTACCTCAGATATATCATCTCAATATAGCAGCAATCTGCACTTCTTTCCCTATAAAGCCTCAAACGGTGCCATCTTGATGCTCGTCTGATAGCTGTTGTTGTACGAGAATTCCCAAAGTGGTAGTGAATCTTGCCAACTAGTGCCAAAGTCTAGCACTACAGCTCTCAGCATATCCTCTAAAGTCTGGGTAGTTCCCTCTGACTATCCATCTGTCTGGGGATGGTAAGTAGTACTCAGGTGCAATGTAGTACCTAAATACTGCTGCAAACTGTGCCAGAAAAGTGAAGTGAATTGGGGATCACGATCTGATACGATAGATTTCTGCACACCATGCAATCTGACCACTTCTCTGAAATATATCTCTGCCATCTGATCATGTCGGTACGTCATTCTTTATGGAATAAAACATGCTGATTTGGTCAATCTGTCAATCACGACCCAAATCACACCACAACCCTGGTTGATCGTGGTAACTTCGTAATAAAATCCATGGAAATGTGATCCCATTTCCATTCGGGAATAGATAAACTCTGTAGTAAACCTCCGGGTTTCTTCCTCTCGGCCTTTACCTGTTGGCAATTCAAACACTTAGATACAAACTCTGCAATGTCTGATTTCATCTTTTTCCACCAAAACTGTTTCTTCAGATCATTGTACATCTTTCTACCACCAGGATGAACACTGAACCGGTTACAGTGCACTTCTGATAGTATCTGCTGTTTCACATCTGAGACATCTGGCACTACAAGACGGTTATTCACATACAACATATGATCATGTACCTGATACTCTGACTGATGTCCTGATCTGACCATTTCAATCGACTTCTGAACATTTGGATCATTTTTCTGTGCTTCTTTAATGCGAACAATCAAATCTGTTCGACTTGAACAGTAAATAATCGCAATGGTCTATCTAACCCAGACAAACAGCAATCTTCTATTAAACTGGAAACGTCAACAATCAATAAGGATAGAGAACATACCTTACGACTTAATGCATCAGCTGCGGCATTGAACTTTCCTGGATTATTTGATTTTACAATCGAAATCCTTCAATAAATCAAGCCATCTTCGTTGTCTCATATTCAACTCTGACTGTGAAAACAGGTATTTCAGACTCTTGTGATCAGAATAGATTTCAAACTTCTCGTCGTAGAGATAGTGTCGTCATATCTTCAGTGCAAACACAATGGCTGCCAATTCAAGATTATGAATTGGGTAACGAGTTTTGTGTGGCTTCAACTGTCTCCAGGCATATGCAATCACATGTCCTCGCTGTATAAGATTACATCCTAGCCCTCTGTGCGATGCATCACAATATACAACAAAATCACCAGTACCTGAATGGATAGTCAATACTGGAGCACTGGTTAATCTTTTCTTCAACTCTAGGAAGCTAGATTCACACGCATCTGACCACACAAACGGAGCATTCTTATGAGTTAGCTGTGTAATCAACTTTGCAATACTGGAAAAATCTCTGATAAATCGTCGGTAGTAGCCTGCTAGACCCATGAAACTGCGTATCTCTGGCACGGATGTCGGTCTAGGCCAATTGATCACAGCCTCGACTTTGCTAGGGTCAACAGAAATACCCTCTCCAGATACAATATGCCCCAGAAACACAACTTGCTTCAGCCAGAACTCACACTTCGACAGTTTGGCATACAATTTCTCTGCTCTAAAAATTCTCAACACAGTCCTCAAATGGTTAGCATGATCAGTCATATTCTTTGAATATATCAAAATATCATCGATGAATATAATCACAAAATCGTCAAGGTACTTCTGAAAGACACGGTTCATCAAACCCATAAACACAGCTGGGGCATTCGTTAAACCAAATGTAATGACAATAAATTCGTAATGTCCATATCTGGTTCTAAACACTATCTTCGGTATATCAGACTCTCTGACCCTCAGCTGGTGATATCCAGATCTCAGATCGATCTTGGAATATACAGAAGAACCCTGTAACTGAACAAAAAAATCATCTATACGGGGCAATGGGTACTTGTTCTTTACTGTTGCTTTATTCAGTTGTCGATAATCGATGCAAAGTCTCGT
Organism: Primulina eburnea; assembly: GCF_022965805.1. Lineage (NCBI taxonomy): Eukaryota > Viridiplantae > Streptophyta > Magnoliopsida > Lamiales > Gesneriaceae > Primulina > Primulina eburnea. The sequence goes on along the minus strand of NC_133103.1, from coordinate 39,361,351 downwards.
CGAACCATCCTTCTTTCGGACAAACAGTACTGGAGCACACCAAGGAGATACACTCGGTTTGATATAACCTTTGGCCAATAAATCTTCGAGTTGTTCTTTCATTTTTTTCAATTCAATAGGTGCCATTCTATAGGGAGCTCGAGATATAGGAACAGTACCTGGTAGAAGATCAATACTGAAATCTACCTCTGGGGCTGGAGGTAACCCTGGAATCTCGTCTGGGAATACATCGGCAAACTCACACACTACTGTAAAATCTGCCAATGATGGGCTCGATTTCAGTAGATCTACTGAATATACAAGGAACCCCTCTGCTCCTTTCTGCAACAATCGACTCATAGACAATACAGATATCAAGGGAATCCGACCTCTGGAACCCATACCGTAGAATTTCCATTCATCAGCCATCTCTGGTCTGAATCTGACAATCTTCTAGAAACAATCTACAGTGGCTCTGTACTTGGTTAACATATCGATCCCAACAATACAGTCAAAATAAGACAACCCAAGTACAACACAGTTTAACTCAATCTCATTACCCTCAAACTGTAGCATGCAATGTCTAACCGATGTCACTGATATCAAACCACTCCCCAAAGGAGAAGAAATAGATACTACAGAGGTAATGATTCAACATGCAAAGCATGCATCAATGCAAAGCGTTCAGAAATGAATGTATGAGATGCACCCGTATCTATCAATACATAAGCAGGATAACCGCAAAGAAAACAGGTACCTGCGATCACATCATCTGGTGCATCTTGGGCCTGTTCTTCTGTCAGTGCAAATACTCGAGCCTGCTGTCTGGGAGGTTGGCTCACAGTCTGGCTCCCTCCTCGCCTTGACTGGACTGTACCGGTGGCGGATGGAAGGAATGTACAGATGATGCTTGCCTCTCAGGCTGAGGTACTGATGCAGATGATCCTTGTAATAGCCAAGCCTGGTGTACGGTACGGTTTAAGTTTTCATAAGTTTATTGACTACTTGGTCAAGTTTAGGTATAGTTTGGATGTTAAGAGTTTCGATTTATGATTTATAGTATGGCTGGTTATAGATGATGTGTAGTGCTTTTGTAGCGGCGTTACGATTAAATTCATGATAATACGTATATTGAGCCAATTGGTATGAGGCCAATTGGAGTGATTAGATAAGACATAGAGGTATAACTTTCTTATTTTGAGTTTTGTTCAAATCATTGTGGAAGGTAAGCCAAAAGTGCCCCGAAGTGTGTCGTGTGTTTCGACGTTCCTCCAGTGACACATGTTGGGAGAATGGGCATAAATTTTTACTCAGACGTCCAAATGATCTGCAATTTTGAGGGATTTAAGATGAGACATAGAGCTACAACTTTGTAGCTTATCATTTTTCCAAATTATGTCGGGAAGAGGCGTTTTGGAAGCGATCTTTGGAGTGGTAGTGCGCAGAGCGCGCGCCCGGGCGGGAATTGTTGTCCGCCCCAGCGAGCCTTGCTCGAAAATTTGGTATTTTGGCCGAGAGTTCCGCGCCTGAGCGGAAAAAGATGTCCGCCCCAGCGGCCAGCGATTTTCAAAAAGCGTGTTTTTGGAGTTTTAAGTGCTTATATACAAGTGTTGCTCTATTTTCTCTCATTTCTTCCCTCATTCTCGATTCTTCTCTCAAGGGGTGAGCTAGTGTTCCATTTTCTTTCTTTTGTTCTCTTGATTCAAGCCTCTTGTTGGATTATTGGAGTGAGAGCAAGGTTATTTTGGGTTCAAGGAAGCTAAGGTAAGCTTTTGGTTTAGTTTATTCTTGGTTTTGAAGTTGGGAGAAATCATGGGTTTGGTGATGTGTTGATTTTATGGATTAATTGATATGGGTTTATGATTATTGAGTTGTTGATGGTTCAATACATGGTTTATTGTTGTAGGATTGCTATCAAGAGATTAGATACAAGGTTCCAAGTGGTTGTAAGTGGAATTTCATTCCTTGTGCTCACATGATATTATATGTATGATGTTCTAATGATTTTAAAGTGTTATTCCCTTCATTTGATTCATGGTTATGTATTGATACACTTGATATATATATTGGAGGCTTTTTATGTCTCAATTTGTGAAAGGGAATACAAGAGATTAATGCTTTCAAAGTGTTTGATGAAATGTCAAAGAAAGAGTTCAAATGTTTTATGGATTGATAGATACATAGTCAGAGATTGCATGCAATTAGTTGATCAACGACCATAGGCTTATATCCCTCGAGTTGTCGATTTATATCGATGGGATATAGGTAAGAGACAGAGATACTATATAGATGTCAATCCATACCAGAGAAAAGAGAAATACCATCGTTATTATTATTCATGCTATGATATTCATATTTCAGAGTTGATGGTATTTAATGTTTTCAAAGTCATGATTTTCAGAGTATGCTATGTATTATTGCTATATAAGAGTTCCACTTGCTGAGTTTTATACTCATTTCAGTTATTCATGTGATGCAGATAAGAGCGACGGACTAGGACGTTGATTGGAGCCGGGGTCATATGCATAAGAGATGGAAGGAAGTGGAAGATTATTTTGTTATACATGATCAAAATGATATTTTGTATTTTGATGCAACACTTTTTGGATCATGTATATTCTTTTGATGGTATATATATTGGAAATGTATTTTGAATCCTTCCTCCCTTTAAAGAAAAATTTTAAATTCCGCTGTTATTTTATAAAATGGGTCAGAGGTGGCACATTTAGTGGTATCAGAGCACCGTTCTTCGGACCAATGCATATGACTTCGTCTAATTTCAACAGTCCGGGTATGTCTTATTCTACATCTATTCATTGTTATCTATTGATTTGCATTTTGTGAGCACATTGTAGAGTATGCCTCCTAAGAGGAAAGCCGTAGAGGGTGAGGATAGTTCTTCCTCTAGAATTGTCGATGAGTTCGGCAAGTTGTTGAAAGAGCAAGCCAAGGTCCATAGTGAACAGATCCAGAAGTTGCTTTGTATGCAAGGTGCAGGCCAAGGCAGAGGTCAAGTGAGAGGCCAAGTAGCTCAAGCAGTTGGAACCGATGCGATCTTTACCGCTTTCAAGAGGATGGATCCGCCGGAATTTGCAGGAAGCACTGATCCGTTGGTGGCAGTAGAGTGGATCAAGGCTCTTGAGGCTATCTTTGTTCATCTTGGATTTGAAGACAAGGAAACAATCAAGGTTAGTGTGAATGCACAGTTGTGCAGTGTTCATGTTAGTCAAGGCTGCACGCATTTGGTGGAATGCTACCAAGGTTAGTGTGAATGTACCGACATTGAAGTGGCAAGAGTTCACCAAGCTTTTCTACGATAAGTATTTCCCTGATGCACTTCGAGCCTGCAAGGTGACTGAGTTCTTGGAGCTTCGACAGGGAGGTATGAATGTTGATGAGTATATTCTCAACTTTGAGGAGGGCTGTCTGTTTGCCCCGTATGTTGCTTCCAACGACAAGGACAAAGGTGCTCATCTCATCAGAGGTCTTCGAGCGGAGATCAGAAGAGATATCAACATGTCCAAAGCTGTGACTTTTAAAGAAATTGTGTCGAAGGCGTTGTTGGCTGAACAAGACGAGAAGGATATCGCCAGAGAGAGGCAGGAGAGGCATCAAGCTATTGTTCAGAGAGGCCAGGGCTCGAATCAGAGAGGCAAGGATCGTTTCAAGGGGAAAGGCAAGATAGAGCCGAGTCCTAAACCACCGGCAGTTCTATTTGATCCCGAGAAGCCTTTGTGCCCCAAGTGGAGTCGTCATCATCGCGGAGAGTGCAGATTTGGCACTCATACTTGCTATCGTTGTGGCACTGCAGGCCATATTGCCAAAGATTGTCCAAGAGGAACGAGCAAGGATAAGGTGCAGGGTCGCATCTTTACGATGACCAAGGAAGATGATGGAAATAAGGGAGGTATGCTCGCCTGTGCAGGTACTTCGCTGGTCCTTCCTTTTATTTCGTGTCTTGAGGCTGAGAAGTTATTGTTTAGAGGTTGTGTTGGATTTTTGGCTTCGATTGTTGATATGGATAAGATTGTGAAGTTGAATATTGATGATATTGATGTTGTGAGAGAGTTCGTTGATGTTTTTAAGGATGATGTGCCGGGTTTACCGCCGGACATAGATGTGGAGTTTGTGATTGATCTAGTTCCAGGTACGGTTCCTATTTCCAAGGCTCCGTATAGAATGGCCCCAACAGAGATGAAAGAGTTGAAGACGCAGTTGCAAGATCTATTGGATAAGGGTTTTATTCGGCCGAGTTCTTCGCCTTGGGGAGCTCCGGTTCTTTTCGTCAAGAAGAAAGATGGGACTTTGCGGCTGTGTATTGATTACAAAGAGATCAACAAAGTGACTATCCAGAATAAGTATCCGTTGCCACGGATAGACGATCTTTTGACCAATTGCATGGGGCTACAGTATTTTCGAAGATTGATCTGAGATCTGGCTATTATCAGTTGAAGGTTAGGGAGTCTGATATCCCTAAGACGGCGTTCCGGACCATGTATGGTCATTATGAATTCCTTGTGATGTCTTTTGGTCTGACAAATGCTCCTTCAGTCTTCATGGATCTTATGAACCGTGTGTTCAAGCCGTATTTGGATAGCTTCGTCATTGTTTTCATCGATGACATTCTGATTTATTCCAAGACCAAAGAGCTTCATTCAGAGCACCTCAGAGTTGTTCTTCAGTTGTTGAGAGAGAAGAGGTTGTTTGCTAAGTTAAAGAAATGTGAGTTCTGGTTGGAGCAGATTTCTTTTTTAGGCCATGTTGTTTCGAAGGATGGTATAGCTGTTGATCCCATGAAAATCAAAGCGATTCAGAAATGGCCTAGCCCTACCACTGTATCAGAGGTACGCAATTTCCTTGGTTTGGTGGGTTATTATCGTCGTTTCATTTCAGATTTCTCCAAGATTGCCCTGCCGTTCACCAATCTGACGAGGAAGACTGCGAAGTTTGAGTGGTCCAATGATTTCCAGAGTGGATTTCAAGAGTTGAAAGATAAGCTGACGACAGCTCTTGTTCTAGCATTGCCCAATGGTTCAGAGGACTTTGTTGTTTATACTGACGCGTCGAAGAAGGGTCTTGGTGCAGTGCTGATGCAACGTGGTAAGGTCATAGCCTATGCTTCTCGCCACTTGAAGGACTATGAGAAGAATTATCCTACGCACGATTTGGAGCTGGCAGCTGTGGTTTTCGCCTTGAAGATATGGAGACACTACTTATATGGCGAAAAGTGTGAGATCTTCACAGACCACAAGAGTTTGAAGTATCTGTTTTCCCAGAAAGAACTTAATATGCGGCAGAGGAGGTGTTTAGAGCTTGTTAAAGACTATGATGTGACTATTAGTTACCACCCAGGGAAAGCGAATGTTGTAGCAGACGCTTTGAGCCGTAAATCGAGTTCTTCCTTGAGTTCGATGATTCAGAAGCCGTTATTGTTAGACTTGCAGCGAGAGGATATAGCTTTGGTGGTTCCGGGGACCATTGCTCGCTTTTCAGCGTTGGTCATTCGGGCTACTTTGACGGACAGGATCCGTAGAGAGCAGGCCAGTGATTTGCAGTTGGCAGAGATGAGAGCTAGAGCAGAGGAGAGAGGTAACTCAGAATTTGGAGTGAATGGAGATGGTTTGGTGACTTTCAGATGCCGTATTTGTGTTCCCGCTGGTGATGATATTCGTAGAGACGTCTTGACAGAGGCTCATACCGCGCCATATTCGATACATACAGGTGGTACCAAGATGTATCAGGATCTTCGTAGACTCTACTGGTGGCCAGGTATGAAGAAAGATATTGCCATGTTTATTTCTCAGTGCCTAACTTGTCAGCAGGTGAAGATTGAGCACCAGAGACCTGCTGGGACATTGCTATCTTTGCCGATTCCTCAGTGAAAGTGGGAGCATATTACGATGGACTTCGTGACTGGTCTTCCCAAGACGCAGAAAGGGTTCAACTCGATTTGGGTTATTGTTGATCGATTGACCAAGTCAGCGCATTTTCTCCCAGTCAAGACGACGTATTCTATGAACCAGTATGCCGAGGATTATATAGCAGAGATTGTTAGACTTCATGGTGTCCCTGTGTCGATTGTGTCTGATCGTGACCCTAGATTTAACTCAGAGTTTTGGAAGAGTTTGCACAGAGCTATGGGTTCACGGTTAGCTTTCAGTACAGCATATCACCCTCAGAGCGACGGTCAATCAGAGAGAGTCATTCAGATTCTAGAGGATATGCTCAGAGCTTGCACTATTGATTATTCTGGTAGCTGGGATTCTAAATTGCCTCTTGTTGAGTTCACGTATAACAATAGCTACCAAGCGATGATTGGGATGGCACCATACGAAGCACTTTATGGCAGGAAGTGTAGATCTCCCTTGTATTGGGATGAGGTTGGCGAGAGGAAGATGTTGGGTCCAGAGTTGGTCCAACAGACTGCAAATGTTGTTGCTGTTATTAGAGAGAGGATGAAGACAGCGCAGTCGAGACAGAAGAGCTATGCGGATGTACGTCGTAGACCTTTGCAGTTTGAGGTTGGCGATCATGTATTCTTGAAGATTGCACCTCTTAAGGGTGTGATGCGGTTTGGCAAGAAGGGAAAGTTGAGTCCGAGATTTATTGGTCTATTTGAGATTTTGGACAGAGTTGGTGATCGAGCTTACAGGTTAGCCCTACCGCCAAATCTTGACAGAGTTCACAATGTTTTTCATGTCTCTATGCTCAGGAAGTATATTGCAAATCCTTCTCATGTTCTTCACCACGAGCCATTGGACTTGACGCCGAATTTGACGTACCAAGAGATTCCGGTTCAGATTCTGGACCGCAAAGTTAAAGTTTTGAGGAACAAAGAGATCGGCATCGTTAAAGTTCTTTGGAGGAATCATTTGATCGAAGAGGCCACGTGGGAACCAGAGGATGAGATGAGAGAGAAGTATCCTGAGTTGTTTGCGCAGTGACGTCAATTTCGAGGACGAAATTCCTCTAAGGAGGGGAGATTGTAATAGCCAAGCCTGGTGTACGGTACGGTTTAAGTTTTCATAAGTTTATTGACTACTTGGTCAAGTTTAGGTATAGTTTGGATGTTAAGAGTTTCGATTTATGATTTATAGTATGGTTGGTTATAGATGATGTGTAGTGCTTTTGTAGCGGCGTTACGATTAAATTCATGATAATTCGTATATTGAGCCAATTGGTATGAGGCCAATTGGAATGATTATATAAGACATAGAGGTATAACTTTCTTATTTTGAGTTTTGTTTAAATCATGGTGGAGGTAAGCCAAAAGTGCCCCGAAGTGTGTCGTGTGTTTCGACGTTCCTCCAGTGACACACGTTGGGAGAATGGGCATAACTTTTTACTCAGACGTCCAAATGATCTGCAATTTTGAGGGATTCAAGATGAGACATAGAGCTACAACTTTGTAGTTTACCATTTTTCAAAATTATGTCGGGAAGAGGCGTTTCGGAAGCGATCTTTGGAGTGGTAGTGCGCAGAGCGCGCGCCCAGGCGGGAATTGTTGTCCGCCCCAGCGAGCCTTGCTCGAAAATTTGGTATTTTGGCCGAGAGTTCCGCGCCTGAGCGGAAAAAGATGTCCGCCCCTGCGGCCAGCGATTTTCAAAAAGCGTGTTTTTGGAGTTTTAAGTGCTTATATACAAGTGTTGCTCTATTTTCTCTCATTTCTTCCCTCATTCTCGATTCTTCTCTCAAGGGGTGAGCTAGGGTTCCATTTTCTTTCTTTTGTTCTCTTGATTCAAGCCTCTTGTTGGATTATTGGAGTGAGAGCAAGGTTATTTTGGGTTTAAGGAAGCTAAGGTAAGCTTTTGGTTTAGTTTATTCTTGGTTTTGAAGTTGGGAGAAATCATGGGTTTGGTGATGTGTTGATTTTATGGATTAATTGATATGGGTTTATGATTATTGAGTTGTTGATGGTTCAATACATGGTTTATTGTTGTAGGATTGCTATCAAGAGATTAGATACAAGGTTCTAAGTGGTTGTAAGTGGAATTTCATTCCTTGTGCTCACATGATATTATATGTATGATGTTCTAATGATTTTAAAGTGTTATTCCTTTCATTTGATTCATGGTTATGTATTGATACACTTGATATATATATTGGAGGCTTTTTATGTCTCAATTTGTGAAAGGGAATACAAGAGATTAATGCTTTCAAAGTGTTTGATGAAATGTCAAAGAAAGAGTTCAAATGTTTTATGGATTGATAGATACATAGTCAGAGATTGCATGCAATTAGTTGATCAACGACCATAGGCTTATATCCCTCAGAGTTGTCGATTTATATCGATGGGATATAGGTAAGAGACAGAGATACTATATAGATGTCAATCCATACCAGAGAAAAGAGAAATACCATCGTTATTATTATTCATGCTATGATATTCATATTTCAGAGTTGATGGTATTTAATGTTTTCAAAGTCATGATTTTCAGAGTATGCTATGTATTATTGCTATATAAGAGTTCCACTTGCTGAGTTTTATACTCATTTCAGTTATTCATGTGATGCAGATAAGAGCGACGGACCAGGACGTTGATTGGAGCCGGGGTCATATGCATAAGAGATGGAAGGAAGTGGAAGATTATTTTGTTATACATGATCAAAATGATATTTTGTATTTTGATGCAACACTTTTTGGATCATGTATATTCTTTTGATGGTATATATATTGGAAATGTATTTTGAATCCTTCCTCCCTTTAAAGAAAAATTTTAAATTCCGCTGTTATTTTATAAAATGGGTCAGAGGTGGCACATTTAGTGGTATCAGAGCACCGTTCTTCGGACCAATGCATATGACTTCGTCTAATTTCAACAGTCCGGGTATGTCTTATTCTACATCTATTCATTGTTATCTATTGATTTGCATTTTGTGAGCACATTGTAGAGTATGCCTCCTAAGAGGAAAGCCGTAGAGGGTGAGGATAGTTCTTCCTCTAGAGTTGTCGATGAGTTCGGCAAGTTGTTGAAAGAGCAAGCCAAGGTCCATAGTGAACAGATCCAGAAGTTGCTTTGTATGCAAGGTGCAGGCCAAGGCAGAGGTCAAGTGAGAGGCCAAGTAGCTCAAGCAGTTGGAACCGATGCGATCTTTACCGCTTTCAAGAGGATGGATCTCCGGAATTTGCAGGAAGCACTGATCCGTTGGTGGCAGTAGAGTGGATCAAGGCTCTTGAGGCTATCTTTGTTCATCTTGGATTTGAAGACAAGGAAACAATCAAGGTTATTGTGAATGCACAGTTGTGCAGTGTTCATGTTAGTCAAGGCTGCACGCATTTGGTGGAATGCTACCAAGGTTAGTGTGAATGTACCGACATTGAAGTGGCAAGAGTTCACCGAGCTTTTCTACGATAAGTATTTCCCTGATGCACTTCGAGCCCGCAAGGTGACTGAGTTCTTGGAGCTTCGACAGGGAGGTATGAATGTTGATGAGTATATTCTCAACTTTGAGGAGGGCTGTCTGTTTGCCCCGTATGTTGCTTCCAACGACAAGGACAAAGGTGCTCATCTCATCAGAGGTCTTCGAGCGGAGATCAGAAGAGATATCAACATGTCCAAAGCTGTGACTTTTAAAGAAATTGTGTCGAAGGCGTTGTTGGCTGAACAAGACGAGAAGGATATCGCCAGAGAGAGGCAGGAGAGGCATCAAGCTATTGTTCAGAGAGGCCAGGGCTCGAATCAGAGAGGCAAGGATCGTTTCAAGGGGAAAGGCAAGATAGAGCCGAGTCCTAAACCACCGGCAGTTCTATTTGATCCCGAGAAGCCTTTGTGCCCCAAGTGGAGTCGTCATCATCGCGGAGAGTGCAGATTTGGCACTCATACTTGCTATCGTTGTGGCACTGCAGGCCATATTGCCAAAGATTGTCCAAGAGGAACGAGCAAGGATAAGGTGCAGGGTCGCATCTTTACGATGACCAAGGAAGATGATGGAAATAAGGGAGGTATGCTCGCCTGTGCAGGTACTTCGCTGGTCCTTCCTTTTATTTCGTGTCTTGAGGCTGAGAAGTTATTGTTTAGAGGTTGTGTTGGATTTTTGGCTTCGATTGTTGATATGGATAAGATTGTGAAGTTGAATATTGATGATATTGATGTTGTGAGAGAGTTCGTTGATGTTTTTAAGGATGATGTGTCGGGTTTACCGCCGGACATAGATGTGGAGTTTGTGATTGATCTAGTTCCAGGTACGGTTCCTATTTCCAAGGCTCCGTATAGAATGGCCCCAACAGAGATGAAAGAGTTGAAGACGCAGTTGCAAGATCTATTGGATAAGGGTTTTATTCGGCCGAGTTCTTTGCCTTGGGGAGCTCCGGTTCTTTTCGTCAAGAAGAAAGATGGGACTTTGCGGCTGTGTATTGATTACAAAGAGATCAACAAAGTGACTATCAAGAATAAGTATCCGTTGCCACGGATAGACGATCTTTTGACCAATTGCATGGGGCTACAGTATTTTCGAAGATTGATCTGAGATCTGGCTATTATCAGTTGAAGGTTAGGGAGTCTGATATCCCTAAGACGGCGTTCCGGACCATGTATGGTCATTATGAATTCCTTGTGATGTCTTTTGGTCTGACAAATGCTCCTTCAGTCTTCATGGATCTTATGAACCGTGTGTTCAAGCCGTATTTGGATAGCTTCGTCATTGTTTTCATCGATGACATTCTGATTTATTCCAAGACCAAAGAGCTTCATTCAGAGCACCTCAGAGTTGTTCTTCAGTTGTTGAGAGAGAAGAGGTTGTTTGCTAAGTTAAAGAAATGTGAGTTCTGGTTGGAGCAGATTTCTTTTTTAGGCCATGTTGTTTCGAAGGATGGTATAGCTGTTGATCCCATGAAAATCAAAGCGATTCAGAAATGGCCTAGCCCTACCACTGTATCAGAGGTACGCAATTTCCTTGGTTTGGTGGGTTATTATCGTCGTTTCATTTCAGATTTCTCCAAGATTGCCCTGCCGTTCACCAATCTGACGAGGAAGACTGCGAAGTTTGAGTGGTCCAATGATTTCCAGAGTGGATTTCAAGAGTTGAAAGATAAGCTGACGACAGCTCTTGTTCTAGCATTGCCCAATGGTTCAGAGGACTTTGTTGTTTATACTGACGCGTCGAAGAAGGGTCTTGGTGCAGTGCTGATGCAACGTGGTAAGGTCATAGCCTATGCTTCTCGCCACTTGAAGGACTATGAGAAGAATTATCCTACGCACGATTTGGAGCTGGCAGCTGTGGTTTTCGCCTTGAAGATATGGAGACACTACTTATATGGCGAAAAGTGTGAGATCTTCACAGACCACAAGAGTTTGAAGTATCTGTTTTCCCAGAAAGAATTTAATATGCGGCAGAGGAGGTGTTTAGAGCTTGTTAAAGACTATGATGTGACTATTAGTTACCACCCAGGGAAAGCGAATGTTGTAGCAGACGCTTTGAGCCGTAAATCGAGTTCTTCCTTGAGTTCGATGATTCAGAAGCCGTTATTGTTAGACTTGCAGCGAGAGGATATAGCTTTGGTGGTTCCGGGGACCATTGCTCGCTTTTCAGCGTTGGTCATTCGGGCTACTTTGACGGACAGGATCCGTAGAGAGCAGGCCAGTGATTTGCAGTTGGCAGAGATGAGAGCTAGAGCAGAGGAGAGAGGTAACTCAGAATTTGGAGTGAATGGAGATGGTTTGGTGACTTTCAGATGCCGTATTTGTGTTCCCGCTGGTGATGATATTCGTAGAGACGTCTTGACAGAGGCTCATACCGCGCCATATTCGATACATACAGGTGGTACCAAGATGTATCAGGATCTTCGTAGACTCTACTGGTGGCCAGGTATGAAGAAAGATATTGTCATGTTTATTTCTCAGTGCCTAACTTGTCAGCAGGTGAAGATTGAGCACCAGAGACCTGCTGGGACATTGCTATCTTTGCCGATTCCTCAGTGAAAGTGGGAGCATATTACGATGGACTTCGTGACTGGTCTTCCCAAGACGCAGAAAGGGTTCAACTCGATTTGGGTTATTGTTGATCGATTGACCAAGTCAGCGCATTTTCTCCCAGTCAAGACGACGTATTCTATGAACCAGTATGCCGAGGATTATATAGCAGAGATTGTTAGACTTCATGGTGTCCCTGTGTCGATTGTGTCTGATCGTGACCCTAGATTTAACTCAGAGTTTTGGAAGAGTTTGCACAGAGCTATGGGTTCACGGTTAGCTTTCAGTACAGCATATCACCCTCAGAGCGACGGTCAATCAGAGAGAGTCATTCAGATTCTAGAGGATATGCTCAGAGCTTGCACTATTGATTATTCTGGTAGCTGGGATTCTAAATTGCCTCTTGTTGAGTTCACGTATAACAATAGCTACCAAGCGATGATTGGGATGGCACCGTACGAAGCACTTTATGGCAGGAAGTGTAGATCTCCCTTGTATTGGGATGAGGTTGGCGAGAGGAAGATGTTGGGTCCAGAGTTGGTCCAACAGACTGCAAATGTTGTTGCTGTTATTAGAGAGAGGATGAAGACAGCGCAGTCGAGACAGAAGAGCTATGCGGATGTACGTCGTAGACCTTTGCAGTTTGAGGTTGGCGATCATGTGTTCTTGAAGATTGCACCTCTTAAGGGTGTGATGCGGTTTGGCAAGAAGGGAAAGTTGAGTCCGAGATTTATTGGTCTATTTGAGATTTTGGACAGAGTTGGTGATCGAGCTTACAGGTTAGCCCTACCGCCAAATCTTGACAGAGTTCACAATGTTTTTCATGTCTCTATGCTCAGGAAGTATATTGCAAATCCTTCTCATGTTCTTCACCACGAGCCATTGGACTTGACGCCGAATTTGACGTACCAAGAGATTCCGGTTCAGATTCTGGACCGCAAAGTTAAAGTTTTGAGGAACAAAGAGATCGGCATCGTTAAAGTTCTTTGGAGGAATCATTTGATCGAAGAGGCCACGTGGGAACCAGAGGATGAGATGAGAGAGAAGTATCCTGAGTTGTTTGCGCAGTGACGTCAATTTCGAGGACGAAATTCCTCTAAGGAGGGGAGATTGTAATAGCCAAGCCTGGTGTACGGTACGGTTTAAGTTTTCATAAGTTTATTGACTACTTGGTCAAGTTTAGGTATAGTTTGGATGTTAAGAGTTTCGATTTATGATTTATAGTATGGTTGGTTATAGATGATGTGTAGTGCTTTTGTAGCGGCGTTACGATTAAATTCATGATAATTCGTATATTGAGCCAATTGGTATGAGGCCAATTGGAATGATTATATAAGACATAGAGGTATAACTTTCTTATTTTGAGTTTTGTTTAAATCATGGTGGAGGTAAGCCAAAAGTGCCCCGAAGTGTGTCGTGTGTTTCGACGTTCCTCCAGTGACACACGTTGGGAGAATGGGCATAACTTTTTACTCAGACGTCCAAATGATCTGCAATTTTGAGGGATTCAAGATGAGACATAGAGCTACAACTTTGTAGTTTACCATTTTTCAAAATTATGTCGGGAAGAGGCGTTTCGGAAGCGATCTTTGGAGTGGTAGTGCGCAGAGTGCGCGCCCAGGCGGGAATTGTTGTCCGCCCCAGCGAGCCTTGCTCGAAAATTTGGTATTTTGGCCGAGAGTTCCGCGCCTGAGCGGAAAAAGATGTCCGCCCCAGCGGCCAGCGATTTTCAAAAAGCGTGTTTTTGGAGTTTTAAGTGCTTATATACAAGTGTTGCTCTATTTTCTCTCATTTCTTCCCTCATTCTCGATTCTTCTCTCAAGGGGTGAGCTAGGGTTCCATTTTCTTTCTTTTGTTCTCTTGATTCAAGCCTCTTGTTGGATTATTGGAGTGAGAGCAAGGTTATTTTGGGTTTAAGGAAGCTAAGGTAAGCTTTTGGTTTAGTTTATTCTTGGTTTTGAAGTTGGGAGAAATCATGGGTTTGGTGATGTGTTGATTTTATGGATTAATTGATATGGGTTTATGATTATTGAGTTGTTGATGGTTCAATACATGGTTTATTGTTGTAGGATTGCTATCAAGAGATTAGATACAAGGTTCTAAGTGGTTGTAAGTGGAATTTCATTCCTTGTGCTCACATGATATTATATGTATGATGTTCTAATGATTTTAAAGTGTTATTCCTTTCATTTGATTCATGGTTATGTATTGATACACTTGATATATATATTGGAGGCTTTTTATGTCTCAATTTGTGAAAGGGAATACAAGAGATTAATGCTTTCAAAGTGTTTGATGAAATGTCAAAGAAAGAGTTCAAATGTTTTATGGATTGATAGATACATAGTCAGAGATTGCATGCAATTAGTTGATCAACGACCAAAGGCTTATATCCCTCAGAGTTGTCGATTTATATCGATGGGATATAGGTAAGAGACAGAGATACTATATAGATGTCAATCCATACCAGAGAAAAGAGAAATACCATCGTTATTATTATTCATGCTATGATATTCATATTTCAGAGTTGATGGTATTTAATGTTTTCAAAGTCATGATTTTCAGAGTATGCTATGTATTATTGCTATATAAGAGTTCCACTTGCTGAGTTTTATACTCATTTCAGTTATTCATGTGATGCAGATAAGAGCGACGGACCAGGACGTTGATTGGAGCCGGGGTCATATGCATAAGAGATGGAAGGAAGTGGAAGATTATTTTTTTATACATGATCAAAATGATATTTTGTATTTTGATGCAACACTTTTTGGATTATGTATATTCTTTTGATGGTATATATATTGGAAATGTATTTTGAATCCTTCCTCCCTTTAAAGAAAAATTTTAAATTCCGCTGTTATTTTATAAAATGGGTCAGAGGTGTCACAATCCTGCACCCTGAGATCGTTGTGACCCTCTCTGTGGACAGACTCTGGCAAAATGTCCCTGTTGTCTGCAGATATTGCATCGCCCAACCAATCCTGACACTGATCTGTAGGATTTCTGCCTCCACAAGTACTGCAATACACCCCCGTATAATCTGAACTCTGACCAGGACCCCTCTATCGTGACCCACCGGAGCTCGATGAACTGCTACCCGACTTCTTGAACTGTTTTCATCGGGCTTTCAGTTGATCTTTCTTGCCACTGCTACTACCACCACTCTCGAATCTGGGAGGTGGTTGAAAATAGGGCTGTGGTGGTCTTGTAATCGGAGCAGCATATGAAAGTCCTCGTTGTTTAATCAGGCCCGCTTCCGCACCCTTGGCTTGGTTCAAGGCATCTGAAAATTTGTTCGGTCGACCAGTATTCACCAAGGTAAAAATATCATGATCCAAGCCATTGATAAACTAATCTGCAATGGCCTCGTCATTTTCTGCAACGTGAGGAGCAAATCGGAGCAATTTCGAAAACTTTGCCACATATTCTTCGATATTCAGCTGTCCCTGTTTCAGATTGGCAAACTCGGCACCTTTATCCTTTCTGTAGGACACGAGAAAGAATCATTGATAGAACTCTGCTTTAAAGACCTTCCAAATGATCTTTGTGCCACGATGCTCCAATGCTCTCTTTGTGGTAATCCACCAATTCTTTGCGACTTCATGCAGTTGATGGCCAATTAACTTCACTCGACGCTCATCGGTATAGTCAAGGGATTCAAATAACATCTCGATGTCATCTAACCAGCTTTCGCAATCCATAGCGCTCTCATTACCTTTCAATGTCGGCGGTTTGAAGGATTGAAACCGTTTCGGTTGTCTCCATCGGTGTTGCAGTGACATCCATCGGATCATTAGAAGTACTGCCATGTTCTGGTACCGGACGTACAGGCACTGCTGCTCTTCGAGGAGGCATAACTTATTATCAAATGGATTAGTACACAATCTATAATCTATTTCAGTCCTCCTCAGATCATAAACTTATGATCCAGAATCGGTTCTGATTCATTTTATTCTTAATACATCTCGCAATAAATCAGATAGGCAGGTAAACATGTATTACCACAAGAAACATGCTTTCATATAGAACATATGTAAATCAACATACAATTAATAGCATGCTAGCATCAACAAAGCAAGGAAGACGACTGGATCTACCCCGCTCATTCACTTCTAGTTCAGTCTAAAGGATCTATTGCTCTGATACCACTTGATGTGGGGACCCGGGCTCTAACTCAATTACCTTTGGGATTAATTGGATCTTTGCTAGAAAATGGGTCATAAAAAAATCTCTTTTAAACATTATAAACTATGGTATATAATCATACACATGTGATAACTCTATTTATTTCATCAAAGATAATTACATGTATTCTTCCATTACATGTTTATACAACTAGTGTTTACAACAAACTACATAGCAAATGTAAAACTACTAGTTCATCTTCTATGCCCGAAATCACCACGCTATCCAGTCTCAGTCACGCTCTCCTTGACCCTGATCCTGTCCCACCTGTTTTCATGCACACATACAGACACAACAACAGCCGGATACTCCGGTGAGAACAAATCCCCGTAAAAAACATGTATACATGCATGTCATGCAATTAAATACAAAATCATAATACATGAATCAGTAATTATGACACATTAGTGAATACAGAAAAAACTTTTCGACTCTTTTCTTTAACTCGACTCATATCTAAGTCTAGGGATCCCGGTGTGAATAAGACGTAACAATCTCCCACCTACTCTCCCAATCAGGGTGGCGGTACATCTTATTCCCGGACTTCGGCCCTCTCTATATCGAATATCTACGCTAGGAGTCGATCTTCTCCTAAGTACGTCGATATCGCCGAACATCCGGTATCTTGGAATATTTGCCATCGACTCACCTTTCTCATGTGCATTGTTATAATTCTATAAACAAGGCATAACCATATCAAATTATAAACAATCTAGTATCTGATTTTGGGAAACTCCAATTGGATCTAATTCGAGTTGTGTCTTCCCGAATCAACATTGAATTATACCTTTCGTTGTTCAATCTTTATCGAGGTCGAAGTCTGGATGTTGAAACTTGTCGATATCAATCTGAAATAGCAATGTCGAAAAGCAGCACATCAATCAATTACTCAACCAATACATGTACATATCAATATTCATTCTCGGTACATTTCGACGGCATAACGGCGTAATCTCGCGATACCGGTCAATTCAAACATCAATAATCAATAACAATAACTCATAATTCTCATCGTAACACAATCTACCATGCTGAAATCTGCATAATCTCATACACATATATGCTGGAAAATCGTAATAATCGCATACGGTATCATTACTTCGATCCGGTTTTGAATATACTATCACCGACATCACAATAACAAATAATAACAATCAAAATCTGATTTCCCCAATCATCTCAACTCAAAACATGCTGAAATGTAATAATACTTACATCCTTTCGAAGCTAGTAATAAGAGGAACAAGAATATGAATTCGGATCGAAAATCGGATGGTTGGATTTTTGCACAATCACTTCTCTATAATGACATGAAGTTTAAGGAAATTCTTCCATGAAGGTTTCGATGGTTTCTCTGCTGTTGAAGTCTGAGAGAATGAATCAAGATACATGTTAAATGGTGCCCAAGACATGTGTCAACTTAAAATTCATGCTGGACTTCTCGCGCAGATGCGCACCCTCAGGTCGCGCATGTGCACGAGAAGTTCTGTCCCGGCACATTGGCATATCAGCCCCTCACGCATATGCGCGCCTTATCTCGTGCATATGCGCGAGGTCTTAGCGCGCATTTCTCCGCGCATGTGCGCCACATGTTCTGCCTTCACACGTATTTTGTATATTTTCTCATCTTTTCCAGTCCGATACAATGCGTCTATAATCACCTCAATTATCAACAAATCATTTTCGATTATAATAACCCAATTCTAGGGCCTTACACATTGTACGGTAAGAAATGCAGATCCCCTCTTTATTGGGATGATATCTCTGAAGTTCCTGAGACTAGACCTGATATGAGCAGAGATATTACTTAAAAAGTGAAGCTGATTCAGAAAAGAATGAAGGCAGCTCAAGACAGACAGGACAAATATGTCAACATCCGACGACGACCGTTGGTATTTGAGACTGGAGACCGAGTATTCCTGAAAATTTCATCTTTCCGAGGTTTTGTCAGATTTGGAAAGAAATGAAAGTTGTCTCCATGATACATTGGGCCGTATGAGATTCTCGAGAAGATAGGAGATCGTGCCTATCGACTCGCATTGCTGCCTTTTTTATCAGGAATACATGATGTTTTTCTTGTATCGTTGTTGAGTAAATAACTGCCTGATGCTTCGCACATTATGCATCCAGACGAGGCCGAGCTTGACGAGACATTGAGCTACTTCAAGAAGCCGATTCAGATTCTTGATCGGAAAGAAAAGCAACTCAGAACAAAGACAATTCCGTTGGTGAAGGTTCAGTGGAGTCTTCATGGTATCGAAGAAGCTACCTGGGAGACTGAATCAGAAATGAGGCAGAGATTCCCAGAATTATTTCACTGATGTGAGTATTCTTATTTAGCTTATATTCTCCATTCCTTATTTTATCTGATTTGATATCTAAGTTGATTGCCTGTGATTTCGGGGACGAAATCGAATCTTAGGGGGGAGACATGTAACGCCCGAGATTTACTGTGTTGTTAATCTAAAATGAGTTGTTAATTAATTGATGTGATTATAGATGGAACGGATTAGACCGGAATAGGCGGAAAGGAGATTTGAATTAAGTGTGAGGATTGAGCCTCGCGCATATGCGCGTTCATGCTGGGCGCATATGTGCGGAGTGGGCAGAGAACCTCACGCATAAGCGCAACCAGGATCCGCGCATGTGCGCGAGGCTACCCGAGAGTTGTGAAGAATTGTGAAGGACCTCGCGCATATGCGCCGAATGAGGGCACGCATATGCACGAGATGCCGTGATGAAGACGCGCCGAGACATAAGGTCTCGCGCATATGCGCCGAGATAGGTCGCGCATATGCGCGAGACGTGCTGCACAAACGTGAAACCACTAGGCCTTCACATGCAATATAATATGTAAATCATTTTCATTCCTTCGAAAATTGACAGAGGAAGAACGAAAATCTCTGAGGAGAAAGCTTAAGTCCTTCGAACAAGGAATTTAAAGATTTCGCGAAATCCGCCCGTTAGAATTGGAATCCGACTTCAGTACTGTATTCCTATCGTTGACAGCTACAACTGGACGTAAGTTTTACTGCGTTTTGTTAAGATTTGAAATTATGATATTGCTGGAATCGAATATGATTCATATATGATGTTCTTGACATATTAGACATCGTAGAATCGAAGTCAGATTAAGAAACAGATTGATTATGGAATTGTTGTAGTTTTTCAGATTATATTGGTTGATATTGGATAGATTTGACTTATGGATTAATTCTAGATTGTATTGATATCAGTTATGGATTGTAATTATTATCTGTTGATGTTGTATTGACGGGGATATCAGGATTGTTCCGTTATGCCGTTGATTTTGAGTTAAATCCATATTTATCAGATTCGGTATTGATCTGAGCAGTATATTGATATTGTACTATTTGATATTGTCATTGCCAGATTGAGTATTGACAGATTCGAATCAAAGACTTCGACAGAATCAGATTTACAGTGTGTGCAGTGATTTGAATTGATATATTTGTTCTATAGATTTATAGAAAGCAGGTATTATACGAGTATTAAACGAGTAATCTGGTGACATAGGTGCCGGATAGTGATGGAATCAGTCACTGGCACATTGCACATTGTCACAAGCTAGTGAATTGGCGAAAGTGCCAAATTCTGTGACGGATAGGTCAAGACACCAGATGTTTGGTTGTATCGAAGTGGATAGAATTGGAGTTTCTTCTATTACTGATAATCGATATGGAATACCAACGTCTGGAAACCGGAATCCATAGACTAGGATTGAGTCTAGTCTGAGACGTGGAGTCACGAGTCTGATTGGCGTTTTTACTTTGGTTATGTTTCAGATTTTGATACATGTTACTGATATCTGTTACATTCTTTTACATTTTTTATATGATTGCATGTTTCGTTGATTTATACTGGTATGTATTTCTCACCGGAGTTATCCGGCTGTTGTCTTGTTTGTATGTGTGCATGGCAACAAGGGGGATAGGATCAGGGTCGAGGAGATGATGAGAGATCGTGATTAGAGTGGTGACTACGGACTTTGACGTTGCTTTATATAGGATTCAGGACTTGACATTTAGTTGTTGAACCTTAGTTTAAGTTTGATGTTTGTAGTACAAGACTTGTACTTTAATACTGACATGTATATTAGAATGTATTCCATTACGTTCCACATGTAATACTGTATTTAAAAAAAATTAGACCCTGTTTATTATAATTGATTAAATTGTCCCAATGATGATTAAGAATATGATTAGCGTCCGGGTCCCTACACTATGCTACTGTTACTACATGTGCATTCAAGTCTGAGCAAGCTTTTAGGGACATTGAGTTTGAGATTCAGTGCAAGAGGCAATAGCACCATAATAACAAAAAGACAAACAAGAAACATTATACAGATCCTCCTAGACCTCAAGGGACTAAAAAGCCCCAAGGTCAAAACAAGAAGCAAAGACAGCAAAGGCCATAAAATATAGGAGCTCCACAGCCTGCTGAGAGGCAACCAAGCAAGGAGTGCAATCGCTTACATCTTGCCAAATGTGAATGGGGGACATACAAGTGTTTCTACTGCAAGGAAAATGGGCACAAAGCTGCTGATTTCCCGAAGAAGAAAGCACCTACTGTGGGACAAGCTTATGTTATGAATGCTGAAGAAGCGGAGGAGGAGGCAGACACTACACTCATTACGGGTAACCTAGTCATTTACCATTTTTATATTGCTTAGTAATTGCATGAAATGTTAAATTGGTTATTGGAATTGAATTGGGAACAAGAGCTAACCTAGTGGAAAGTAGGTTGTATGTTCTACTTAGTTAGACTTAAGTTATAATTTTAGAAACCATAGAAATTGGTATTGAATTTTGTGCCTTAACTTATGTGGAGGATGTTATATTACAATAAAAGTTTTAGGGCCAAAATTAAAGAAAAATCATAGTTAAGGGATATGGGAGAATTTCGAACTTTTAGGGGACAATGAGAAATTTTCGAATCATAGTTAAGGGATATGGGAGAATTTCGAACTTTTAGGGGACAATGAGAAATTTTCGAAAATTTTAAGGGACTTTAATGCAATTACCGAATCCTTAAGGACCATGATGTAATTTTTGAAATTTTAAGGGACTAAAATGAAAAATTTCGAAAATATAAGGGCAAATTGCATCCAAAAAATTGGGACTAGAATGCAAATTTTGAAAAATTGAAGGGCTAAAAATGCAATTTTTCGAGAAATGCTTAAGTTCAACACGCAATCTTCATATAACTTTGGGAAATTAATGATAGTAAATCCTTAAGTTTCAAAACGAAAAGATTTAAAAGACATTTTCGCCACGTGGAGGATCATCATTCTAGGTGTAGCTACCTATGCATTGCTAGATTCAGGAGCTACACATTCGTTCATATCTGAAACCTTCATCAAAAGACTTAATATTACTCCTCAAGATATGGGTTTGTGTTTCAAAGTTTCTGTTCCTTCCGGTGATCAAATGCTCACATCTAAAATTTTCAAGAATCTGGAGCTTCGTTTATTCAAAGATGTGGTTCGGGCAGATCTTATTGTGCTTCTTATGCCCGAATTTAATATCACACTTGGGCTGGATTGGCTATCACCAAATGGAGCTTCGATTGATTTTAGTCAGCGATCAGTGTCAATTCGACCGCCAAGTGGTAATTCTTTTGTCTTTGAGGCGGCGAGAAACAAGTAAATGCCACACATCATCTCTTTTCTATGTGCGAGGAAGCTTATTAAATGTGGATGCCAAGATTTTCTAGCATGTGTCACTACTGCACATGCATCTATCAGTCAGAAGTTGGAGGATGTTGATATTGCCAGAGATTTTTCTAGCGTCTTTCTCGAGGACGTTTCTGGCATTCTACCCGATCGTGAAGTGGAATTCTCTATTGATCTAATACCGGGCACTGTTCCTATATCAAAAGCACCTTATCTTCTAGCACCCGCTGAAATGAGAGAACTAAAAGATCAAATCCAAGAGTTGCTAGACAAGGGTTTCATTCGCCCTAGTTATTCTCCATGGGGCACACCGGTATTATTTTTGAAAAAGAAAGATGGTAGTATGCGTCTTTGCATCGATTATCGAGAGCTTAATAGGGTCACTATAAAAAACAAGTATCCACTGCCAAGAATAGAAGATTTATTTGATCAGTTGCAAGGAGCATCGATATTCTCCAAGATTGATCTGTGATCTGGATACCACCAATTAAAATTAAAGGAGTCAGATGTTCACAAGACGGCATTGCGCACGAGATATGGGCAGTATGAGTTTATGGTCATGTCATTTGGGTAGGCCAATGCGCCAACGATCTTCATAGATCTCATGAATCGCGTATTTCAGCCGTATCTGGATCAGTTTATTATAATCTTCATGGATGACATATTGATCTATTCCAAGAGCAGAGAGGAGCATAGCCGTCATTTGAGGACAGGACTGCAAGTACTGCAAGACAGGAAGCTTTATGCAAAATTCAGCACGTGCGAGTTTTGGCTTGATAGAGTGGCATTTTTAGGCCACATCATTTCTTGTGACGGTGTTGAAGTTGATCCAAGTAAAGTGGAAGCAGTGAAAGAGTGGCCAGCCCCAAAGAGTGTTACCGAGATTCGTAGTTTCTTGGACTAGCCGGCTATTATCGCAAGTTTATTCAAGGGTTCTCATCTATAGCAGTACCTATGACCGCCTTGACAAAGAAAAATGCAAAGTTTGTTTGGGGTCCTGAGTGTCAAGACAGTTTTGACAAGTTGAAGCAAGTCTAGATATCAGCACCAGTGTTATCTATGTCATTGGGGCAAGGGGAGTATGTTCTTTACACCGACGCTTCTAAACCTGGTTTGGGCGCAGTTTTGATGCAAAATTACCGAGTTATCGCCTATGCGTCGAGACAGCTGAAAATCCACGAGAAGAACTACCCTACTCATGATCTTGAGCTTGCAGCAGTAGTCTTGGCACTAAAAATTTGGAGACGCTACCTTTATGGGGAGAAGTTCAAGATATTCACCGACCATAAAAGTTTGAAATACTTCTTCACCCAAAAGGAATTGAATATGAGACAGCGCAGATGACTTGAGTTAGTGAAGGATTATGATTGCGATATTAGCTACCATCTGAGAAAAGCTAATGTAGTGGCAAACGCATTGAGTATAAAATTAGCAGTTATCACTAAGCTATCACTCCAAAGACCGTTGCAGTCCGAGATACAACGGTTTGAGCTTGCAGTGTATGCTAGGGGCGAGGCCCCTAATCTTGCCACGCTATCAGTACAGTCGAATTTGAGAGATAGAATTCGGGATGGACATTCCACTGATGAGCAGTTGCAAAAGTGGAGAGCTAGAGATGAAGCAAAGGTCCGGAATTTATATTTAGAGGTGGATGGTTTTTGTAAAGTACCGTACTTTTTACCATACAAAATTTGCGGAAAAATTAAAATTTTTCTTTAATATAAAATAATCTTCAATATTTGCCATAAAATACTACAACCAAATCCCCCATAAGAAAAGGTTGTCAAAAGAGTCGTTCATAAAATATTTGAAATTCAACATCACCAATAAAATCTGCTAACAAAATACTTGCTCAAAACATCTCCCATCACATCATATAAATCAGAGTATTTTTAAACTTTGCATAAAAACGTAAACATGGCGGTCCTCGGGTTTAGCCTCCCGCTCAGTCCAAGCCTGCCACTTGGTCGCCACCTCCTGTCTCCTCATCAACATAAGCACCTGCATCGATCAAGTCTAGTGAGTCTAAAGACTCAACACGTATAAACTGGGAATAACGAGTATTACATAATAAAACCACATACAACTTCAAAATATAACATATATACTTGAAACTTAAACTTTGCGTAATAAACTTGAACTCTTAATAAACTTAAACTTTCATAATAACTTTGAACTCTCATAAACTTCTTTGAACTTGAACATACATACTTTGAAACTTGAACTTGCATAATAACTTGAACTTTCATAAACTTGAGCTTTGCATAAACTTTGAACATACATGCATACATAATATGACGTGCCATCACATAAACTTTTCTTTAAACATGCTTTCATACTTCAACATACTTAACTTCATCATTTTGCGTAGAGGATGTTTCAAAGCAAGTGACCCATAACATAATAAATATCTGATCAGACAAACCACAGTACTGGGCTGACAGGGACGTATCCACTGCCACATACATGAGATCCCTGTTCATAATTTAACAGGCCAGTTGATCCACGTTCATAATTTAACGCTTCACAACCACGATCTAACCCGTTCATAATTTAACGGGCGGATTGGTCCCCGTTCATAATTTAACGCTTTCCAATCCTAACTTCAAACCCGTTCATAATTTAACGGGGTGGAGAGGTCCTCGGCCACATTCACCGACTTCCAAACCCATTCACTTTTGGTCACAAGACATTTAGCATACCTCAAAAACTTCAAATATTTTCTTTGCACGTCATACATACTTACTTTGCATTGAGGGATTCGTTGGATGTCAATCGGGTCGTTGCTGCAACATACTAATATGAATACATAAACTTAACTTGTACAACTTAAACGTAAATGTCATGCTTAATCCCAAGCTAAATAAATTCTTAGAACATTCTATAATTTCCCATGACATAACCCTGTAAAACATCATATTAAACTATGGTATAAAACCTCAAATCAAACCTTAAATAATAAAAGAATATACCTAAAATCTGAAGGTACACGGACCCCGTCCCTAGGTCCGTATCATGGTCCGTGTCCGTGCGCTTAAAAATTGTTGTGATGAAATAAGAAGGCACGGACACCGTGCCTACCTCCGTGTCCGGGTCCGTGTCCGCTCTGTTCGACGAATTATTTTATGAAAATTTTGCGACATGTCTATTCTCCCAATTAACACATAAGGCATCAAGATTCATCACTATGAGACCATTCTAGGACACCATAACAATGAACTAAACTTTTATAATCACCCTACAATTCATACGACCCAAAATATTGTCATTTATATTAAAGTTTATTTCTTACGACATCTTAATAATTCAAGCTCTTAACGACATGAATCAAAACCTCAAAAATACTCTAAACATCATTGCTAACTTTCTCATATGCAGCAACAATCACCCGTCGATCCCCAACAAAGCCTGCAACATAAAAACTTCAAGAACATATTAAAATTCATAACTTTCTTGAAACACGATTTGAGCAGTCATACTAAAAACACCATAACTCACTCGTTTTTAATCCAAATAACTCGAATTTTATATCAAATCGAACGTATCGAAAAGATCTACGTTTTTTTAATTAAAAGTTTTCTCAAGATATGTACCAAAAAATCGCAATTTTCGAAAGAACAACGAAACATGAGTTTTCGGATCTAAAAATAGCAGTCATACTAAAAACACCATAACTCACTCGTTTTTAATCCAAATAACTCGAATTTATATCAAATCGAACGTATCGAAAAGATCTACGTTTTTGTAATTAAAAGGTTTCTCAAAATATGTACCGAAAAATCGCAGTTTTCGAAAGAACAGCGAAACATGAGTTTTCGGATCTAAAAATAGCAGTCATACTAAAAACACCATAACTCACTCGTTTTTAATCCAAATAACTCGAATTTTATATCAAATCGAACATATCAAAATGATCTACGTTTTTGTTGTTGAAAATTTTCTCAAAATATATACAGAAAAATCGCAGTTTTTGAAAGACCATCATAACACGAAATTTCAACTCCAAAAATACTTCCAAATACATTCGGTATATTTTCTGCTCAAACTTCTAAATCATACATACATTTTTATGCTTAAAAACAACTCAATACATAATATGACATGATCGATGCAGCAAGAACATATTATACGTGCCTTTTGATATTTAAAAATACCGTAACGATGATACCGAAGCGGAGATGATACGAGAGGCGATCCGGGACGAACGTAGCTCGATTTTCTTTAAATAACCTCAATGAAATGATGCTGGAAATTTTCAGAGATTGTACGCTTGTTTAAAGGAAAGGGAAAAAGGAAGGAAATGGAGACAAGAATTGATAGGGAAGTGTTTTAGAAACATTTCTTTCCCTTAGTCAAAAGTTGGATTGAAATATATATTTTATTTGATGTGTATATATAGTATACGTGTATATGTATGTGTGTAAGGTGTGAGTGTGTGTAAGTTTAAATTAAATATTTGAATATGTGTATGTGTGCATTAGGAGAACAAATGGGTAATGTGTTTGACTAAGAATAAAATGAATAATACATGTGTGTAGAAAATAGTCAATTATTAGGTAATTATAGTTAAGGTTTTAAATTAATAATTAACTTACTAATTAAGGACTACTAACTTACTAATCATTTAGCTTAAAAAAATAACTAAAATACACAAATTACTAATCCATAAAAGTTTTAAAATTATAATATCACATAATAATTAAATTAGACTTTTAAAATACTAAGAATTAAATAAATCATTTAAAATACTTAAATCTTATCTTAAAATAATTTGTCTCCATTAAAATTACTAAAAAACATCCCGGTCTCCTTTCCTCGATACCGCCTCGAATAATCGCCTGAAATATAAACTCAAGAACATTTTAACATACATTAAATAAACATGAATAATTAAAATAATAAATTTCATAAATTAAATGAAAGTATGCATTAAAATCATTTAATAAAATACATAAGGATTTTAATAACTTGCACGCACGTGGTTCATATGGACTTAAAATTTTCGGGACTTCACAATCTATCCCCCTTAATTTGAATTTCGTCCCCGAAATTCGCTAATCCTCAATAATCCAAAAGTTTAGATTCTTAATTCTAGTATTCCAAAAATCCACGCTACCGCTGCGCTACTCTGATGAATCAAGTTTTATGTTTTTCTTACTTCTCTTCAATCCTAATTAAATTTCCTACCAAAAACCTCATTTGCGATTCACAACTTAAAACGACTTATGGAGACTTACTTTTACTTTACTATGATCTCGTGTTCTAACTTTTCTCACCGTTCCCAATATTAGAAATGGAGGCTCAAACTTATCGTATCATACCTACCTTATACTATACCCGTAATGATCAATGACCTATTACATTTGCATTTACGCAGTTCATCTTAAAAATTCTTAGCACCCAAAAATTACAGATCAACTCCTATCCTCGGCAATACACTTAATAGTTAAACATTATCTTACCTCATAATAATATTGGCCTACAACTCTTGAATCGATTCTTTCCTTAGGATACAAAATTACATAACTTAGCTATTTACAAGTACATCTAAATTACAAAATTGTTGTCAATCTTAAATTTCGAGTAAGGGATACGACAAGTATAAAAGCTTATAAGATTTTTAAAGAAAATAAATTATGACATCTCATTACAATAATGAGATATGATATACATAATTATTTAAACATGTCCAATATTAAATACACCATATTTTTACCATAAAATTATACAAATACATACATATACCAACGGTCATAAAACGGTAACAAACGGCTATATATATTTTTTTTCTCTATAAATACCATCTCACAAATACATTCAATCACTCCAACTTTCTCTTCTTCTCTAAAACTTATTCTTCATCAAATTTTTCGAAGAAAAAGAAGATGGCTCTTGCAAAGTTATTTTCAATTATTTTAGTTATTATATTTACGATTCTTGTATTTATTGGAGAATATCCTCCTCATGTTTTTTCTTTATTTTTACGATTACTTGTAATTGTTGTTTATCCATTATTTTTTATTGTAATATTCATTAATTAATAAAATGCATCGTGATTTGTCGTACCACCATGGCAAACTTTTAGATTTCTTACTCAATAAAAATCTTAATATTCATTGATTGATAACTTATGTTGAACACCACTAATTCCCTTTTGTATTTATTTCACCTACAAAAATTTCCGTACTACAAATATCTCATACATTTTAAATTCGACTTACGCAATCCAAATAGTTTTAGATAATATAATTCCACACACATATTTACTTATTCCCAATTTTCTTAATAACTTGTAAAAAAAAAAATTCTCAAGACCATATGTCTACTTCAATCTTTTCATACATCTATCGAGTAACCTAACCATCGATCATACCCAACTTTCACAAAAAATCAAACTCCAACAAAAGTATAGTCCTAGCTGTTAAGATCATTGATAAAAACTTATAACACATCAATCTTAAGTTCCCAAAAATTTTGCTAACTCATTGTCTACCCTTATAACTTAGTTAATTGAGCAATTTTACCTCAAATCGTTATCATTCTAAATTCTTAATTTGCCGCAACATTAATTCACTAGCGCCTAACTTTCTAGCCAAATATCAATTCATCTTACAACTCCCTTGATTACCATTTCTTATAATATTATAACCCAAATACTTCAAGGTTCTAATAATCCCTTTGAGCTTAAATCCTCTAAAATTCCTATCATTTAAACCATTCAGTTATCACTTACCGCTAAACTAGTTCTCCCAATTTCTTAAAATTGTAGCATATAAATTCTTAATTTCCTCGAAAATTATACAATTTGTCCTAGTTTCAAAAATTCCACATTTACCCATAAGTTGTTGACGTTCCAAATTCTCTCTTATAGATTTCTCGTAACATAAAATTCAACAATATTAAGCTTATTAAACCCAAAATCAATTCCATAACCTCGAAAAGCTACTGATCTTACTCAAGTGTTCTTTAAAAGTTCGAACTAAATCCTCAAAAATTTTGAAATTTGCAATTTGGTCCTTAAAGTTCCCAAAATTTATATTTTTGGCCCTACAACTCTTTGAAATTTGCATCTTCATACCCATAAATTTTTCGACCTAACCCCATTAACCTTAAAATTCTTGAACTAAAAATTTAATCCCAAAATTTGGTAAATTCGAAAATAATCCCTTAGAATATTGCTTTGCACTCAGGTCCTTAAAATTCTCAATTCATGTAATTTAATCCTTAAATCTATCTAGATAAATCATACACCTTAATAAATTCTATGTCTTTATACTTCTAAAGATCGTCATAGTCTTCGAATCATTAATCCTTACATGGAGTTCTCAAAAATCAACTCAGCTAGCAATCACAAATCATAATTAATTTCTTAGAAAATCTACAAGTCCCAAAAGCCTTCATAATTGTCAAGTTTAACTTATGACTCACGAGTATATCATCAGTACTACTAACAAAAAATTAGTATAGACAAATCATTTACAACTTTTCCTGATGTCCAAAAGAAAAATTCTTACTCATGTCCAATTCTACCACACCAGTGTGCAAGAAAATTAAATAATTTTTCATTTCATATCGTATCATGCATAAAAATTTTAAAGATTCATTCTCAACTCATAACGATATGCAAACCCGTACTCCAAAACGTTTGTCATATAAACATACAGGTGATAGAATTAAAACATGCACATGCCGAAATCATGACTTCATACTTACTACTTAAAAGACTTTAAAACTTTAAAACTTACAGACTTGAGGTGTGACTTCGTGAGCTTCTTGCGACTGGCAGCAGGCATAACCCTTTACAAGAACACCGCTCTGATACCAACTGTAAAGTACCGTACTTTTTACCATTCAAAATTTGCGGAAAAATTAAAATTTTTCTTTAATATAAAATAATCTTCAATATTTGCCATAAAATACCACAACCAAATCCCCCATAAGAAAAGGTTGTCAAAAGAGTCGTTCATAAAATATTTGAAATTCAACATCACCAATAAAATCTGCTAACAAAATACTTGCTCAAAACATCTCCCATCACATCATATAAATCAGAGTATTTTTAAACTTTGCATAAAAACGTAAACATGGCGGTCCTCGGGTTTAGCCTCCCGCTCAGTCCAAGCCTGCCACTTGGTCGCCACCTCCTGTCTCCTCATCAACATAAGCACCTGTATCGATCAAGTCTAGTGAGTCTAAAGACTCAACACGTATAAACTGGGAATAACGATTATTACATAATAAAACCACATACAACTTCAAAATATAACATATATACTTGAAACTTAAACTTTGCGTAATAAACTTGAACTCTTAATAAACTTAAACTTTCATAATAACTTTGAACTCTCATAAACTTCTTTGAACTTGAACATACATACTTTGAAACTTGAACTTGCATAATAACTTGAACTTTCATAAACTTGAGCTTTGCATAAACTTTGATTAACATACATGCATACATAACATGACGTGCCATCACATAAACTTTTCTTTAAACATGCTTTCATACTTCAACATACTTAACTTCATCATTGTGCGTAGAGGATGTTTCAAAGCAAGTGACCCATAACATAATAAATATCTGATCAGACAAACCACAGTACTGGGCTGACAGGGACGTATCCACTGCCACATACATGAGATCCCTGTTCATAATTTAACAGGCCAGTTGATCCACGTTCATAATTTAACGCTTCACAACCGCGATCTAACCCGTTCATAATTTAACGGGCGGATTGGTCCCCGTTCATAATTTAACGCTTTCCAATCCTAACTTCAAACCCGTTCATAATTTAACGGGGTGGAGAGGTCTTCGGCCACGTTCACCGACTTCCAAACCCATTCACTTTTGGTCACAAGACATTTAGCATACCTCAAAAACTTCAAATATTTTCTTTGCACGTCATACATACTTACTTTGCATTGAGGGATTCGTTGGATGTCAATCGGGTCGTTGCTGCAACATACTAATATGAATACATAAACTTAACTTGTACAACTTAAACGTAAATGTCATGCTTAATCCCAAGCTAAATAAATTCTTAGAACATTCTATAATTTCCCATGACATAACCCTGTAAAACATCATATTAAACTATGGTATAAAACCTCAAATCAAACCTTAAATAATAAAAGAATATACCTAAAATCTGAAGGTACACGGACCCCGTCCCTAGGTCCGTATCATGGTCCGTGTCCGTGCGCTTAAAAATTGTTGTGATGAAATAAGAAGGCACGGACACCGTGCCTACCTCCGTGTCCGGGTCCGTGTCCGCTCTGTTCGACGAATTATTTTATGAAAATTTTGCGACATGTCTATTCTCCCAATTAACACATAAGGCATCAAGATTCATCACTATGAGACCATTCTAGGACACCATAACAATGAACTAAACTTTTATAATCACCCTACAATTCATACGACCCAAAATATTGTCATTTATATTAAAGTTTATTTCTTACGACATCTTAATAATTCAAGCTCTTAACGACATGAATCAAAACCTCAAAAATACTCTAAACATCATTGCTAACTTTCTCATATGCTGCAACGATCACCCGTCGATCCCCAACAAAGCCTGCAACATAAAAACTTCAAGAACATATTAAAATTCATAACTTTCTTGAAACACGATTTGAGCAGTCATACTAAAAACACCATAACTCACTCGTTTTTAATCCAAATAACTCGAATTTTATATCAAATCGAACGTATCGAAAAGATCTACGTTTTTCTAAATAAAAGTTTTCTCAAAATATGTACCGAAAAATCTCAGTTTTCGAAAGAACAACGAAACATGAGTTTTCGGATCTAAAAATAGCAGTCATACTAAAAACACCATGACTCACTCGTTTTTAATCCAAATAACTCGAATTTTATATCAAATCGAACGTATCAAAAAGATATACGTTTTTGTAATTAAAAGGTTTCTCAAAATATGTACCGAAAAATCGCAGTTTTCGAAAGAACAGCGAAACATGAGTTTTCGGATCTAAAAATAGCAGTCATACTAAAAAAACCATAACTCACTCGTTTTTAATCCAAATAACTCGAATTTTATATCGAATCGAACATATCAAAAAGATCTACGTTTTTGTAGTTGAAAGTTTTCTCAAAATATATACAGAAAAATCGCGGTTTTCGAAAGACCATCATAACACGAAATTTCAACTCCAAAAATACTTCCAAATACATTCGGTATATTTTCTGCTCAAACTTCTATATCATACATACATTTTTATGCTTAAAAACAACTCAATACATAATATGACATGATCGATGCAGCAAGAACATATTATACGTGCCTTTTGATATTTAAAAATACCGTAACGACGATACCGAAGCGGAGATGATACGGGAGGCGATCCGGAACGAACATAGCTCGATTTTCTTTAAATAACCTCAATGAAATGATGCTGGAAATTTTCAGAGATTGTACGCTTGTTTAAAGGAAAGGGAAAAAGGAAGGAAATGGACACAAGAATTGATAGGGAAGTGTTTTAGAAATATTTCTTTCCCTTAGTCAAAAGTTGGATTGAAATATATATTTTGTTTGATGTGTATATATAGTATACGTGTATATGTATGTGTGTAAGGTGTGAGTGTGTGTAAGTTTAAATTAAATATTTGAATATGTGTATGTGTGCATTAGGAGAACAAATGGGTAATGTGTTTGACTAAGAATAAAATGAATAATACATGTGTGTAGAAAATAGTCAATTATTAGGTAATTATAGTTAATGTTTTAAATTAATAATTAACTTACTAATTAAGGACTACTAACTTACTAATCATTTAGCTTAAAAAAATAACTAAAATACACAAATTACTAATCCATAAAAGTTTTAAAATTATAATATCACATAATAATTAAATTAGACTTTTAAAATACTAAGAATTAAATAAATCATTTAAAATACTTAAATCTTATCTTAAAATAATTTGTCTCCATTAAAATTACTAAAAAACATCCCGGTCTCCTTTCCTCAATACCGCCTCGTATAATCGCCTGAAACATAAACTCAAGAACATTTTAACATTCATTAAATAAACATGAATAATTAAAATAATAAATTTCATAAATTAAATGAAAGTATGCATTAAAATCATTTAATAAAATACATAAGGATTTTAATAACTTGCACGCACGTGGTTCATATGGACTTAAAATTTTCGGGACTTCACAGTTTTGTTCGTTATCGAGATCGTCTATGGGTTCCTAGTGACGATTCTTTGAGGGGTCTTATTATGAATGAAGCCCATGAAACACCATAGTCCATTCATCCGGGAAGCACGAAGATGTACAAAGATTGGCAGTTGATATATTGGTGGTCAGACATGAAGAGAGACATTTTGAGATTTTGATAGGATCGATTAACGTATCAAAAGTGTTTAGAAGGAGGGTTTAATAAACATTCACAATTAAAACTGATCTTTCCGAATTTTGAGTTCAGTTTGGTGACAAACTGATCCTCGGAATCTTGTTGGTCAATGACAATCAGTAAAACTAAAGTAGTTGCGAAAAGTAACTAACTGAAAGATAGAATACGAAACTGAAAGAAAATACACAAGGATTGTTTCTGGATGTTCGGAGATTTCAAGTACTCCTACGTCAGCCCTTCTATCTCAAGGATAGGATTTCCACGAAAAGACTTTGATCGAATACAAGGTTTGTACTGACCTACTTCAATTTGGACTTATCACTGCCAAAAGCTGAAACTCTTAGTATTACAGAATAATCTCAATGCATAACTGATCTTAGCACTATCGAATTTAACGATTATTACAAAGTGCTAGTGAGCTCAAATTGTAGCCTTGAATGCTACGAATAAATCAAGTAAGAGTGAGCTAAGATTTTGGCAGAATAACAGCAAGCTTTTTAATAGAATAATCTTCTGTTATTCAGCTGTTCTTCTGTCATATTTATAAGCTTCCCTTCCAACGGTAACTTGAGATATATTTGAATCTTTGTATCCGTTGATTGCCACTTCATTATTCCTTGGTAATTGTTTGCTTCATTTATTGTAATGCGGCGTCTTAGATTTTTTAGCCGAAATGCGTTGTTCTAAGCTGTATTGATTGAAGTGCGGCGTTTCACATTCAGTTGCAGTCTTCTATGTCTCTTTTTCGGTTGAATCTTCTTTCCCGAGACATGTTTAGTTGAAGGATGCTTAGTCTTATAAGCATATGGCTGAATGTAAAATCTGTCAGTTGATGAGGAGAATAACTGAACTGCGTTTCAGTTGCGTAGATTAGTTAACTAGATTCAGTTGCTGAGTTCAGTTTATTCGATCAGTTGTTGAGTTCAGTTTACTCGATCAGTTGGTTCATAATTTGTCAAACGCCGGAATTTAGTTTCCAACAATTTCCCCCTTTATGGTGTTTGACAAAACTAAGTAAATAATAACTGAACGTCTGAACTCATTGTAGATAAAATAAGACATTGATCAACTGAATAATGGACTACACGAATCTGTAGAGATTTTTCTTCAACGAGAAGATTTCTTTTGTTGTTCTAGAATCTCTTTGATCTCTTCCCCTTTTTTGCCAAACAAATCCATCTTCATAGATAATTTACGAATGTCAGTGAAAAGAAGTTTGACATCTGAGGAGATACTTGAGACAGCAGATTGTAAAGAAGTCTGCAGCAATTCCATTTTATTAGAAACAGAAGTTTTCAATCGCTCAACTCGTTTACTGTTTATATCCTGAGTTGTAAAGAGACTTTGAGCTAGACCTTTGTTATTCTTCATCTCATCCACAGTTCGGGTAAGAGACTCCATGTTTTCTTGAATGGCTTTCAGTTTTGCTGAATCAAATTCAATGGAAGAATCCAATTTGATAGTATGAGAAAATTGTGTGGATTGAATTTTCTTCATTTGTGTAATTAATTATCTGCTGCATATTATGCTACATATTCTGGATTTCTTCAAGAACAAGATCCATTTCTGTGGATTGTAGAGGAGGTGACCGAGCAGATGTTCTTGGTTCATGTGAGACTTGATCAAAGACCACCATGATCCTATCAGATAGTATCGTTTCAGAAACAGTCTGTGCTGGAACATCTATTTCAGTGACCGCTACTTGGACTGGAGAAGATGAGGATTGATGTTGATCACCAATTGGGCTTTCCTGCTGAATAAGATCTTCAGTGAGAGGGTCATGAACTGATACATCTATTTGATAGTCCTCTGATGTTTGTGCTGGTTCATCAGTTGGAAGTGTTTCAGAAGAAATCAACAATGCCTCCATATTCTTAGCAATATGTTGATTTGGTGATTGAGTAGGCACCTCTGTTTGCTCCTTGAGTTCAGAAACAGCAGGCTGAACTGGTGCTTCTGTTGAGATAGGAACCTCTTGAGTGATTTGATCAGTTGAGTGATCAACTTCTTCAGAAATGTGATCACTAATAATAGATTCTGTCACCACTGCTTGAATAATTTCATCAATGTTGGCCAAATTCAACTCGGCTTCAGAATACAGCTGATGTTCCATAGCAGATGATTGTGGCACATCCTGAACTATTTCTTCAGTTGTAACAATAGTTTGTTCTGATGATGGCTCTTTATGCAAAGAGGAGTGTTCTTCTTCTTCTTCAGAGGCTTCCTCAGGAAGAACTAACTCCTGATCCATTTCCCACACTTTTATCTGAGCTTGCAAGCTAGTAAGATTTGTATCTAGCTGAGTGATCACATCTCGATCATTATAAGCAGTTGGATTGGTGGGAATGTAGTTTGCCTTCAATTTCTCAAGTAGTTGAGATAGCTTCTTAGCTCGAATTTGGTCAAAAAAATAGGTTTTCCTCTCCAAAGCCTGAACAATTGTGGCAGCTTTGACTATCTTGAGGACAATTGCTTCCAGTTTGATAAACTTGTTCAGCTGGGATTTCTTTTTCAGCTGCTTAGCAAAAATCTGAGTTCTGTAAGCGGTCCAAGCATCATAGGATTGAAGTTTTGATGCTGCAAAATTATTAACCTGTTCCCAAACAAGGTCAATATGAGTTTGAATGGAATTTGATGGTCTGGGCTCTTCAATCAATTTGCCCTTGCCTTTTTCAGTACTAAGGATGTGTGGAATTTCCAATCCAGTATGAGTAGTATCCACCAGTTCTGTAATCTATATGCCTTTGGGTCTGGCAGGTGCTAGAACAGCAGGACGATTGATATGGATTAGAGGAGCTTTGATCCTAACTGTTTTCTTTGTTGCATCAGCTAAGATTTCTGGTGGGATGATCTTCAGAGGAAATGCTTTGATAGGCTGTTGGGCATTTGAAAATTTCAGCCTTTCAGTAGGAATAGATTCTACTGTGGTTGGTAATTTTGTCTTTTGTGTTCTTGGTTTTTTGGAAACTTTTGGAGATGGCAACTTCTCGGATTCGGATTCACTGATAATCAATTTTCTTTTAACTGTCTTCAGTTGAGCCAATGTCTTGGCCTGTTTAACTGATTTGGGAGCAGCCTGTTGTGTCCCAATCTCCTTCTTGATCTTCACGAACTGATCAGGAGAGATATCTAATTTAGTCTTGGGTGGCAGAACATTCTTCCCATTGAAGATTTTAAATTTAGATAATCGTTCTGAATCATCAGCCACCAACCCTTTGACTTTCATCAAATAGCTTAGCGGCACTGCAAATCCTTTGTATTTCTTGGTGGAAGAAAACATATTCTTCAAGATACAGAAAATAAGTTGCTTCCAGTTGAATTTTCTTCCAGTCATAATAACCGTAATAGCTTGAAACCTTTCCAAAGTCAGGGCAACATACGATCCTGTCTTATCCAATAGCCCTTTGGCTACGATATCAGCCAGCAACTGAACCTCATGCTTCAGTTCCTTCTTAGGATCGGAAACTTTGATTTTCCGTCCATCCGCAGAGAGTGCAGTTTGCATTTTTTCAATATCTGATGCTTTAACATCAGCAAGGTGTATCAGTCCATCAGAAGGTAATGAAAAGATTTCTCCGAAAGAATCTTTAGAAATGATCACCAACTGACCATTAATAGTGGAAATGATGTTTTCATCAGAGTTGATATATCCATTTGAGTAGATGTCCTGGAGTTCTTTTGGGTAAATCTCCTGCGATTATTGCCCTAAGAATATCCTCAGCCCAGCTGATTCAAGCTTCAGAAATACATTTTTCACATCGACTTCTTCGACTGATAAAACTGATTCAAAGTTGATAGCCATAGAGTTCAATATAAGAGTAGGGATCTGATTTGCCATTGCTGAGAGTAAGGAAACCTGAAATTTTGCGAAATACAAGCTCTGAGGGTATGAGTTTGCTCTGAGAGATGATGTACGCGTAAGAAAAAAAACTGAATTGAAGCGGGGAATCATTTATATGTAGTGACTGTTCAAATTCGAGACACGTGTCAATCCATGAAAAAATTTGAATAAAAAAAATATGTGTACGTGTGCTGTAAGCGTGTGTACAATTTAAACGATTCAAATGCTTCTACGTTTTTAAAATAAGATACATCATTAGATAGCAGACAGTCACGTCACCTGATTTGGAATATAATATGGTTAATTAGTTAACTTATATGAGAAGATTAGTGAAATACCCAACTGAACGATCAGTTGTAAGACTGTGTCCTTTCAATTGAGAGTTTACTAACATTTGCCTTCTCAGTTAACCTCCTAAAACCATTATTCCCCCTTAATATATGCATATGATAATTAAAGTGACGGTATAAAATAAATTTAAAGGTCAGAAAGATTATCGTTTGCTGAAACATTGACGGCCCTTCAGCTTCCATGATTTTCGGCTATAAATAGAAGTAACACGGTTAGTTTCAGTCATATTGGTGAAAATATTCAAGACAAAAAGAATGGCAGATGCGAGTAGCTCGAGTGCTTAGCCGTTTGCTCTGGAGGCCAGGAAGGCTGTTATAGAAGATGAAGTCTTCTATAAGAGTCTTCACTACTGGAAAAGTTACAGAAGCTTGAGTTCCTGTATAATACTGGAGAGGCTACCACTCCCGAACTGGTGGCAGAGTTGAAAAAAGTGCGGGAGCACTTGAACAAAGCTGTGTGGGTGGACATCTTTAAGGATGGTCATATCTATCAGCTAATGCTTCGAAAGGAACTGAAAATCCTTAAGCGCATAGCTGTTTCTCAGAGCTTTGTCAAGACATCCACCACACCTTTATCCACTTGGTTGAAAATGTGGATAATTGTTGTAGAAGAAAAATATGATGATGTAATCCGTGCAAACATTTATGGTTGAATGAAGTATTTATATGAGCTTAACTTTGTTCTTCTCTTTCCTGCAAGTGATAAATTTCATCAGTTGTTATATATGAGTTGCGAACTTAAACAGATGAACTGATGAAAGGCTAACTTATATAAGTTGACTATGAACTGAAGTCAGTTAAGCATTAAGTAATAGATGACAAAATTATCAGTTGATAATTAACAACTAATAAATAAAAAGACTGGGTAAATAGGAAAAACGTTTCGGTTGACTTGAGACGCTTTGGTATCTTCAAGATTTAAAGTCATCTGTTTATAAATAAGACGAGAGATATAAAATGTGAGACAATAACAGTTCAATATGTCGGATTCAAGTAATCCTGATGCATGCAGCAGTACACATATTCAAGTTACTGATCAATTAAGTCCTTATTTAGAAGAGTTGAAGAAGACGATGGAGGAATATGTCTTGACGAAAGTGATGTCAACATGGTTCAAAATTCATGATTTGCAGGGGATAAGTAGTAGTGGTGCTGCTCCTTCTCGTGCTCAAGCAGCAACAGCAAGAAAATACATTAATCGTTTTGAAGTCAGGCATGTTACAGACCTGGTTGATGACAATGTTCTGTTACATGCAATGCTATGAAAGGAATGGCATGTGATTGAGAAGATTTCTACAGCTGAATCATTTTCTAGAATCCGAATTTATAAGTTGAATAATTGGATTACAGAGTGGCAAGATTCAGTTGCTTCTAAGATATCTTCTGTAAGATGGAATCGATTTTATTCTTAATAAAGTATCATTTCTAATTTGTTGTTGTGTTCTTATTTTTCTGCAAATAAATTTAT
Organism: Primulina eburnea; assembly: GCF_022965805.1. Lineage (NCBI taxonomy): Eukaryota > Viridiplantae > Streptophyta > Magnoliopsida > Lamiales > Gesneriaceae > Primulina > Primulina eburnea. The sequence continues at coordinate 39,322,542 of NC_133103.1, read as the reverse complement.
TAGTAAAACATCATCAATAATAATTTTAAGACAAGTCAATTAAACCAAGAATATTGCGAAAGTAAGAAAACTTAGTCTCGGGTAATGGTTTGGTGAAGATGTCAGCTGCTTGTCACTCAGTTGAAATATACTCCAGTCTAATGTTCTTCTTCAAAGCATGATCTCTAATGAAGTGGTGCCTGACATCTATTTGCTTGGTCCTTGAGTGAAGGACTAGATTATAGTTGATGGCAATTGTGCTCGTATTGTCACAAAATATGGGCGATTCATTTGTAATTACTCCATAATCTCTCAGTTGTTGCTGGATCCAGATCAATTGTGCACAACAACTGCCAACAGCAAGGTATTCTGCTTCAGTTGTTGAGGTAGCTATGGATGTCTGCTTTTTGCTGAACCAAGAGATCAGTCTGTCTCCTAGAAACTGACAAGATCCACTTTTACTTTTACGATCAAGCTTACATCCTGCATAATCTGCATCTGAATATCCAACTAAAATGAAAGTACAGTCTTTAGAATACCATAACCCAACATTTTTTGTACCCTTAAGATATCTCAAAATTCTTTTAGCAGCTGAGAAATGTGATTGCATAGGATTTGCTTGAAATCTAGTACACATACAGACAACAAATACAATATCAGGACAACTGGCAGTTAAGTACAACAATAAACCTATTAAAACTCGATATAATGTCGCCTAAACTGATATTCTCCCTTGATCAGTGTCCAATTTTACTGATGAGCTCATGGGAGTATTTGCAGCTGAACATGATTCCATGCCAAATTTCTTCAGCAGCTCCTTTGTATATTTAGTATGACTGATGAATATACCAGTTTCCAGTCGCTTCACTTGTAGTCCAAGAAAGAATGTCAGTTCACCCATCATGCTCATTTCAAACTTATCCTGCATTATCTTAGCAAACTTTTCGCATAATTTGGGATTAGTTGACCCAAATATGATATTATCAACATAAATTTTAACCAATAAAATGTGATCATTCTTAGTAAATTTGAACAAGGTCTTATCAACTGATCCAACAGAAAAATCATGATCAGTTAGAAATTTTGAAAGAGTTTCGTACCAAGCTCTGGGATCTTGTTTAAAACCATATAAGGCTTTGTTCAAATGATAAACATGATCAGGAAAGTTGTGATTTACAAAACCTGGGGTTGTTCAACATATACTTCCTCTTGTAGTTGACCGTTCAGGAATGCACTCTTGACATCCATCTGATAGACCTTGAAGTTCTTGTGTGATGCATAAGCAAGAAAAATTCTGATTGCTTCCAGTCTTGCAACTGGAGCATACGTCTCTGAAAGGGGATCGGTTACGGTGACCGGAAGCGCAACGGAAGTTTAAAAATCAAATTTTTCCACAAAAATTTCGGCCATCTCTACTATATTGTGTAGCAAATACAACAAACACCAAATAATGTCATACATAGGGTGTTTAGAAGTTTTACCTATCAATCACAAGGATTGATGTATGGCTCCAACTTTGTTGTTAAACAACAAAGCTCTTGAATGGCATGAAGAAATCTACAAGCTTCCTCCTACCTTGAACCTTTCCTTCAAATTAAGCCCACCACCAACTAGGTAGATCCCCTCATATTTTGCACTAGAAAAATATGAGGATTTTTCATTTGAGAAGAGAGTGTTTCTTCAACCATTGAAGAAAGAAAAATTGGAAAGAAAGTGAATAGTATTTTCGGCACTATTCATCCTTGGAGAGAAGGAGAGACATTTTTTTGGTTGTGGGAAAAAGTAGAGTCAAAAAGGTGCATGCTATGCCTTGAAAACTCAAAAAATAGTCCCCCAACCTTTCACCTCCCATGCATGCATATTATATGGTTTTTATCAAAATAAAAACCATGGACTAAATTTAATTATCCCAAACATATTTGAGACTAATTAAACATTACTTGAATTTACCCAAGTCCCACTAGTTAAATAATTAATTTAAATTGAGCTCTACAAGACTCAATATAATTTAATTAATTCAACACTTGAATTAATTTAATTATTTGGACTCTACTAGGTCCACTAGTGTTTAATTAATTCAACACTTGAATTAATTTAATTTAGTCCATAATAATGTTTATGAAAATCACAATTTTCAAATACATTATTCACTTGGCCAAATTTTAATTTAGGAACACTTCCATAAATTAAAATTTACATTTCTCTCATAGAAGTCATACTTCTATTTTTCTTTACACTTATAAACTCATTTATAAGTCGTTCAACATATTGAACTATTTTCTCCTTTATAGAAGTCATACTTCTAATTTTCCTTACGCTTATAAACTCCTTTATAAGCCGTTCAACACATTGAACTATTTTACTTCTCAACGGGATCTAGAAAGCTACTACTTGTGTGGCCCTCAATGGTTCATTGATACAACTAGCCGTGGGTTCACATCTCCATGTGATTCGGACTAAACATATCCTTATATGAGCATACCCCAATTGCTCCATTCTTACTTATCAACTCCTTGATAATAAGAATGTCAGAACTCAAGTTCGAGAGTACCCAACCAATCATGTTAAACGCCTAGCAGCATCGCTTACATGATTCCCTATGTATCAAATGATAGTGCCTGCAAGAACCATTCAATTATGGTCAGCGTACAGTACGGTCTCTTCAACTCATATATCCTGATCGATTCGACAACCATTGGTTTATCGAGAGTTGTCAATGAATCGATACTATGTGTCATGTCGTAGTTGCATCAATGGTGTAATCTATGAAACCCCTTTCATAATTACCACCATACTCTGGCCAGAGATTTCAACCTACTAACACATGATAACACATAGGATATCCATACCAGAAGGTAAGCGGTGAATCCCCGAGTACAATGCATCGACTCCTATGTGTTTCGACAGAACACCCAACCTTGCCACTTGATGACCCATGAGAGTCGGTAAACAAGTCAAAGTGTAATTCTAGCACATAGAGTCTCAATGTTGTCCCGGGTCATAAGGACTAATTCTGTACAACCATAAACTAGGACATTTCCACTCGATAAGTGAGAACCACTTGGAAAGTCCTTTTATGGAGGGTTGTTCAGTGCACTCTACAAGGAGCACCTATCTGCATGTTCGGACATCACAATGTCTCCTACCAATGAAACATGGTACTCACATCGCAGATACTAGTTTCGAACTCTAGCGGCCTATATCCTTCTTAGTGGCGGCTGAATCGACTAGGAACCGTTTAGAATATACAGTATTAAAAATATGAGTTTCATGATACTCATCATATGAGCATCTCATATTCTTTCTACCATTTGTATATTCAAGGGCTTTATCTATGCAACTAGCATGGGTATACAGATAAAGATGTGCCAAAATAATAATATCAAATATTACTAAAATAAAGATTGCTTATACATAGAGTTTCATTGTGAACACTCGGCCAACACTTGGCTCGACGGGCACCTACTCTAACAATCTCCCACTTGCACTAGAGCCAACTACCCATATGTTTTAAACCCATTGATTCGCGATGCTTGTCGAATAATGGTCCAGGTAAAGGCTTAGCTAGTGGATCAACAACATTATCTGTGGAGCCGACTATGTCAAAAGACACCTCTCTACTTTCCACAATCTCTCCGAGGATGTGGTACTTTCTCAATACATGTTTGGACTTCTGATGAGACCTAGGCTCCTTTGCTTGAGCTATAGCTCCCGTGTTGTCACACAACACCGGGACAGGAGCAACTCCATTAGGAATGACGTCCAACTCTTAGACGAAATTCCTTGTCCAAACAGCATCCCTTGCTGCATCTGATGCAGCAATGTATTCGGCCTCTATGCTGGAATCCGCAGTATTGTTTTGCTTGGAACTCTTCCAAGAGACAGCAGCACCATTGAGCATGAATACAAACCTAGAGGTTGACTTCGAGTCATCGATATCGCTTTGGAAGCTAGAGTCGGTATAGCCTTCCAATTTTAGTTCTCCACCCCATAGACCAAGAACAATTTATTGGTCCTTCTCAACTACTTGAGGATGTCTTTCACAGCTTTCCAGGGTGGAAGACCAGGGTTCGATTGATATCTACTCACTACACTTAGTGCGAAAGCCACGTCAAGACGTGTAGATATCATCCCATACATGATGTTACCAATCGCAGATGCGTAAGGAATGCTTTGTCATCGCCGCTATCTCTGCATCAGTCTTGAAAGAAAGACTTGGATAGGGACACGCCATGACACATTGGTAGATATCCTCTCTTGGACTTATCCATCGAGAACCTCTTCACGATGGTATCAATGTATGTGGACTGGGTGAGACCAAGCAAGCTTTTCGATCTATCTCAATAGATCTGTATCTCAATACAAAAGATGCTTCACCCAAGTCCTGCATCGAGAACTTACTCGCTAACCATATCTTAGTTGATTGCAACATTCCTACATCATTCCCAATGATTAGAATGTCATCAACATAAAACACCAGGAATGTCACAACACTCCCACTGACCTTCTTATACACATAGGGTTCCTCAGGATTCTTAGAAAAACCAAACTCTTTGATCGTACTATCGAATCTGAGGTTCCAACTCCTAGATGCCTGCTTTAGACCGTAAATAGATCTCTGAAGTTTGCATACCATATGCTCACTTTCGATAGATGTAAACCCTCCAGGTTTGAGACATGTAAATCTCTTCCTTAATATCCCCATTAAGAAAGGCTGTCTTGACATCTATCTGCCATATCTCATAGTCATACCATGCAGCTATGGCTAGCAAAATCCTTATGGACTTGAACATTGCAACAGGTGAAAAGGTTTCCTCAAAGTCAACTCCTTGTCTCTGAGTCTATCTTTTTGCCACCAATCGCGCCTTGAAGGTCAATACCTTCCCATCCGTCCCAAGTCTCTATGGGAACCTTTCCCTCAGGTGGATCTATAAGATCCCACACTTGGTTCGAATGCATGGAATTCATCTCAGATTCCATAGCTTCAAGCCATTTGGATGAATCGGCATCAGATAACGCTTCCTTGAAGGTCCTTGGATCACATCCATGGTTAGGCTCATCATGACCCTCTTCAAGAAGCAGACCATACCTCATAGGTGGTCTCGAGACTCTCTCGAATTTTCTAGGAGCTTGTATCTCCTCTCTTGGCTCTTCGGGTGTGGGTTCTTCAATTGTGGGTGTCTCTCGAACCTCTTCGAGTTCTATCATCTCCCCTTTTCTATCCAATAGAAATTCCCTTTCCAAAAAGGTTGCATTCCTAGAAACAAACACCTTTGTTTCTTGGGGATGATAGAAATAATATCCAACAAAATTCCTTAGATATTCCACAAAGTAACATAAAATGGATCGACTATCCAATTTATCTCCCACTACCTGCTTCACATAAGCAGGGCTCCCATATTCTAAGATAAGAATATTTGGGAGGCTTACCCATCCATATCTCATATGGTGTCTGCCTTTGAATGGACATTTAATGGAATATCTTTCAATTTTAAGTTATAGAGATCGTTTTCAAGTTCTCAAGTACCAATTAAACATTCATTCTTGTAAATGTTGCAAACACCTTTGCAAAATAAACAAGAATATCCGTTTTTATCACCATAGAAATGGAAACAATGTTTTTAACAAAATTAGGTACAAACAAAACATCTCTTAAAAATTAACTTAAAATCATTGTTCAACAATAAGTAAACATCTTCAATAGCCTTGGCAGCAACTCTTGCTCCATTGCCCATCCTCAAGAAGGTCACACCTTCCTTAAGTTTCCTACTTCTCCCCATCACCTGTAACCCATTACAGAGATGTGAGTCACAACCGGTATCTAATACCCAAGAAGTAGAGTTAATTGAAATGTTTACATCAATTTAGAACATACCGTTTCCAGAACTCTTCTGGGCCAGATATTCCTTGCAATTTCGCCTCCAATGTCCAGGCTTCTTGCAGTGATGACAAACATCACCAGTCTTGTCAGCCTTAACTGGTCTGGCTGCCTCAACGGGATTTGGAGATTGCCTCAACAAGGGCACGTTCTTCTTGGGACGTTGGAAAGAACGCTTCTTTCCATTCCCATGTGGATCAATCTTCGTACCAGATGAAGAACCCACATAAAGAACCAACTTCTCTTTCTTGATGGTTGATTCAAACGTAACAAGCATATTCACCAACTCCTCAAGGGTCGGCTCCATCTTGTTCATGTTGAAGTTAACCACAAAAGGATCAAATGAGCTAGGCAATGATAACAGCAACACGTCGGTGGTCAACTCCGAAGGCAAGATCATATCCATGCAAACGAGCTTATCCACGAGCCCAATCAACTTCAGGCCATGCTCATGGACCGAGGCCCATCTCGCATGCGCATAGTGATCAGCTCCTTGACGGTAGCATGCCTAAGAGGCCGAGTCTGGTCACCAAAGAGCTCTTTGAGGTGCTTATGAATGTCAGCAGCATTCTTTGCATCCTCAAAATGCCTCTGCAGCTCATCATTCATAGAAGTCAGCATATAACACCTGGCTATCAAGTCATGGTCGCACCATTCCTTGTAAGCCTGCAATTCCTCAGGATTGAACTCAGTCGGAGCCTCAACAGGGGGCGACTCAGTCAGTGTATATGCTACCCTTTCCGAATTCAAGACGATTTTCTGGTTTCTTAGCCAAGTGAGGTAATTAGGTCCAGTTAATATGTGTTTGTCGAGTATTACAGATATCGGATTGCGCATCGAAGACAATGTCAATTTGTACTGAAAAGTAAAACAGATAAATGTTAATGACTATTTTAAAATATTTAGTAAGATATAAAGTATGGACTTTTACTTTATAAATTTTTACTCCCACTGTTTTGAGATCTTTCACTACCCTCTAGTGAAAACGGGAAACTCCTTTCCTCAGTAGGTACGTAAGGTCCAATTAGCGAATTATGATCCCGAATAATATCAGCCAATCACAATTCCTAAAAGGTAGTCTCCAATTGCATCACAATGCAACCCTCTACATAAACTTTTGTCTCACGTTTGATTAGGACCCAATAATATGACGTCGTTCATCTTCACGTGTCAAGCCTTACCCATCGATGTTGGACCTTAATGGACGGTCGCCATGAGTTCCCCCAGTAATATGAGCCGAAATCATGGGAGTTCCACGTAGTTCACATCACCATGTCAAATGGATGTCACAGCTTTCCGGCACCCAAAGCTCCCCCAATAATATGAGCCGAGCCCCGAGTACGGGTAGCGTTCATCATGCACCCATTGTTGATGGAAGACATGGAAATTATAAACAAATTTATAATTCCCCTTTTCGGACTTGATATTAATTTTGAATCTTATTCAAAATGAGGGTTTTTAATTTTGAAAGGTCTCATCATTAATTTTATTTTAAAAGCTCGCCATGTTTGATCGTATGTTTGCCGGATTCATGCAACTTTGTTATTATCATAATAATAACACACATACTCATTATTTATAACATATCATGCATATATTATAAACAGTAAACAAACAAGGATGATCAATCGCCCCAATACTAATGGCCCGTGTGAGCTAAACACGGGCCTAGGTCCAATCCTAGGGTAAATGCACGAGATGCAATGCAACTATTACATTAGCTTCCAATATTTACATGTCTTCGATCTTCATAATCATCATGGCCACCATCTTCCAATCTTGATCATCCACTATACTAATATTTACAAATAAATATCCATGGCAAATAGGGATACATCTCATGGGGGTGGGAACGGGCCATAAACCAAGCACACTTTATAAATTTGATAATTATTACAATCATTCAACACAAAATATCCTAGCATACACCTAGCAAATTGGGCTTGGGCTTTTGATCATCCTTCATGCATAATATCACATATCATACACCATCAATTAATTATCACAATAATTAATTGATCCAATATTATATATCTTGATCCAATCACTAACCGCCACGATTATAAACTAAATTAACAAAGTATACCTTTGTCTACTTTCCAATTAATTTATTTATAACCGAATTTCTTGTAAATCACCATTTACTATAAATATTTAAAGTCCAACTTAAAATATTTATTTCATGAGAAAATATTTGCAACTTTTGTAATTTTAAACTTAAGGGCCCAAAAATTCATTTTTCACCAAAAACATTTTCGGCCCATTTAAAATTCACAAACATGTTAGCCATCCAATGACCCAACAACTCAAGGCCCATGACACTTTGATAATCCAAAACCTTTTGGAAACCCTAGTCGTCATCGTCGTCGCCGGAGCTCCGTCGCCAGATTCCGGCATACATGCAGAAAAAAATTTTTTTTTTTTTTATTAAATTGATGGGGCTGTTCGGGCAGCCCCTCGGGCTGCCCTTGCTGCCCGAAACGGGCAGTCCCTCGGGCAGCCCGAGCTGCCCGACACGGGCAGCAACATGCTGCCCGAAAAAATCCCCATCAAACCTTGAATTTTGTTGCAAAATTTCGTTCTCATGCGGTTAGAAATCGACCTCAATATAATATCTTGTAAATGCTACACAAAAACGTAACCATAGCTCTGATACCACTTGAAAGGGGATCGGTTACGGTGACTGGAAGCGCAACGGAAGTTTAAAAATCAAATTTTTCCACAAAAATTTCGGCCACCTCTACTATATTGTGTAGCAAATACAATAAACACCAAATAATGTCATACATAGGGTGTTTAGAAATTTTACCTATCAATCACAAGGATTGATGTATGGCTCCAACTTTGTTGTTAAACAACAAAGCTCTTGAATGGCATGAAGAAATCTACAAGCTTCCTCCTACCTTGAATCTTTCCTTCAAATTAAGCCCACCACCAACTAGGTAGATCCCCTCATATTTTGCACTAGAAAAATATGAGGATTTTTCATTTGAGAAGAGAGTGTTTCTTCAACCATTGAAGAAAGAAAAATTGGAGAGAAAGTGAATAGTATTTTCGGCACTATTCATCCTTGGAGAGAAGGAGAGACATTTTTTTGGTTGTGGGAAAAAGTAGTCAAAAAGGTGCATGCTATGCCTTGAAAACTCAAAAAGTAGTCTCCCAACCTTTCGCCTTCCATGCATGCATATTATATGGTTTTTATCAAAATAAAAACCATGGACTAAATTTAATTATCTCAAACATATTTGAGACTAATTAAACATTACTTGAATTTAACCAAGTCCCACTAGTTAAATAATTAATTTTAATTGAGCTCTACAAGACTCAATATAATTTAATTAATTTAACACTTGAATTAATTTAATTATTTGGACTCTAGGTCCACTAGTGTTTAATTAATTCAACACTTGAATTAATTTAATTTAGTCCATAATAATGTTTATGAAAATCACAATTTTCAAATACATTATTCACTTGGCCAAATTTTAATTTAGGAACACTTCCATAAATTAAAATTTACATTTCTCTCATAGAAGTCATACTTCTATTTTTCTTTACACTTATAAACTCATTTATAAGTCGTTCAACACATTGAACTATTTTCTCCTTTATAGAAGTCATACTTCTAATTTTCCTTACGCTTATAAACTCTTTTATAAGCCGTTCAACACATTGAACTATTTTACTTCTCAACGGGATCTAGAAAGCTAGTACTTGTGTGGCCCTCAATGGTTCATTGATACAACTAGCCGTGGGTTCACATCTCCATGTGATTCGGACTAAACATATCCTTATATGAGCATACCCCAATTGCTCCATTCTTACTTATCAACTCCTTGATAATAAGAATGTCAGAACTCAAGTCTGATAGTACCCAACCAATCATGTTAAACTCCTAGCAGCATCGCTTACATGATTCCCTAGGTATCAAATGATAGTGCTTGCAAGAACCATTCAATTATGGTTAGCGTACAGTATGGTCCCTTCAACTCATATATCCCGATCAATTCGACATCCATTGGTTTATCGAGAGTTTTCAATGAATCGATACTATGTGTCATGTCGTAGTTGCATCAATGGTGTAATCTATGAAACCCCTTTCATAATTACCACCATACTCTGGCCAGAGATTTCAACCTACTAACACATGATAACACATAGGATATCCATACCCGAAGGTAAGCGGTGAATCCCCGAGTACAATGCATCGACTCCTATGTGTTTCGACAGAACACCCAACCTTGCCACTTGATGACCCATGAGAGTCGGTAAACAAGTCAAAGTGTAATTCTAGCACATAGAGTCTCAATGTTGTCCCGGGTCATAAGGACTAATTCTGTACAACCATAAACTAGGACATTTCCACTCGATAAGTGAGAACCACTTGGAAAGTCCTTTTATGGAGGGTTGTTCAGTGCACTCTACAAGGAGCACCTATCTGCATGTTCGGACATCACAATGTCCCCTACCAATGAAACATGGTACTCACATCGCAGATACTAGTCTCGAACTCTAGCGGCCTATACCCTTCTTAGTGGCGGCTGAATCGACTAGGAACCGTTTAGAATATACAGTATTACAAATATGAGTTTCATGATACTCATCATATGAGCATCTCATATTCTTTCTACCATTTTTATATTCAAGGGCTTTATCTATGCAACTAGCATGGGTATACAGATAAAGATGTGCCAAAATAATAATATCAAATATTACTAAAATAAAGATTGCTTATACATAGAGTTTCATTGTGAACACTCGGCCAACACTTGGCTCGACGGGCACCTACTCTAACAGTCTCATCATAGTCAATTCCTTCTTCTTGCCTATATCCTTGTGCCACTAATCTTGCTTTGTTGCGTCCAACTGAACCATCTTCGTTCAGTTTTTTTTTTGTATACCCATTTTGTACCTATAATAGTTTTTGAAATTGGTCTTGGAACTAAGTTCCAGACATTGTTAGAAGTGAACTGATTTAGCTCTTCTTGCATTGCATTTACCCAGTTAGGATCAGCAAGAGCTTTATCAGTTTTCTTCGGTTCTAGTTGTGAATCAAAGCTGAATAGATAAATAAATTTAGCATTTGATAGCGAGTTCTTACTGGATCAGATGGATTTCCTATTACTAGTTCCGGTGGATGTGATTTTCTCCATCTATAATCAGTATTTGTTGTATCAGCAATTTTTTCAGTTTGTAACTGAACACAGTTTTCAGTCTTAGTTGGTGCTTCGTCAACTGGTATTTGAATGTTATCATTATGCTCTATCAACTGATCATCAGCAACGACTTCCTGCACATCTGATTGGTCCAATACTTCTGGTTCAGGTGTTTAGAAGTATGTTTTGATTGCCATGACTTTCATTTTTGTCATCATCTTCCAAACTGATATCTGTAAATCGATCAACTAGCTCAACTTGATCAATTGGCTTATCAGTTAGTTCAGTTTCATCGAAATCAACATGAGCAGATTCTTCAACATTTTGGGTTTTCTTGTTGAAGACTCTATAAGCTATACTAACTGATGAGTATCCAACAAATATTCCTTCTGCAGATTTAGCATCAAACACTTTTAAATAATTTTTACCATTATCAAGAATAAAACATCTGCAGCCGAATATTTTGAAATAAGTAATTATACTTTTTCTTCCATGCCAGATCTCATGTGGTGTTTTCATATGATTCTTATTAATCATTGATCTATTCTGAGTGTAACACGCAGTGTTTACTGCCTTTGCCCAAAATCTTTGAGAAATACCAGAATCAGCAAGCATTGTTCTAGCAGCTTCTTTAAGAGTCCGATTTCTTCTCTCAGCTACATCATTTTGCTGAGGAGTTCTGGCTGCTGAGAGCTCATGCTTAATTCCAGCATTTTCTAGTAAATTTGAAAGAGTTTGATTGATGAATTCAGTTCCTAGATCGGATCAGATTCGATCAATTCCAACTGATTTTTCATTTAAAAGTCTATTGAAGAGCTTTATTAGTTGCGAAGCATTATGGTCTTTAGATTTGAGAAAAATAACCCAAGTAAATCTTGAAAAATCATCTATGACTACCAAGGTCTATTTCATTCCTCCTAAGCTCATGACTGGTATAGGATCAAAGAGATCCATGTGCAATAGTTCTAAGCATCGGGATGAAGATTTACCGCCCTTGTTTTTAAAAGAGTATCGTATTTGTTTACCATACTGACATGCTGAGAAAAGTTTTTCTTTTGAAAAATCTATTTTGGGCAAACCAGTTACAAGTTCATGTTTACTCAGATAGGCAATGGATTTGAAGTTTAAATGATTTAGTCTTTATGCCACAACCGGTTTTTAGATAATTTGGAAGCAATAAAACAAACTGGTGCATATGTTTGATCATTCCAACTGACTTTATATGTGTTTCCCCAACGTTTGCCAGTTAGTATGATTTCATCAGTTGAAGTTTTGACTGAACATGAGTTTTTGTCAAATTGTACTAAGAATCCACTGTCGCATAACTAACTGATGCTAATCAAGTTATACTTCAGATTTTCTACTAATAGAACATCTTTAAAAGTAAAGTTACCATGGATAAGCTTACCCTTACCCACAGTTTTACCTTTGGAATTGTATCCAAAACTGATGTTTGGACCACCGTATTTGATCAGTTGAGATAACGCACTTGCATCTCCTGTCATATGTCGCGAACATCCACTGTCCAAATACCATATTGAGTTCTTGTTTGTACCGGTTACCTGCAATCACACACACAATATAACTTAGTACCCATATATATTTGGGTCCTGAGCTAATTAGTCCCTTAGGAACCCACACTTGGATTAGTCTAACAGACTTTCCAGTAGTTGTATTCCAAATGGTTTTTCTCGGCTTTTGTGTGCTTGGTGTGTAGTGTACAGATGATACATTATGTGTTTTAGCTTTATTCAACCGATTGTTCCATCTATAACTCTTCTGTTGGAACTTTTTAAGTTCGCAATCTTGATTTTGATGTTAATAAAACTTGTTATTGTGTTTCTAACATATTTACTCAAGTGTGAAGTTGCAAACACAAGAAGCAAGCTGAAACTGAATTCTGCACAAACTGAATTTCTGGCAAGCTTCGGTATTTTGAAGATATCTCTCAACTGGATGATCCAAATGACAATCCGCCAATTGGATTGATCAGAAAACTCAATTTGGAACAAGTTGTAACTCACGTCAGTTGGGCAAAATCGGATGTTATCATGGTCTAACTGATCGCTCAATTACCGAAGTGATCACACGAGAACAACAATCAGTTGTGTTTGAGCAGTTGCCGTATTTTGGTCATATCTCTCAGCTCGGTTATCCAAACGAAGCGATTCAGTATGCGTTGGAAAGATAAGACAAAGATCTACAAATCATTCTAGAAGTCAAAGTCTGAATCGAAGCTTACGATGCTGATAAATGACGATGAAGTTACTGGTTCTGCACAAACTGAAATCAGCTAGGTTGATTTCAGCACACCTTCTGAAACTGAACCAACTGCTGACCACCTGACCAACCAACTGAACTGAACCACCTGTTGACCAACTGAAACTGAACCAGTCCAACTGAATGACCAGTTGAGTTGACCAGAGTTGACCAGTTGACCAGTCGGAAAAATGCCCAGCAAGCTGAATTTGACCGTTGCAATCTCGGAAACAGTACAGAAACTTTTCAAACGGTCATATTCTTGTGTCTAACGTATATATCAGTGTTGGAGCCTATAAATACAACATCTTGAAGATCAAACAAGAGCTTTGGAAGTGGATTCAAAGCATGGGCAGTTAGCATGAAGAAATCAGCTAGTTGAGAGCACAAGCCCTTGTGTGAGGATACATTTGAGATGTACACTGTAACTGATATATTCCTCACACACGATCACTCACACATATACGAGAGAGTTGAAGTTCACAGATTAGTTGAGTGAGTCTTGCACAAAGACGTAAAACTTGTGTATGTAGTCTTTGCATATGAGACATTAAACAATATGCTGATTGTGAGGTGCTGTCTACAATCTTGAGTGCTAGGAGTTCAGTTTAGGCAGTAAGTAAGTCCTAGCTGAATGGGCTTGTAAAAGGTGTTGTATAAATCAAAGTCTTCTAGTGGATCCTTCCCAAGGGGAAGAAGGGGTGACGTAGGAGTGTTGAAATCTCCGAACATCCATAAACAAATTCGTGTCTATTTGTTTATTGCATTTACTTATCATTTTCATAGTTTTAAAGATGCATTGTTGAAGCATTTTATGTGTTCTTCAAATACCAAAATATAGCATACCAAGTGTTTGATAAAATGCTTCAACTAAAATATTTTTACTCATTCAACTTGCATATATTTTAAATGGTTTACAAAATTTTTAGTCGGTTTCTACGAAGGATTATTTCGAGTGTTTTCTGCTTGATTTCATATCAAACTTGATTTAATTCATCGGTGTTCAATATTTCAAGAACCGAGCTATTGTAGCTCATCGATTTTCCCACTAACCGATCCTATCAAGTGGTATTAGAGCGGGTTGTTCTTGAAATAACATTGAAACTGATTTTGATGTTTAAAATTCGAAATTTCATATTTTTTACACATATATATGCAAAACTGAATTTTCGCGCAGCTTGCAGCGACCGTGGGAAAAATGACATATGTCCTAGCTCGAGTGTCCAAATGACAAACCGCTTTTTGAGTTGCAGACTAGACTCGTAGAGGTTTGCAGCGGTATAAAATTTGCAGCCTAATTATGCACGACAAAATACAGTTAATTTGTTGAAGACAGAGCATATGTGCTGCAGCAGAAAATGAGCCATGAAGAAAATTGATTAGTTATCCCTCTTCTTTTATATTTTTCAAAATTTCAAAAATATAGGGGGAGAACTCATTATAGCTTTAATGAGTAGATTATTTTTAAATATTGAGGGGAAGAAAATTTTTTTTAAAATGTTTTGAAATATGACTTTTTGATTCACACAAAAAGAGGGAGAAATATGTTAGTTGAGTTGATTGTTTATCCAAGTTTTGTGATCATCAAAAAGGGGGAGATTGTTGGAACTTTTTAAGTTCGCAATCTTGATTTTGATGTTAATAAAACTTGTTATTGTGTTTCTAACATATTTACTCAAGGGTGAAGTTGCAAACACAAGAAGCAAGCTGAAACTGAATTCTGCACAAACTGAATTTCTGGCAAGCTTCGGTATTTTGAAGATATCTCTCAACTGGATGATCCAAATGACAATCCGCCAATTGGATTGATCAGAAAACTCAATTTGGAACAAGTTGTACCTCACGTCAGTTGGGCAAAATCGGATGTTATCATGGTCTAACTGATCGCTCAATTACCGAAGTGATCACACGAGAACAACAATCAGTTGTGTTTGAGCAGTTGCCGTATTTTGGTCATATCTCTCAGCTCGGTTATCCAAACGAAGCGATTCAGTATGCGTTGGAAAGATAAGACAAAGATCTACAAATCATTCTGGAAGTCAAAGTCTGAATCAAAGCTTACGATGCTGATAAATGACGATGAAAATACTGGTTCTGCACAAACTGAAATCAGCTAGGTTGATTTCAGCACACCTGCTGAAACTGAACCAACTGCTGACCAGATGACCAACCAACTGAACTGAACCAGCTGTTGACCAACTGAAACTGAACCAGTCCAACTGAATGACCAGTTGAGTTGACCAGAGTTGACCAGTTGACCAGTCTGAAAAATGCCCAGCAAGCTGAATTTGACCGTTGCAATCTCGGAAACAGTACAGAAACTTTTCAAACGGTTATATTCTTGTGTCTAACGTATATATCAGTGTTGGAGCCTATAAATACAACATCTTGAAGATCAAACAAGAGCTTTGGAAGTGGATTCAAAGCATGGGCAGTTAGCATGAAGAAATCAGCTAGTTGAGAGCACAAGTCCTTGTGTGAGGATACATTTGAGATGTACACTGTAACTGATATATTCCTCACACACGATCACTCACACATATACGAGAGAGTTGAAGTTCACAGATTAGTTGAGTGAGTCTTGCACAAAGACGTAAAACT
This sequence comes from Primulina eburnea, assembly GCF_022965805.1. Lineage (NCBI taxonomy): Eukaryota > Viridiplantae > Streptophyta > Magnoliopsida > Lamiales > Gesneriaceae > Primulina > Primulina eburnea. The sequence continues at coordinate 39,306,669 of NC_133103.1, read as the reverse complement.
TGTGTATGTAGTCTTTGCATATGAGACATTAAACAATATGCTGATTGTGAGGTGCTGCCTACAATCTTGAGTGCTAGGAGTTCAGTTTAGGCAGTAAGTAAGTCCTAGCTGAATGAGTTTGTACAAGGTGTTGTATAAATCAAAGTCTTCTAGTGGATCCTTCCCAAGGGGAAGAAGGGGTGACGTAGGAGTGTTGAAATCTCCGAACATCCATAAACAAATTCGTGTCTATTTGTTTATTGAATTTACTTATCATTTTCATAGTTTTAAAGATGCATTGTTGAAGCATTTTATGTGTTCTTCAAATACCAAAATATTGCATACCAAGTGTTTGATAAAATGCTTCAACTAAAATATTTTTACTCATTCAACTTGCCTATATTTTAAATGGTTTACAAAATATTTAGTCGGTTTCTACGAATTATTATTTCGAGTGTTTTCCGCTTGATTTCATATCAAACTTGATTTAATTCATCGGTGTTCAATATTTCAAGAACCGAGCTATTGTAGCTCATCGATTTTCCCACTAACCGATCCTATCATCTTCTGAACTGGCTTGCATTTGTAATAATTGAAATAACTATTCAAATAGTTCTTGTGAAACCTCTTTGATGACTGACTTTGTGAATCAATTGAGAATTTTTGACTATAAGCAATCCCATATCTTGTAGCTTGCTCATATTCTTAATAGGTTGCTCAATCAGTTTACTGGGCTCAATTTGTTCTTGTACCACTGTTGATTTGACAAAGTGAATGTATTTCCCTTTGACTATTTTTAGCTTTGGTTGATTATCATTTGGATACATTTCTCCTTGAGTGTTGAACCCTAAACCAGTTTTATCATAAACTGATTTTTGTGAATTCTGCATTTCATTCAGTGCAGTAAATGACTTGTTCCAAGACTAAATGAGCTCAGTCTGTTTTGAGTTTTCAAGAATCAACTTCTGGATTAATGACTGATTTTGGTCTCTCTCTGCTTTAAGCTCAGCAATTTCCCTTTTTAGACTCAATCCATCAATTGATTCATCAGTTTTGGTTTTATTGTCTGTGGGAGCAGTTTCCTTTGCTTTTATTTTTTCAAATGATTATGCAAGCTTTTGATACTCATTTACCATGTCATGTAGTGTTAGAATGAGTTCTTCTCGTGTGAAATCAGTTGAGCTGAAATCAAATACCTGTTGTGTAACGTACCATACTTTTACCATTCAAAATTTGCGGAAAAATTAAATTTTCTTAAATATAAAATAACATTCAGAGTTTGCCATAAAATATCTCAACCAATTCCCCCATAAGACATGGTTGTTCAAAATAACCACAATAAAATTGCTCACAAAAGGTTAGCTCAAAGTGTTTCCCTCAAAACATGAAATCGGAGTAAATTAACATTTGCATAAAAACATAAACATTGCGGTCCTCGGGTTAGCCTCTCGCTCAGTCCAAGCCTGCCCCTTGGTCGCCACCTCCTGTCTCCTCATCAACATACTCACCTGCATCGATCAAGTCTAGTGAGTCTAAAGACTCAACACGTATAAACTGGAAAATAGCGAGTACTACATAATAAAACCACATGCAACTTTAAAATAGAACATATATACTTGAACTTGAATTTGCGTACAAAAACTTGAACATACCTACATGATATTGCGTAGAGACATGTTTCAAAGAACATACATAACTTCATCATTTTGCGTAGAGACATGTTTCAAAGAAAGTGACCCATAACATAATAAATGCCTGATCAGACAAACCACAGTACTGGGCTGACAGGGACGTATCCACTGCCACATACATGATATTCCCGTTCATAATTTAACGGGCTGGTTGGTCCCCGTTCATAATTTAACGCTTTCCAACCTCGATCTTACCTGTTCATAATTTAACGGGCGGATTGGTCCCCGTTCATAATTTAACGCTTTCCAATCCTAAACATAATTTGGTCACAAGACATTTAGCATACCTCCAAAAACTTAAAATATTTTATTTGCACGTCATCATACTTACTTGGGGTTGAGGGATTCGTTGGACCTCACTTGGGGCCGCTACTGCACAAACTAACATAAATTTTAAATACTTAACTTGCATGTCTTTGACGTAGGTACTCGAGCTCACCACCAAAGTGAATAAGTAGCTTAGGACATTCTAGTTCGCTCCTGGCTTGACCTCTTTTAATTATCGTACTAAACCATGACGTAAAACCACAAAACAAATCCTATGTTTTTACATAAATAAATTTTAACCATGGTGCTAAACCATGATACAGAACTACGAAGAAAATCCTAAAAAAAATATATTTTTTTAAAATTTTTTTTAAAAAGAGGGTACACGGACCCCGTGTACGGGTCCGGGTAGACTCTGGAAATTCGTATTTTTGAAGGAAAAATGACACAGACTCCGTGCCGGGGTCCGGGTACCCTCTGTCTTTGCAAATTCACGAAAACTCACTAACTTAATCTTTCACCCTTTCAATCCAAGCATAAGGACCATGAACCAACACCTCGAGACTCATCCTAGGATGTTATTACATTGATTCAAACCCGTAAAAACGCCCCAAATGTCCCTAAGCATCAACAATTAATTCCAACACAACAATAACCCGTAATTAGGCATTGTTTCGCTTCCTACGACTTCTATTACATCCCAAGCAAATCCCGACCCAAACGAACCACCAAATAACACCTAAATACATCTCGTAAAATATCTAAATGCAGTAGCACAAGCCCGGCGATGTCCTACGAAGCCTGCAACAAATAACTTCAAGAACACAATTTACATAAAAGTCGCAGCTTGAGCAGTCCCGCGAAAAACTCCATAACTCGCTCGATTTTCGTCCAACAATTTCGAAATTTATATCAAATCGAAGGTATCGAAACGTTCTACGTTTTTCACGTTGAAAGTTCTTGACCAAAAATTCGCAGTAACTCAAAATACAGTGAAAAACGGGATTTCAGATCTAAAAACTCTTTCAAACGCATCGATAAATTTCCTGCTCAAACTACTACACATCATACGTGGATTTTACGCATAAAAACAACGAAACACATACTATGACATGATCGACGCAGAAAAGAGAGATTATACGTGCCTTTTTGATATCAAACTTTACCGAAACGACGTCACCGAAGCGGAGATGGAAGCGAGGTTGATCCGGGACGATCGTGGCTCGATTGTCTTGCAATAAAATCCACCAAAAACTTGATGGAAAATAGGGGAAGGGGGCGGCTGCTTGAAGGAGTAAGAACCCTAGGTTTCTTTCTTTTAATATCTGAAAATTCTGAAACGTGAAGTGAGTGTGTGTGTTTAGTCGTGTACAGGGGTGTGTAAAAGTGTGTGTGAGGTAGAAAAAGTGTGTGTGTTTTTAACTAGGAGAAATTAGTGCTAAATTAATTAATTAAAAATACTATTTAAAGGGTAACCCACACTAATTTAATCAAACTTTACAATTAAAATAATTACACACCTAATTGAAAAGTTCTAAACTCTTAAATCACTCAATACATAAATAAGGCTTTAAAATACTAAAACTCTAAAATTTATTTAAAATGCCCCAACTTCAACTTAAAATAAAATACCACATTTAAAATTTCCAAAATCGTCACCGGTCTCTTCCTCGATCCCGCCTCGAATAAACGCCTGAAATATGAGAATTGAAAAACATTCTAACGTGCATCACATAAACATGAGTAATTTAAAATAATGCATTCAAATAAATCATGCATGGCTTAAAACTCATTTTAAAATAAATTAAATGATTTACTAATTAAATAAACGCATGGGTTATACGTTTACTGAATTTGGGCACTACAGTTCCTCCCCCACTTATAAAAATTCCGTCCTCGAAATTAAGTCTTATCGAACAACTCCGGGTAGCGAAGTCTCATATCTGCTTCTGATTCCCAAGTGGCATCTTCCACCGATTGATTTAGCCACCGGACTTTGACTAGCTTCGTCACTTTATTCCGGAGCCTACGCTCTTGCCTGTCTAGGATTTGGACTGGTTTTTCCTCGTAAGACAAGTCTGGAGTCAGCTGCAACGGCTCATAACTCAGAATGCGCAAAGGATTAGCCAGATATTTCCTCATAGCATCGAGACATGAAACACATTGTGCACCCCGGCCAGATTCGGCGGAAGGGCAACACGATAGGCTAATGTCCCAACTCTGTCCAAAATTTCGAACGGTCCAATAAATCTCGGACTCAGCTTGCCTCTCTTCCCAAATCTCATCACCCCCTTCATAGGTGCTATCTTGACAAAAACGTGATCACCAACGGCAAATTCGAGATCTCTCCTCCTCTTATCAGCATAACTCTTCTGACGGCTTTGGGCAGTCTTCATTCTGTCACGAATCTTGACCACCACGGCTGCGATCTGCTGAACTATTTCTGGACCAAGTTCTGCTCTCCCACCAACTTCATCCCAATGAACTAGTGAACTGCACTTCCTTCCATACAACGCCTCAAAGGGAGCCATACCTATAGATGATTGGAAGCTGTTGTTGTATGTGAACTCCATTAGAGGTAGTCTAGACTCCCATGTTCCTTGAAAATCAATCATGTATGCTCTCAACAAATCTTATAAAATCTGAATCACTCGCTTAGATTTACCATCTGTCTGCGGGTGAAAAGCTGTACTGAAAAGCAACTTCGTTCCCATGGCTGAATGTAAGCTCTTCCAGAAGGACGATGTGAATCTCGGGTCCCTGTCGGACACAATTGAAACTGGGAATCCATGTAGACAGACTATCTCCCTGATATAAAGCTCCGCATACTGTGCCATGGAGAAAGTCGTCTTCACTGGTAGAAAATGCGCTGACTTAGTGAGTCGGTCCACTTTAACCCAAATAGCATTAAAGCCTTTGACTGATCTAGGCAATCCAACGACGAAGTCCATCGTGATGTTCTCCCATTTCCACTCTGGTATGGGGAGTGGCTTAACCAATCCCGCTGGCCTCTGATGTTCTGCCTTCACTTGTTGACAAGTGAGGCATTCAGACACAAACCTGCGGATGTCTCTCTTCATCCCTGGCCACCAATACAGAATCTGTAGGTCCTTATACATCTTGGTACCTCCTGGATGGATAGAATACAGAGATGCGTGTGCCTCTGTCAAAATATCATGTCTGATCGATTCACCACTAGGCACCCACATTCTACCTCTGTATCTCACAATCACATCTGACACTGTATAAAGAGCACTGCCCTTGGCCTCATCTTTCAGTCTCCATTTCTGTAGCTGCTCATCTGAAGACTGTCCTGCCCGGATACTGTCTAGCAAATAAGATTTGACTGTCAGATTAGACAGCCTAGGAGCTCTTCCCTCACGATAAATCTTTAGACCAAACTTCTGAATCTCAGACTGAAGAGGTCTCTGCACTGACAACTGCACTACACCTGCCACCTTCCTGCTCAATGCGTCTGCGACAACATTGGCCTTTCCCGAATGGTAGCTAATTTCGCAGTCGTAATCCTTCACCAGCTCTAACCACCGTCTCTGTCTCATATTCAGCTCTTTCTGCGTGAAGAAATATTTGAGATCTTATGATCGGTGAAAATCTGACATTTCTCTCCGTATAGGTAGTGTCTCCAAATTTTTAGTGTGAAGACAACGGCAGATAACTCAAGATCATGCGTCGGGTAGTTCTTCTCGTGCACTTTCAACTGCCTGGAAGCATAAGCTATGACCCGACCCTGCTGCATCAATACTGCGCCTAACCCGAGCTTAGATGCATCGGTATATAACACAAAATCTCTTTGCCTCGATGGCATGGCTAGCACCGACGCAGAAATAAGAGCTTGCTTCAACGCATCGAAGCTCTTCTGACATTCATCACTCCACACAAATTTGGCATTCTTCTTGGTCCGTGAAGTGAGTGGCACTGCTATCGAAGAAAACCCCTGAATCAACTTACGATAGTGACCGGCTAAGCCCAAAAAGCTGCGGATCTCTGAAGCGTTCTTCGATTCAACCCATTCATCAATGGCTGCTACCTTATCTGGATCCACCTCGATACCACTATTATATATTACACGACCCAAAAACGCTACCTTCTCCAACTAAAGTTCACACTTACTAAATTTTGCAAACAACTTGTGTCTCTGCAAAATCTGTAACATTGTACTCAAATGCTGAACGTGCTCCTCATGGCTCTTCGAGTAGATAAGAATGTAGTCAATGAGCACCATGACGAACTGATCTAGGTAGGGCGGAATAGTTGGTTCATCAAGTCCTTAAAAATAGCTGGATCATTAGTCGCTAAAAACTCGTAATGTTCATATCTAGTGTTGAAGGTTGTCTTAGTTTTACTTTACTATGACCTCGAATTCTGATTTTTCTCACAATTCCCAATATTAGAAATGGAGGTTCAAACTTATCGTATCTTACCTTCCTTATACTATACCCGTAATGTTCATCGATCTATTACGTTAGCATTTATGCAGTTCAATCTAAGAAATCTTAGCACCAAAAGTTACTGATCCACTTCTATCCTTGGTACTACACTCAAAGGTTTAAACTTATCTTAACCCCGTAATAATATTGACCTAGATCCTTGAATCGAGTCTTTACCTTACGACACGAACTTACGTAACTTAGTTGTTTACAAGTACATCCCAAATAAAGATTACTGCAAATCTTAAATTTCGAGTAACACTAATCCATAAAATCCCAAAATATACAATATCGGTATTCTTCTTAGATAATAAAACCTTCCTAGCATCAAACACATGCTTAAACTATTTCCTTCCCAATTACATTATAGTTAAGGCCTAAGACACTTAAATCTTCCTCATTCGAACGAATGTCACACTTTGACGTATCCTCAGTACTTAATTTATTCTAACGTATAAAGCTTAATAAGTTTCCCCATGTTAATGATAGATTAATTCTAATAAATCAACTTCGCTTATAACCCACAGAATTCTAGAATCCTCATATAAAGATTTTAAATTTCTTACTCGATAAAAATCTTAATATTCGACCATTGCTAACCTATGTTGAATACAACTAATTTCCTTTTGTTTTTATTTCATCAATATCCCCGTATAATCACCTATTTCATAAATTTGAAATTAAAGCTTACACAACCAAAGTAGTCTTAGATAACCTAATTCCAGCACTCATATCCACTTAATCCTGAGTTTCTTAATGACTTACGAAGATTCCTCAAGACGAGGTGCCTGATAGGGCCTCTTGCCCTGCCTATCGACCTCAATGTCCTTCTAGTCCTACTCTGTCGCCAAAATTCTCGACACGGCAACTGCATAAGTCACCGGACCAGAACCCTCACATCACGACGCTAGATCGACCGTAACCTATAATAAAATGCATCACCTTCTCCTGCGCATCATTCACAATCAGGGGTACAAAGTGGCACCCCCTCTCAAACTACGCAACGCTGCTATCCCCCTAACCCAACATCACAAACTCCCTAGTCAGTCTGGATCGTACTTCCTCATTGAAGTAATTGGAGTAAACGACCTCCTTAAAGTCATCCCATGACAGAGTCTGCAGATTCACCGACATGGACGCGCTCTCCCCCCCCCCCCCCCATAGCCTGGCGTCCTCTGTTAACAAAAAGGTTGCACATCTAACTCTGTCTGCATCCTACAGCTCCATAAACGCAAAGATTACCTCAATGGACTTAATCCATCCTTCTGCTATCATCGGGTCAGTAGTCCCCGAGAACTCCTTAGCATCCATCATCCTAAACCTCTCGTAAACTGCTTCCGGTCTGGGCCTCGCCCCTGCATTCCACTGTAGCTTGGTTCCCCGCAAACTATGCGACGAACTGAGTCATCCCTACAAGCTTCTAATCCCGCATATCTGGCGGTGGACGAGGAGGAGTTGCCCTCTCCCCATCCTGGGCTTCCCTATTCTCATCTCCTGCTTCACGCACAATCCTACGTCTAGGAGGTATACTTTTCCCACATTTACCCAACACGTAAACCCAACATGCATGAACATGATATAGACAACATAAGATGCACGTACTTGAACTTAAAATATGCACATGCTGAAATACTAGCTTCATGCTTACTACATAACATAAATTTAAAACTTTAAAACTTACAGACTTGAGGTGTGACTTCGTGAGCTTCTTGCGGCTGGCGGTAGGCGTAACCCTTTACAAGAAGACCACTCTGATACCAACTGTAACGTACCATACTTTTACAATTCAAAATTTGCGGAAAAATTAAAATTTTCTTAAATATAAAATAACATTCAGAGTTTACCATAAAATATCTCAACCAAGTCCCCCATAAGACATGGTTCTTCAAAATAACCACAATAAAATTGCTCACAAAAGGTTAGCTCAAAGTTTTTCCCTCAAAACATGAAATCAGAGCAAATTAACATTTGCATAAAAACATAAACATTGCAGTCCTCGGGTTAGCCTCTCGCTCAGTCCAAGCCTGCCCCTTGGTCGCCACCTCCTGTCTCCTCATCAACATACTCACCTGCATCGATCAAGTCTAGTGAGTCTGAAGACTCAACACGTATAAACTGGGAAATATCGAGTACTACATAATAAAACCACATGCAACTTTAAAATAGAACATACATACTTGAACTTGAATTTGCGTACTAAAACTTGAACATACGTACATAACATAGACGTGCCATATCTTGAAAACTTGTCATAAACATACTGCAGACTAGAACATACATAACTTCATCATTTTGCGTAGAGACATGTTTCAAAGCAAGTGACCCATAACATAATAAATGCCTGATCAGACAAACCACAGTACTGGGCTGACATGGACGTATCCACTGCCACATACATGAGATCCCCGTTCATAATTTAACGCTTTCCAACCTCGATCTAACCCGTTCATAATTTAACGGGCGGATTGGTCCCCGTTCATAATTTAACGCTTTCCAATCCTAAACATAATTTGGTCACAAGACATTTAGCATACCTCCAAAAACTTAAAATATTTTATTTGCACGTCATCATACTTACTTGGCGTTGAGGGATTCGTTGGATCTCACTTGGGGCCGCTACTGCACAAACTAACTGTAATAGCCGAGCCTGGTGTACGGTACGGTTTAAGTCTAATATGTTTATTGGGTTATTTGATTTAGATGTTAAGAGTTGTGTTTATGGATTATAGCATAGTTAGTTATTATTGTTTTGTGGCCTTGTTGGCGTTCGTTGTTAGCAGTTGTTTTGTTTCAGCGCCTCGGTTCGATTTTAGTTGCTTTGGTATTGTTCTTGGCCGTGACCAGACCGCACCCGCGCTCAGTGCAGGACCGCACCCGCAGTCGTAATTCATGATTTTGGGGAGAATTGTCGTAGCAACACCGCACCCGCAGTAGAGAGGACACCGCACCCGCGGTCAGGTTAAGAGCGCACCCGCGGTCGCTGTTTTTAGAATTTTGAGTGGTTGGCCGTGAGCTCAGCGCACCCGCGGTATTGGTAGGAGCGCACCCGCGGTTGCGCGCAGCTTGAGTTTTTAAGTGACTTATTTGGATGATTGGTTCACTTTTCCTCATTTCTCTTTCCTCTTTTTCGTTTTTCTCTCCTTGGAGGCTAGGGTTTCTCTCATTTCTTTGATTTCCTATCTTTGATTCTTGCATCTTGGTGGCTATTTGTTGAGAGATCAAGGTTCTTGGTTGTTCAAGGAGCTAAGGTAAGTCTTTTGGTTTAGTTATTTCTTGGTTTTGGGGGAGAGATGTTATGGGTTTGTCGATTTGGTTGGATTTATGGGTTAATTGTCATGGGTTCTTGAATATTAAGATGTTGATGGTTTTATTTATGGATTATTGTTGTAGGTGGTGTACCAAGAGCTTAGATTCAAGTGTTTCAAGTGGTTGTAAGTGGAATTTCATTCTTGTGCTCACATTATAATATATGTATGGTATTCCAAAGGTTTTAAAATGATATTCCCTTCATTTGATTCTTGAGTATGTATTGATTTCATTGTTATGTATATTGGAGACAATTTAATGTCTCAATTATGAAAAGGGAATACAAGAGAAAAGAAAGAGTATGCAAAGTGTTTGTTTAAATGCCAAGAGAGAGTTTCAAATGTTTTATTGGATTGATAGATACATAGTCAGAGATTGCATGCAATTAGTTGATCAACGACCATAGGGTTATATCCCTCAGAGTTATCGGTTTATATCAATAGGGATACGAGCACCAGAGCCAGAGATACTATTGATATCAATCCAACCAGAGTGAAGAGAAATACCATCTTATTGCTATGCTATTGCTATGATATTTATTTCAGAGTTGATGGTATTTATGTTTTCAAAGTTATGATTTTAGAGTATGTTATGTTCATTGTTATGTAAGAGTTCCACTTGCTGAGTTTTATACTCATTTCAGTTATTTCATGTGATGCAGCTAAGAGCGACGTACCAGGACAGTGATTGTGGACCGGGGTCATATGCATATAGAGATGGAAGGAAGGAAGAAGATGTTATTTTGTTGACATTTTGGGATATGATCATAGGAATGATATGTTATGTTTTTGTTATATCATTTGAATGATCATGTATTTATTTTGGTTGCAAATATTTTGTAAATGATTTTATGTTATGAAATTGTAATCCTTCCTCCTTTCAGTAGAAAATTTTAAATTCCTCTGTATTTTAATTAAATTGGGTCGAGTTGTCACATTTAGTGGTATCAGAGCACCGTTCTTCGGACCAATGCATATGACTTCGTCTACTTTCAACTGTCTGGGTATGTCTTCTTATACATCTATTCATTGTTATCTATTGATTTGTGTTGTGTGAACATTGTAGGAGTTATGCCTCCTAAGAGGAAAGCCATAGAGGGTGAGGATAGTTCTTCCTCTAGAGTTGTCGATGAGTTCGGCAAGTTGTTGAAGGAGCAAGCCAAGGTTCATAGCGAACAAATCCAGCAGTTGCTTCGATTGAAAGGAGTAGGTCAAGGTAGGGGTCAAGGTAGAGTTCCTGTAGTTCAACCAGTCGATACTGATGGCATCTTTACTACTTTCAAGAGTGTGGATCCGCCAGAGTTTGAAGGGAGCACTGATCCGTTGGTAGCAGTAGAGTGGGTCAAAGCTCTTGAAGCTATCTTTGATCATCTAACTATGCGGACAAAGACAGAATCAGTTGTGCAGTGTTCATGTTGGTTAAAGCTGCACGCATTTGGTGGAATGCTACGAAGGTTGGTGTTGACGTTCCAGCATTGAAGTGGTCAGAGTTCACTGATCTGTTCTACGACAAGTATTTCCCAGATGCACTCCGAGCACGGAAGGTGACTGAGTTACTGGAACTTCGACAGGGAGGCATGAATGTGGATGAGTATATCTTGTAGTTTGAGGAGGGTTGTCTATTTGCCCCGTATATTGCTTCCAACGACAAAGATAAAGGCGCTCATTTCATTCGAGGCCTTAGAGCAGAGTTTCGGAGGGATATCAACATGTCGAAAGCTGTGACTTTCAAATAGATTGTGTCCAAGGCTTTGTTGGCTGAGCAGGACGAGAAAGACATTGCTAGGGAGAGGCAAGCGAGGCATCAGGCCATTGCTCAGAGGGGTCAAGTCCGATTCAGCGAGGCAAGGATCATTTCAAGGGGAAAGGCAAGATGGAGCCGAGTCCTAAACCACCAGGAGCTCCAGCTGATTCAGATAAGCCTTTGTGTCCCAAATGCGGCAGACATCATCGGGGAGAGTGCAGGTTTGGTACCCATTCTTGCTATCGATGTGGCACTGCAGGCCATATTGCCAGAGATTGTCCAAGAGGAGCGGGCCAAGAGAAGGTGCAGAGACGCATCTTTACCATGACAAAGGAAGATATAAACCATGATTCTTCTGTGATCTCTAGCACTATTTTAATTTCAGGCAGAGTAGCTACGACATTGATTGATACTGGTGCTACTCATTCTTTTATGTCTGAATCATTTTTGAGATCTTTGGGTATAGTTCCTTCCATCCTTCCCCTCCAGTTGAATGTTGTATTGCCATCGGGGGACGTGTTGTGCCCGACGTCTATTGTATTTGCGTGCCCTGTTCGTATTGAGGAGCGAATTGTTTTTGCTGATTTGATTGTTATCCCGATGGTTGCCTTTGATGTTATTCTTGGCATGGACTGGCTATCGACTTATCGTGCAGTTATTGATTGCGTTGCTAAGACGGTGACTTTTGCAGATGATGGCAATAGGGAAGGTATGCTCGCCAGTGCAGGTACTTCGCTGGTCCTTACTTTTATTTCTTGTCTTGAGGCTGAGAAGTTGTTGTGTAGAGGTTGTGAGGGGTTTCTGGCTTCTGTTGTTGATGTGGATAAAATGGTTAAGTTGAATATTGATGATATTGATGTGGTGAGAGAGTTCGTTGATGTTTTTGAGGATGATGTGCCGGGTTTGCCGCCGGACAGGGATGTTGAGTTTGTGATTGATCTAGCTTTTAGAGTAGGTGCACGTCGAGCCAAGTGTTGGCCGAGTGTTCACGATGAAACTATATGTATAAACGATCTTTATTTTAATAATATTTGAATTTATTATATTGGCGCATCTTTATCTGTATACCCATGCTAGTTGCATAGATAAAGTCCTTGAATCTACAAATATTAGAAAGAATATGAGATGCTCATATGATGAGTATCATGAAACTCATATTTGTAATACTGTATATTCTAAACTGTTCCTAGTCAATTCAGCCGCCAATAAGAAGGATATAGGCCGCTCGAGTTAGAGACTAGTATCTGCGATGTGAGTACCATGTTTCATTGGTAGGGGACATTGTGATGTCCGAGCATGCAGATAGGTGATCCTTGTAGAGTGCACTGAACAACCCTCTATAAAGGACTTTCCAAGTGGTTCTCACTTATCAAGTGGAAAAGTCCTAGTTTATGGTTGTACACCATTAGTCCTTATGACCCGGGACAACATTGAGACTCTATGTGCTAGCGTTTCACTTTGACTTGTTTACCGACTCTTGTGGGGTCATCAGGTGGCAAGGTTGGGTGTTACGGCGAAACATATAGGAGTCGATGCATTGTAGTCGGGGATTCACCGCTTACCTACGGGTATGGATATCCTATGTGTTTTCATGTGCGTGTAGCTTGAAATCTCTGATCAGAGTATGGTCGTAATTATGAAAGGGGTTTCATAGATTACACCATCGATGCAACTACGACATGACACATAGTATCGATTCATTGACAACTCTCGATAAACCAATAGTTGTCGAATCGGTCGGGATATATGAGTTGAAGGGACCGTACTGTACGCTAACCATAATTGAATGGTTCTTGCAGGCACTATCATTTGATACCTAGGGAATCATGTAAGCGATGCTGCTAGGCGTTTAACATGATTGGTTGGGTACTATCAGACTTGAGTTCTGACGTTCTTATTATCAAGGAGTTGATAAATAAGAATGGAGCAACTGGGGTATGCTCGAATAAGGACATGTTTAGTCCGAATCACATGGAGATGTGAACCCACAGCTAGTCGTATCAATGAACCATTGAGGGTCACACAAGTACTAGCTTTGTAAATCCCGATGAGAAGTAAAATTGTTCAATGTGTTGAACGGCTTATAAATGTGTTTATAAGCGTAAAGAAAATAGAAGTATGACTTCTATGAGAGAAATATAAATTTTAATTTATGGAAGTGTTCCTAAATTAAAATTTGGTCAAGTGAATAATGTATTTGAAAATTGTGATTTTCATAAACATTATTATGGACTAAATTAAATTAATTCAAGTGTTGAATTAATTAAACACTAGTGGACCTAGTAGAGTCCAAATAATTAAATTAATTCAAGTGTTGAATTAATTGGGCCTTGTAGAGCCCAATTAGAAATAATTATTTAACTAGTGGGCTTGAGTAAAGTCTAATTGGGCTCAAAATGTTTGAGACAATTAAAAGTCCATGGGCCTTGCAAAGGTTACAAGCCCACTAGGGTTTGCATGCTTGGGAGGTGAAGAGGTGTGGATTATTTTTGAATAAAATAATACATGGCATGCTAGACAACCTTTTTTTCACTTTTCCCACAACCTAGACAAGTCATTCACTCTCCCTTTTTGGAACACCTTGGCCGAAAATTCCATCTCATTTTTCTCTCTAATTTTTCTCTCTTTTGTTCTTCAAAGTGTTGGAGAATAAAAGTCTTCTCATTGATAAATCCTCAAATATTTCTAGTGCAATTTTTGAGAGGGTTTACCTTGTTAGTGGTGGGCCTTATTTTGGAGCAAAGGAGGAGGAGCTTGTAGATTTTTCTATCCTTTGAAGAGCTTTGTTGTTTACAACAAAGTTGGAGCCAAACATCAACCTCAAGAGGTTGATAGGTAATAAAATTTCTTACACCCTATGTATGTTTTTGGTGTTTGAATGTAAATGTTGCATAAAAACTAGGTGGCCGAAATTTTGTGCTTAAAAATAAAAATTTTTGACTTCCGTTGCGCTTCCGGCCACCGTAACCGGTCCGATTTCAAGTGGTATCCGAGCTAAGGTTACGGTTTTTATGTGATATTTACGTAATATTATGTTGAGATCGATTTATAACCACTTGAGAAATATTTTTGCAAAATATTCATGAAGGCCGAAATTTTGAAACAAAAACAAAGAAAAAAACATTTTTCGGGCTGCCCGAGAATTTCGGGCAGCAAGGGGCAGCCCGAGGGGCTGCCCGAAAGCTACTGTTTTTAAATAAAAAAAATTTTTGGGCGTTGCCGGAATCCGGCGTCGGAGCTTTGGCGACGGCGATGACGACTAAGGTTTCCAAAAATGTTTTGGACAATCTTAGTGTCATGGGCCTTGATTTATTGGGCCATTGGATGGCTAACATATTTTGTGAAATTTAAATGGGCCAAAGTATTTTTTGGTGAAAAATGAGTTTTGGGCCCTTAAGTTTAAATTTACAATTGTTGCATATATTTTCTCATAAAATAAATAATTGAAGTAGGACTTTAATTATTTATAGTAAATTGTGATTTACAAGAAATTCGATTGTAAATAAATTAATTTGAAAGTAGACAAAAGTGTTTGTATACTTTGTTAATTTAATTTATAATTGTGGCGGTTAGTGATTGGATCAAGATATATAGTATTGGATCAATTAATTATTGTGATAATTAATTGATGGTGTATGATATGTGATATTATGTATGAAGGATGATCAAAAGCCCAAGCCCAATTTGCTAGGTGTATGCTAGGATATTTGATGTTGAATGATTGTAGTAATTATCAATTTATAAAGTGGGCTTGGTTTATGGCCCGTTCCCACCCCCATGAGATGTATCCCTATTTGCCATGGATATTTAATTGTAAATATTAGTATAGTGGATGATCAAGATTGGAAGATGGTGGCCATGATGATTATGAAGATCGAAGACATGTAAATATTGGAAGCTAATGTAATAGTTGCATTGCTTCCCGTGCATTTACCCTAGGATTGGACATGGGCCCGTGTTTAGCTCACACGGGCCATTAGTTTTGGGACGATTGATCATCCTTGTTTGTTTACTGTTTATAATATATATGCATGATATGTTATAAATAATGAGTATGTGCGTTATTATTATGATAATAACAAAGTTGCATGAATCCGGCAAACATACGATCAAACATGGCGAGTTTTTTAAAATAAAATTAATGATGAGACCTTTCAAAATTAAAAACCCTCATTTTGAATAAGATTCAAAATTAATATCAAGTCCGAAAAGGGGAATTATAAATTTGTTTATAATTTCCTTGTCTTCCATCGACAATGGGTGCATGATGAACGCTACCCGTACTCGGGGCTCGGCTCATATTATTGGGGGGGCCCTGGGTGCCGGAAAGCTGTGACATCCATTGACATGGTGATGTGAACTACGTGGAACTCCCATGATTTCGGCTCATATTATTGAGGGAACTCATGGCGACCGTCCATTAAGGTTCAATATCGATGGGTTAGGCTTGACACGTAAAGATGAACGACGTCATATTATTGGGTCCTAATCAAACGTGAGACAAAAGTATACGTAAAGGATTGCATGGCGATGCAATTGGAAACTACCTTTTAGGAATTGTGATTGGCTGATATTATTCGGGATCACAATTCGCTAATTGGACCTTACGTACCTTCTGAGGAAAGTGTTTCCCGTTTTCACTAGAGGGTAGTGAAAATGTCAAAACACTGGGAGCGACAATTTATAAAGCACGTTGAGGGTAATTAAGTCATTTGTAGTGTATTTTTTCATTAGATTAAAATTATCACACCTCCTACAAGGGATACTTTATCCTTCTTTAAAATTATTTATCAAGGGCCCATGATATTATCATGGGCTTTTTAAAAACGTACCAAACGTAGGATAGGAAGGATTACTTATCAATCCCTCCCTAATCCTTCGTACCAAACTATGCCTAAAAGTCCAAACTTTATATCTTATTAAATATTTTAAAATAGTCATTAATATTTATTTGTTTTACTTTTCAGTACAAATCTTTGACAATGTCATCAATTCGCAACCCGTTTTCCGTTATTCTCGAAAAGCACGTTCTAACCGGACCTAACTATGTCACTTGGCTAAGAAATCTAAAGATTGTCTTGAACTCGGAGAAAATTGCATATACACTGACTGAGTCGCCCCCTGCTGAGGCTCCGACTAGCTGCACTCCTGAGGAATTGCAGACCTACAAGGATTGGTGCGACCATGACTTGAAGGCGAGGTGTTATATGCAGGCTTCGATGAACGATGAGCTGCAGAGGCGATTCGAGGATGCAAAGAATGCTGCTGACATTCATATGCACCTCAAAGAGCTCTTTGGTGAGCAGACTCGGCCTCTTAGGCATGCTACAGTCAAGGAGCTCATCACTTTACGCATGCGAGATGGGGCTTCGGTCCATGAGCATGGCCTAAAGTTGATTGGGCTCCTGGACAAGCTCGTTGGCATGGATCTGATCTTGCCTTCGGAGTTGACCACTGATGTGTTGCTGCTGTCGCTGCCAAGCTCATTTGATCCTTTTGTGGTGAACTTCAATATGAACAAGCTTGAACCCAGCTTTGAAGAGTTGGTGAACATGCTTGTGACTTTTGAGTCCACAATCAAAAAGGAGAAGCTGGCTCTTTATGTGGGTTCTTCATCTGGCACAAAGTGTGACACCTCTGACCTCTTTAAATAAAATACACAGCGGAAATTAAAATTTTCTTTAAAAATATGGAAGGAGTTTCAAAATACAATTCTTTAAACATCTTTACAAAATAACAATACATGATCATTTGAATGACATAACAAAATACAAAACATCATTCCTATGATCATGCCAAAATCTTCCTTCCAACGGTGTATGCATATGACCCCCATGTCCACAGTCAACGTCCCGGGCCGTCACTCTGATCTGCATCACATGAAATAACTGAAATGAGAATAATTCTCAGCAAGTGGATCTCTTACATAGCAATGATCATATACTCTGTAAAACATAGCTTTGAAATCATAAATACCATCAACTCTAAAACATAAACTCTGAATATGAATACTGTAGCAATAGCATAGCAATATCATAGCAATAAAATGGTATTTCTCTTTACTCTGGTTGGATTGATATCAATAGTATCTCTGCTCTGGGTGCTCGTATCCCAAATCGATATAAACCGATAACTCTGAGGGATATAAGCCTATGGTCGTTGATCAACTAATTGCATGCAATTCTCTGACTATGTTTCTATCAATCCTATAAAACATTTGAACTCTCTATAGCATTTAAACCATCACTTTGTAAACTCTTTCTTTTCTCTTGTATTCCCTTTGAACAATAATGAGACATAAAAAAATGCCTCCAATATACATATCAATGAAATCGATACATAACAATGATTTAATTAAAGGGAATATCATAGTAAAACCTTTAAAACACAATACATATAACATCATGTGAGCAAAAGGGATGAATTTCCACTTACAAACCACAATAACACCTTGATATAACTCTTGGTACACCACCTACAACAATAATCCATAAATAACACCAACATCAACTCTATATCCAAAAACTCAAGTCAAATAATCCAATAAACCATCAAAACATCCACCTATAACATCTCATCTCCAAAAACCATGATAGAACTCAACCAAAAACTTACCTTAGCTACCTAGCACCAAGGAGAACCTCGATCTCAAGTCGAAAATCGAACTAGATCCAAGAATCAAAGGTAGGAAGCAAATGAAATGGAAGAAAACCCTTGCAAATAGAGAGAAAATCGGAAATGAGAAGGAAGGAAAAGGATAAGGTATGGCCAACAACTCCAAAAAGTAACTAAATATCTCGCCCATACCTAGACCGCGGGTGCGTTGCTACAAGCACCGCGGGTGCGCCTAGCTCACGGCACAACACAATAATTCTGGAACACAAACACCGCGGGTGCGGCGCTGCAACCACCGCGGGTGCGGTCCTTGCACTACCGCGGGTGCGGTCCTGCTACGACTTCCCAACTCCAAAATCATGAATAGTACACCGCGGGGGCACTCCTCTAAGAGCGCGGGTGCACTCTTGTCACGGCAATGAACAAAATTCAACCAACCAAAATCGATCCGAAACTCTGAAACGAACAACCAACAACAACTAACACCTCAAGAACAATAATAACCAATAATACTATGGCCCAAAACACAACTCTAAACATCTAATCACAACCCAAATAACATACGAAACTTAAATCGTACCGTACACCGGGCTCGGCTATTACATTCTCCCCTCCTTAGAGGAATTTCGTCCGCGAAATTGACGTCACTGCACGAACAACTCAGGATACTTCTCTCTCATCTCATCCTCTAGTTCCCACGTAGCCTCTTCGATCAAATGATTCCTCCATAGGACTTTAACAATGCCGATCTCTTTGTTTCTCAAAACTCTAACTCTGCGATCCAGAATCTGAATCGGAATCTCTTGATAAGTCAAATTCGGCGTCAAGTCCAATGGCTCGTGGTGAAGAACGTGGGAAGGATTAGCAATATACTTCCTGAGCATCGAAACATGAAACACATTATGAACTCTGTCAAGATCTGGCGGTAGGGCTAATCTGTAGGCTCGATCACCAACTCGGTCCAATATCTCAAATGGACCAATAAACCTCGGGCTCAACTTACCCTTCTTGCCAAACCTCATCACACCCTTGAGAGGTGCTATCTTCAGGAACACGTGATCGCCAACCTCGAACTGCAACGGCCTACGCCGAACGTCTGCATAGCTCTTCTGTCTCGACTGCGCTGTCTTCATCCTCTCTCGGATCACAGCAACAACGTCAGCAGTCTGCTGGACCATCTCTGGTCCCAACATCTTCCTCTCACCTATCTCATCCCAATACAATGGCGATCTGCACTTCCTGCCATAAAGTGCTTCATACGGTGCCAAGCCAATCGTCGCCTGGTAACTGTTATTGTACGTGAACTCCACAAGAGGCAACTTAGAATCCCAGCTACCTGGATAATCAATAGTACAAGCTCTGAGCATGTCCTCTAGAATCTGAATGACTCTCTCTGACTGACCGTCACTCTGAGGGTGATAAGCTGTACTAAACGCTAACCGCGAACCCATAGCTCTATGCAAACTCTTCCAAAACTCTGAAGTAAACCTGGGGTCACGATCAGACACAATCGACACAGGCACACCATGAAGTCTAACAATCTCTGCTATGTAATCTTCGGCATACTGGTTCATGGAATACGTCGTCTTGACTGGAAGAAAATGCGCTGACTTGGTCAATCGATCAACGATAACCCAAATGGAATTAAATCCTCTCTGCACTCTGGGAAGACCAGTCACGAAATCCATCGTAATATGCTCCCACTTCCACTGAGGAATCGGCAATGATAACAATGTCCCAGCAGGTCTCTGATGCTCTGTAGTGACCCGTTCCAGAATCACCTACTAATCAGAACTTAAGCATGCAAAATTAACATTTAAAACTGAATCAGGTAAACAGCGGAAAAACAGTAATACAACCCAATCGAATCTGTAAGTACAAAATACTTAAACAACCAGATCGAACTAAATTCCGAGAACAAATACCAACAACTACAGGTCAACCTCTGTCAGCTCCCTGTCCGCTCCCTCCTGGACCGTCCAACCTGAGACCTGCCCCATCGAATAGGGTGTCCAAAACAGAGATAAACCGAGGACGTGAGCATAAAACGCTCAGCACCGAAAGCATGAGTATACAAGACTATGACATGCATGTATTCAAAATGTACTGGATACCAGGATCTGGGTATAACAAAATACTGCTCAGGTAAATGACGTCAAGGTATGTAGCACTCTGCGCCGTCGCACCAGGAGGTGGCTCCCATACCAAAATAAACCTGTGGATATACCGGTGACCTGACCACCGTCGGCCAACGGGGTCCAACCATCCACAACAAACGAGGGCTGAGCACCCTCTCAACAGGCTATCTCAAAGATAATCAGGCTCAACATGATTATGCAAATGCCGCATAATAAACCATGCATCATATGACAGATAATAATGCAACATATAAACATGCAACACATAGCAAAGTATACTCAATCCTGCTATCTCGGATAGTACTTTCGTACCTCAAACCAGTAGATCCTAGCAATCAGCCCTAGAATCAAGCCTGCGTCCGTAGTCAGCCCACTGATGCCGCTAGCTCCCAACTAGAGCACAACTCCGCTACAAAACCAGTAGCTCCCCGCTAATGCCTAAACCTCGGGAAAAGACTAGAAACCCATCAGAAACGACTAAAACGCTCTGGAACACTCGGAATTGGCGAGTAACAAATGAAGCCTCGCGACTCTATTTATAGACAACGATCGGTAGATCCGATCCACTTCGGACGATCCGATCCGGCACACTTCGGACGATCCGAACCCTGCATGTCTTCCACGTGTCCAGCCACCTGTCTTCGGACGATCCGAACCCTGATCGGACGATCCGAACCTTGCATGTCTTCCACGTGTCCAGCCACCTGTCTTCGGACGATCCGAACCCTGTTCGGTCCTTCCGATCCCACCGAAATAATATTTAATCCAATAATTAACTCAAATTAGGCATCGGGATACTACATTCTCCCCCCCTAAAAAGGATTTCGTCCGCGAAATCGAGTCTGAAAAATGACAATTCTGAACAACAATACATTCAACTTAAGAATGACTTACAACTGAAAGTACAACTGAAATTACAATCATAACTGAAAATACTACAACTAGAACAACTCTGGATGCTCTGACCGCATGCGACTCTCTAGTTCCCAAGTAGCTTCTTCAGTACCTCGGCGCTGCCACTGCACTAAGACAAGAGGAATAGTCTTATTCCGCAGTACCTTATCCTTCCGGTCTAAGATCGAAACCGGTCTTTCCACAAAAGACAAATCCGGATTCAGCTGAACTTCTGTCGGATGCAAAACATGAGACTCATCCGCTACGTATCGTCTCAACAAGGACACATGAAACACATTGTGAACACTAGACAGATACGGTGGCAAAGCTAATCTGTAGGCCAAATCTCCTACACATTCTAAGATCTCAAAAGGACCAATGAATCTCGGAGATAGCTTACCCTTGAGTCCAAATCTCAGAATCCTCCGAAAAGGTGATACCTTGAGAAACACTTTCTCGCCTGCATCAAAATGAAGAGGTCTGCGCTTGGTGTTCGCATAACTTGCTTGTCGATCCTGAGCAGTCTTAATCCGCTGTTTGATCACAAGAACTTTGTGCATGGCCTGCTGAATCAATTCTGAACCCTCGACCTGTCGTTCTCCGACTTCCTCCCAGAACAGAGGAGTACGACAACGTCGACCATACAATGCTTCAAACGGAGACATACCAATACTCCTATGAAAACTGTTGTTGTATGCAAACTCTATCAGTGGCAGATGATCCTGCCAAGCTGGCCCGAAATCCATCACACAAGATCTCAACATATCCTCAAAAGTACGAATAGTCCTCTCTGACTGACCGTCAGTCTCTGGGTGATATGCAGTACTCAAACTCAAGGTAGTGCCCAAGGCTTGCTGAAAGCTGCCCCAAAATCTAGATGTAAATCGAGGATCTCTGTCACTAACGATACTCACGGGCACACCATGAAACCGTACAATCTCTTGAATGTACAACCGTGCCATCCGATCGAAAGTGAAATCTCTGTTATACGGAAGAAAATGGGCAGACTTAGTAAGCCGATCCACTACCACCCAGATAGCATCTCTATTCCCCACAGACATAGGCAAGTGAGTCACGAAGTCCATCGTGATATGCTCCCACTTCCACTCCGGAATAGGAAGATTCTGCAACAAACCTCCAGGTCGTCGATACTCAGCCTTCACCTGCTGACAGACTAGGCACTTGGAGACATACTGATAAACATTACGTTTCATACCTTTCCACCAAAATCGAGTCCTCAAATCCTTATACATCTTGTTGCTCCCCGGATGAACACTCAACTTGCTACGATGAGCCTGGGATAAAATCTCCTCCCTCAAAGTGTCATCTTCCGGTACAACAACATGACCAGATAAGCACAAAAGACCCTTGGACTGATAGTGGAATCCAGAAGTGTTATCTCCATCAGCCAACCGAGCTAATTTCTGAATCTTAGAATCAGACATCTGAGCATCTAAAATCCGAGAATACAAAACCGGCTCAGACAAAATAGTAGCTACACGGATACTCTCTGTTCCCTTCCGATGCTTACAATTGAATCCCATCGAACAGAAATCCTGAATAATCTCAGATACAGCACAAGTCTGAAGAGCAGACAATCTCACCTTGCGACTAACAGCATCGGCCGTGAGATTCGCAGATCCTGGATGATACTTGATCTCACAATCATAATCCTTGAGTAGATCCATCCAACGACGTTGACGCATGTTCAACTCAGCCTGAGTGAATAGATACTTCAAACTCTTATGATCAGTGAAAATCTCAAATCGCTCACCATACAGATAATGGCGCCAGATTTTCAAAGCAAAAACGATCGCTGCTAATTCCAGATCATGAACAGGATAGTTTTCCTCATGAGGCTTCAACTGTCTCGACGCGTAAGCAATCACATGCTCATTCTGCATCAGAACACACCCTAGTCCCTGTAAAGAGGCATCGATGTAAACACTGAAACCACCAGATCCAGACGGTAAAGCCAAAATAGGCGCAGATGTCAAACGTCTGCGAAGTTCCAAGAAACTCTCTTCGCACTCTGATGTCCACTCAAATGAAACATCTTTCCGAGTGAGCTGAGTGAGTGGCTTAGCAACCTGAGAGAAGTTGACAATGAAACGGCGATAATACCCAGCCAATCCCAGAAAACTGCGGATCTCGGCTACTGTCGTCGGACGCGACCAGTTCAATACCGCTTCCACCTTGCTCGGGTCAACTGAAACTCCCTTGCTAGAAATGACATGACCAAGGAATACAACCCTGTCAATCCAAAACTCACATTTACTCAACTTCGCATAAAGCTGATTCTCGCGAAGTGTCTGTAAAATAATCCTTAAGTGTTGTACGTGTTCTTGCTGATCATGCGAATAGATTAAGATATCATCTATAAACACCACAACAAACTTATCCAAGAATTCCCGAAAAAACCCGATTCATCAGATCCATAAAAACTGCTGGTGCATTCGTCACCCCAAAAGGCATAACCAGAAACTCATAATGCCCATACCGGGTCCTGAATGCAGTCTTCGATATATCTCCCTGATGAACCCGAAGCTGATGATAACCAGACCTTAAATCAATCTTGGAATACACAGAGGTACCTTGCAGTTGATCAAATAAATCATCAATCCGTGGCAACGGATACTTATTCTTTATCGTAGCACGATTCAACTGCCGATAATCTATGCAGAGCCGCATAGAACCATCCTTTTTTTTGACAAAAAGAACTGGTGCTCCCAACGGGGACACACTGGGTCGAATATACCCCTTGTCAAGAAGATCCTGCAACTGCTGTTTCAATTCTTGCATCTCTGATGGAGCTAAACGATAAGGAGCTCTAGAGATTGGTGCCGTGCCTGGCACTAAATCAATGCTGAAATCCACTTCCCGAACGGGAGGAAAACCAGGAATCTCCTCTGGAAAAACATCCGGAAAATCGCAAACCACTGGAATGTCGCTGATACCGACACTATCTGCGGACGAATCAATAGCATAGATAAGGTAGCCTTCCCCGCCCGACTCTAAAGTACGACAGGCTTTCAGAGCAGAAACCACAGGCATCGGGGGTCGCGCTCCCTCTCCATCCTCTCAAGCCAGTTCTCCGCAACATCCGGAGTCTCACCGCCCGAAAGAGGTTTCGGCCCCATCTGCAAGAACCGATGCATACTAAAACTCCGAGGCTCATCACGACGGTGTTGACGACGTTCTCGATGCTCTCGACGACGCTCCCGATCGTCGCGGTCTCCCCAGCGTCCAATGCTGCCATGACTACTAGCATCGTCGTCAAAACCAGACATCTCTTAGCTACAAAAGTTACCAGAGATTAAACCCAAAAGAACAGTTCTAATCCCAAAATCTTAATGCATGCTCTGATACCATAAATGTAGTGACCCGTTCCAGAATCACCTACTAATCAGAACTTAAGCATGCAAAATTAACATTTAAAACTGAATCAGGTAAACAGCGGAAAAACAGTAATACAACCCAATCGAATCTGTAAGTACAAAATACTTAAACAACCAGATCGAACTAAATTTCGAGAACAAATACCAACAACTACAGGTCAACCTCTGTCAGCTCCCTGTCCGCTCCCTCCTGGACCGTCCAACCTGAGACCTGCCCCATCGAATAGGGTGTCCAAAACAGAGATAAACCGAGGACGTGAGCATAAAACGCTCAGCACCGAAAGCATGAGTATACAAGACTATGACATGCATGTATGCAAAATGTACTGGATACCAGGATCTGGGTATAACGAAATACTGCTCAGGTAAATGACGTCAAGGTATGTAGCACTCTGCGCCGTCGCACCAGGAGGTGGCTCCCATACCAAAATAAACCTGTGGATATACCGGTGACCTGACCACCGTCGGCCAACGGGGTCCAACCATCCACAACAAACGAGGGCTGAGCACCCTCTCAACAGGCTATCTCAAAGATAATCAGGCTCAACATGATTATGCAAATGCCGCATAATAAACCATGCATCATATGACAGATAATAATGCAACATATAAACATGCAACACATAGCAAAGTATACTCAATCCTGCTATCTCGGATAGTACTTTCGTACCTCAAACCAGTAGATCCTAGCAATCAGCCCTAGAATCAAGCCTGCGTCCGTAGTCAGCCCACTGATGCCGCTAGCTCCCAACTAGAGCACAACTCCGCTACAAAACTAGTAGCTCCCCGCTAGTGCCTAAACCTCGGGAAAAGACTAGAAACCCATCAGAAACGACTAAAACGCTCTGGAACACTCGGAATTGGCGAGTAACAAATGAAGCCTCGCGCCTCTATTTATAGACAACGATCGGTAGATCCGATCCACTTCGGACGATCCGATCCGGCACACTTCGGACGATCCGAACCCTGCATGTCTTCCACGTGTCCAGCCACCTGTCTTCGGACGATCCGAACCCTGATCGGACGATCCGAACCTTGCATGTCTTCCACGTGTCCAGCCACCTGTCTTCGGACGATCCGAACCCTGTTCGGTCCTTCCGATCCCACCGAAATAATATTTAATCCAATAATTAACTCAAATTAGGCATCGGGATACTACATGCTCAATCTTCACCTGCTGACAAGTAAGGCACTGAGAAATGAACAAAGCAATATCTCTCTTCATACCTGGCCACCAATAGAGTCGACGAAGATCCTGATACATCTTTGTACTGCCTAGATGAATCGAATATGGCGCGGTATGAGCCTCTGTCAGAATGTCTCGTCGAATGTCATCGCCAAAAGGAACACAGATACGGCCTCTGAAAGTCACCAAACCATCTCCATTCAATGCAAACTCTGAGTTACCTCTCTCCTCTGCTCTAGCTCTCAACTCTGTCAACTGAACATCGTCAGTCTGCTCTCTACGGATCCTGTCCGTCAATGTAGCCCGAATGACAAACGCTGAAAGGCGAGCAATGGTCCCCGAAACTACCAAATCAATCTCCTCTATCAGCAAATCCATCAACAATGGCCTCTGAAGCAAAGAACTCAAGGAAGAACTCCACTTACGACTCAAAGCATCAGCCACAAAGTTCGCCTTCCCTGGGTGATAACTGATCGTCACATCATAGTCTTTGACAAGCTCTAACCACCTCCTCTGTCGCATATTGAGCTCTTTCTGAGAAAACAGATACTTCAAACTCTTGTGGTCCGTGAAAATCTCACACTTTTCGCCATACAAGTAATGTCTCCAGATTTTCAGGGCGAAAACCACAGCTGATAGCTCCAAATCATGCGTCGGATAATTCTTCTCATAGTCTTTCAACTGGCGAGAAGCATAGGCAATGACCTTACCTCGCTGCATCAACACTGCACCAAGGCCTCTCTTCGACGCATCGGTATAGACCACAAAATCCTCTGAACCACTAGGCAAAGAAAGAACAGGAGCTGTCGTCAATCTATCCTTCAACTCCTGAAAGGCACTCTGGCAATCAATGGACCACTCGAACTTCACAGTCTTCCTCGTCAGATTGGACAATGGCAGGGCAATCTTGGAAAAATCTAAAATGAAACGACGATAATAACCCGCCAAACCAAGGAAACTGCGTACCTCTGAGACAGTGGTAGGAATAGGCCACTTCTGAATCGCCTCTATCTTCACTGGATCAACGGCAACACCATCCTTCGAAACGACATGGCCTAAGAAAGAAATCTGATCCAGCCAAAACTCACACTTCTTCAACTTGGCAAACAGCCTCAGCTCTCTCAACAACTGAAGCACAACTCTGAGATGCTCAGCATGAAGCTCTCTGGTCTTGGAATAGATCAGGATGTCGTCGATGAAGACAATGACGAAGCTATCCAAATAAGGCTTGAACACTCGGTTCATCAGGTCCATGAAGACTGAAGGGGCATTGGTTAGACCAAAAGACATCACAAGAAACTCATAATGACCATACCTGGTCCTGAACGCTGTCTTAGGGATATCGGACTCCCTAACCTTCAACTGATAGTAGCCAGACCGAAGATCAATCTTCAAGAAGACAGTGGCACCATGAAGCTGGTCAAATAGATCGTCAATCCGTGGCAACTGATACTTGTTCTTGACAGTCACTTTGTTAAGCTCTCGGTAGTCGATACACAGCCGCAAAGACCCATCTTTCTTCTTAACAAATAGAACCGGAGCTCCCCAAGGCGAAGAACTCGGACGAATGAAACATTTATCCAAAAGATCCTGCAACTGCGTCTTCAACTCCTTCATCTCGGTAGGAGCCATCCTATACGGAGCCTTAGAAATAGGAACCGTATCTGGAGCTAAATCAATAACGAACTCAACATCTCTATCCGGCGGCAAACCCGGAACATCATCCTCAAACACATCGGCAAACTCCCTCACAACATCAATATCGTCAATATTCAACTTAACCATACCATCCACATCCACAATAGAAGCAAGAAACCCATCGCAACCTCTACACAGCAATCTCTCAGCCTCAAGACAAGAAATAAAAGGAAGAACCAGCGAAGTACCTGCACTGCCGAGCGAACCTCCCTTAATGCTATCATCTGCAAAGGTCACCGTCTTAGCAACGCAATCAATCACTGCACGGTAAGTCGACAGCCAATCCATGCCAAGAATAACATCAAAGGCAACCATCGGGATCACAATTAAATCAGCAAAGACCTCTCTATCATCAATACGAACAGGGCATGCATACACAATAGACGTCGGGCACAAGACATCTCCCGAAGGCAAAACAACATTGAACTGGAGGGGAATAACAGAAGGAACTATAACCAAAGATCTCAAAAACAATTCAGACATAAAAGAATGAGTAGCACCAGTATCAATCAAAGTCGTAGCTACTCTATCTGAAATAAAAATAGCACTAGAGATCACAGAAGAATCATGATTAATACCTTCCTTCGTCATCGTAAAGATGCGACCCTGCACCTTCTCTTGGTTAGCCACTCTAGGACAGTCTCGGGCAATATGGCCTGCCGTGCCACAACGGTAGCAAGAATGAGTGCCAAATCTGCACTCTCCTCTATGATGTCTGCTGCACTTAGGACACAAAGGCTTCTCTGGATCAGATGGAACAACTGGAACTGCCGGTGGTCTAGGATTCGAGTCCATCTTGCCCTTCCCCTTGAATCGATCTCTGCCTCTCTGACTCGAACTCTGGCCCCTCTGAGCAATCGCCTGATGTCTCGCCTGCCTCTCCTGGGCAATGTCCTTCTCGTCCTGCTCGGCCAACAAAGCTTTGGACACGATCTCCTTGAAAGTAACAGCCTTGGACATATTGATATCTCGACGAATCTCAGCTCTAAGGCCTCGAATGAAATGAGCGCCTTTATCCTTGTCGTTGGAAGCAATGTACGGAGCAAACAAGCAACCCTCCTCAAACTTCAGAATGTACTCATCAACGTTCAAGCTCCCCTGTCGAAGCTCCAAGAACTCCGTAACCTTCCTCGCTCGAAGTGCGTCGGGGAAATACTTGTCATAGAACAAATCTGTGAACTCTGACCACTTCAATGTCGAGACATCAACTCAAACTTTGGTCGCATTCCACCAAATGCGAGCAGCTTTAACCAACATGAATACAGCACAGCTGATACGGTCTCTGTCCTCGTAGTGGAGATGATCGAAGATCGACTCTAAAGCCTTGATCCACTCTACAGCAACTAAAGGATCGGTGCTCCCTGAAAATTCCGACGGATCCATCCTCTTGAAAGCAGAAAATATGGCATCAGTGCCAACAGCTTGAGCAACTTGCCCTCTCGCTTGACCTCTGCCCTGACCTGCTCCTTGCAATCGGAGCAACTGCTGGATCTGCTCACTATGGACCTTGGCCTGTTCCTTAAGCAACTTGCCGAACTCGTCGACAACTCTAGAGGAAGAACTATCCTTACCCTCTACTGCTTTCCTCTTAGGTGGCATCCTCTACTCTACAATGGGCTCACAAAAGACATATCAATATATAACAATGGATAGATGCAAGAAAACATACCCGGACAGTTGACAGTAGACGAAGTCATATGCATTGGTCCGAAGAACACCGCTCTGATACCAATAAATGTGACACCTCTGACCTCTTTAAATAAAATACACAGCGGAAATTAAAATTTTCTTTAAAAATATGGAAGGAGTTTCAAAATAAAATTCTTTAAACATCTTTACAAAATAACAATACATGATCATTTGACTGACATAACAAAATACAAAACATCATTCCTATGATCATGCCAAAATCTTCCTTCCAACGGTGTATGCATATGACCCCCCTGTCCACAGTCAACGTCCCGGGCCGTCACTCTGATCTGCATCACATGAAATAACTGAAATGAGAATAAATCTCAGCAAGTGGATCTCTTACATAGCAATGATCATATACTCTGTAAAACATAGTTTTGAAATCATAAATACCATCAACTCTAAAACATAAACTCTGAATATGAATACTGTAGCAATAGCATAACAATATCATAGCAATAAGATGGTATTTCTCTTTACTCTGGTTGGATTGATATCAATAGTATCTCTGCTCTTGGGTGCTCGTATCCCAAATCGATATAAACCGATAACTCTGAGGGATATAAGCCTATGGTCGTTGATCAACTAATTGCATGCAATTCTCTGACTATGTTTCTATCAATCCAATAAAACATTTGAACTCTCTATAGCATTTAAACCATCACTTTGTAAACTCTTTCTTTTCTCTTGTATTCCCTTTGAACAATAATGAGACATAAAAAAATGCCTCCAATATACATATCAATGAAATCGATACATAACAATGATTTAATTAAAGGGAATATCATAGTAAAACCTTTAAAACACAATACATATAACATCATGTGAGCAAAAGGGATGAATTTCCACTTACAAACCACAATAACACCTTGATATAACTCTTGGTACACCACCTACAACAATAATCCATAAATAACACCAACATCAACTCTATACCCAAAAACTCAAGTCAAATAATCCAATAAACCATCAAAACATCCACCTATAACATCTCATCTCCAAAAACCATGATAGAACTCAACCAAAAACTTACCTTAGCTACCTAGCACCAAGGAAAACCTCGATCTCAAGTCGAAAATCGAACTAGATCCAAGAATCAAAGGTAGGAAGCAAATGAAATGGAAGAAAACCCTTGCAAATGGAGAGAAAATCGGAAATGAGAAGGAAGGAAAAGGATAAGGTATGGCCAACAACTCCAAAAAGTAACTAAATATCTCGCCCATACCTAGACCGCGGGTGCGCTGCTACAAGCACCGCGGGTGCGCCTAGCTCACGGCACAACACAATAATTCTGGAACACAAACACCGCGGGTGCGGCGCTGCAACCACCGCGGGTGCGGTCATCACCGCGGGTGCGGTCCTGCTACGACTTCCCAACTCCAAAATCATGAATAGTACACCACGGGGGCACTCCTCTAAGAGCGCGGGTGCACTCTTGTCACGGCAATGAACAAAATTCAACCAACCAAAATCGATCCGAAACTCTGAAACGAACAACCAACAACAACTAACACCTCAAGAACAATAATAACCAATAATACTATGGCCCAAAACACAACTCTAAACATCTAATCACAACCCAAATAACATATGAAACTTAAATCGTACCATACACCGGGCTCGGCTATTACACAAAGAACGATCCACATGGGAAAGGAAAGAAGCGTTCTTTCCAACGTCCCAAAAAGAGCGTGCCCTTGAAGAGGCAAACTCCGGGTCCCGTTGTGGCAGCCGCGCCAGCCAAGGCTGAGAAGACAGTTGACATCTGTCATCACTGCAAGAAGCCTGGACATTGGAGGCGTAACTGCAGGGAATATCTTGCCCAGAAGGGTTCTGGCAAAGGTATGTTCTATATTGAAGTAAATATCTCCATTAACTCTACTTCTTGGGTATTGGATACCGGCTATGGCTCACACCTCTGTAATGATTTGTAAGTGATGGAAAGAAGTAGGAAGCTCAGGGAAGGTGAGACCTTCTTGAGGATGGGCAATGGAGCAAGGGTTGCCGCCAAGGCTGTGGGAGATGTTTATTTATGTTTGAACAATGATTTTAAGTTTGTTTTGAGAGATATTTTGTTCGTACCAGACTTGATTAAAAACATTATTTCCATCCTATGCTTGATATTGATGGATTTTCTTGTTTATTTAGCAAAGGTGTTTGCAATATTTACAAGAATGAATGTTTAGTTGGTACCGGAGAACTTGAAAACAATCTCTACACCTTAAAATTGAAAGATATCGAGTTAACAATGTCCAAGCAATAACAAAAACAAATAAGCGCAAACAAGATACTCTTAATTCGGCACAATTATGGCATGCTCGATTAGGACATATTTCTTCAAGAAGGATGGACAAGCTAGTGGGAGTTGGCATGTTTGATATGTCCGATATTAATGCTCTCACGACTTGTGAATCTTGTCTAAAAGGAAAGATGACCAAAATTCCCTTTAAGGGCCATGCGGAGCGAGCCAAAGGGTTATTGGATTTGATCCATACCGATGTGTGCGGTCCGCTTAGCATCACCACTAAGCATGGACATGCCTACTTCATCACCTTTACCGATGACTTTTCGAGGTATGGGTATGTGTATTTGATGAAATACAAGTCTGAAGCCTTTGAAAGATTCAAAGAATTCAGAAGTGAAGTAGAGAATCAATTGGGACGAAGCATCAAGGCACTTCGATCGGATCGAGGTGGTGAGTACTTGAGTGCCGAGTTCCAAGAGTGTCTTAGGGAGAATGGGATTCTCTCGCAGTGGACTCCGCCCGCTACACCGCAGTTGAATGGTGTTTCGGAGCGTCGTAACCGGACTTTGATGGACATGGTTCGGTCTATGATGGGGTTCACGGAGTTTCCGCCATCCTTTTGGGGATATGCGCTTGAAACAGCGGCACTGTTGTTGAACAATGTCCATACAAAGGCAGTTGACAAGACTCCATATGAGATATGGATGGGTAAGCCTCCCAAGTATTCTTATCTTAGAATATGGGGGTGTCCTGCTTATGTGAAGCAGGCAGTGGGAGATAAATTGGATAGTCGATCCATTTTATGCTACTTTGTGGGATATCCAAGGAATTCCGTTGGATATTATTTCTATCATCCCCAAGAAACAAAGGTGTTTGTTTCTAGGAATGCAACCTTTTTTGAAAAGGAATTTCTATTGGATAGAAAATGCGAGATGATAGAACTCGAAGAGGTTCGAGAGACACCCACAGTTGTAGAACCCACACCCAATGAGCTAAGTGAGGAGATACAAGCTCCTAGAAGATTCGAGAGAGTCTCGAGACCACCTATGAGGTATGGTCTGCTTCTTGAAGAGGGCCATGATGAGCCTAACCTTGGATGTGATCCAAGGACCTTCAAGGAAGCATTATCTGATGCCGATTCATCCAAATGGCTTGAAGCAATGGAATCTGAGATGAGTTCCATGCATTCGAACCAAGTGTGGAATCTTGTGGATCCACCTGAGGGAACTGTTCGCATAGGGTGTAAATGGATTTACAAGAGGAAACTTGGGGCAGATGGGAAGGTATTGACCTTCAAGGCACGATTGGTAGCAAAAGGGTATACTCAAAGGCAATGTGTTGACTATGAGGAAACCTTTTCTCCAGTTGCAATGTTCAAGTCCATTAGGATTTTGCTAGCCATAGCTGCATGGTATGACTATGAGATATGGCAGATGGATGTCAAGACTGCCTTCTTTAATGGGGATATTAAGGAAGAGATTTACATGTCTCAACCTGAAGGGTTTACATCTATCGGAAGTGAGCATATGGTATGCAAACTTCAAAGATCTATTTATGGTCTTAAGCAGGCATCTAGGAGCTGGAACCTCAGATTCGATAGTACAATCAAAGAGTTTGGTTTTACTAAGAATCCTGAGGAATCCTGTGTGTATAAGAAGGTCAGTGGGAGTGCTGTGACATTCCTTGTTCTTTATGTTGATGACATTCTACTCATTGGGAATGATGTAGGAATGTTGCAATCAACTAAGATATGGTTAGCAAGTAAGTTCTCGATGCAGGACTTGGGTGAAGCATCTTTTTGTATTGGGAATACAGATCTATAGAGATAGATCAAGAAGATTGCCCACATACATTGATACCATCGTGAAGCGGTTCTCGATGGATGAGTCCAAGAGAGGACATCTACCAATGTGTCATGGCGTGTCCCTATCCAAGTCTATGTCTCCCAAGACTGATGCAGAGATAGCGGCGATGACACGAATTTCGTATGCTTCGGCTATTGGTAGTATCATGTATGGGATGATATCTACACATCCTGACGTGGCATTTGCACTAAGTGTAGTGAGTAGATATCAATCCAACCCTGGTATTCCACACTGGAAAGCTGTGAAAGACATCCTCAAGTATTTGAGAAGGACCAATAAGTTGTTCTTGGTCTATGGGGGTGGAGAACTGAAATTGGAAGGCTATACCGACTCTAGCTTCCAAAGCGATATCGATGACTCGAAGTCAACCTCCGGATTCATATTCATGCTCAATGGTGGTGCTGTCTCTTGGAAGAGTTCCAAGCAAGATAGTACTGCGGATTCAACCACTGAGGCAGAATATATTGCTTCATCGGCTGCAGCAAAGGAGGCTGTTTGGATTAGGAATTTCGTCCAAGAGTTGGGCGTCATTCCTAATAGAGTAGCTCCTATCCCGGTGATGTGTGACAACACGGGAGCCATAGCTCAGGCGAAGGAGCCAAGGTCTCATCAGAAGTCCAAACATGTATTGAGAAAGTACCACATCCTCAGAGAGATCGTGGAAAGAGGAGATGTCACGATTGACAAAGTCGGCTCCGCAGATAATGTTGCTGATCCACTAACTAAGCCTTTACCAGGACCATCATTCGAGAAGCATCGCGAATCAATAGGTTTGAAGTATATGGGTAGTTGGCTCTAGTGCAAGTGGGAGATTGTTAGAGTAGGTGCACGTCGAGCCAAGTGTTGGCCGAGTGTTCACGATGAAACTCTATGTATAAACGATCTTTATTTTAATAATATTTGAATTTATTATATTGGTGCATCTTTATCTGTATACCCATGCTAGTTGCATAGATAAAGTCCTTGAATATACAAATAGTAGAAAGAATATGAGATGCTCATATGATGAGTGTCATGAAACTCATATTTGTAATACTGTATATTCTAAACTGTTCCTAGTCGATTCAGCCGCCAATAAGAAGGATATAGGCCGCTCGAGTTAGAGACTAGTATCTGCGATGTGAGTACCATGTTTCATTGGTAAGGGACATTGTGATGTCCGAGCATGCAGATAGGTGCTCCTGGTAGAGTGCACTGAACAACCCTCTATAAAGGACTTTCCAAGTGGTTCTCACTTATCGAGTGGAAAAGTCCTAGTTTATGGTTGTACACCATTAGTCCTTATGACCCGAGACAACATTGAGACTCTATGTGCTAGCGTTTCACTTTGACTTGTTTACCGACTCTTGTGGGGTCATCAGGTGGCAAGGTTGGGTGTTACGGCGAAACATATAGGAGTCGATGCATTGTAGTCGGGGATTCACCGCTTACCTACGGGTATGGATATCCTATGTGTTTTCATGTGCGTGTAGTTTGAAATCTCTGATCAGAGTATGGTTGTAATTATGAAAGGGGTTTCATAGATTACACCATCAATGCAACTACGACATGACACATAGTATCGATTCATTGACAACTCTCGATAAACCAATAGTTTTCGAATCGGTCGGGATATATGAGTTGAAGGGACCGTACTGTACGCTAACCATAATTGAATGGTTCTTGCAGGCACTATCATTTGATACCTAGGGAATCATGTAAGCGATGCTGCTAGGCGTTTAACATGATTGGTTGGGTACTATCAGACTTGAGTTCTGACGTTCTTATTATCAAGGAGTTGATAAATAAGAATGGAGCAATTGGGGTATGCTCGAATAAGGACATGTTTAGTCCGAATCACATGGAGATGTGAACCCACGGCTAGTCGTATTAATGAACCATTGAGGGCCACACAAGTACTAGCTTTGTAAATCCCGATGAGAAGTAAAATAGTTCAATGTGTTGAACGGCTTATAAATTTGTTTATAAGCGTAAAGAAAATAGAAGTATGACTTCTATGAGAGAAATATAAATTTTAATTTATGGAAGTGTTCCTAAATTAAAATTTGGCCAAGTGAATAATGTATTTGAAAATTGTGATTTTCATAAACATTATTATGGACTAAATTAAATTAATTCAAGTGTTGAATTAATTAAACACTAGTGGACCTAGTAGAA
The DNA here is from genome assembly GCF_022965805.1 of Primulina eburnea. Classification (NCBI taxonomy): domain Eukaryota; kingdom Viridiplantae; phylum Streptophyta; class Magnoliopsida; order Lamiales; family Gesneriaceae; genus Primulina; species Primulina eburnea. Next base: position 39,271,347 of record NC_133103.1, on the reverse strand, counting down.
TCCAAATAATTAAATTAATTCAAGTGTTGAATTAATTGGGCCTTGTAGAGCCCAATTGAAAATAATTATTTAACTAGTGGGCTTGAGTAAAGTCTAATTGGGCTCAAAATGTTTGAGACAATTAAAAGTCCATGGGCCTTGTAAAGGTTACAAGCCCACTAGGGTTTGCATGCTTGGGAGGTGAAGAGGTATGGATTATTTTTGAATAAAAAAATACATGGCATGCTAGACAACATTTTTTTCACTTTTCCCACAACTTAGACAAGTCATTCACTCTTCCTTTTTGGAACGACTTGGCCGAAAATTCCATCTCATTTTTCTCTCAAATTTTTCTCTCTTTTGTTCTTCAAAGTGTTGGAGAATAAAAGTCTTCTCATTGATAAATCCTCAAATATTTCTAGTGCAATATTTGAGGGGGTTTCCCTTGTCAGTGGTGGGCCTTATTTTGGAGCAAAGGAGGAGGAGCTTGTAGATTTTTCTATCCTTTGAAGAGCTTTGTTGTTTACAACAAAGTTGGAGCCAAACATCAACCTCAAGAGGTTGATAGGTAATAAAATTTCTTACACCCTATGTATGTTTTTGGTGTTAGAATGTAAATGTTGCATAAAAAATAGGTGGCCGAAATTTTGTGCTTAAAAATAAAAATTTTTTACTTCCGTTGCGCTTCCGGCCACCGTAACCGGTCTGCTTTCACTAGCTCCAGGTACGGTTCCTATTTCTAAGGCTCCGTATAGGATGGCCCCTACCGAGATGAAGGAGTTGAAAGCGAAGTTGCAGGATCTTTTAGACAAGGGTTTTATTCGACCGAGTTCTTCGCCTTGGGGAGCTCCGGTTCTTTTTGTCAAAAAGAAAGATGGGTCGTTGCGGCTGTGTATTGACTACAGAGAGCTCAACAAAGTAACTATCAAGATTAAGTATCCGTTGCCACGGATAGATGATTTGTTTGATCAGCTGCATGGGGCTACAGTATTTTCGAAGATTGATCTTCGATCGGGCTATTATCAATTGAAGGTTAGGGAGTCTGATATCCCTAAGACGGCGTTTCGGACAAGGTATGGTCACTACGAGTTTATGGTTATGTCTTTTGGTCTGACCAATGCCCCTTCAGTCTTTATGGACCTGATGAACCGTGTGTTCAAGCCTTATTTGGATAGCTTCGTCATTGTTTTCATCGACGATATCTTAATCTATTCCAAGACCAGAGAGCTTCATTCAGAGCATCTCAGAGTTGTTCTTCAGTTGTTGAGAGAGAGGAGGTTGTTTGCTAAGCTGAAGAAATGTGAGTTCTGGTTGGAGTAGATTTCTTTTCTAGGCCATGTTGTTTCGAAGGATGGCATAGCTGTTGATCCTACGAAGATTGAGGCGGTTCAGAAGTGGCCTATTCCTACCACTGTATCTGAGGTACGCAGTTTCCTTGGGTTGGCGGGTTATTATCGTCGTTTCATCTCAGACTTTTCCAAGATTGCCCTGCCATTGTCCAATCTGACGAGGAAGACTGTGAAGTTCGAGTGGTCCAATGATTGTCAGAGTGCATTCCAAGAGTTGAAGGAGAAGTTGACGACAGCTCCTGTTCTTTCATTGCACAGTGGTTCAGAGGATTTTGTTGTGTATACCGATGCGTCGAAGAAGGGTCTTGGTGCAGTGCTGATGCAGCGAGGTAAGGTTATCGCCTATGCTTCTCGCCAATTGAAGGATTATGAGAAGAATTATCCGACGCATGATTTGGAGCTGGCAGCTGTGGTTTTCGCCTTGAATATTTGGAGACATTATTTATATGGCGAAAAGTGTGAAATTTTCACGGACCACAAGAGCTTGAAGTATCTGTTTTCCCAGAAAGAGCTCAATATGCGACAGAGGCGGTGGTTAGAGCTTGTTAAAGACTATGATGTGTCGATCAGTTACCACCCGGGGAAGGCGAATGTAGTCGCTGATGCTTTGAGCCGTAAGTCGAGTTCTTCTTTGAGTTCTTTATTTCAGAGGCCAGTATGAATGATCAGTACCTATGAATAGGATAGAATAGAAGGCAGCACTAAGATGTATCAGGATCTTCGTAGACTCTATTGGTGGCCAGGTATGAAGAAAGATATTGCCATGTTTATTTCTCAGTGCCTAACTTGTCAGCAGGTGAAGATTGAGCACCAGAGACCTGCTTAGACATTGCTATCATTGTCGATTCCTCAGTGGAAATGGGAGCATATTACGATGGATTTCGTGACTGGTCTTCCTAGGACGCAGAAAGGTTTTAACTCCATTTGGGTTATTGTTGATCGGTTGACCAAGTCAGCGCACTTTCTTCCAGTCAAGACGACGTACTCTATGAATCAGTATGCCGAAGAGTACATAGCAGAGATCGTTAGACTTCATGGTGTTCCAGTGTCGATCGTGTCTGATCGTGACCCCAGATTTACTTCAGAGTTTTGGAAGAGTTTGCACAGAGCTATGGGTTCGCGGTTAGCTTTCAGTACATCATATCACCCTCAGAGCGACGGTCAATCAGAGAGAGTCATTCAGATTCTAGAGGATATGCTCAGAGCTTGCACTATTGATTATTCTGGTAGCTGGGATTCCAAATTGCCTCTTGTGGAGTTCACGTACAATAATAGCTACCAAGCGACGATTGGCATGGCACCGTATGAGGCACTTTATGGCAGAAAATGTAGATCTCCCTTGTTTTGGGATGAGGTTGGCGAGAGAAAGATGTTGGGTCCAGAGTTGGTCCAACAGACAGCTGATGTTGTTGCTGTAATTCGAGAGAGGATGAAGACAGCGCAGTCGAGGCAGAAGAGCTATGCAGATGTGCATCGCAGACCGTTGCAGTTTGAGGTTGGCGACCATGTGTTTTTGAAGATTGCACTTCTCAAGGGTGTGATGCGATTTGGCAAGAAGGATAAGTTGAGTCCGAGGTTTATTGGTCCATTTGAGATTTTGGACAGAGTTGGTGATCGATCCTACAGGTTAGCCCTACCGCCAGATCTTGATAGAGTTCACAATGTTTTTCACGTATCGATGCTCAGGAAGTATATTGCGAATCCTTCCCATGTTCTTCACCAAGAGCCATTGGATTTGACGCCGAATTTGACCTACCAAGAGATTCCGGTCCAGATTCTGGATCGCAAAGTCAGAGTTTTGAGGAACAAAGAGATCGGCATTGTTAAAGTCCTTTGGAGGAATCATTTGATCGAAGAGGCCACGTGGGAACCAGAGGAGGAGATGAGAGAGAAGTATCCTGAGTTGTTCGTGCAGTGACGTTAATTTCGAGGGCGAAATTCCCTTAAGGAGGGGAGATTGTAATAGCCGAGCCTGGTGTATGGTACGGTTTAAATCTAATATGTTTATTGGGTTATTTAATTTAGATGTTAAGAGTTGTGTTTATGGGTTATAGCATGGTTAGTTATTATTGTTTTGTGGCCTTGTTGGCGTTCGTTGTTAGTAGTTGTTTTGTTTCAGCGCCTCGGTTCGATTTTAGTTGCTTTGGTATTGTTCTTGGCCATGACCAGACCGCACCCGCGCTTAGTGCAGGACCGCACCCGCGGTCGTAATTCATGATTTTGGGGAGAATTTCCGTAGCAACACCGCACCCGCGGTAGAGAGGACACCGCACCCGCGGTGATGCACCGCACCCGCGGTCAGGTTAAGAGCGCACCCGCGGTCGCTGTTTTTAGAATTTTGAGTGGTTGGCCGTGAGCTCAGCGCACCCGCGGTATTGGTAGGAGCGCACCCGCGGTCGCGCGCAGCTTGAGTTTTTAAGTGACTTATTTGGATGATTGGTTCACTTTTCCTCATTTCTCTTTCCTCTTTTTCGTTTTTCTCTCCTTGGAGGCTAGGGTTTCTCTCATTTCTTTGATTTCCTACCTTTGATTCTTGCATCTTGGTGGCTATTTGTTGAGAGATCAAGGTTCTTGGTTGTTCAAGGAGCTAAGGTAAGTCTTTTGGTTTAGTTATTTCTTGGTTTTGGGGGAGAGATGTTATGGGTTTGTCGATTTGGTTGGATTTATGGGTTAATTGTCATGGGTTCTTGATTATTAAGATGTTGATGGTTTTATTTATGGATTATTGTTGTAGGTGGTGTACCAAGAGCTTAGATTCAAGTGTTTCAAGTGGTTGTAAGTGGAATTTCATTCTTGTGCTCACATGATAATATATGTATGGTATTTCAAAGGTTTTAATATGCTATTCCCTTCATTTGATTCTTGCGTATGTATTGATTTCATTGTTATGTATATTGGAGACAATTTAATGTCTCAATTATGAAAAGGGAATACAAGAGAAAAGAAAGAGTATGCAAAGTGTTTGTTTAAATGCCAAGAGAGAGTTTCAAATGTTTTATTAGATTGATAGATACATAGTCAGAGATTGCATGCAATTAGTTGATCAACGACCATAGGCTTATACCCCTCAGAGTTATCGGTTTATATCGATAGGGATACGAGCACCAGAGCCAGAGATATTATTGATATCAATCCAACCAGAGTAAAGAGAAATACCATCTTATTGCTATGCTATTGCTATGATATTTATTTCAGAGTTGATGGTATTTATGTTTTCAAAGTTATGATTTTAGAGTATGTTATGTTCATTGTTATGTAAGAGTTCCACTTGCTGGGTTTTATACTCATTTCAATTATTTCATGTGATGCAGCTAAGAGCGACGGACCAGGACAGTGATTGTGGACCGGGGTCATATGCATATAGAGATGGAAGGAAGGAAGAAGATGTTATTTTGTTGACATTTTGGGACATGATCATAGGAATGATATGTTATGTTTTTGTTATATCATTTGAATGATCATGTATTTATTTTGGTTGCAAATATTTTGTAAATGATTTTATGTTATGAAATTGTAATCCTTCCTCCTTTCAGTAGAAAATTTTAAATTCCGCTGTATTTTAATTAAATTGGGTCGAGGTGTCACACTAACATAAATTTTAAATACTTATTCGAGCTCACCACCAAAGTGAATAAGTAGCTTCGGACATTCTAGTTCGCTCCTGGCTTGACCTCGTTTAATCATCGTACTAAACCATGACGTAAAACGACAAAACAAATCCTATATTTTTACATAAATAAATTTTAACCATGGTGCTAAACCATGATATAAAACTACGAAGCAAATCCTAAAAAAAATTAAATTTTTTTTTAAAATGGGGGTACACGGACCCCGTGTACAGGTCCGGGTAGACTCTGGAAATTCGTATTTTTGAAAGAAAAAGGACACGGACTCCGTGCCGGGGTCCGAGAAGGGGTCCGGGTACCCTCTGTCTTTGCAAATTCACAAGAACTCACTAACTTAATATTTCACTCTTTCAATCCAAGCCTAAGGACCATGAACCAACACCTCGAGACTCATCCTAGGATGTTATTACATTGATTCAAACCCTTAAAAACGCCCCAAACGTCCCTAAGCATCAACAATTAATTCCAACACAACAATAACCCGTAATTAGGCATTGTTTCGCTTCCTACGACTTCTATTACATCCCAAGCCAATCCCGACCCAAACGAACCACCAAATAATACCTAAATACATCTCGTAACATATCTAAATGCAGTAGCACAAGCCCGGCGATGTCCTACAAAGCCTGCAACAAATAACTTCAAGAACACAATTTACATAAAAGTCGCAGCTTGAGCAGTCCCGCGAAAAACTCCATAACTCGCTCGATTTTCGTCCAAAAATTTCGAAATTTATATCAAATCGAAGGTATCAAAACGTTCTACGTTTTTCACGTTGAAAGTTTTCTCAAAATCTTGACCAAAAATTCGCATTAACTCAAAATACAGTGAAAAACGGGATTTCAGATCTAAAATCTCTTTCAAACGCATCGATAAATTTCCTGCTCAAACAACTACACATCATACGTGTATTTTACGCATAAAAACAACGCAACACATACTATGACATGATCGACGCAGAAAAGAGAGATTATACGTGCCTTTTTGATATTAAACTTTACCGAAACGGCGTCACCGAAGCGGAGATGGAAGCGAGGTTGATCCGGGACGATCGTGGCTCGATTGTCTTGCAATAAAATCCACCAAAAACTTTATGGAAAATAGGGGAAGGGGGCGGCTGCTTGAAGGAGTAAGAACCCTAGGTTTCTTTCTTTTAAAATCTGAAAATTCTGAAACGTGAATTGAGTGTGTGTGTTTAGACGTGTACAGGTGTGTGTAAAAGTGTGTGTGAGGTAGAAAACGTGTGTGTATTTTAATTAGGAGAAATTAGTGCTAAATTAATTAATTAAAAATACTAATTAAAGGGTAACCCACACTAATTTAATCAAACTTTACAATTAAAATAATAACGCACCAATTTGAAAAGTTCTAAACTCTTAAATCATTTAATACATAAATAACGCTTTAAAATATTAAAACTCTAAAATTTATTTAAAATGCCCCAACTTCAACTTAAAATAAAATACCATATTTAAAATTTCCAAAATCGTCATCGGTCTCTTCCTCGATCCCTCCTCGAATAAACGCCTGAAATATGAGACTTGAAAAACATTCTAACGTGCATCACATAAACATGAGTAATTTAAAATAATGCATTCAAATAAATCATGCATGGCTTAAAACTCATTTTAAAATTAATTAAATGATTTACTAATTAAATAAACGCATGGATTATACGTGTACTGAATTTGGGCACTACATGTTGGCTAGATGATTCTTCTTCTGCATCATTGGCCATCAAGCACTTGACTTCCTCATCATCACTAGAGCTGCATGAGCTTTCTGGTTCTGACTCCTCACTGTCAGTTTCTGCCCATTTAGATTTGTTTTCTTCAGCTAAGAGTACCTCATGTTTCTTTCTGAAGGACTTCTTATCTTCCTTAGGTCTTCTTTTGTACTCATATGATTTCTTTCTTCTATCAATTTTGCCTTGACTGTCCTTTTTGGGTTTAGGACAATCAGCAATAAAGTGACCTAATTTGCCACAGTTGTAGCAGGCATTTGATTCATCTTTGGAGCTGTTCCTTTGGTATGGCTTCTGGAAGTTTCCTTGATTCTTTCTCATGAACCTTCCAAATTTTTTGATGAACAATGACATAGCATCACTGCTCAACTGATCAGCAGATTTCTCGACTGAACTGATTGGTTCTGTTTTGACAACAGCTAGAGCAGTTGTGGCAGCAGGGGTAACAGCCAAGCCTGGTGTACTGTACGGTTTAATTTTTCATAATTTTATTGACTACTTGGTCAAGTTTAAGTATAGTTTGGATGTTAAGAGTTTCGATTTAGGATTTATAGTATGGTTGGTTATAGAGGATGTGTAGTGCTATTGTAGCGGCGATACGATTAAATTCATGATAATTCGTATGTTGAGCCAATTGGTATGAGGCCAATTGCAGTGATTAGATAAGACATAGAGGTGTAACTTTCTTATTTTGAGTTTTGTCAAATCATTGTGGAAGGTAAGCCAAAAGAGCCCCGAAGTGTGTCGTGCGTTTCGTCGTTCCTCCAGTGACACATGTTGGGAGATTTAGCATAACCTTTTACTCAGGCCTCCAAATGATCTGAAATTTCGAGGGATTCAAGGAAAGACATAGGGCTACAACTTTGTAGTTTACCACCTTTTCTAATTCGGAAGGGAAGAGGCGTTTCTGAAGCGACCTTTAACGTGACAGTGCGCAGAGTGGCGCCCGAGCGGTAATGTTTTGCCGCCCGAGCGCCACTACTTCTGGAATTTGGGTTTCGGGCAGAATCATTGGCGCCCGAGCGGTAATTTTCGACCGCCCGAGCGCCGAGCACAGTACAAAAGCGTGTTTTGGGTGAATTTAGGCTTTATAACCGATTGGGACACTCATTTCTCTCATTTCCCTTCTCTTCTTTTCTCTCCTCCAATGTTTCCATGTAGGGTTCTTCATTTTCTTTTTATCCTTTCTTTCAATCAAGCAATTAATCTTCAATCCGGAGTTAGAACAAGATTATTTTGGGATCAAGGAAGCTAAGGTAAGCTTTTGGTTTGGTTATTTCTTGGTTTTGGTGTGGGAGATGATATGGGTTTGTGATGGTGTTGATTCTTTGGTTTTTATGGTATTGTTGTTGGATTATTGGGTTATTGATGGTGCAAATTATGGTTTATTGTTGTAGGATTGCTACCAAGAGTATAGAATCAAGGTTTCAAGTGGTTGTAAGTGGAATCTCATTCTTGTGCTCACATGATAGTATATGTATTGTGTTTCAATGGTTTTAACATGTTATTCCCTTCCATTTGATCCATATTATGTATTGAATTACTTGATTGTATATTTGAGACAATTGAATGTCTCAATTGTGAAAAAGGTAATACAAGAGAAAAGAGTTTACAAAGTGTTTGATTAAATGCCCCAAAGAGAGTTTAAAATGATTTATGGATTGATAGATACATAGTCAGAGATTGCATGCAATTAGTTGATCGACGACCATAGGCTTATATCCCTCAGAGTTATCGATTTATATCGATGGGATATAGGTACAGAGACAGAGATACTATATAGATATCAATCCAATAGAGAAAATAGAAATACCATCTTATTGTTATATTATTGCTATGTTATTCATGATTCAGAGTTGATGGTATTTAATGTTTTTAAAGCCATGTTTTACAGAATATGCTATGTACATTGCTATGTAAGAGTTCCACTTGCTGCGTTTTATACTCATTTCAGTTATTCATGTGATGCAGATAAGAGCGACGAACCAGGACGTTGATTGAAGCCGGGGTCATATGCATATAGAGATGGAAGGAAGTGGAAGATTATTTTGTTATACATGATCAAAATGATATTTTGTATTTTGATGCAACAATTTTTGGATCATGTATATTCTTTTGATGGTATATATATTGAAAATGTATTTTGAATCCTTCCTCCCTTTAAAAAAAAATTTTAAATTCCGCTGTTATTTTATAAAATGGGTCAGAGGTGTCACAGCAGGGGTAGATGTTTCTCCTTCTCTGGTCTGCAGCTCAAATTCATAAGCCTTTAAATCAATAAACAAATCATGTAGTTCAATCTGGTTCAGATCTTTGGACTCCCTCATTGCCATGGTCTTGACATCCCATTCCTTGGGAAGACCTCTCATTACCTTCAGTGCAATCTCTTTGTTGGTATACACTTTTCCAAGTGCATTTAACTCATTTATGATACTGCTTACTCTTTCATCATACTCGTGCATTGATTCTCCTGCTTTCATTTTGATGTTATCAAACTTTTGGACAGCAACTGAAAGTTCATTTTCTTTGGTTTGATCATTTCCTTCACACAGCTGAATCAGCTTTTCCCAAATTTCTTTGGCTGACTTACACATCTTTATTTTGCTGAAGGTTACTTTGTCCAGCGTTTTGTACAGAATGTCTTTAGCCACATTATCAAGATTTGCTTTTCTTTTATCTTCAGTTGTCCATTCATCTATGGGCTTTTCTATTCTTTGTGGTGCCCCTTCTGTTATGGCAACTGCTGTATTTGTTTTTAGAATCTTCATGGGTCCATCAGTTATGACATACCACATATCATCATCTTGTGCAGCTAAATGAGCATGCATTCTGATTTTCCAATCATCAAATTCTTCTCTGGAGAACATAGAGTTTTTGTTGAATGAAGTCATGCTAGCAAGTTTATAGATCAAAAGTATTCAAGAACAAGATTCAACTGCTCTGATACCACTTGATATGATCGATTAACGTATCAAGAGTGTTTAGAAGGGGGGGTTGAATTGACACTCACAATTCAAACTGATCTTTTCGAATTTTAAGTTCAGTTTTGTGACAAACTGATCCTCAGAATCTTGTTGGTCAATGACAATCAGTTAAACTAAAGTAGTTGCGGAAAGTAATTGACTGAAAGATAGAATACGAAACTGAAACAAAATACACAAGGATTGTTTCTGGATGTTCGGAGATTTCAAGTACTCCTACGTCACCCCTTCTATCTCAAGGATAGGATTTCTACTAAAAGACTTTGATCGAATACAAGGTTTGTACTGACCCACTTCAGTTTGGACTTATCACTGCCAAAAGCTGAAACTCTTAGTATTACAGAATGTTCTCAGTGCGTAACTGATCTTAGCACTATCGAATTTAACGATTATTACAAAGTGCTAGTGAGCTCAAATTGTAGCCTTGAATGGTACGAATAAATCAAGTAAGAGTGAGCTAAGATTTTGGCAGAATAACAGCAAGCTTTTTAATAGAGTAATCTTCTGTTATTCAGCTGTTCTTCTATCATAGTTATAAGCTTCCCTTCCAACGGTAACTTGAGATATATTTGAATCTTTGTATCCGTTGATTGCCACTTCATTATTCCTTGGTAATTTTTTGCTTCATTTATTGTAATGCGGCGTCTTAACTTCATTAGCCGAAATGCGTTGTTCTAAGCTGTATTGATTGAAGTGCGGCGTTTCACATTCAGTTGCAGTCTTCTAAGTCTCTTTGTCGGTTGAATGTTCTTTCTCGAGACATGTTTAGTTGAAGGATGCTTAGTCTTAAAAGCATACGGCGAATGTAAAATCTATCAGTTGATGAGGAGAATAACTGAACTGCGTTTCAGTTGCGTAGATTAGTTAACTAGATTCAGTTACTGAGTTCAATTTACTCGATCATTTGCTGAGTTCAGTTTACTCGATCAGTTGGTTCGTATTTTCAGTTGGTTCATATTTTGTCAAACGCCGAAATTTAGTTTCCAACAGATTTGTATCCGAATGTTTGACTTGTCAGCAAGTTAAAGTAGAGTATCAAATACCAGCAGGGAAATTGAAGCCACTCCCTATTCCCGAGTGGAAATGAGAAAATATCACTATGGACTGTTGTGGGATTGCCAAAGACTGTTAAGGGATTGAATGCCATTTGGGTGATAGTGGATCGTCTTACGAAATCAGGTTATTTTCTACCTATTAAGACGACCTTCACCATGATTCAGTATGCAGAGTTATATATTCGGGAGATAGTTCGTCTGCATGGGATTCCAGTGTCTATTGTTTCTGATAGAGATCCGAGATTTACGTCATCTTTCTTGAAGAGTCTACATGTAGCGATGGGGACCAAGTTATTATTCAGTACAACATTTCATCCTCAGACCGATGGTCAATCATAGAGAGTTATACAAATTTTGGAAGATCTACTGCGAGCATGCGTCATTTGATTTCCAAGGTAGTTGGGAACCAAAATTACCTCCAGTGGAATTCACCTACAACAATAGTTTCCAATCATCTATCGGGATTGCTCCTTTTGGGGCACTTTATGGAAGGAAATGTAGATCACCTATTCATTGGGACGAGGTTGGGGAAAGAAGAGATATTGGTCCGGATGTGATTGGAGAGACTGCCGAGCTTGTAGTAAAAATTCGTGATAGAATGAAGACTGCACAAAGCCGTCAAAAGAGTTATGCAGACAAGAGACGAAGAGACTTAGAGTTTGCAGTGGGAGATCATGTATTTGTGAAAATAGCGCCTATGAAGGGTGTTATGCATTTTGGCAAGAAAGGCAAGCTTAGTCCAAGATTTATTGGTCTGTTCGAGATATTGGAGAGGATTGGGACACTAGCTTATAGAGTGGCATTGCCACCGACGCTTTCTGGAGTTCACAATGTGTTCCATATTTTGATGCTGCGGAAGTACATGTCGAATCCATCACATGTACTAAATTATGAGCCTCTACAATTAACTCCAAATATGAGTTATGAAGAATGTTGGAAACTTAATTTCGGTGTTTTGACAAAAAGACTTACCAACTGAACTGATCATCAACTGAACACGTCATCTGCTGAACTCAGTTAACTGATCGATACAAGTGAAGTTCATTCTCGTCAACTGATTCCTTACCAGCTGATCTCTCAGCAGTACACGTCATCAGTTGAAAGCGACAACCGACAAAATAGTACATATACCTGCACTAGTAGTGGAACGCCGTATTACAGAATGAACAGTGTACGATTGTCAGAATATATCGACATGGCAATCAACGGTTAGAATATTCAAACATTCTTTAATGTTACCGTTGAGAGGAGAGCCTATAAATAGTCGAAGACAGCAACTGAAGATATACCCCGACTTTCAGTTATATCATTCTACTTGCTGTTACGCTGCAGAAATATTTGCTTGCATTCAGAAATCAAAGCTCACGCTTATCAGTCATATCAGTAGTATTCAAGACTACATTCTCGAGCTTAGATAACACTTTGTAATCGTTGATAGATTTTCTAAGTTGTGCTAAGATCAGTTACGATCTATAGAAGTGTTGTATACTAAGAGTTTCAGTTTTGGCAAAGTGATAAGTCCAAACTGAAGTGGGTCAGTACAGTGTCGTGTATTTGATCAAAGTCTTTTAGTGGATATCCCATCTTCGTGATAGAAATGGTGACGTAGGAGTTATTCAAGTCTCCGAACATCCAGAAACATATTGTGTCATCACTTCAGCTGTTATTTTCAGTTAGATACTATATCTTTCAGTCAGTTCATTTTCCGCAACTTTTTTATTCAGTTTAACTGATTGTTATTGACCGACGGGATATCTAGTTTCAGTTTGTAACAAAACTGAACTCATATTGTCGAAGAATATTTAAATTCGAGCAAGGTTTATTCAACCCCCCTTCTAAACACTTTTTATTGGATTAACCGATCCTTTCAAGTGGTATCAGAACAAGTTATATCCTATCAGAGATTATCTACACTCATATTGTTCACTATGTCTTCATTCAACAAGATTCTATGTTCTCAAGAGAAGACTTTGACGATTGGAAGATCGGGATGCAGGCTCACCTAGCTGCACAAGATGATGATATGTGGTATGTTATAACTGACGGACCCATGAATATTTTGAAAGCCAATAAAGCTGTTGCCATTACTGATGGGGCACCTCATCGTATAGAAAAGCCCAGAGATGAGTGGACTACTGAGGACAAGAGGAAAGCAAATCTAGACAATGTAGCAAAGGACATATTGTATAAAACACTGGACAAAGTAACGTTCAGTAAAATCAAGATGTGCAAGACAGCCAAAGAGATTTGGGAGAAGTTAATTCAGCTTTGCGAAGGCAACGAACAAACCAAAAAAAACAAACTTTCTGTTGCCATGCAGAAGTTCGACAACATCAGAATGAAAGTTTGTGAAACGATGCATGATTATGATGAAAGAACCAGCTGCATCATCAATGAACTAAATGCACTTGGAAAAGTGTACTCAAACAAAGAAGTTGCATTGAAGATAATCAGAGGTCTTCCCAAGGAGTGGGATGTGAAGACCATGGCCATGAGGGAATCCAAGGATCTGAACAAAGTTGAGCTTCATGATCTATTTGCTGATTTGAAAGCATACGAGTTCGAACTACAAACTCGAGAAGGAGAACCATCTACTCCAGCAGCTACTACTGCCTTAACTGCTGTAAGAACATAACCAACTGGTTCAGTTGAGAAAGCTGCTGATCAATTAAGCAATGATGCCATGTCATTGTTCATTAAGACATTTGGAAGATTTATGAGGAAAAATCAAGGGAATTTTCAGAAGCAATATCAAATAAACAACTCCAGAGAAGAGTCAAATGCATGCTACAACTGTGGCAAGCCAGGTCATTATATTGCTGATTGTCCCAAACCTAAGAAGGACAATCAAATTTCAACTGAAAGAAAGAATAAAGTATTTGAGCACAAGAGGAGATCTAAGGACGACAAGAAGCCTTACAGAAAGAAAAATGAATTACTCATAGCTGAAGATAGCAAAGCCAAATGGGCAGAGACTGACGACGAAGAGTCAGAACCAGAAACCTCTTGCAGCTCTAGTGAAGATGAGGAAGAAGTAAAATGCCTGATGGCTGATGACACAGAAGATCAATCAAGCAGTCAACATGTATTTGACTTTAGCTCAACTGATTTCACAAGATAATAACTTATCTCGACTCTTCATGACATGGTTAATGAGTATCAAAAGCTTGCTTTATCATTTGAAAAAGCCAGGGCAAAGCAAAATGATCCCAAAGACGATAAAACAAAAACTGATAAATCAGTTGATATATTGAGTCTGAGAAGGGAAATTGCTGAGCTCAGAAATGAAAAAAGCAGGGATAAATTAATGATTCAAAAGTTGTTGCTTGAAAATTCAAAGCACACTGAGCTTATTCAGGCTTGGAACAAATCGTCTGATGCTTTAACTAATATACAGAATTCTCTGAAATCAGTTACTGATAAAGCTGGCTTAGGATTCTGTAGTAAAGATGATTCGTCTTCCAAAGATGCTCAATCAAAACTGAATATAAACAAAGGGAAATACATTCACTTTCTAAAATCAGTTATGGTACAAGAACAAGCTGAGCCGAGTAAACTGATTGAACACCCAACTCAAAGTATGAACAAGGGCAAAAGATGTGGAATTGGTTATAGCCCAAAAGTTGTGACTGACTCTCGAAGTCAGCAACCAAAAATTTTCAGCAAAAATTACTCAAATGGCTACTCAAATTACTACAACAGTAAGCCAGTTCAGAAAAGATACTGACTGAACAATCAGTTGAAAAAGGGCAAATCACATGTTGTATCTCCTGCACACCATACACCAAGCACACACAAACAGGGAAAGACCATCTGGAATACATCGACTAGACGGTCAGTTAGACTGATCCAAGTCTGGATTCCCAAAGGACTAATCAACTTTGGACCCAAATAGAAAAAGGGTAACAGAATCTTATCTTGTGTGTGATTGCAGGTAACAGGTAAAAGCATTGAATCTATATGGTACTTGGATAGTGGATGTTCACGCCACATGACAGGAAATTCAAATTTATTATCTCAACTGGTCAAATACACTGGACAAAACTTCAGTTTTGGAGATAATTCTAAAGGTAAAACTGTGGGTAAGGGTAAGCTTATCCATGGTAACTTCACTATTAATGATATATTGTTAGTTGAGAATCTTAAGTATAATCGGATCAGTATCAGTCAATTATGCGATAATGGATTCTCAGTTCAGTTTGACAAACATTCTTGTTCAGTCAAAAACTCAACTGAAGATATCATCCTAACTGGCAAAAGGTGTGGAAACACTTACAAAGTCAGTTGGAATGATCAACCTTATGCACCAGTATGTTTTATTGCTTCAAAATCTTCTAAAAACTGGTTGTGGCATAAGAGATTAAACCACCTGAATTTCAAGTCTATTGCATATTTGAGTAACCACGATCTTGTTACTGGACAGTCCAAAATGGATTTTATCAAAGACAAAATTTGCTCAGCATGTCAGTTTGGTAAACAAATCAAATCTTCTTTTAAAAACAAGGGTCGTAAATCTTCTTCCCGATGCTTAGAGCTGTTACATATGGATCTATTTGGTCCAATATCAGTCATGAGCTTAGGGGGAATGAAATATACCTTGGTGGTTGTAGATGATTTTTCAAGATTCACTTGGGTTATATTTCTCAAGTCCAAAGAAGAAATTGTTGCTCAACTGATTAAGCTTTTCAAAAGATTATTAAATGAAAAATCAGTTGGAATTGATAGAATCGGATCTGATCGAAGAACTGAGTTTATCAATCAAATTCTTTCAAATTATTTAGAAAATGCCGGAATTAAGCATGAGCTCTCAGCAGTTAGAACTCCTCAGCAAAATGGTGTAGCTGAAAGGAGAAATCGGACCCTCAAAGAGGCTGCTAGAACAATGCTTGCTGATTCTGGTATCTCTCAAATGTTTTGGGCAGAGGCATTGAACAATGCGTGTTACACTCAAAACAGATCAATGATTAATAAGAATCATAAGAAAACACCTTATGAGATCTGGCATGGAAGAAAAAGTGTGGTTTCCTACTTCAAAATATTCGGCTGCAGATGCTTTATACTTGTCAATGGTAAAACTCATTTAAAAGCTTTTGATGCAATATCTACAGAAGGAGTATTTCTTGGTTATTCTTCAGTGAGTAAAGCTTATTGAGTCTTCAACAAAAATACTTTAAATGTTGAGGAATCTATCCATGTTGTTTTTGATGAAACTGTACTAACTGTTAAGCCAACTGATCAAGTTGAGCTAGCTCAGATTTACAGATATAAGCTTGGATGATGATGATGAAGAAGACGTCCATATCAATCAAAGCAACCTCCAAACACCTTAACCAGAAATATTGGATCAACCAGAAGAACCAGAAGCTGTTGCTAATGATCAGTTAATAGAGCAACCAAATGAGATTCAGTTACCAACTGAATCTGCTCCAACTGAAACTGAAAATGTTCAATTACCCACAGAAGCAGTTGCTGATTCAGAAGCAATAAATGCTGAACTCAGATGGAATAAATCACATCCTCTAGAGTTGGTAATAGGTAAACCATCTGATCCAATAAGAACAAGAAATCAGATGTTTAATCTATTTATTCATTCAGCCTTCGTATCACAACTAGAACCCAAGAAGACTGATGATGATGATCCAAACTGGATAAATGCAATGCAAGAGGAGCTAAATCAGTTTATCCATAACAATGTCTGGAACATAGTTCCAAGACCAATTTCGAAAACTGTTATAGGTACAAAATGGGTGTACAGGAACAAACTGAACGAAGATGGTTCAGTTGTACGCGACAAAGCAAGGCTAGTAGCACAAGGATATAGGCAGGAAGAAGGAATTGACTATGATGAGACATATGCACCAGTTGCAAGACTGGAAGCAATCAGAATATTCCTTGCCTATGCTTCATTCAAAAACTTCAAAGTCTACCAAATGGATGTAAAGAGTGCATTTCTGAATGGCCAGTTGCAAGAATAAGTCTACGTTGAACAACCTCCAGGTTTTATCAATCATCACCTTCTTGATCATGTATATCATTTGAACAAAGCCTTATATGGTCTTAAACAAGCTCCAAGAGCTTGGTACAAAACTCTTTCAAAATTTCTAACTGATCACGATTTTTTGGTTGGATCAGTTGATAAGACCTTGTTCAAATTTTCTAAGAATGATCATATTCTACTCGTTCAAATTTATGTTGATGACATTATTTTTGGGTCAACTAACCCCAAATTATGCGAGAAATTTGCCAAGTTAATGCAGGATAAGTTCGAAATGAGCATGATGGGTGAACTGACATTCTTCCTTGGTTTACAAGTGAAGCAACTGGATTCAGGAACTTTTATCAGTCAAACCAAATACACTAAGGAATTGCTGAAGAAATTTGGTATGGAATCATGTTCAGCTGCAAGCACTCCCATGAGCTCATCAGTTAAATTAGACACTGATCAAGGGGGAATATCAGTTGAGACGACACATTACAGAGGTTTAATAGGTTCATTATTGTACCTAACTGCTAGTCGTACTGATATTGTATTTACTGTATGCATGTGTGCTAGATTTCAAGCAAATCATATGCAATCACATTTTACTGCTGCCAAGCGTATTTTGAAATATCTTAAGGGCACACAAAATGTCGGGTTATGGTATTCTAAAGATTCATCTTTCAATTTAGTTGGATATTCAGATGGAGATTATGCAGGATGCAAGCTTGATCGAAAAAGTACAAGTAGATCATGTCAGTTTCTAGGAGATAGAATGATCTCTTGGTTTAGTAAGAAGCAAACATCCATAGCAACTTCCACAACTGAAGGAGAATATCTTGCTGCTGGAAGCTGCTGTGCTCGACTGCTCTGGATTCAGCAACAACTGAAAGATTATGGTGTTGATGCAAAGGAATCTCCTATATTCTGTGACAACACAAGCACAATTGCTATTACATATAATCCAGTTCTTCACTCCAGGACTAAGCACATAGATGTCAGACATCACTTCATCAGAGATCATGCTCTGAAGAAGAACATCAGATTGGAATAGGTATCAACTGAGCAGCAAGCTGCTGATATCTTCGCCAAACCATTGGGCGAGACTAAGTTTTCTCATTTTCGCAATATACTTGGATTAATTGATTTATCCTAATCAGTTTCCTTTTGGTTTCAACTGCTGTCAGTTAATCTTTTGTCAATTAATTGTTATTAAGCAATTTTGCTCTTGATTTACTTGTTAAGAAATTGAGTAATGCAGGTAAATAACCAGAATACGATAAATTGCAAATTCTTATTATTTACTGGAGGAAATTTTTACGTATTGCAGCATTTAGTTCATCTTGTACAAAATCTCTCCGGTTGGACATCCAGTGTCCTAACTCTTCAGAACTAGTCTTGGAGAAGCTGGCAGACTCAGCTATGCCCTCCAGGATCTTCTTCTCCTTGTGAAGCATCAGTTCGTAGATGTTATCTAGTTTGAAAATTTACTCAGCATGGGCTTCGTTCAAACGTTCCCGGTATTTCTTCAGCTTTTCCACCAAAGTGGGAGTAGTGGCCATCTCATTCTCCCAGAGAAAGTGGATATTTTGGAGACTCTCCCAGTAACGAAGTATTTGATGGAAAACATCATCTTCCATCTCAATCTTTCTGTTCTCCAGCGCTGCTTTCATGAATTCCTCTGCCATGTCCGGAGATTTTGAACCACTAGCACCTGCCATTTTATATTGCTAAATGTTATCTGCTGATATTCTTGTGACTAACTGTTTAACTCTAATTTATAGAGCAGGACGAGAAAGATGAAAGGACAATGTCTTTTTAAAAATGACGATTACTCTACCAAGCATCAGGATTTCCTTAATTAATCTTATTTATATTATCGTCATTTTCCTTAATGCATTTATTTATGGGGAATATTGGTCTTAAGAGGTTAACTGAGAAGACAACTGATTAGTCAGTTCTCAACTGAAAGGACACAGTAACAACTGATCGTTCAGTTGAGCTTCTCACTAATCTTTTCATATAAGTTAACTAATTAAACCTATTATATTCTAAATCAAGCGACGTGACTGTCTTTCAAGCATTAAATGCTGCGTTTCAGTAAATGATTAGTGTCAACGTGGACACCTTTGAAACCGTTCAAATACACACGCATTTGGCACACGTACACACGAATTTGTTTAAAATTTTCTTGGACTGACATGTGTCCAAATATTCGAACAGTCACTTACAAAAGGATTTTATCCGCTCCATTTCAGTTTTTCTTTACGCTTATCCACAATCTTTTGAGAGCAAGAACCAATTTCATCTTTCAACTTTTCTTTCAGGAATTCATTCAATTCTAAATGGCAACTCAAATTCCCGCTTATATGCTAAATGCTATGGCTATCAATTTTTGGTCAATCCTATCCTTCGGTGATGATGATGTCAAGAAAGTTTTTCAAAAACTTGAGACTATTGGATTACGGACGTTCTTGGGTAAATCATCTCAAGAAATCTACCCAAAAGAACTTCAGGATTTCTACTTCACCGGTATGGTTGACTCTGATGGCAACATAATTTCTACTGTCAATAATCAGTCTCTGACCATCTCTGAAGACTTCTTTGAAGAAATTTTCCCTCTACCTTCTGCTGGATTGGCACAACTCTCGGATGTTAAGGCCTCTGATATTGAAGAAATGCAAACCGCACTCTCTGCTGATGGACGGAAGATCAAAGTCTCTGATCCAAAGAAAGAACTGAAGTATGAAGTTCAGTTACTTGCTGATATTGTAGCCAAAGGGCTTTTGGCAAAAGCTGGATCATTTGCTGCCCTTACTTTGGAGAAATTTCAAGCCATTTCTGTTATTATGGCTGATCGTCCCCTCAACTGGAAGCATTTTATATTTAATATTCTGAATAATATGTTTCTGTCTTCCAAACAGTCAAAGGGTTTTGCTGTGCAACTCAGTTATCTGCTGAAAATAAAAGGGTTAGTGGCTGATGACTCAGAAAGATCATCAAAGTTTAAAGTTTTTAATGCGAAGAACACTATGCCACTGAGGACCAAACTGGACATCTCTCCTGCTCAGTTTGTTAAGATCAAAAAGGAGATTGGAACTGATAAAGCGGCCCCAAAATCAGTAAAGAAGGCCAAAACTCTGGCTCAACTGAAGGTAGCAAAGAGGAAATTAGTTTTGAGTACATCTAACTCAGAGAAAACTCCATCTCCACAGATTACCAAGAAACCAAGAACCCAAAGGATGAAATCAACAAATTCCGAGGTATCCATTCCAACTGATGCAATTATTTCTTCAGATGCTCAGCAACCAATAGAAGCAGTCCCTTTGAAATTATTCCACCAGAAGCTTCAGTTGGTGCCAAAAAGGAATCAGTTAGGACCAAAGCTCCTCTGGTTCAAATCACTCGTCCTACTGGTGTGGCACCTGCTCGACCCAAAGGCATAAAATTCATAGAGGTGGTGGAATCAACTCGAACAAGATTGGAAATCCCTCACATTCTGAGTACTGATAAAGGCAAGGGTAGGCTGATTGAAGAGCCCAGACCTTCCAATGCCATTCAGACACATATTGACCTTGTTTGGGAAAAGGTTAATAGTTTTGCAGCTTCAAAAATTCAGGCCTATGATGCTTGGACAGCGTTTCGTACACAAGTTTTTGCCAAGCAACTGAAGAAGAAATCACAACTGAACACCTTCATCAAACTGGAAGCTTATGTTCTAAGAACGGTGAGAGCTGCCACAATTTCTCAGGCGATGGAAAGGAAATCTTATTTGTTTGATCAGGTGAGAGCCAAGAAGTTGGCTCAAATTTTCAGCAAATTGAAAACCAACTACGTTCCCACAAATCCTACTGCCTATGCCGATCAAGCAGTAATTACTCAGCTAGACACTGACTTGGTTGGGTTGCTATCTCAGATAAAATTTTGGGAAATGGATCAGGAGTTGGTTCTTCATCAGGGAGATTCAGATAATGATGAAGAGGATATAGTTGAAAAATCATCCTCAGTACAGGCTCTTGTTCTGACTGAAGAGCCAGTTCAGGATATGCCTCAACCACCTCCTGCTGAACAGCAATTGTACACTGAAGCTGAGCTTTCTTTTGCACATATTGATGAAATTATACAAGCAGTGGTACAAGAATCCCATTTAATCGAACCTACCTCTGACAAAGTTGATCACTCTGCTGATCAAATCCATCCAGAGGTCACCATCTCTTCAGAAGAACCAGTTCATCAAGATCTATCTGCTGAACAAGCTATTTCAACTGAAGTGCCGATTGATTCTCTAGTTCATCCTTTAGAGGCACCAGTTTTGGTTCCATCACCATCTGCTATTCATCAGGCCAGTTCTTTTGTTGATCAGAATCCACCATCACCGCCTCCAGTTCAAGAATAAATCATTGTAACTGATGTTCCAGTTCAAAATGTTGCTGATACAGTCTCAACTGACCAAGCCTTAGTCATTTCTGAACACACAACAAGAGAACCAGGAACCTCTCATCAGTCTCCTCCTCCATCTTCATCAGATTTTGACCTTATTTTTGAAGAAGTTCAGACTATGCAGGACAATATGCAACAAATGCTTACTGCCATATCAAAGATTCAGAATACTCAGTTGTCACACACTCTGAAGTTGGACAATTCTCATCAGTTCAACTTAGAAAAACTGAATGCTATACAAACTGCTGTTACCTCTCTGACATTCGCAGTTGAAGATATACAGAAAAACAGAGGGATATTTTCCAGTCTCACTGCCACTCAAGACTCTATCAACAAACGAGTTGACAGTGTGGAGTCTCTTGTCTCAAGAAAGATAGATTTGCTTCAAGTCGCAATGACAACTGCTATCAGCAATATTCCGACTCTGTTAAGCTCCTATCAATTGACGTTCGGAAATTATCTTCTAAGATGGAGCTGTTTGACAAAAAGGGAGAAGAGCCTTAAACTGATTTTAGAAAAGCAAAAGTAATCTTAAATTCTTGTATTTATGAAGAATATGAGTTCAGTTGAATCTACATCTTATTTTATCTACAAAAGTTCAGTTATTCAGTTATATTTTACTCTAAGTTTTGTCAAACACCATAAAGGGGGAAATTGTTGGAAACTTAATTCCGGTGTTTTGACAAAAAGACTTACCAACTGAACTAAGAAACTGAACTGATCATCAACTGAACACGTCATCTGCTGAACTCAGTTAACTAAACGATACAACTGAAGTTCATTCTCGTCAACTGATTCCTTACCAGCTGATCTCTCAGCAGTACACGTCATCAGTTGAAAGCGACAACCGACAAAATAGTACATATACCTGCAACTAGTAGTGGAACGC
Organism: Primulina eburnea; assembly: GCF_022965805.1. Classification (NCBI taxonomy): domain Eukaryota; kingdom Viridiplantae; phylum Streptophyta; class Magnoliopsida; order Lamiales; family Gesneriaceae; genus Primulina; species Primulina eburnea. The sequence continues at coordinate 39,249,307 of NC_133103.1, read as the reverse complement.
CGCATTACAGAATGAACAGTGTACGATTGTCAGAATATATCGACATGGCAATCAACGGTTAGAATATTCAAACATTCTTTAATGTTACCGTTGAGAGGAGAGCCAATAAATAGTCGAAGACAGCAACTGAAGATATACCCCGACTTTCAGTTATATCATTCTACTTGCTGTTACGCTGCAGAAATATTTGCTTGCATTCAGAAATCAAATCTCACGCTTATCAGTCATATCAGTAGTATTCAAGACTACATTCTCGAACTTAGATAACACTTTGTAATCGTTGATAGATTTTCTAAGTTGTGCTAAGATCAGTTACGATCTATAGAAGTGTTGTATACTAAGAGTTTCAGTTTTGGCAAAGTGATAAGTCCAAACTGACGTGGGTCAGTACAGTGTCGTGTATTTGATCAAAGTCTTTTAGTGGATATCCTATCTTCGTGATAGAAGGGGTGACGTAGGAGTTATTCAAGTCTCCGAACATCCAGAAACATATTGTGTCATCACTTCAGCTGTTATTTTCAGTTAGATACTATATCTTTCAGTCAGTTCATTTTCCGCAACTGTTTTATTCAGTTTAACTGATTGTTATTGACCGACGGGATATCTAGTTTCAGTTTGTAACAAAACTGAACTCATATTGTCAAAGAATATTTAAATTCGAGCAGTGTTTATTCAAACCCCCCTTCTAAACACTCTTTATTCAATTAACCGATCCTTTCAAAGAAAGACCTATCCAAATCCTGGCAAGACAAGAAAGGAGACTGCGAAACAAAGTCATTCCAATTGTCAAGGTCAAGTGGCTGAATCACTCGAAAGAGGAAGCTACTTGGGAAACCTAGAGGGACTTGAAGAGTCGCTATCCACAATTATTTGGTAAGTTCTAATTTCGAAAACGAAATTTTATTTAAAGGGGGAGGAATTGTAAGGTCCAAAATTGAGACGACGTAATTCAACTGCATGCAAAATCTAAGAAATGTGAAAATTAAGTAATTAATTGATTATGTAACGTACATGATTTTACGTTAAGTAGGATTTAATTATCATTATGCTTAAAATTGTATTTTTAAGGATTATTCAAGTAGCGATCGAGGAAAAAGGGAAAAGGTTAAGGTTTATGGTTGCATATCATGAAAATGCTATTTTTTATACGCAAAAGTATTTTTCAGTGTTGCATGTTATTTTATACGTATACTTGTTATCAAGTTTATGGTGTGTTGAGTCTTTAGACTCACTAGGTGTGGGGACCCGAACTTAATTCAATTCTTAATCACTTGCTGGGAATAATTAATCAATTAAAATAAACAGGGTCTAAATTTTTTTTAAAAAAGCAAAGCGGAAACGTAATGTAATTTACTTCAAATTACATATTAAACATAAACATACAATCTTGTGTTATCTACAAGAATTTAACTAGGTTCAACTACATGTCAGTGCTGAATCCTATGTTACTTCGAAGCCCGGATCTCCATGCTATCTAATCTTCTCTCATCCTCTTCTTGACCCTGATCCAGCCCCACCTGTTGTCATGTACACATACAAAACAAGACAACAGCCGGATAACTCCGGTGATATATAAATATCCCAGTATAAACAATGTATACATGCAATCATTTAAAAACATATATAAAAGTATATAATGAATATTCCTAACATGTATCAAATCAAAAACATCAATAAATATCAAGCAAGAAATCATACTCAGACTCAGACTCGACTCAAACAATGCGTCGTCTCAGACTCGACTCAACTCTAACCTAGGGATCCCGATGTCTGGATATAGGTAATTATATCGAATCTCAGTTGATAGGAATGACTCAACCCTAAACGAAATCGATATAATTCATATATCCAGTGTCTGGGCGAAACAACCGCAGAATTGACGAAACAGTCAAGAATTAAGCGAATGAGCCAATAAATAGACGAATCAGCCAATAAATAGACGAATCAGCCAGTAATTAAGCGAATCAGCCAAAGTTTAGATGAATCAGTCGATAATTAGACGAATCAGCCAATAAATAGACGAATCAGCCGGTGACAAGGCGAATCAGCCCATGACTAAACGACTCAGTAATCAATACATGCAGTGGCTATGAATCAATAGACTACAAGCATCGATCTCATCAATTACAAATATCAATGTAATACATTAAGTATGTGATTTAGGGAAACTCGAGTCAAACCTTACTCGAGTTGTGCAATCCCAACTCAACATTAATTTATAGCTTTTTTTCTGATACTCTGACTCTGTCGAAGTCTCGAACCGCAAGCCTGTCAATACTCAATCTTACAATAACGATATCGAGGGTACAGTGTCAATACATTACTCAATCAATACTGGATATAATCAGAATTCAATCAAATTCTGTTTCAACGTCATAACATCATAATCCCAATATCCATGAAAGGTGATCGGTTACGGTGGCCGGAAGCGCAACGGAAGTTTTAAAAATCAAGTTTATAATCAAAAATTTCGGCCACCTAGAAATCTTGTGCAACAAATACAATAAAACACAAAAATGACATTCATAGGATGTTTAGAAGTTTTACCTATCAACTTTAAAAAGTTGATTGTGGCTCCAACTTTGTTGTTAAACAACAAAGCTCTTGAATGGATGAAGATCTTCAAGCCTCCTCCTTACTCCAAAATTAAGCCCACCACCAACTAGGTAAATCCCCTCAAATATTGCACTAGAAATATTTGAGGATTTATCAAAGAGAAGTGAGTATTCTCCAACAATTGAAGAACACAAAATGGAAGAAAAATTGGAGAGAAATGGGAGAGGGAGATTTCGGCCATATCATGTTGGAAGGGGAAGGAGAATGAGTTAATTTTCTTGTCTTGGTTGTGAGAAAAGCAAAAAGCAAAAGGTGCATGCCTTGTATTATTTTAATAAAAAGTAATCTCCAACCCTTCACCTCCCATGCATGCATATAATATAGTTTTTAATCAAATTAAAAACTTTGGACTAAATTTAATTATCTCAAACATATTTGAGACTAATTAAACATTACTTGAATTTACCCAAGTCCCACTAGTTAAATAATTATTTTAATTGAGCTCTACAAGACTCAATATTATTTAATTAATTCAACACTTGAATTAATTTAATTATTTGGACTCTACTAGGCCCACTAGTGTTTAATTAATTCAACACTTGAATTAATTTAATTTAGTCCATAATAATGTCTATGAAAATCACAATTTTCAAATACATTATTCACTTGGCCAAATTTTAATTTAGGAACACTTCCATAAATCAAAATTTACATTTCTCTCATAGAAGTCGTACTTCTATTTTTTCTTTACACTTATAAACTCATTTATAACTCGTTCAACACATTGAACTATTTTCTCCTTTATAGAAGTCATACTTCTAATTTTCCTTACGCTTATAAACTCCTTTATAAGCCGTTCAACACATTGAACTATTTTACTTCTCATCGGGATTTACAAAGCTAGTACTTGTGTGGCCCTCAATGGTTCATTGATACAACTAGCCGTGGGTTCACATCTCCATGTGATTCGGACTAAACATGTCCTTATTCGAGCATACCCCAATTGCTCCATTCTTACTTATCAACTCCTTGATAGCAAGAACGTCAGAACTCAAGTCTGATAGTATCCAACCAATCACGTTAAACGCCTAGCAGCATCGCTTACGTGATTCCCTAGGTATCACATGATAGTGCCTGCAAGAACCATTCAATTATGGTTAGCGTACAGTACGGTCCCTTCAACTCATATATCCCGATCGATTCGACAACCATTGGTTTATCGAGAGTTGTCAATGAATCGATACTATGTGTCATGTTGTAGTTGCATCAATGGTGTAATCTATGAAACCCCTTTCATAATTACAACCATACTCTGGCCAGAGATTTCAACCTACATACACATGATAACACCTAGGATATCCATACCCGAAGGTAAGCGGTGAATCCCCGACTACAATGCATCGACTCCTATGTGTTTCGACAGAACACCTAACCTTGCCACCTGATGACCCCATGAGAGTCGGTAAACAAGTCAAAGTGTAATTCTAGCACATAGAGTCTCAATGTTGTCCCGGGTCATAAGGACTAATTATGTACAACCATAAACCAGGACTTTTCCACTCGATAAGTGAGAACCACTTGGAAAGTCCTTTTATGGAGGGTTGTTCAGTGCACTCTACAAGGAGCACCTATCTGCATGCTCGGACATCACAATGTCCCCTACCAATGAAACATGGTACTCACATCGCAGATACTAGTCTCTAACTCGAGCGGCCTATATCCTTCTTAGTGGCGGCTGAATCGACTAGGAACCGTTTAGAATATACAATATTACAAATATGAGTTTCATGATACTCATCATATGAGCATCTCATATTCTTTCTACTATTTGTATATTCAAGGGCTTTATCTATGCAACTAGCATGGGTATACAGATAAAGATTTGCCAAAATAATAATTCCAAATATTATTAAAATAAAGATTGCTTGTACATAGAGTTTCATTGTGAACACTCGGCCAACACTTGGCTCGACGGGCACCTACTCTAACAATCCAGCCATACCATATCAGTCAAATATCAATGCTAACGTCTTATACTCGATAATACTTCGATCCTGATATCAATTCTCAATCAACTCAACTCTAAAATCATAACAATTTCATATGGTATCTGTTTCTTAATCCAGTTTCAATTGTACGATAACTAACATACCAAGAACAACATATATGAATCATATCAGATTCTGACAATATCATAATTTCAAATCATATCAAAACGTAGAAAAACTTACGTCCAGTTGTAGCCTACGTCGATAAGAACTCAATACCGAAGTCGGATTCAAAATCGGACGGGCGGATCGTTCGAAATTCCCAAATCTTCCCTCGGTTTCCTTTCTCCTTTCTCTTTTGATTTTTGTTTAAAACTGATATGCATGTGTATATATATATATATATATATATATTTATATATATAAATATATATATATATATATATATATATATATATATATATATATATATATCCACGCATTACATACAAGGCAAGTGGCATTTTTCCGTGTTGCATGCCGCGCGCATATGCGCGCCCAACATCCGCGCATATGCGCCGGAAGCTTTATCCGGAAATTACTACTGTAGTGCTCGCCCATATGCGCGGCCCATCGTCGCGCATATGCGCGAGACTTACTGTCTCGTGCACACCCCCACTCGCGCATATGCACGCCCATCTCGGCGCATATGCGCCCAAGGTTCTGGACATTCCACGCATGTGCGCGCTTACACGCCGCGCATGTGCGCGAAAGATTCTGCCTGCTCCGCGTATGACTCGCGCATCTCTTCGTGCATGTGCGTGAGCACACCTCCTTGCACATGTATTTCACGTATTTTCTCACATTTTTCGATCTAATCCGTCCCGTCTATAATTATCTAGATTAAACAATAAATCATTTCAGATTAATCTCGGATTACGATAATTATACTCAAATCATTTCAGATTACGGTAATCAAATTCTCGGGCCTTACACTAGGTGTGATGGATGCAGGTGAGTTTGAGGGAGGTCTTGATGCGTGATTTGGCTGGACTAAAGGTGTACACAACCCGAGGACCAGCACTTCTACTTTTTCGCATTTATGATTCACGTTTATGATTTACGTTAAAGATTTTTCAGACTATTTATTTATGCTTTTGAGTGGTTTTTGAGAGGATAATAATTTTCACGTTTATTGCATTTTAGGTTTGGTAAAACATGTGACGATTTTATTTTATGAATGTTTCACTTGATTTTAAATGATTTTAAATACTAGTTGGTTGATGTTTTATAATGGGCAAAATATTTTAATAAAATACTTTCATGTATTATCGCTGATCGGCCGAATTAAGCTAAGTTTTTTTAAAAAAAATTCTAATACTTTTTAAGCACTAAGAAATTAAGGCAGGCGTTTCAGCTGATGGATATGAATTGTGGCGTTTTGAAGACCTATGACACTTATTTATAATTTAATTAACATATTAATGAACTTTAGTTTTGGGCTTGCAAGTTTAAGGATAATTGGGCATACTTAATTTAATTAAATTGGGCCCAATAATATTTATTTAATTAAAACATAAAATTTTATAAAATTATTTTCCATAAAATAATATTTTTGATTTTTTTAAAACTCTTTGTTTGCCTAAAACCGACTTCTCGGAAAAAAGCTCGACTCATAAAATAATTTGAACTCCAACGTTTTTAGGAAAATTAAATCATTTTTAAACCATATTAGGAAGCCTTGTCATCAATTAAATAAAAATATATATTCTTGTCTTGGTTGTCCACGATATCTTTTTCCCTGCCTATTATCGAATATTCGGTAAAATCCTTAATTTCAGTAATCATGTCATATTGTCATTAATTAATGCAATCATACATTTAATCATATAATAAATATCATGATAGCATTTAAAAACAATTAAGTAACTAAAATAATTTTGCATGCATGCGGTTGATGTAGATTGATTTTTCAGACGTTACAATTGTGTTTAGAAACAGATTCAAGAGATGATCTTCTTATGTTGCCTGGAGCTTTAGCTTCTGATAAAACAATGAGCTGTCTGATATGTCTAACGATTGGAGTCCTGTGATTACTTGAAAGAGATAACTGGACCTGAAATTGTTCCATGTTGTTTTTGTCATAGCCAAAACTTAAAGTTTTTTAAACTTAACAAGCTGTACATTCTCCAAGTTTCATATGATTGAAAACAAAAAATTGAGATGATACTCTGATAGCATTGAATTTTCAAATTTTGGTTTCTTCTATGTAAGCAAAAAACGAAAGTTATAAATTCCGGTAGCATCCCATTCCAACATCCCTATATCATAAGAAAAATGAGAAACATCATTAGAATCTCGTATTAACAAAATATTAGAATTGTAACCAATTAAAATGCAACGACTTAACATTGAACAATATAAAAAACTAGAGTAGGTCTTTTGTGAGACGGTCTCACGAATCTTTATCTGTGAGACGGGTCAACCCTACAGATATTCACAATAAAAAGTAATACTCTTAGCATAAAAAGTAATTCATTTTCATGGATGACACAAATAGAGATATGTCTCACAAATACAACTTGTGAGACCGTCTCACGTAAATTTTTTCCAAAAAAGTTTGCACCGAGGTTGAGTCAGTTAGGATAAACAAGTGCGCATCCATATATCAAAACAAAAAAGTTTCCTATGTCAGAATTACTGTATAATTTTCCTAGGTCAGAATTCGACTTTCCTATGTCCAAAAAAGTGCGCATCCATTATTATTTTTTCATAGCTTGCAAAGTCGAATTCATTCATTGAAAATTTATAAATACAATGGAGAGAATACATATTCAGCAAAAAACGCAATTCAAATTCAATTTTGAGGACCGCGGTGGTGGGTCGGCCAGACTAGAGGTTGGCGGAGTTCTGGCCTCGAATGCTACGTTGGGTTTTGTGATGAGAAAAGAGATTGCCTGGCCGATTCACCTCAAAAAAGCTATATTAAAATTTTACCTTTTTTAAAAAAATTAAAATTTGAGCTGGCACCCACGCTATTGTGCACACACAGGAATCAAATCAAATCTATATATATATATATATATATATATATATATATATATATATATATATTTTTTTTTTTTTTTTTTTTTTACGATGGCCACTAAATTTATTTTACCGGTAGATTTCAACGCAAAACCTAATTTTCCATCTATGTTCATAATCCCTAAAATTCGGTATATTTCTCTCGTTTGATCCTCTTAATTCTCCGCAGCTGAACCAAATTCCCCCAATTTATTGGTAAGATTCTTATGATTTTTCTAAGATTTTCGTTGTTTTTTATTTTTCATGTAATTTTTTATCAATACTATTTCGTGAAGATTAAAATAATCAGAAAAATGAGGACTTGCTGCTTATGTAAAATCTTTTACAGCTGGTTCAGCTTGCTTCTTCACTGTATTTCTCGTTTCGACATTGATTTTATTTCTATTTTTTCGAACATTATGTTAGTTATTAATTCTTCAGCATAATGAAAATTAACGATTTTTTTACTGCATGAGCGCGCTTCAGTTGAGTGTCGCTCGAATTGAAGCAGTTTGGAAATGTCTGGGTTTAGGGCTTAACTCTTAATTGAAGCTCGTGCTGCTGCTGCGAAAGATCTGCCTTTTTTTTTGTTGCTATTTTCGGTGGTCCTCGAGTAATTTGCACAAATCTCCAAGGGTGTTTCTGGAATCTGGCAGAATGTCTGAAACAACCGCGATGGCAAACCGTGAGCAGTTCACCGGAGCTTCCACTTTGTATTCGGGCCCGGTGCAGGCCTCGGTGACTTCACAGCCACAGCTGGATCATGACATGCGCATGGGCTATGCAACCGAAGGCATGACCGCCACGTACAGGCCAATGGATTCGCCTCCGCCGCCGTTCCAGTCTATCTCTTCCGGCGCCACGAAGCACGTGATGAACTCGGCTGCCAGTGAGCAGAAACGCAAGAGAGGGAGGCCCAGGAAGTATGGGGTTGATGGCGGCGTGGGTTCTGGACAGCAACCCATTGATGTCGCGATGCAACAGTCACAGACTTTCTCTCCACAGGCGGCGCCTCCATCGATGCTGCAGCAGGATTCCCAGCTAGTACCACTGGGTGGATCGGCTTCTCCCACGTCCAAGAAGACCAGAGGCAGACCTCCTGGTTCAAAAAACAAGAAGCGACGGGCCGAAGCTTTGGGTAAAAAAATTAATATTTGCCATATTGGGAATATGGAATATTTGTTTCGTATGGATGATTCGGTTTGGATCTGATTGCTAAAAGTTAGCTTGTACCTCATCTCTCGTGCACTTTTATTATATTAGGTTTTGTTTTCTTACTTTCTGGTTTTATTTTATGTTGTTAATATAGTACGTACTCCATAAAAATGTATTGTAGACGGTAGTATCTGTTGGTGCTGGAATCGAAGATTATTGTAATGCAAGTTGGTGGTATGACGCAGTACTATTTTATTGAATGGATTACATAGCAAAATTGGTAAGCAAATAATATTATAAGAGTGCTGGAACTTAGTAACATACACGAGTGTGGTGGATCTTTGTGGCATTTGGATCTGACCCACTTCAGGTTCTGGTAAATGTAATATTACTAGCATTACTCTGTTCTTTTGTATCCTCACTTTCTTTTGAATATATATGATATTATTGCCACATAAACTGTTTCATAGTTATTACACATAATTTCAAATATTTCCTCTTTTCACCATCAATGTTATCCATTTAAGGTTTTTTTTTGGTGTAGTGTCTATTTTGTTGCGAGTTACTCATGCTTATCCAATCTTTTGATTGACTATTTATATTTATAACATTCAGATTGAAAACAGTGTATAATTTCTATTCCTTGTCGTTTTGCTTCAACCATATGTTTTATATTCAATTATTGTGTTTGTTTCCGAGTTTCCGAACTTCATTCATATTGTCTTAAAATTTAAGCTGTGGCACCTTTTCAGTATGAACACTGTTGCATCATCATTCTGAATTTCTGAGGAATGCCACACCAATAAATTCTGACATAAAGTTATGCCTGCAGGTTCGACTGGTATAGGATTTGTACCTCATGTTATCAATGTAATGGCTGGAGAGGTTGGCATTTTAATACTTGCATTAATTTCTGTTAAATCAATAAATACTATTCATTGTGCTTTTATGTTGGGTTTATCCATCTATATTTCATTACTGCCAAAGAACATGGAGTTAAACCAATATTCATGGCGCCCCTATCACATTTTCTATAAGAATTATTATTCTGATTCCAGTGGAAATATGCACATCTGTAGTGTATATTCCTTCTCAGGGACTTCTACTCTCACTAACCGGGAAAACGGTATAGTTAAGCAAAATTAATCATTTATGGGAGCTTGCCTCAAAGACACACAATAAGATTTTTTTAAGTTGGTATTTCAAATCTTATGATGAATTGGTCTAATTTATTTCTTTGGCAGTTAGGGTTTCAACAAAGTCCTGAGGTCCTAATTACACTCTATTATCACAACATGTTACTTGGTGAAAATTTGAAGTAGTTTATCGCCAGCTATGTTTCTTTTGGCATCATGATCTTGAAGGACAAATACTTTTAAATCTTCCATGTAGTCTCACACGAATGACCTAACTGAATTGGTTCATAATCCATTTTGATGTATCCGTTTAACATTATCCGTTCCCTTATACTTGTTCTTCTGTTGTTGATGGTTATGCAATGCATGAGGATCTATGGCTTCTTTTCACCTAAAATTTCACAATACCTTGTAGCTTTCCTCTTTGCTCAATGCATACTGGTTTTATTAACTCATCTTGAAGAGCAGTATGTACTTTATCGGTTTCACAACTTCATGTATTGCACCACTTCAATACTTCATTTGTGTGTTTATGGCACACTTTTACCATCAGAACTGTCTGCAATTTACTTGGATCGGTTTATGGTACATATTTTACCATTGATTATTTGCACTTTACTTGGATTGTTCCCGCATCCATCCTTTCCCAGAAAGAATGGGTTCACCCTAGTTCGAGTTTTTTTGTACGAGAAAGATCTTGACATGTGCGTTTCACAGGAATTCAGATACAAATTACAAGTTGGAGATTGTATTTCTCGTATAACTAAAAATCAGCAAATGATATTTCAGGATGTATCTTCAAAAATAATGGCATTTTCTCAGAATGTTCCAAGGGCTGTTTGCATCCTATCTTGCAGTGGTGTTATATCAGACGTTACACTCCATCGAGCTGCAACATCTGGTGGAACTGCAACTTATCAGGTTTATTGTTTTAGATCTATATTACCATTGCTGGCATACGAAGCTTATTCAAATTTCTAGAAGCCTGACTCATTAGCGTGACAAATTCCAAGAGGTCCACAATTGGACTAGGATATCAGAACTAAATTTCTCTTTTTAATTTGTCCCTGTTTTTCTTGTTATAATTTGTTCCCATTGTGCAGGGGCGATTTGATATCTTGTCCCTCTCTGGCTCATTTTTGCTGTCAGAAATCTCTGGCCAAAAAAGCAGAATTGGTGGATTAAGTGTAACGTTATCTGGATCTGATGGAAGGGTTTTAGGTGGTTGTGTGGCTGGTTTGCTTATTGCCGCTTCCCCTGTGCAGGTTAGTTAAATGGATGAAGAAAACTGTTCCAGGTCTTGATTTCTGGAACATAAATATGTGTATCCCATGGTTGGTATCAGTGTCTACACATATAACAGCCTCAGACTAATTATTTTGGAAGGAAAATTGAGAGATCAACTATCATTTGACCGGTGTTTTTTATTTAAAATATCGGACTGCAAGGCAGGAGAACATATCTTCGAATTTATTTACCATATAATGTGCATCTGTGAGGGCAGATCACAGTTTAGCCTAATTTAGTTATTTCGCTGGGCTCATCATAGGGCCTTCCTAACCCAAATTATATTAATGATTCTGGACCAAGGAAACTAGTTGTTCTAGAGTTTTTTTGCTGTCAATATATGTTTTGACTGTAATTCGAGTTATGAGTGCACATTACATATAAATAAAAGTGATTACGGTGTTCCATTATATGAAATGATTTTTTTGCTTGTTACAGGTAATAGTTGGAAGTTTTCTCGCAGATGGTCGAAAGGAACTGAAATCTGCAAACCACATGGAGTCTTTATTTGCTCTGCCAAAAGCTAACTTGGGTGGTGCTTCGGGTGCCAACAGCTCACCATCTCGAGGAACTCTCAGCGAATCCTCTGGTGGGCCTGCAAGTCCTCTCAATCTGAGCTCAGGAGGCTGTAATATTAATAATAACCTCCATGGCATTTCCAGCATGCCATGGAAATGATCTTGTTGGCACAATCTTTTCCCGGTCGTATGAATATTTGAAAATAATCCACTTAGAAGCTAACTTATGGTAGAAGTAGAAGTGATCTCTGTAGTTTCATTGTCTGATTAAGGACCGCAGGCTGCTTTGCACTATAATTTATGGGCATGCATGAAGTGGACCTGGGCACTTAATCATTTGATACACTAGTTTTTTTCAAGGCAGTTGTAGTTAATGCCACCTTTATGTTCCTGGGCACTCATCTCCCTACCAATTTCATCACCTTATCACTTAGCTGCTGTGTTTCGTTATTCTTGTGTTATTCTTGTGCTATCGACGCTTTGGTAATCACATCCATCACATTCATGTTTAAACACATGGGTTCCGTGGTCGGCCTAGAGTAGGCACTTTTGAATGAAAAAAAAGGTCAAATCAGTAAGCCTTGTATTGGATTCTCGGCTGTCCCAAGTTTGAATCTTGGAACCCTTTTAGATTGGAGGTAATTTGATTCCACCCGATGTTTCAACACAACCACGAAAGACGACAATGCCCGCACAAACAAAATTTCCTAAATGTGTATCTTCCTCTACATATGGTACATGGAAATTATGATGTTGGGTGACGACGAAGTAAAAGAGAGTGAAGTTACTGGATCCAAGGGTTTGGGTAGCATACGAATCGAGTAGTGCATTTTGTGGCGACCAGAAATGCCCTGATGTTTTGAGCTGTTGAGAAGTTTTTAAACAGTTGCGATATAGCACGAATGATGTGAATCTTGACACGAATAAATAGCAAACACGATTAAAACGCAATCGCACCCTCTATTTAATTACGATAATAAGATTCGTGTGTTGTCCCGATCTTTTGAATCAAGTAATTGATGTGTTATTCACCTCTAAACTATAAAAGTTTAGCAACAAATAATCACGAGGATAACAATCGAAATTTGATACGAACCTTCGAAGGAGACGCCTACGACAATCCGCACAAGCACGATCGACAAACGCCACAAAGTTATAAACTTTGATAAGTTTGATTTGATTTAACAAAGCTAAAGCCTTGAAAAGTTGAGAGAAAATTCTCACAAGTTTGATAAACTCAAAATAATATGTGTATTGTGTGTTAAAATTTCGTCCAAGATGTTTACATATCAAAAAGGATTACTAGAATCTAGTTTCCTAACAAAGTAAAACTCTAAAGAAGGAAATAAAATCGCGCAGAAAACACTAGACACGGACCCCGTGCAGACCTCCGTGTCCGGGTCCGTGTACATACTGTAAATAATCTTCAATCGGAAACAAGGGAAACGGCCCCCGTGCTCACCTCCGTGTACGGGTCCGTGTAGGCACTGTCTTCGCCAAATACATAGGACACGGACCCCGTGCCTGGGTCCGTCTTCAGGTCCGTGGAGCTACTGGAATAACTCATCTCATGAAGTACAGGACACGGACCCCGTGTGCAGGTCCGTGTGCAGGTCCGTCCAGACTCGGTCTGCTCCATCAATGCTTGAATGATATTCCGTTGGCCTCCAAACGTACTCCCATGCATCACGACCCCTTCAGGCTTGCTCATGACTCCTTGTAGTGCCTCCTTGAATCTCTTTAGTCGAACCCTCGTGATTGGTCCCTCCGGCTGTTAGAGTAGGTGCCCGTCGAGCCAAGTGTTGGCCGAGTGTTCACAATGAAACTCTATGTATAAGCAATCTTTATTTTAATAATATTTGAAATTATTATTTTGGCAAATATTTATCTGTATACCCATGCTAGTTGCATAGATAAAGCCCTTGAATATACAAATAGTAGAAAGAATATGAGATGCTCATATGATGAGTATCATGAAACTCATATTTGTAATACTGTATATTCTAAACGGTTCCTAGTCGATTCAGCCGCCACTAAGAAGGATATAGGCCGCTCGAGTTAGAGACTAGTATCTGCGATGTGAGTACCATGTTTCATTGGTAGGGGACATTGTGATGTCCGAGCATGCAGATAGGTGCTCCTTGTAGAGTGCACTGAACAACCCTCCATAAAAGACTTTCCAAGTGGTTCTCACTTATCGAGTGGAAATGTCCTAGTTTATGGTTGTACAGAATTAGTCCTTATGACCCGGGACAACATTGAGACTCTATGTGCTAGAATTACACTTTGACTTGTTTACCGACTCTCATGGGGTCATTAGGTGGCAAGGTTGGGTGTTCTGTCGAAACACATAGGAGTCGATGCATTGTAGTCGGGGATTCACCGCTTACCTTCGGGTATGGATATCCTATGTGTTATCATGTGTATGTAGATCGAAATCTCTGGCCAGAGTATGGTTGTAATTATGAAAGGTGTTTCATAGATTACACCATCGATGCAACTACGACATGACACATAGTATCGATTCATTGACAACTCTGGATAAACCAATAGTTGTCGAATCGGTCGGGATATATGAGTTGAAGGGACCGTACTGTACGCTAACCATAATTGAATGGTTCTTGCAGGCACTATCATTTGATACCTAGGGAATCATGTAAGCGATGCTGCTAGGCGTTTAACATGATTGGTTGGGTACTATCAGACTTGAGTTCTGACGTTCTTGTTATCAAGGAGTTGATAAGTAAGAATGGAGCAATTGGGGTATGCTCATATAAGGACATGTTTAGTCCGAATCACATGGAGATGTGAACCCACGGCTAGTTGTATCAATGAACCATTGAGGGCCACACAAGTGCTAGCTTTCTAGATCCCGTTGAGAAGTAAAATAGTTCAATGTGTTGAACGGCTTATAAAGGAGTTTATAAGCATAAAGAAAATTAGAAGTATGACTTCTATAAAGGAGAAAATAGTTCAATGTGTTGAACGACTTATAAATGAGTTTATAAGTGTAAAGAAAAATAGAAGTATGACTTCTATGAGAGAAATGTAAATTTTAATTTATGGAAGTGTTCCTAAATTAAAATTTGGCCAAATGAATAATGTATTTGAAAATTGTGATTTTCATAAACATTATTATGGACTAAATTAAATTAATTCAAGTGTTGAATTAATTAAACACTAGTGGACCTAGTAGAGTCCAAATAATTAAATTAATTCAAGTGTTGAATTAATTAAATTTTATTGAGTCTTGTAGAGCTCAATTTAAATTAATTATTTAACTAGTGGGACTTAGGTAAATTCAAGTAATGTTTAATTAGTCTCAAATATGTTTGAGATGATTAAATTTAGTCCATGGTTTTTATTTTGATAAAAACCATATAACATGCATGCATGGGAGGTGAAAGGTTGGGAGACTACTTTTTGAGTTTTCAAGGCAAGGCATGCAACTTTTTTGGAACACCTTTTCCCACAACCAAGACTAGTCTCCCTTTCCCCCCATTGTACACACCTTGGCCGAAATTACAAGGCTTTTCTCTCCATTTTTCTCTCATTTTTCTTCTT
Source organism: Primulina eburnea (assembly GCF_022965805.1). Lineage (NCBI taxonomy): Eukaryota > Viridiplantae > Streptophyta > Magnoliopsida > Lamiales > Gesneriaceae > Primulina > Primulina eburnea. The sequence continues at coordinate 39,234,058 of NC_133103.1, read as the reverse complement.
CAATTGTTGAGGAGAAAATATACACTTCTCTTTGAAAAATCTTCATATTTTTTAGTGCAAAATATGAAGGGTTCTAGCTAGTTGGTGGTGGGCCTAATTTGAAGGAAAGATTCAAGATCTTGGAGAGCTTGTAGATCTTCATGCCATTCAAGAGCTTTGTTGCTTAACAACAAAGTTGGAGCCATCATCAACCTCAAGAGGTTGATAGGTAATATCTTCTAAAACACCCTATGTATGACATTTTGGTGTTTGTTGTATTTGTTGCACAAGATATCATGGTGGCCGAAATTTTTGAACAAAAATCGAGATTTTTTGAGCTTCCGTTGCGCTTCCGGTCACCGTAACCGATCCCCTTTCAAGTGGTATCCGAGCTATGGTTACGATTTTGTGTAGCAACTACAAGATATTATATTGAGATTGATTTCTAACCGCATGAGACCGAAAATTTGCAACGAAACTCAAGGCTTGTTGGGGCGTTTTTCGGGCAGCATGTTGCTGCCCGTTTCGGGCAGCTCGGGCTGCCCGAGGGGCTGCCCATTTCGGGCAGCAAGGGCAGCCCGAGGGGCTGCCTGAACAGCCCAACATTTTAAATAATAATAAAAAAAAATTTTGGTAAGTTGGCCGGAATCCGGCGACGGAGCTCCGGCGACGGCGATGACGGCTAGGGTTTCCAAAAGTGTTTTGGAATATCAAAGTGTCATGGGCCTTGAGTTGTTGGGCCATTGGATGGCCAACACATTTGTGATTTTAAATAGGCCAAAATATTTTTAGTGAAAAATGAGTTTTTGGGCCCTTAAGTTTAAAATTACAAAAGTTGCAAATATTTTCTCATGAAATAAATAATTTAAGTTGGACTTTAATTATTTATAGTAAATGGTGATTTACAAGAAATTCGGTTATAAATAAATTAATTGGAAAGTAGACAAAGGTGTTTGTATACTTTGTTAATTTAGTTTATAATCGTGGCGGTTAGTGATTGGATCAAGATATATAATATTGGATCAATTAATTATTGTGATAATTAATTGATGGTGTATGATATGTGATATTATGCATGAAGGATGATCAAAAGCCCAAGCCCAATTTGCTAGGTGTATGCTAGGATATTTTGTGTTGAATGATTGTAATAATTATCAAATTTAAAGTGGGCTTGGTTTATGGCCCGTTCCCACCCCATGAGATGTATCCCTATGTGCCATGGATATTTATTTGTAAATATTAGTATAGTGGATGATCAAGATTGGAAGATGGTGGCCATGATGATTATGAAGATCGAAGACATGTAAATATTGGAAGCTTATGTAATAGTTGCATTTGCATCCCGTGCATTTCCCTAGGATTGGACCTAGGCCCGTGTTTAGCTCACACGGTCCGTTAGTATTGGGGCGATTGATCAACCTTGTTTTGTTTACTGTTTATAATATATGCATGATATGTTATAAATAATGAGTATGTGCGTTATTATTATGATAATAACAAAGTTACATGAATCCGGCAAACATACGATCAAACATGGCGAGCTTTTAAAAAATAAAATTAATGATGAGACATTTCAAAATTAAAAACCCTCATTTTGAATAAGATTCAAAATTAATATCAAGCCCGAAAAGGGGAATTATAAAATTGGTTATAATTTCCTTGTCTTCCATCGACAATGGGTGCATGATGAACGCTACCCGTACTCGGGGCTCGGCTCATATTATTGGGGGGGTCTTGGGTGCCGGAAAGCTGTGACATCCATTGACATGGTGATGTGAACTACGTGGAACTCCCATGACTTCGGCTCAGATAATTGGGGGAACTCATGGCGACCGTCCATTAAGGTTCAACATCGATGGGTAAGGCTTGACACGTAAAGATGAACGACGTCTATAATGGGTCCTAATCAAACGTGAGACAAAAGTTTATGTTAAGGGTTGCATTGTGATGCAATTGGGAAACTACCTTTTAGGAATTGTGATTGGCTGTATAATCGGGATCATAATTCGCTAATTGGATCTTACGTACCTACTGAGGAAAGGAGTTTCCCGTTTTCACTAGAGGGTAGTGAAAGATGTCAAAACAGTGGGAGCAAATATTTATGAAGTAAAAGTCCAAACTTCATATCTTACTAAATATTTTAAAATAGTCATCAACATTTATCTGTTTTTACTTTTCAGTACAAATTGACAATGTCTTCGATTCGCAATCCGATATCTGCAATACTCGACAAACACATGTTAACCGGACCTAATTACCTCACTTGGCTAAGAAACCTAAAAATAGTCTTGAATTCGGAAAGGGTAGCATATACACTGACTGAGTCGCCCCCTGTTGAGGCTCCGTCTGACTGCAATCCTGAGGAATTGCAGGCTTACAAGGAATGGTGTGACCATGACTTGATAGCCAGGTGTTATATGCTGACTTCTATGAATGATGAGCTGCAGAGGCGCTTTGAGGGTGCAAAGAATGCTGCTGACATTCATTTGCACCTCAAGGAGCTTTTTGGTGAGCAGACTCGGCCTCTTAGGCATGCTACCGTCAAGGAGCTGATCACTTTGCGCATGCGAGATGGGGCCTCGGTCCATGAGCATGGCCTAAAGGTGATCGGGCTCGTGGACAAGCTCGTTGGCATGGATCTGATCTTACCTTCGGAGTTGACCACCGACGTGTTGATGTTATCGCTGCCTAGCTCATTTGATCCTTTTGTGGTGAACTTCAACATGAACAAGATGGAACCGACCCTTGAGGAGTTGGTAAACATGCTTGTTACGTTTGAATCCACCATCAAGAAAGAAAAGTTGGTTCTTTATGTGGGTTCTTCATCTGGTACGAAGATTGATCCACATGGGAATGGAAAGAAGCGTTCTTTCCAACGTCCCAAGAAGAACGTGCCCTTGTTGAGGCAATCTCCGAATCCCGTTGTGGCAGCCACACCAGTTAGGGCTGACAAGACTAGTGATGTTTGTCATCACTGCAAGATGCCTGGACATTGGAGGCGTAATTGCAAAGAATATCTTGCCCAGAAAAGTTCTGGAAACGGTATGTTCTAAATTGAAGTAAACATTTCAATTAACTCTACTTCTTGGGTATTAGATACCGGTTATGACTCACATCTCTGTAATGGGTTACAGGTGATGGGAAGAAGTAGGAAGCTTAAGGAAGGTGTGACCTTCTTGAGGATGGGCAATGGAGCAAGAGTTGCTTCCAAGGCTATAGAAGATGTTTACTTATTATTGAACAATAGTTTAAGTTAATTTTATGAGATGTTTTGTTTTTACCTAATTTTGTAAAAACATTGTTTCCATTTCTATGGTGATAAAAATGGATATTCTTGTTTATTTTGCAAAGGTGTTTGCAACATTTACATGAATGAATGTTTGATTGGTACTTGAAAACTTGAAAACAATCTCTATAACTTAAAATTAAAAGATATTCAATTAAATGTCCATTCAAAGGCAGACACCATATGAGATATGGATGGGTAAGCCTCCCAAATATTCTTATCTTAGAATATGGGAGCCCTGCTTATGTGAAGCAGGTAGTGGGAGATAAATTGGATAGTTGATCCATTTTATGTTACTTTGTGGGATATCAAAGGAATTTAGTTGGATATCACTTCTATCATCCCCAAGAAACAAAGGTGTTTGTTTCTAGGAATGCAACCTTTTTTGGAAAATGAATTTTCTATTGGATAGAAAAGGGGAGATGATAGAACTCGAAGAGGTTCGAGAGACACCCACAATTATAGAACCCACACCCGAAGAGCCAAGTGAGGAGATACAAGCTCCTAAAAGATCCGAGAAAGTCTCGAGACCACCTATGAGGTATGGTCAGCTTCTTGAAGAGGGCCATGATGAGCCTAACCATGGATGTGATCCAAGGACCTTCAAGGAAGCGATATCTGATGCCGATTCATCCAAATGGCTTGAAGCGATGGAATCTGAGATGAATTCCATGCATTCGAACCAAGTGTGTAATCTCGTGGATCCACCTGAGGGAATTGTTCCCACAGGGTGTAAGTGGATTTACAAGAGGAAACTTGGGGCGGATGGGAAGGTATTGACCTTCAAGACGCGATTGGTGGCAAAAGGATATACTCAAAGACAAGGAGTTGACTTTGAGGAAACCTTTTCTCCAATTGCAATGTTCAAGTCTATAAGGATATTGCTAGCCATGGCTGCATAGTATGACTATGAGATATGGCAGATGGATGTCAAGACAGCCTTTCTTAATGGGGATATTAAGGAAGTGATTTACATGTCTCAAACCTGGAGGGTTTACATCTGTCGGAAGTGAGCATATGGTATGCAAACTTCAGAGATCTATTTATGGTCTAAAGCAGGCATCTAGGAGTTGGAACCTTAGATTCGATAGTACAATCAAAGAGTTGATTTACTAAGAATCCTGAGGAACCCTATGTGTATAAGAAGGTCAGTGGGAGTGTTGTGACATTCCTGGTGTTGTATGTTGATGACATTCTACTCATTGGGAATGATGTAGGAATGTTGCAATCAACTAAGATATGGTTAGCGAGTAAGTTCTCGATGCACGACTTGGGTGAAGCATCTTTTGTATTGGGAATACAGATCTATAGAGATAGATCGAGAAGATTGCTTGGTCTCACCCAGTCCACATACATTGATACCATCGTGAAGCCGTTCTCGATGGATGAGTCCAAGGGAGGACATCTACCAATGTGTCATGGCGTGTCCCTATCCAAGTCTGTCTCCCAAGACTGATGCAGAGATAGTGGCGATGACACGCATTCCGTATGCTTCGGCAATTGGTAGCATCATGTATGGGATGATATCTACACGTCTTGACGTGGCTTTCGCACTAAGTGTAGTGAGTAGATATCAATCGAACCCTGGTCTTCCACACTGGAAAGCTGTGAAAGACATCCTCAAGTAGTTGAGAAGGACCAATAAATTGTTCTTGGTCTATGGGGTGGAGAACTAAAATTGGAAGGCTATACCGACTCTAGCTTCCAAAGCGATATCGATGACTCGAAGTCAACCTCTGGTTTTGTATTCATGCTCAATGGTGCTGCTGTCTCTTGGAAGAGTTCCAAGCAAGACAATATTACGGATTCCAGCACAGAGGCCGAATACATTGCTGCATCAGATGCAGCAAGGGAGGCTGTTTGGATAAGGAATTTTGTCCAAGAGTTGGACGTCATTCCTAATTAAGTTGCTCCTATCCCAGTGTTGTGTGACAACACGGGAGCTTTTGCTCAAGCAAAGGAGCCAAGGTCTCATCAGAAGTCCAAACACGTATTGAGAAAGTACCACATCCTCGGAGAGATTGTGGAAAGAAGAGAAGTGTCTATTGACAAAGTCGGCTCCGCATATTATGTTGTTGATCCACTAATTAGGCCTTTACCTGGACCATTATTCGACAAGCATCGCGAATCAATGGGTTTTAAGCATATGGGTAGTTGGCTCTAGTGCAAGTGGGAGATTGTTAGAGTAGGTGCCCGTCGAGCCAAGTGTTGGCCGAGTGTTCACAATGAAACTCTATGTATAAGCAATCTTTATTTTAATAATATTTGAAATTATTATTTTGGCAAATCTTTATCTGTATACCCATGCTAGTTTCATAGATAAAGCCCTTGAATATACAAATAGTAGAAAGAATATGAGATGCTCATATGATGAGTATCATGAAACTCATATTTTTAATACTGTATATTCTAAACGGTTCCTAGTCGATTCAGCCGCCACTAAGAAGGATATAGGCCGCTCGAGTTAGAGACTAGTATCTGCGATGTGAGTACCATGTTTCATTGGTAGGGGACATTGTGATGTCCGAGCATGCAGATAGGTGCTCCTTGTAGAGTGCACTGAACAACCCTCCATAAAAGGACTTTCCAAGTGGTTCTCACTTATCGAGTGGAAATGTCCTAGTTTATGGTTGTACAGAATTAGTCCTTATGACCCGGGACAACATTGAGACTCTATGTGCTAGAATTACACTTTGACTTGTTTACCGACTCTCATGGGGTCATTAGGTGGCAAGGTTGGGTGTTCTGTCGAAACACATAGGAGTCGATGCATTGTAGTCGGGGATTCACCGCTTACCTTCGGGTATGGATATCCTATGTGTTATCATGTGTATGTAGATCGAAATCTCTGGCCAGAGTATGGTTGTAATTATGAAAGGTGTTTCATAGATTACACCATCGATGCAACTACGACATGACACGTAGTATCGATTCATTGACAACTCTCGATAAATCAATAGTTGTCGAATCGGTCGGGATATATGAGTTGAAGGGACCGTACTGTACGCTAACCATAATTGAATGGTTCTTGCAGGCACTATCATTTGATACCTAGGGAATCATGTAAGCGATGCTGCTAGGCGTTTAACATGATTGGTTGGGTACTATCAGACTTGAGTTCTGACGTTCTTGTTATCAAGGAGTTGATAAGTAAGAATGGAGCAATTGGGGTATGCTCATATAAGGACATGTTTAGTCCGAATCACATGGAGATGTGAACCCACGGCTAGTTGTATCAATGAACCATTGAGGGCCACACAAGTGCTAGCTTTCTAGATCCCGTTGAGAAGTAAAATAGTTCAATGTGTTGAACGGCTTATAAAGGAGTTTATAAGCATAAAGAAAATTAGAAGTATGACTTCTATAAAGGAGAAAATAGTTCAATGTGTTGAACGACTTATAAATGAGTTTATAAGTGTAAAGAAAATAGAAGTATGACTTCTATGAGAGAAATGTAAATTTTAATTTATGGAAGTGTTCCTAAATTAAAATTTGGCCAAATGAATAATGTATTTGAAAATTGTGATTTTCATAAACATTATTATGGACTAAATTAAATAATTCAAGTGTTGAATTAATTAAACACTAGTGGACCTAGTAGAGTCCAAATAATTAAATTAATTCAAGTGTTGAATTAATTAAATTTTATTGAGTCTTGTAGAGCTCAATTTAAATTAATTATTTAACTAGTGGGACTTGGGTAAATTCAAGTAATGTTTAATTCGTCTCAAATATGTTTCAGATGATTAAATTTAGTCCATGATTTTTATTTTGATAAAAACCATATAATATGCATGCATGGGAGGTGAAAGGTTGGGAGACTACTTTTTGAGTTTTCAAGGCAAGGCATGCAACTTTTTTGGAACACCTTTTCCCACAACCAAGACCAGTCTCCCTTTCCCCCCATTGTACACACCTTGGCCGAAATTACAAGGCTTTTCTCTCCATTTTTCTCTCATTTTTCTTCTTCAATTGTTGAGGAGAAAATATACACTTCTCTTTGAAAAATCTTCATATTTTTCTAGTGCAAAATATGAAGGGTTCTAGCTAGTTGGTGGTGGGCCTAATTTGAAGGAAAGATTCAAGATCTTGGAGAGCTTGTAGATCTTCATGCCATTCAAGAGCTTTGTTGCTTAACAACAAAGTTGGAGCCATCATCAACCTCAAGAGGTTGATAGGTAATATCTTCTAAAACACCCTATGTATGACATTTTGGTGTTTGTTGTATTTGTTGCACAAGATATCATGGTGGCCGAAATTTTTGAACAAAAATCGAGATTTTTTGAGCTTCCGTTGCGCTTCCGGTCACCGTAACCGATCCCCTTTCACCGGCAACTGCAAAGGATCCCATGCTTTCCTTGGGACGTCCATGTTCGCATCATCATCCCCTTCTTGAAAAGGATTTGTCCTCAAATATTGCTCATCACCTACATCAAACAACGACAAATCACTAACATTAAATGTAGAACTTACGTTGTACTCACCTGGCAAGTCGAGTTTGTAGGCGTTGTCATTGATCCTCTCAAGAACTTGGAATGGTCCATCGCCCCTAGGTAATAGCTTTGAGCGTCGCTTCTCCGGAAACCTCTCCTTCCTCAAGTGTAGCCACACCCAATCACCCTTCTCGAATACCACCTTCTTTTTCCCCTTGTTAGCTTGCTTGGCATATTGCTCATTTCTCTTTTCAATATTGGCTTTGGCCTTTTCATGCAACCCCCTAACAAATTCAGCCTTCTTTTTGCCATCCATGTTTAACCTTTCACTCACAGGTAAAGACATCAAATCCAACGGAGTCAAAGGATTAAAACCGTATACAATTTCAAATGGCGAATAGCTAGTAGTAGAATGCACACAACGATTATAAGCAAACTCAACAAATGGCAAGCAATTCTCCCAATTCTTTAAGTTCTTCTTGAGAATAGCACGTAATAAAGTTCCTAACGTCCTATTAACTACCTCAGTTTGACCATCAGTTTGAGGATGACAGGTCGTAGAAAACAGTAATTTAGTGCCAAGTTTAGCCCACAGTGTTTTCAAAAAGTAACTTAGGAATTTAACATCACGGTCCGACACAATAGTCCTAGGCATGCCATGCAGCCTAACGACTTCTCTAAAGAACAAGTCCGCAATGTTAGATGCATCATCAGTCTTGTGACAAGCAATAAAGTGTGCCATTTTAGAAAACCTATCCACAACAACAAATATAGAGTCTCTCCCCTTCTTTGTCCTAGGTAACCCCAAAACAAAGTCCATAGAGATATCAACCCAAGGTTCACTAGGGACGGGAAGTGGTGTATATAACCCATGTGGTAGTGTCCTAGACTTAGCTTGTCTACAAGTTACGCACCTCTCACAAATACGCTCAACATCACGTTTCATGTGTGGCCAATAGAAATGTTCATGCAAAGCATTCAGAGTTTTTGCCACACCAAAATGTCCCATTAAACCACCCCCATGTGCTTCCCTAACAAGTAGTTCACGAATTGATGATTTAGGGATGCACAATCTATCTTCTCTAAACAAGAAACCCTTATGCAAGTAGAATTTATCATGTGGAGCATGCATACAAGTTTCAAACACATCCTTAAAATCCTCATCTAGCACATACAATTCTTTAACAAGCTCAAACCCCAAGATTTTAGATTCCAAATGATGTGAATCTTGATCATGTAGGGGAATGTCTCTATGAAGGCCACCCACTTAGCATGCCGCTTGTTCAGCTTTTGTTGCCCCTTGAGGTGCTTTAAAGACTCGTGATCCGTATGAATCACAAACTCTTTAGGCCTCAAGTAGTGCTGCCACGTCTCAAGAGCCCTCACAAGTGCATAGAACTCCTTGTCATACGTGGGATAGTTCAGCGCTGCACCATTGAGCTTGTCACTAAATTATGCCACCGGCTTCCCTCGTTGCATCAACACGCCACCAATACCTACACCTGAAGCATCACATTCAATTTCAAATGTATTAGCAAAATCAGGTAACACAAGTAAAGGAGCATTAATCAACTTTTGCTTAATGAGATTAAAGGACTTCTCTTGCTCCTCGCCCCAATAGAATGAAACGTTTTTCTTGATCACCGCCGTCATCGGTGCCGCCAATGTGCTAAAATCTTTGACAAACCTCCTATAGAAGCTTGCAAGACCATGAAAACTTCGAACTTGACCAACATTAGTAGGCGTTGGCCAATCTCGAATAGCACTTATCTTATCTTCATCAACTTGTATACCCTGTGAACTTACCACAAAACCAAGGAAGACAAGTTTGCTAGTACAAAAATCACATTTCTTCAAGTTAGCGTATAGATTTTCAGCCCTTAATGTGATTAGCACAAGTTTCAAGTGGTTAACATGCTCTTCTAGATTTTTGCTATACACTAGGATATCATCAAAATAGACCACAACAAATTTTCCTATGTGTGCATGCAAAACATGATTCATCAACCTCATAAAAGTGCTAGGTGCATTAGTTAAGCCAAAAGGCATAACCATCCACTCATACAACCCATATTTAGTTTTAAAAGCAGTTTTCCACTCATCACCTTCTCTCATCCTAATTTGGTGATACCCACTTCTAAAATCAATTTTACTAAAAATGCAAGACCCATGCAATTCATCTAACATATCATCTAGTCTAGGTATGAGATGCCTATACTTAATGGTTATGTTATTGATTGCCCTATAGTCCACACACATACGCCATGAGCCATCTTTCTTAGGGACTAGTAAAACGGGCACCGCACAAGGTGACATGGACTCACGCACAAACCCTTTATCTAATAGCTCACTTACCTGTCGTTTCAGCTCCTTAGTCTCCTCCGGATTGCTCCTATAAGCTGGACGGTTCGGCAAGGCACTCCCGGGCACCAAATCAATTTGGTGTTCAATCCCCCTCAATGGTGGTAAGCCTTGAGGTAGCTCCTCCGGAAATACATCGTCAAATTCCTGCAATAGTGAAACAATAACGCTCGGAAGGGATCCGGCTATATCACTTGTGTTAAGGAGGATCTCCTTGTAAAGAATTAACACAAGTGGTTCATGTGTGTGCAATAATTGTTTCAACTCACCTTTTTGGGCCATGTATGATTTCTTTTTGGCCTCTTTCCTCTCTTTTTCTTTTCCCTCATTTTCTTTCCTCTCTTTTTTTGTTTTTATGGCTATCTCACTCTTTTGATCACTCTTTTTTTCAGCCACTTCATTTTTGTTTTCAAAGGCCATCTCACTTTTTAATTCACTCTTTTTTTCGGCCTCATCTCTCTTTTTCTTTTTCAATTGGTCCTCCAATACTTGCTTTGGGGACAAAGGAAGCAATACAATGGATTCTTTCTTTAAAACAAATGAATAACGATTTTTGAACCCATCATGAGTAACATGCCTATCAAATTGCCAAGGCCTACCCAACAAAATATGGCAAGCATGCATTGGCACCATGTCACACAAAACCTCATCCACATACTTCCCAATAGAAAAGGACACTAGAACTTGCCTATTTACTTTCACCTCCGCACAATCATTCAACCATTGAAGTCTACATGGTTGAGGATGTTTTATTGTAGGCAATCCCAATTTTTCCACCATCTCAACACTAGCTACATTAGTGCAACTTCCCCCATCTATGATTACATTGCAAACCTTACCATTCACAAAGCATCTAGTGTGGAACAAATTCTCCCTTTGGCTAGCCTCCTCATTCTTGACTTGGGCACTCATGATTCGTCTAGTCACTAGCGCTTCTCCTACAACCGCCCCATATCCCTCATCGGGATCCTCCAACGCAGGCATATCATCATCACTACCCTCGCCATCTCCCTCACTTTGAGATTCATACTCACCATAATCAATCAATATCATCACCCTCTTATTAGGACAATCACTAGAAATATGACCCATCCCTTGACACCTAAAACATCTAACATCCCTAGAACGATTAGAAGGAGTTTCAGATTTACCTTGGACTCCTTGCTTAGGTGCCTCTTGCTTAGTGTCAAATCTTGGTTTGGTCACCACTTTATTTTCCTCACGCTTCACTCCGCCTGACCGCCAAGAAGATGATGCACCTCCGGTTTGATTGGTGCGACCAACTCCTCGCCTCTTGAGTTGTTGCTCCACCTTTATGGCCATTTGCACCATCTCGTCTAGATCTAAGTAGTGCCGAAGCTCCACTTGATCTTGGATCTCCCTGTTCAAACCACAAAGAAAACGAGCCATAGTTGCTTCATTATCTTCCTCAACATTGGTCCTAATCATGACTACTTCCATCTCCTTATAGTAGTCCTCAACACTCTTCAACCCTTGCCTCAAAGTTTGTAACCTCTTAAACATCTCCCTATAATAGTGGTTAGGCACAAACCTCTTCCTCATTACCTTCTTCATCTCATCCCAAGACTCAATGGGTCTCTCATTATACTTCCTTTTAGTGGTCACTAATTGATCCCACCAAATGAGAGCATAGTCTAAGAATTCAACCACCGCCAACCTCACCTTCTTTTGTTCGGAGTAGTGGTGACACTCAAATACGAACTCTACCCTCTTTTCCCACTCTAGGTATGCCTCCGGGTCAGATTTCCCATGGAACGATGGAATTTTCATCTTAATGCTACCCATGTGACCATCTTCCCTAGTATCCTCATATCTACCCCGCATAGCTTCCCTTCTCCCTCTCCCAAATCCTCTATCTCTTCCATTCCTACCCCAATTCTCATTTTGACTCTCATCGCCTCCTCCAAAATCATACTCCTCATCATCTCTACCCAAATCCTTAGGCTTAGGTTTACCCCCACTAACACTAACCTCAAGTTTACCCAACCTCTCATGCAACGACTCCATTTGGGTCGTCATCACCGTACTAAAATCCCCAAACAACGCATCTAGTTGGGCCTTAGACAACCCCGAATTCGAACTACCTCCTACCTCCTTCTCCATTTAATGTCAAACTTGTACCTGCAAGAAAAGGTTAGTAGAAATAAAATAATCCTCACCCAAATGCTCACGATCACTCCAAAGAAATTCACTCTTCTTTTCTCACAATTTTGTTTGCTCACAACAAATACTCACCGTTCACTCCAAAGAAAAGTCACTCACACTCAAGTGTATCACTCGAATTTTGAAAGCTCTCTTGGAAGTACTCAAGCTTTGTATTTTGGGTATATCAAACAATCAAGGTTCAAACTTGTGAACAAATGCGACCGACTCACTTGGACTGTGTAGACAAGAACTTCGAATATAGGGACTATATTAATTTTTTTTTTGACTGTGAGAGGCAATTAAATATGACTCTATAAAAGAAATAGAACAAGATATCAAAAAGAAATAATGGTGAATTTTCGGAATTTTTGTACTTTTTTTTTTTTTGCCTTAGTATTTCTCGAAAATCCCAAAAAAAATTGACACCAACAAATTTCGAGAATCACAGATTCACGAAAAATTTTTACGAAGACGATAGAACAAACAGATCCGAAAGCGGAATTAAAGAATATCACAGATCTGAAATTTAATAACAAGATACTTACTTGAACAATAAACCCAAAGCTCTGATACCAAATGATGTGAATCTTGACACGAATAAATAGCAAACACGATTAAAACGCAAACGCACCCTCTATTTAATTACGAGAATAAGATTCGTGTGTTGTCCCGATCTTTTGAATCAAGTAATTGATGTGTTATTCACCTCTAAACTATAAAAGTTTAGCAACAAATAATCACGAGGATAACAATCGAAATTTGATACGAACCTTCGAAGGACGATGCCTACGACAATCCGCACAAGCACGATCGACAAACGCCACAAAGTTATAAACTTTGATAAGTTTGATTTGATTTAACAAAGCTAAAGCCTTGAAAAGTTGAGAGAAAATTCTCACAAGTTTGATAAACTCAAAATAATATGTGTATTGTGTGTTAAAATTTCGTCCAAGATGTTTACATATCAAAAAGGATTACTAGAATCTAGTTTCCTAACAAAGTAAAACTCTAAAGAAGGAAATAAAATCGCGCAGAAAACACTAGACACGGACCCCGTGCAGACCTCCGTGTCCGGGTCCGTGTACATACTGTAAATAATCTTCAATCGGAAACAAGGGACACGGCCCCCGTGCTCACCTCCGTGTACGGGTCCGTGTAGGCACTGTCTTCGCCAAATACATAGGGCACGGACCCCGTGCCTGGGTCCGTCTTCAGGTCCGTGGTGCTACTGGAATAACTCATCTCATGAAGTACAGGACACGGACCTCGTGTGCAGGTCCGTGTGCAGGTCCGTCCAGACTCGGTCTGCTCCATCAATGCTTGAATGATATTCCGTTGGCCTCCAAACGTACTCCCATGCATCACGACCCCTTCAGGCTTGCTCATGACTCCTTGTAGTGCCTCCTTGAATCTCTTTAGTCGACCCCTCGTGATTGGTCCCTCCGGCAACTGCAAAGGATCCCATGCTTCCCCTGGGACGTCCATGTTCGCATCAACGAAGCCATGTGAAAGTGGAACTCAACAGTTTAAAGGAGTAATATATATGACTTTGCTTTCTTGCTTGGGTACTCGTGCAAGGGTTCTAAATATTTCCAAGTTTATGACATGAGATTATTTAAGTATAAAATGATTTTAGCGATGCGTGGTTGATGAATTTGTATTATTTTAAATTATTTGTGTTTATTTGATGTACGTTAAAACATTTTTCTTGAGTTTTACGTTTCAGGCGAATATTCGATGCGAGATCGAGGAAAAAAGACCCGCGACGATTTAGGTGATTTTAAAATACGGTATTTTATTTTAATCAAGAAATTGACATTTTAAATGATTTATTAAGTTTATAAGCATTTTAAAGCGGTTGATAGACGTAGTTTTTACGTGTTTTAATACATTAGTTTGCGTGTGTTTGCATTGTGCATGCGTCCATTTCATTTACATTTTTGTTCGTTTTAGAGTAAGTATATGAATTTGATCGTTTCTGAATTGTGTGTGACAAATTTGCAGGTAAAACGACCGGAGAACCGAAATTGGAGCGAAGTATGCAATCAAAGAAGAAAATGAGCAGGAAAGGTGGCGCCCGAGCGGTAGAAAACTACCGCCCGGGCGCGGGATTTATCTTCCGAAGAACCAACTTACCGAAGACTCGGCGCTTGGGCGGTAATTTTCTATCGCTCGAGCGCGACTGCCGCACATCCCAAGAAAGATTACAGAAGATGTGGCGCTCGAGCGGTAATATTCTACCGGCCGAGCGCCACCTATTTTTGGAAAAATATATTTGCCGATTCCTTACCTTAGTTGGTAGAAGGAGAGGATATGGGGATGATTGTTGGATGAAAAAATGACATTCAGAGATAATTTTCAGATCCGCCACAAGCTTTGGAGATTTTTTGCGCTAGAAATCGAAGATTTGAAGATTTTCGGGCGTTGTCTTTGCGATTTTCGTCACGCCTAGTATTTCTGATCTAGTTTCTATTCTTTAATTTTTGTTTTGTTTAGTTTTAATATGAACTCGAGTAGCTAAACTTTTAATATTTGTTGGGATTTAAGGGGATCCTACCCCAAACTTTGATTTAAATTAATACACATATCGATTTCTGATGTATTCTTGATTATACTATTGTTTTATCATGTTGTTAAAGCGTAGCTAACTTTAATAACAATTTTATATTGCGAGTGAGTTCAGGAGAATAACTTGTGATAGGAACGAGTAGTATAATCCGTGGATCTACAATTTACATAGATATATGAAATTGGATAAGCGCCGATAGTCATAGTCCTAAGGGTCGAACTAGGGGGTTTCATAGATCGACATGAAATTCACTCTTGATAAATAATTAAAGACATTTAATTACTTCATTGAGTAGAATTAGTTTGGCATAGCTCGAGAGAGTGTGTTCAATTGAATAGGAAATCCTGTCGGAAGAATATAATTATTATCGAAGAATTAATTAATTAACGAGGGGTAGGTGAACCGATATTCCCAACAAATTCATTTCTCATAAAATTTTAATCAACTATTTTTTGATGTTATATTTCATTATTCCATTCTTGAATATTTTTATTTGCATGTATATTTGATTATAGTAATAATAAAACAACCAATAGACTGTTGCTAAAGATTTAATAACTGAGAATAATAATTGTTAAATACAGTCTTCAGTGGAACGATACTCGTACTCACGTACATTATACTATTACTTGACATCGTGAACTTGCGATAAATTTTGAGCATACAAAACCATATTTTTATTAAGGATTTAACAGTGCAAGTTTTGCTCGATCAGATGTTCAGGAGGATAGACCCAAAGGAGTTCTCAGGGACTACTGACATGATGATAGCTGAGGGATGGATTAAGTCCATCGAGATAATTTTTGCTTTAATGGAGCTGCAGGATGTAGACGGGGTCAGGTGTGCCATTTTCCTGCTGACAGGAGACGCCAGAATGTGGTGGGAGACCGCATCTGTGTCAGTGAACTTGAAAACACTGACTTAGACTGGTTTCAAGGAAGTCTTCTACTCCAAGTACTTTACTGAGAAAGTACGCTCCCACTTGACCAGGGAGTTCATGACGTTGCGACAAGGAGACAACAACGTGGCATAATTTGTCAGGAAGTTTGAGAGGGAGTGTCACTTCGTGCCCCTGATTGTAAATGATGCCCGGGAGAAGCTGATGCATTTTATTGATGGTTTGCGGCGGATCTTGCACCGTGATGTGAGAGTTGCGGGTCCTACCACTTATATTACCGTCGTGTCGAGAGCCCTAACGGCAAAGAAATACCAGAGAGACATCGAGAATGACAGAAAGAGCAAGAGGCCCTATCAGGCACCTCAGCAGCAGCAACAAAAGTAGTTTAAGAGGCCTTTCCAGGGCAGCAGGGGAATTGGCCGTTTCAGGGACCGCAGAAAGGCAAGGGTCCTATTCCGCAGAATAAGGCTCGTCAGAGGCCTGGTGAGTACCCGGTGTGCTCGAAGTTCAACCGCTAGCATGCGAGACCGTGTTTTATGGGGATCGGGCAAATGCTTCAAGTGTGGAGCCAGTGATCATATGCTGAAGGACTGCCCGCAGTGGAGGCAACCGACCCAGGGGAGTGTGTTCGCCATGCATGCTGAGGAGGTGAACCCAGGCACGACTGTTCTGACTGGTAACGTATTTAATTCAGCACTGTATTACTTTTGCTATGCATGTCTCGAATTTTATTTGGGATTATTAGTGTGATGTTCATATTTTTGGTGACCTGGGATAGAAATTTCCAACTACGCATGAGGTTAAGATTAGTACTATGGGATTTAAGGTTTTGTGTTGTGATAAGTTCTCTCAGGAAATATCTTCATAAAAAGAGTATCCACGAAAGCCTTGATAGATTCTAGGGCCAATAACTCTTTTATCTCGGAGACTTGCTAATCATTTGGATGTCAAGTCCATTGGACTCGACGTGAACTATTCAGTGACTGTCCCATCATGGGAAGAGTTATCAGCTACTAGCGTGGTCAGAGACATCGATCTCGAACCGCAGGGCCACCTAGCGTATGCTGATCTGATTGTGTTGCCGATGCCAGAGTTTGATATTATCTTCGAAATGGACTGGCTGACGAAGAAAAAGTTCTCCTAGACATTTAGAAAAGGTCAGTGTTGGAAAGACTGTTGGGCATGGAGCAGTTTATTTTTGAGCCAGACAAATAGTGGAGTTTCCCTCGCATGATCTCTTGCATGCAGGCACGGAGACTTATACACATAGGGTGTTAGGCTTTCTTGGCCAGTATTATTTCCGTATCTGACGTACCCACTCCGTCGATATCTGATGTACCAGTAGTCAGAGATTTTCATGACGTTTTTTCTGATGACGTCACAGGCCTTCCATCAGAGAGAGAGGTGGAGTTTGTCATTGATCTTGTGTCAGGCACTGTGTCAATCTCTAAGGCACCTTACCGTTTAGCTCCAGCTGAGATGTTGGAGCTCAAGCAACAAATTCAGGAGCTACTAGACAAAGAATTCATCCGCCCTAGTTTCTCACCATGGGGCGCAACAGTGCTCTTTGTAAAGAAGAAATATTGGAGCATGAGGTTGTGTATCGATTACCGAGAACTGAACAAGGAGACGATCAAGAATAAATACCCACTACCAAGGACTTGTTCGATCAGTTGTAGGGAGCTACAGTGTTCTCTAAGATAGATCTACGATCTGAGTATCATCAATTGAATATAAAAGATAAAGATGTTCATAAGACAGCCTTCAGAACCAGATATAGGCACTACGAGTTCTTAATGATGTTGTTTGGACTAACGAATGCTCCAGTGATTTTCATGGACCTCATGAATCGATTATTTCAGCCCTATCTAGATCATTTCATCATAGTGTTGATTGAAGACATTCTTATCTACTTGAAGAGCCATGATGAGCATAGTCAGCATTTGTGTACAGTTTTACAAGTCTTGCAGAGTCGTAAATTATTTGCAAAATTCAGTAAGTGTACATTCTGGTTGGAGAAAGTAGCATTCTTGGGTTATATAATATCTAGTAGTGACATTGAGGTGGATCCAACTAAGGTAGCATCAGTTAAAGAATGGGTTGAGTCGAATAATGCGTCAGAGATCCGTAGTTTCCTAGGCTTGGCAGGCTACTACAGAAAATTTATTCAGGGGTTTTCCTCGATTGCAGTGCCACTCATTTCATTGACTAAAAAAATGCTAAATTTGTATGGAGTGAAAAGTGTCAGAAGAGTTTCGATACTTTGAAGCAAGCTCTTATCACATCGCCAGTGTTAGCCATGCCAACAATTCAAGATAATTTTGTTCTATACACTGATGCATCTAAGATCGGTTTAGGCGCAGTATTGATGCAGCACTGTTGAGTTGTAGCTTATGCTTCCAGACAGTTGAAAGTGCGTGAGAAGAATTATCAGACTCACGATCTAGATCAACTTTGCATCAATACTGACTATCAAGGATGAGAATCGTGTTAAGATGTTCAAGTCCATTGAGAAATATGGTCTTAGGAGATTTTTGGAAGTACCCGCAATCATCTACAAGACAACCCTCCTGGACTTCTATGCTAAAGTGACCATAGAGGATGAGAAGATCATTTACTTTCAGGGAGATGCATCCATCACCATCGATGCTGCACTTCTGGGATCGACTTTATTTCTTCCATTGTCAGATACTTCTTATTTTTGCAGTTTTTTCTAAGGAGGAGATGTCCACTGCCCTTACTACATTCTCAGCTTTTGGAGAGGAACTCTCTCCCTCTTGCTTCAAGAAGCTTCTGAAGATGGAGTACCAAGTACTCGCCGATATTGTGGCAAAGGCGCTTCTGGTCAAGGTTGGCACTTTTGATAAGCTGACCAAAGAAAAAGTTCAAGTGATGATAACCATCACTTACGAAACAAAAATGGATTGGAGTCGTTTTCTGCTCAAAATCATGAAGGATATGATTTTGAGGAAAGGTACTGGTTTTGCTGTTCAGATCAACATGATGTTGAAGGATGCTAGTTTTCCTTTTACTTCTGAACAAGATGTTTCTCATGTCACAATAGCCGATGCTGATAATATACTTGCTTTAAGGCCTAAGCCAACTGTGGCTGAATTTGTTGCACTCAAGAAGGAAATCGGTGACACTCAGACTGAAGCTCAAGCCCCTCAAAAAAAGTAAAGAGGAAAAAAGTGGTTGTTTTGACTGATTCAGATAAAACAGTATCTGAGGAATCTGTTGCTCCAACCAAAGCCTCACTCCCAGTCACCCCAAGCAAAAAGAAAGCCCGAACCATTATCCGTCTCAAAAAGACAGCAGCCATTGCTGATATTGACACTTCCCTCTGAGACAAGTGCTTCTAGAAGCTACCTAATCTAAACCAACCTCTGTCCCCTCATCAAAACCAGCAAACATACCTACTGAAACCACTTCCACTTCTTTTCAGACTCTCAGACCCGCTTCTAGAGTCGTTATTAGAGAAACTCTTGCAGGGTATTCTGATTTTAGACCCGTGCTGACTGCATAATCATCATACAAAGGCAAGGGAAAACTCGTGGAAGAACCACAAATTCATGGTGTCAAGTCATCTGTTAAAACTGCTATTGATCTTCACATGGATGAGATAGAAAAATTTGCATTCTTTTCTTCGATGATTGGCTTAAGGTTAGAGTTTTCCACCCAATCACTTATTTAAGAGCTCCTGGTGCTTACTCAAAAATGCTGAAAATGAGAAGCATGTCTTTGCTTCTACTAAAACCAATAATGTGATTGAAGCAATAAACAGACGAAACTACATTCACGAGCAGTCAGATGTTAGAAGCCGAAATCTGTTTTAAAGACTCTTAAGTCTAACTTTGACGCTATGATTCTCACTGTTTCGCAAGATCAGAATGTGATCAACTCTTGTCTGATCGATTGACATTGATGAATGAACAACTTCTTGCTCAAGAACAGGATTTTGCAAAGCCTTTGCTGTACAGAGTAGGTTTTGTCCTGGACATTCTCAAGATTAAGTCAGTTGAAGAAATGACCACAGCTCCTTTAGAAGCTAAGGTTTCCAGTACTCCCGCATCTCCGACTTTTCCTACAAAATCTTCATCTCTTATTTCTGTACATGAGTTGGCATCAGTTGATGAAATAATTCGGTCCATTGTTCACTCTACTATTGCAAAAAAAGCAACATGCTGTTAATGTTGTTATTCCAGAAGGTAACCAAGAAGCTCAACCAGCAGTCTAGACCATGGAAGGATCAGATGATGTTCAATCCTTATCACTGCCAAACTTGGAGAAATTTTCTACTGAACATTAAGCAGAAATGGAAGCTCTTTTGAATGATCTAATCTGAATCTAATCCATTTGTTGAACCTCTGGAAACCACTGACACAATTGTTGTTTTGTCCCAACCAGAAGACAGAGCAGAACCTGAACTATCTACTGCTCCTGAAGGAACTTCGGCAGAACCATTTACTACTCCACCAGAAACTGTCACTTCTACTGCTTTGATTGTCTCTCCTTCTAGATCACCTGCTCACATCGCTCATCTTGAAGAAATCAGATAGCATCTGATAGCAAGAACTCCATCCCCGGAAGAAGAACAGTTTTATCTTGAATTTCAGATAGATATTTTGCAAAAAAATCTGAACAATCTTTCGGAGATAATAAAACAGTTGTCTTTCGAACATACTGGTGAAGTTAGTGGTACAAAATTCTTCTGTGAATGATATCTAAAGAAGTCAATCGCACGGCAGAATCTTTGGCCAAGCTACATGCTGAAACCAGTATATTCAGACAAAATGTTTTCACAAGTCGGGCTAAAATCTTGATCGATCAAGCTGATATAATTAAAAGTGTATCTGATCATGATTTGTCTATTGGCTCAGTCTCCAGCAAAGTCGAAGCCTTGGATTTGAAGATCGAAACTATTGATGCCAAGATTGAGTCTCAATCTCAATCTCTTCATGATCTTAATGAACAAGTTTCGAATCAACCACCATATCTGGACATGCTGAATAGTGGTTTTCTTACTCTTACTAGCCGATTGGATGACTTACTCACTCGAGTTCAAGCTAATGATACCAAAAAAACGGAATTAGAAGGCATGACTAGTAAAGGAAGGACTGGAGATGTCAGGAATTATGCAGAACCTTCTTTCAGAAATCAAGATCCTCAGGATGAGGAAACAATGTTTAGAGATATTGGCACTGATGATTAAACTCTCTACTCTTTTGTTTATTTATTTATAAACTCTTATCTGCTTTTTGTTATAACTGTTGTTCTTCATCGATACTAACATCTAGGTTTTGGCATCACAAAAAAGAGAGAAATTGTTAGACTTAATTTAATTGTGTGATGAGAGTCAAAACCAGTAGGCCGTGATAGCTTATATCAGAAGACAATATAAAAAATAGAAGCTCTCGTATCGCTTAAACAGAAGCAGAACGTAACTCAAACAGAAGCAACTTAACGTCTTTCGTTTGAATGATGCAAGTCTTAAATGTTAACATTATTTTACCTAGTACTAGTATTAATTGAATCATTAATGATGTACGAAGTCATTTAACACTCCTTACCTGTTTTGGTATGAAACAAAGACTGATTATTCTGAAGCTTTTTGCAGGACCTTTTTTAGGTGATAAAGCTGATTCTCTCAGAAGTCAAAGAAGCCGTTTTGTTTACATTGGACTCAAGCCTTCTATATATATAAGGACCAACCCTATATAGAAAAGAACGATTATTTATTTTCAAGGAATACATTCTCCATCTAACGTTATTTTGAACAATCAAAGAACTACTCGTTATCTTTAAAAGCTCAAACATACCGAAAAAGCAGCACACTCATTATAGCAAATATCTGGTATTCTGAGATCATATTGTGCTGCTGTTTCGTAATATTTTCACAAGCTAAACACTTTACTATATCTTATTGAAAAAAGTCTGTAATCTGGAAAAGAGTCTTTTCCAGAACTTTGTTGTATTCATTTACATCGTTTTGTGAAACTAAAAGTTTCAGTAAGCTAAAGGTAAGTCCTACTGAAATGAGTGTGTAAAAGTGTTGTACTGTAAAAACCAAAGTCTTTTAGTGATACCTTTTGGAAACAGAAGAATGTGAGACGTAGAAGATTTCATCTTCGAACTTCCAGAAACAACTACTGTCTACTGCCTACTGTTTTGTTATTTTCACCCCATACCATCAAATTGTTTCCGAAAAATTATCGTGATTTGCTGGTTATACATTCGAACAAGATAAGCTATAATTTCTAACATGATTCTAACGTATTTAATTCAGCACTGTATTACTTTTGTTATGCATGTCTCGAATTTTATTTGGGATTATTAGTGTGATGTTCATATTTTTGGTGACCTGGGATAGAAATTTCCAACTACGCATGAGGTTAAGATTAGTACTATGGGATTTAAGGTTTTGTGTTGTGATAAGTTCTCTCAGGAAATATCTTCATAAAAAGAGTATCCACGAAAGCCTTGATAGATTCTAGGGCCACTAACTCTTTTATCTCGGAGACTTGCTAATCATTTGGATGTCAAGTCCATTGGACTCGACGTGAACTATTCAGTGACTGTCCCATCATGAGAAGAGTTATCAGCTACTAGCGTGGTCAGAGACATCGATCTCGAACCGCAGGGCCACCTAGCGTATGCTGATCTGATTGTGTTGCCGATGCCAGAGTTTGATATTATCTTCGAAATGGACTGGCTGACGAAGAAAAAGTTCTCCTAGACATTTAGAAAAGGTCAGTGTTGGTAAGACTGTTGGGCATGGAGCAGTTTATTTTTGAGCCAGACAGATAGTGGAGTTTCCCTCGCATGATCTCTTGCATGCAGGCACGGAGACTTATACACATAGGGTGTTAGGCTTTCTTGGCCAGTATTATTTCCGCATCTGACGTACCCACTCCGTCGATATCTGATGTACCAGTAGTCAGAGATTTTCATGACGTTTTTTCTGATGACGTCACAGGCCTTCCATCAGAGAGAGAGGTGGAGTTTGTCATTGACCTTGTGTCAGGCACTGTGTCAATCTCTAAGGCACCTTACCGTTTAGCTCCAGCTGAGATGTTGGAGCTCAAGCAACAAATTCAGGAGCTACTAGATAAAGAATTCATCCGCCCTAGTTTCTCACCATGGGGCGCAACAGTGCTCTTTGTAAAGAAGAAATATTGGAGCATGAGGTTGTGTATCGATTACCGAGAACTGAACAAGGAGACGATCAAGAATAAATACCCACTACCAAGGACTTGTTCGATCAGTTGTAGGGAGCTACAGTGTTCTCTAAGATAGATCTACGATCTGAGTATCATCAATTGAATATAAAAGATAAAGATGTTCATAAGACAGCCTTCAGAACCAGATATAGGCACTACGAGTTCTTAATGATGTTGTTTGGACTAACGAATGCTCCAGTGATTTTCATGGACCTCATGAATCGATTATTTCAGCCCTATCTAGATCATTTCATCATAGTGTTGATTGAAGACATTCTTATCTACTTGAAGAGCCATGATGAGCATAGTCAGCATTTGTGTACAGTTTTACAAGTCTTGCAGAGTCGTAAATTATTTGCAAAATTCAGTAAGTGTACATTCTGGTTGGAGAAAGTAGCATTCTTGGGTTATATAATATCTAGTAGTGACATTGAGGTGGATCCAACTAAGGTAGCATCAGTTAAAGAATGGGTTGAGTCGAATAATGCGTCAGGATCCGTAGTTTCCTAGGCTTGGCAGGCTACTACAGAAAATTTATTCAGGGGTTTTCCTCGATTGCAGTGCCACTCATTTCATTGACTAAAAAAATGCTAAATTTGTATGGAGTGAAAAGTGTCAGAAGAGTTTCGATACTTTGAAGCAAGCTTTTATCACAGCGCCAGTGTTAGCCATGCCAGCAATGCAAGATAATTTTGTTCTATACACTGATGCATCTAAGATCGGTTTAGGCGCAGTATTGATGCAGCACTGTTGAGTTGTAGCTTATGCTTCCAGACAGTTGAAAGTGCGTGAGAAGAATTATCAGACTCACGATCTAGATCAACTTTGCATCAATACTGACTATCAAGGATGAGAATCGTGTTAAGATGTTCAAGTCCATTGAGAAATATGGTCTTAGGAGATTTTTGGAAGTACCCGCAATCATCTACAAGACAACCCTCCTGGACTTCTATGCTAAAGTGACCATAGAGGATGAGAAGATCATTTACTTTCAGGGAGATGCATCCATCACCATCGATGCTGCACTTCTGGGATCGACTTTATTTCTTCCATTCTCAGATACTTCTTATTTTTGCAGTTTTTTCTAAGGAGGAGATGTCCACTGCCCTTACTACATTCTCAGCTTTTGGAGAGGAACTCTCTCCCTCTTGCTTCAAGAAGCTTCTGAAGATGGAGTACCAAGTACTCGCCGATATTGTGGCAAAGGCGCTTCTGGTCAAGGCTGGCACTTTTGATAAGCTGACCAAAGAAAAAGTTCAAGTGATGATAACCATCACTTACGAAACAAAAATGGATTGGAGTCGTTTTCTGCTCAAAATCATGAAGGATATGATTTTGAGGAAAGGTACTGGTTTTGCTGTTCAGATCAACATGATGTTGAAGGATGCTAGTTTTCCTTTTACTTCTGAACAAGATGTTTCTCATGTCACAATAGCCGATGCTGATAATATACTTGCTTTAAGGCCTAAGCCAACTGTGGCTGAATTTGTTGCACTCAAGAAGGAAATCGGTGACACTCAGACTGAAGCTCAAGCCCCTCAAAAAAAAGTAAAGAGGAAAAAAGTGGTTGTTTTGACTGATTCAGATAAAACAGTATCTGAGGAATCTGTTGCTCCAACCAAAGCCTCACTCCCAGTCACCCCAAGCAAAAAGAAAGCCCGAACCATTATTCAGGGTTTTCCTCGATTGCAGTGCCACTCATTTCATTGACTAAAAAAATGCTAAATTTGTATGGAGTGAAAAGTGTCAGAAGAGTTTCGATACTTTGAAGCAAGCTCTTATCACAGCGCCAGTGTTAGCCATGCCAGCAATGCAAGATAATTTTGTTCTATACACTGATGCATCTAAGATCGGTTTAGGCGCAGTATTGATGCAGCACGGTTGAGTTGTAGCTTATGCTTCCAGACAGTTGAAAGTGCGTGAGAAGAATTATCAGACTCACGATCTAGATCAACTTTGCATCAATACTGACTATCAAGGATGAGAATCGTGTTAAGATGTTCAAGTCCATTGAGAAATATGGTCTTAGGAGATTTTTGGAAGTACCCGCAATCATCTACAAGACAACCCTCCTGGACTTCTATGCTAAAGTGACCATAGAGGATGAGAAGATCATTTACTTTCAGGGAGATGCATCCATCACCATCGATGCTGCACTTCTGGGATCGACTTTATTTCTTCCATTCTCAGATACTTCTTATTTTTGCAGTTTTTTCTAAGGAGGAGATGTCCACTGCCCTTACTACAATCTCAGCTTTTGGAGAGGAACTCTCTCCCTCTTGCTTCAAGAAGCTTCTGAAGATGGAGTACCAAGTACTCGCCGATATTGTGGCAAAGGCGCTTCTGGTCAAGGCTGGCACTTTTGATAAGCTGACCAAAGAAAAAGTTCAAGTGATGATAACCATCACTTACGAAACAAAAATGGATTGGAGTCGTTTTCTGCTCAAAATCATGAAGGATATGATTTTGAGGAAAGGTACTGGTTTTGCTGTTCAGATCAACATGATGTTGAAGGATGCTAGTTTTCCTTTTACTTCTGAACAAGATGTTTCTCATGTCACAATAGCCGATGCTGATAATATACTTGCTTTAAGGCCTAAGCCAACTATGGCTGAATTTGTTGCACTCAAGAAGGAAATCGGTGACACTCAGACTGAAGCTCAAGCCCCTCAAAAAAAGTAAAGAGGAAAAAAGTGGTTGTTTTGACTGATTCAGATAAAACATTGACTGATTCAGATAAAACAGTATCTGAGGAATCTGTTGCTCCAACCAAAGCCTCACTCCTAGTCACCCCAAGCAAAAAGAAAGCCCGAACCATTATCCGTCTCAAAAAGACAGCAGCCATTGCTGATATTGACACTTCCCTCTGAGACAAGTGCTTCTAGAAGCTACCTAATCTAAACCAACCTCTGTCCCCTCATCAAAACCAGCAAACATACCTACTGAAACCACTTCCACTTCTTTTCAGACTCTCAGATCCGCTTCTAGAGTCGTTATTAGAGAAACTCTTGCAGGGTATTCTGATTTTAGACTCGTGCTGACTGCATAATCATCATACAAAGGCAAGGGAAAACTCGTGGAAGAACCACAAATTCATGGTGTCAAGTCATCTGTTAAAACTGCTATTGATCTTCACATGGATGAGATAGAAAAATTTGCATTCTTTTCTTCGATGATTGGCTTAAGGTTAGAGTTTTCCACCCAATCACTTATTTAAGAGCTCCTGGTGCTTACTCAAAAATGCTGAAAATGAGAAGCATGTCTTTGCTTCTACTAAAACCAATAATGTGATTGAAGCAATAAACAGACGAAACTACATTCTCGAGCAGCTCAGATGTTAGAAGCCGAAATCTGTTTTAAAGACTCTTAAGTCTAACTTTGACGCTATGATTCTCACTGTTTCTCAAGATCAGAATGTGATCAACTCTTGTCTGATCGATTGACATTGATGAATGAACAACTTCTTGCTCAAGAACAGGGTTTTGCAAAGCCTTTGCTGTACAGAGTAGGTTTTGTCCTGGACATTCTCAAGATTAAGTCAGTTGAAGAAATGACCACAGCTCCTTTAGAAGCTAAGGTTTCCAGTACTCCTGCATCTCCGACTTTTCCTACAAAATCTTCATCTCTTATTTCTGTACATGAGTTGGCATCAGTTGATGAAATAATTCGGTCCATTGTTCACTCTACTATTGCAAAAAAAGCAACATGCTGTTAATGTTGTTATTCCAGAAGGTAACCAAGAAGCTCAACCAGCAGTCTAGACCATGGAAGGATCAGATGATGTTCAATCCTTATCACTGCCAAACTTGGAGAAATTTTCTACTGAACATTAAGCAGAAATGGAAGCTCTTTTGAATGATCTAATCTGAATCTAATCCATTTGTTGAACCTCTGGAAACCACTGACACAATTGTTGTTTTGTCCCAACCAGAAGATAGAGCAGAACCTAAACTATCTACTGCTCCTGAAGGAACTTCGGCAGAACCATTTACTACTCCACCAGAAACTGTCACTTCTACTGCTTTGATTGTCTCTCCTTCTAGATCACCTGCTCACATCGCTCATCTTGAAGAAATCAGATAGCATCTTATAGCAAGAACTCCATCCCCGGAAGAAGAACAGTTTTATCTTGAATTTCAGATAGATATTTTGCAAAAAAATCTGAACAATCTTTCGGAGATAATAAAACAGTTGTCTTTCGAACATACTGGTGAAGTTAGTGGTACAAAATTCTTCCGTGAATGATATCTAAAGAAGTCAATCGCACGGCAGAATCTTTGGCCAAGCTACATGCTGAAACCAGTATATTCAGACAAAATGTTTTCACAAGTCGGGCTAAAATCTTGATCGATCAAGCTGATATAATTAAAAGTGTATCTGATCATGATTTGTCTATTGGCTCAGTCTCCAGCAAAGTTGTGGGGACCCGGGCTCTAACTCAATTCTTTTGGGATTTAATTGGATCTTTGTTCGAAAATGTGGGTCAAAAATTTACTTTTAACATTAATTCAAATGTATAGATAAAGCATAACATGTCGTTAACTAAAATAAACAACATAATGTACATACAAGTCTGTCTAATATAACCATACACTAGTGTTCGAATCTCAAATACAAGTAGTTCAAATCTAAACAGAAACTACTGGTAATCTGCTGCTACACCCGGCATCACCACGCTATCAACTCTCTCATCCTCGTCGTGACCCTGATCCTGCCCCACCTGTTGCCATGCACACATACAGACACGACAACAGCCGGATAACTCCGGTGAGAACATATCCCAGTATAAACCATGGATGCATGCAATGTAATAAATCATGTACAAATGCATAACATAAATCAAGTAACATGAATATAAATCTAAACAGGTAGTAGAATACAAATCTGTATTCAATATTCAAATCTTGACTCGACTCTTTTCTAATCTAGGGATCCCGTGTGAATAAGACGGTCTGTTACCTACCCAACCACTCGGGGCAACGGTACGTCTTATTCCTAGACTTCGGTCAACTCTGTATCGAGGGTCTACACATATAGCAAATCTGCTCCTATGCGTCGATACACCGAAACGTCTAGTTTTTGGCAAGTCTGCCAATCTCTCCTATCTCAGGACTCGAATATAAATCAATAAACAAGGCATTACATAATCAAATGTAATAACAATCTAGTATGTGATTTAGGGAAACTCGTATCAAATCTGAATCGAGTTGTGCAATCCTGTGACCACATGAATTATACCTTTCTTGTCGAATCGTCGGTCGAAGTCTCGAAGTCGGAATGTCACTCTGTCAAAACTAATCTGAAATGACAATATAACAATGCATTCTATCAAGATATAACTCATATCAAAATCTTGTACAAGTCAATACTCCATCTCGGTAACAATTGACGGCATAACGGCGTATGTCTTTGATACCGGTAACTCAATCTCAACATAACAATATCATAATCAATCCCAACAACTCATAATCTCATCTAAACATCAATCCACCAGCTAGAATCTGTAAAATCTTCACATAATACATGCTGGAATTTCGAACAAAAGCATACGATATCCGAAAATCAATCCGATAGTAAATATAACAAGCTCAAGATATCAAGAACACATATTCTAACTCAAATCTGAATTTCCCCAACATCATTATTTCGAAACATGTTGAAAATAGAAGAAACTTACATCCTTGAATAGCTCTTGTTACAAGGATCACAAATCCGGACTCGAACTTAAAATCAGATGAACAAATCTTGCCTAATATAGTTTCTAGGGTATGAAAACTTGAGGATTCTTGAAGAGGACTCTCGGTTCTTGCATGCTGGAAATCTGAAGAATGAGATGTCATGCAAAGGTATATATATAACATGCCAAGTGTCAACATAAAAATCGAAGGTGGCATTTTCGCATGCAAACCGCGGGTGCGGCAACTCAAGAGCGCGGGTGCGCTGTGCTCACGGCAAATTAATCTAACATTGCAGCACCTAGACCGCGGGTGCAGTCCTTACATGACCGCGGGTGCGGTCTCACACCGCGGGTGCGGTCTTGCTAACACCGCGGGTGCGGTGTCTGTTCGCACAATTTCACCAATTTCCTCTCAATGCACCGCGGGTGCTGTATCTCTAACACCGCAGGTGCGGTGTGGCTTCGGCCCTGCTGCTCCAAAATCTCATAATTCATGCATTCTTATCTATACAAGTCTAACATCAATGCCAATTGACAATTCTCGAGCCTTACATTTCTCCCCCTCTTAGACAGGAGTTCGTCCTCGAACTCGCAAGCAATTACTCATGCAAGTATATATAAAATTGTAAAGTCAAAACGGGAAGAAAGACTCACATCATAAGAATAGCTCGGGATGCCTCTGTCTCATCTCAGACTCTGTCTCCCAAGTTGCTTCCTCGATGCCATGACGACTCCACTGAACCTTCACAAGCGGAATGGTCTTCGTTCTGAGTCGTTTTTCTTTCCGATCAAGAATCTGTATCGGTCGCTCAACATAGCTCAAAGTCTGATCTAACTCGACTTCGTCAGGTTGAATGACATGAGAATCATCCGGCATATATTTGCGCAACATCGATACATGAAAAACATCATGTATACCGGACAGTGAAGGAGGAAGAGCAAGTTTGTAAGCTCGATCGCCAATGTTCTCAAGGATCTCGTACGGACCGACGTATCTAGGAGACAACTTTCCTCGCTTGCCAAATCTGACAACGCCTCTGAAAGGTGAAATTTTCAAAAATACTCTGTCTCCCTGCTCAAATACCAACGGTCTACGTCTGACATTGGCGTATTTCGCTTGCCTATCCTGTGCCGTCTTCATCCGCTTCTGAATGATCTTCACTTTCTCTGTCATCTCACGAATCATATCAGGCCCCAACTCTGGTACCTCAGAGATATCATCCCAATATAGAGGAGATCTGCACTTCTTTCCGTATAAAGCTTCGAACGGTGCCATCTCTATGCTCGTCTGATAGCTGTTGTTGTATGAAAACTCACACAACGGCAATGAATCTTGCCAATTAGTACCAAAGTCTAGTACTACAGCTCTCAGCATATCCTCTAAAGTCTGGATAGTCCGCTCTGACTGTCCGTCTGTCTGGGGATGATAAGCAGTGCTCAGGTGTAAAGTCGTACCCAAAGCCTGCTGCAAACTGTGCCAAAAGTGAGAAGTGAATCGTGGATCACGATCTGATACGATCGACTTCGGCACACCGTGCAATTTGACGACCTCTCTGACATACAACTCTGCCATCTGATCGTGTCGATAAGTCATTCTGTACGGAATAAAGAACGCTGATTTGGTTAATCTGTCAATGATGACCCAAATCGAATCACAGCCCCGGGATGATCGAGGTAACTTCGTCACGAAATCCATGGAAATGTGATCTCATTTCCATTCAGGAACAGACAAACTCTGAAGTAAACCTCCGGGCTTCTTTCTCTCTGCCTTCACCTGCTGGCAATTCAGGCACTTAGACACAAATTCTGCAATGTCTGTCTTCATCTGCTTCCACCAGAATTGTGTCTTTAAGTCGTTATACATCTTCCTGCCACCAGGATGAATGCTGAACCGACTACAGTGTGCCTCCGACATGATCTGTCGTCTCAAATCTGAAATCTCTGGCACTACTAAGCGGTTATTCACATATAGAACAGAATCTCTGACCTGATATTCTGAGATATGTCCAGCTCTGACCGTATCAATCGATTTCTGCACACTCGGATCAGTCCTCTGCGCTTCTTTGATCCTCGAAATCAGATCTGGCTCAATCTGAATCGCAGCAAGTCGCAGCGGTCTACTCTCTGTATCAAATGTCAATCCAGACAAGCAACAATCTTCTACTAAATTTGATACACCTACTGTCGACAAGGAAAGAGCACATACCTTTCGACTCAAGGCGTCTGCTGCTGCATTCGACTTTCCTGGATGGTACTTGATCTCGCAATCAAAATCTTTCAGCCGATCAAGCCATCGTCGCTGCCTCATGTTCAACTCTGACTGAGAAAAGAGATACTTCAAACTCTTATGATCGGAATAGATCTCAAATTTCTCGCCATACAGATAATGACGCCAGATTTTAAGTGCAAAAACAATCGCCGCCAATTCAAGATCATGAATCGGGTAACGAGTCTCGTGCGGCTTCAGCTGTCTAGAGGCGTATGCTATCACGTGCCCTCGCTGCATAAGAACACATCCTAACCCTCTGTGAGATGCGTCACAGTATATAACGAACTCACCTGTACCTGCAGGAATCGTCAAGACAGGCGCACTAGTCAGTCTCTTCTTCAACTCTACAAAACTGCTCTCACACTCTTCTGACCATACAAATGGCATATTCTTCTGTGTCAACTGGGTGATAGGCTTCGCTATACTGGAGAAATCTCGGATAAAACGTCGATAATACCCGGCTAGACCCATGAAACTGCGTATCTCAGGCACAGAAGTCGGTCTCGGCCAACTGATCACAGCCTCAACTTTACTCGGATCTACCGCAATACCCTCTCCAGATATAATATGCCCCAAGAAGACAAACTGTCGCAACCAGAATTCACACTTGGACAGTTTGGCATACAACTGCTCTTTTCTTAAAGTCTTCAATACGATCCTCAGATGATCTGCATGCTCAGTCAAACTCTTCGAATACACCAAAATGTCGTCAATGAACACAATAACAAACTCATCTAAATAGCTCTGAAAAATACGGTTCATCAAACTCATGAAAACCGCTGGTGCATTCGTCAAACCGAAAGGCATAACAATAAACTCGTAATGCCCATACCTGGTTCGGAATGCAGTCTTCGGAATATCAACGTCTCTAACTCGGAGCTGATGATACCCTGATCTCAAATCAATCTTCGAGTATACCGAAGATCCCTGTAGCTGATCAAATAAATCGTCGATGCGCGGCAACGGATATTTGTTCTTCACTGTTGCCTTGTTCAACTGTCTGTAATCAATGCACAATCGCATCGAACCATATTTCTTTCTGACAAAAAGCACCGGAGCACCCCAAGGAGATACACTGGGTCTGATATATCCCTTGGACAGAAGATCCTCCAACTGTGCTTTCAACTCTTTCAGCTCTATCGGTGCCATCCTATACGGAGCTCTCGAAATATGAACAGAACCGGGCATAAGATCTATGCTGAAATCAACCTCTCGAACTGGAGGCAACCCTGGAATCTCATCAGGAAAAACATCTGCAAACTCGCAAACCACTGGCAAATCTGCCAATGCTGGGCTCGACTTCAGTAAATCTACTGAATATACAAGAAAGCCCTCTGCTCCTCTCTGAAGCAGTCTACTCATAGTCAGAGCAGATACTAAGGGAATCCGAGTTCTGGAACCCTTGCCAAAGAATTTCCACTTTTCTGTCAGTTCAGGTCTGAATCTGACAATCTTGTGGAAACAATCTACCGTGGCCCTGTACTTGGTCAACATATCTATGCCAACTATACAATCAAAATCAGCCAAACCAAGTACTACACAATCAAGATCAATCTCATGCCCCTCAAACTGAAGCATACAATGTCTAACAGTAGTCACAGATATCAAGCCACTTCCCAACGGAGAAGCTATAGACACTACTGTCGACATCGACTCAACAGACAATGAATGTCTCAATGCAAAATGTTCAGATATGAATGTATGAGATGCCCCTGTGTCTATCAACACATATGCAGGACAACCGCAAAGAAAACAGTTACCTGCAATGACGTCGTCTGGCGCCTCCTGCGCCTGCTCCTCTGTCAGGGCAAAAACACGTGCCTGCTGTCGGGGAGGCTGACTCACTGTCTGACTACCTCCGGGTCTCTGCTGGGTCTGTGTGGAGGGTGGCTGAAAGGAGTGTACAGAAGATGCCTGTCTCTCCATCTGTGGCGCTGGTGCTGATGATCCTGCACTCTGGAATCGTGGTGCACCTCTCTGGGGACAAACTCTGGCGAAGTGTCCCTGTTGCCTACAGATGTTGCAGCGTCCCAGCACTCCTTGACATTGCTCCGTGGCATGTCGCCCTCCGCACGAACCACAGTATGCGCCACTATAATCTGACCCCTGACCTCTCTGTCGAGATCCACTCGAACTCGATGAACTGCTCCCGGATTTCTTAAACTGCTTGCCCTTAACCTTCAAAAATTCCTTCTTGCCACTACCACTAGATCCACTATCGAAACGAGGAGGAGGTGGTGGAAACTGTACGGTCGTGGACTGCGGCGGTCTCTGCCCCTGAACACCGTAGGAAGCCCCTCGCTGCCTGATCAAGCCAGCCTCTGCTCCCTTCGCTCGGTTCAGTGCCTCTGAAAAAGTACTAGGCCGTCCCGTGTTCACCAAAGTAAAGACATCGGGGTTCAACCCGTTAATGAACTGATCGGCCACTGCCTCGTCGTTCCCGGCCACATGCGGTGCAAATCGTAGCAATGCAGAAAATTTAGCAACATACTCCTCGATGTTCCACTGTCCTTGCTTCAGATTTGCGAATTCAGCTCCCTTATCTTTTCGGTAGGAGACGGGAAAGAAGCGCTGATAGAATTCATCTTTGAAGACTTTCCACGTGATATCAATGCCTCGGTGCTCCAAGGCTCTCTTCGTAGTCAACCACCAGCTCTTGGCAACCTCCTGCATCTGATGCCCTATCAGCTTCACACGTCGCTCATCAGTATATGCCAAAGACTCAAACAACATCTCGATATCATCAAGCCAGCTCTCGCACTCTACTGCACTCTCTGTGCCCTTCAGGGTAGGCGGATGGAAAGACTGAAATCTCTTCAATAAGGTCTCCATCGGCGTAGCGGTGACATCCATCTGTGCACCGGATGTGCTACCCTGCTCTGGCTGTGGTATACGTCTAGGCGGCATAGATCTGATTATCAAACTGATTAGTACACAATCAATATCATCTGTCTCAGCCCTCCTCTGATCATAACCTCTGATCGAGAATCGGTTCTGATTCAGGCTTGAAATGCTGTAAATCAATTCAGATAATACAACACAACATATAATAGGGAAAGCAATAATCATGCTAGCATCTCAAAAGCAAGGAAGATGACTCGATCTACCCCGCTCATTCTATTCTATCTCAGTCTACAGAACCTACTGCTCTGATACCACCTGTTGTGGGGACCCGGGCTCTAACTCAATTCTTTTGGGATTTAATTGGATCTTTGTTCGAAAATGTGGGTCAAAAATTTGCTTTTAACATTAATTCAAATGTATAGATAAAGCATAACATGTCGTTAACTAAAATAAACAACATAATGTACATACAAGTCTGTCTAATATAACCATACACTAGTGTTCGAATCTCAAATACAAGTAGTTCAAATCTAAACAGAAACTACTGGTAATCTGCTGCTACACCCGGCATCACCACGCTATCAACTCTCTCATCCTCGTCGTGACCCCTGATCCTGCCCCACCTGTTGCCATGCACACATACAGACACGACAACAGCCGGATAACTCCGGTGAGAACATATCCCAGTATAAAACATGGATGCATGCAATGTAATAAATCATGTACAAATGCATAACATAAATCAAGTAACATGAATATAAATCTAAACATGTAGTAGAATACAAATCTGTATTCAATATTCAAATCTTGACTCGACTCTTTTCTAATCTAGGGATCCCGTGTGAATAAGACGGTCTGTTACCTACCCAACCACTCGGGGCAACGGTACGTCTTATTCCTAGACTTCGGTCAACTCTGTATCGAGGGTCTACACATATAGCAAATCTGCTCCTATGCGTCGATACACCGAAACGTCTAGTTTTTGGCAAGTCTGCCAATCTCTCCTATATCAGGACTCGAATATAAATCAATAAACAAGGCATTACATAATCAAATGTAATAACAATCTAGTATGTGATTTAGGGAAACTCGTATCAAATCTGAATCGAGTTGTGCAATCCCGTGACCACATGAATTATACCTTTCTTGTCGAATCGTCGGTCGAAGTCTCGAAGTCGGAATGTCACTCTGTCAAAACTAATCTGAAATGACAATATAACAATGCATTCTATCAAGATATAACTCATATCAAAATCTTGTACAAGTCAATACTCCATCTCGGTAACAATTGACGGCATAACGGCGTATGTCTTTGATACCGGTAACTCAATCTCAACATAACAATATCATAATCAATCCCAACAACTCATAATCTCATCTAAACATCAATCCACAAGCTAGAATCTGTAAAATCTTCACATAATACATGCTGGAATTTCGAACAAAAGCATACGATATCCGAAAATCAATCCGATAGTAAATATAACAAGCTCAAGATATCAAGAACACATATTCTAACTCAAATCTGAATTTCCCCAACATCATTATTTCGAAACATGTTGAAAATAGAAGAAACTTACATCCTTGAATAGCTCTTGTTACAAGGATCACAAATCCGGACTCGAACTTAAAATCAGATGAACAAATCTTGCCTAATATAGTTTCTAGGGTATGAAAACTTGAGGATTCTTGAAGAGGACTCTCGGTTCTTGCATGCTGGAAATCTGAAGAATGAGATGTCATGCAAAGGTATATATATAACATGCCAAGTGTCAACATAAAAATCGAAGGTGGCATTTTCGCATGCAAACCGCGGGTGCGGCAACTCAAGAGCGCGGGTGCGCTGTGCTCACGGCAAATTAATCTAACATTGCAGCACCTAGACCGCGGGTGCAGTCCTTACATGACCGTGGGTGCGGTGTCTGTTCGCACAATTTCACCAATTTCCTCTCAATGCACCGCGGGTGCTGTATCTCTAACACCGCAGGTGCGGTGTGGCTTCGGCCCTGCTGCTCCAAAATCTCATAATTCATGCATTCTTATCTATACAAGTCTAACATCAATGCCAATTGACAATTCTCGAGCCTTACAAAAGTCGAAGCCTTGGATTCGAAGATCGAAACTATTGATGCCAAGATTGAGTCTCAATCTCAATCTCTTCATGATCTTAATGAACAAGTTTCGAATCAACCACCATATCTGGACATGCTGAATAGTGGTATTCTTACTCTTACTAGCCGATTGGATGACTTACTCACTCGAGTTCAAGCTAATGATACCAAAAAAAGGGAATTAGAAGGCATGACTAGTGAAGGAAGGACTGGAGATGTCAGGAATTATGCAGAACCTTCTTTCAGAAATCAAGATCCTCAGGATGAGGAAACAATGTTTAGAGATATTGGCACTGATGATTAAACTCTCTACTCTTTTGTTTATTTATTTATAAACTCTTATCTGCTTTTTGTTATAACTGTTGTTCTTCATCGATACTAACATCTAGGTTTTGGCATCACAAAAAAGAGAGAAATTGTTAGACTTAATTTAATTGTGTGATGAGAGTCAAAACCAGTAGGCCGTGATAGCTTATATCAGAAGACAATATAAAAAATAGAAGCTCTCGTATCGCTTAAACAGAAGCAGAACGTAACTCAAACAGAAGCAACTTAACGTCTTTCGTTTGAATGATGCAATTCTTAAATGTTAACATTATTTTACCTAGTACTAGTATTAATTGAATCATTAATGATGTACGAAGTCATTTAACACTCCTTACCTGTTTTGGTATGAAACAAAGACTGATTATTCTGAAGCTTTTTGCAGGACCTTTTTTAGGTGATAAAGCTGATTCTCTCAGAAGTCAAAGAAGCCGTTTTGTTTACATTGGACTCAAGCCTTCTATATATATATAAGGACCAACCCTATATAGAAAATAACGATTATTTATTTTCAAGGAATACATTCTCCATCTAACGTTATTTTGAACAATCAAAGAACTACTCGTTATCTTTAAAAGCTCAAACATACCGAAAAAGCAGCACACTCATTATAGCAAATATCTGGTATTCTGAGATCATATTGTGCTGCTGTTTCGTAATATTTTCACAAGCTAAACACTTTACTATATCTTATTGAAAAAAGTCTGTAATCTGGAAAAGAGTCTTTTCCAGAACTTTGTTGTATTCATTTACATCTTTTTTTGAAACTAAAAGTTTCAGTAAGCTAAAGGTAAGTCCTACTGAAATGAGTGTGTAAAAGTGTTGTACTGTAAAAACCAAAGTCTTTTAGTGATACCTTTTGGAAACAGAAGAATGTGAGACGTAGAAGATTTCATCTTCGAACTTCCAGAAACAACTACTGTCTACTGCCTACTGTTTTGTTATTTTCACCCCATACCATCAAATTGTTTCCGAAAAATTATCGTTATTTGCTGGTTATACATTCGAACAAGATAAGCTATAATTTCTAACATGATTCTAACGTATTTAATTCAGCACTGTATTACTTTTGCTATGCATGTCTCGAATTTTATTTGGGATTATTAGTGTGATGTTCATATTTTTGGTGACCTGGGATAGAAATTTCCAACTACGCATGAGGTTAAGATTAGTACTATGGGATTTAAGGTTTTGTGTTGTGATAAGTTCTCTCAGGAAATATCTTCATAAAAAGAGTATCCACGAAAGCCTTGATAGATTCTAGGGCCACTAACTCTTTTATCTCGGAGACTTGCTAATCATTTGGATGTCAAGTCCATTGGACTCGACGTGAACTATTCAGTGACTGTCCCATCATGGGAAGAGTTATCAGCTACTAGCGTGGTCAGAGACATCGATCTCGAACCGCAGGGCCACCTAGCGTATGCTGATCTGATTGTGTTGCCGATGCCAGAGTTTGATATTATCTTCAAAATGGACTGGCTGACGAAGAAAAAGTTCTCCTAGACATTTAGAAAAGGTCAGTGTTGGTAAGACTGTTGGGCATGGAGCAGTTTATTTTTGAGCCAGACAGATAGTGGAGTTTCCCTCGCATGATCTCTTGCATGCAGGCACGGAGACTTATACACATAGGGTGTTAGGCTTTCTTGGCCAGTATTATTTCCGCATCTGACATACCCACTCCGTCGATATCTGATGTACCAGTAGTCAGAGATTTTCATGACGTTTTTTCTGATGACGTCACAGGCCTTCCATCAGAGAGAGAGGTGGAGTTTGTCATTGACCTTGTGTCAGGCACTGTGTCAATCTCTAAGGCACCTTACCGTTTAGCTCCAGCTGAGATGTTGGAGCTCAAGCAACAAATTCAGGAGCTACTAGACAAAGAATTCATCCGCCCTAGTTTCTCACCATGGGGCGCAACAGTGCTCTTTGTAAAGAAGAAAGATTGGAGCATGAGGTTGTGTATCGATTACCGAGAACTGAACAAGGTGACGATCAAGAATAAATACCCACTACCAAGGACTTGTTCGATCAGTTGTAGGGAGCTACAGTGTTCTCTAAGATAGATCTACGATCTGGGTATCATCAATTGAATATAAAAGATGAAGATGTTCATAAGACAGCCTTCAGAACCAGATATAGGCACTACGAGTTCTTAATGATGTTGTTTGGACTAACGAATGCTCCAGCGATTTTCATGGACCTCATGAATCGATTATTTCAGCCCTATCTAGATCATTTCATCATAGTGTTGATTGAAGACATTCTTATCTACTTGAAGAGCCATGATGAGCATAGTCAGCATTTGTGTACAGTTTTACAAGTCTTGCAGAGTCGTAAATTATTTGCAAAATTCAGTAAGTGTACATTCTGGTTGGAGAAAGTAGCATTCTTGGGTTATATAATATCTAGTAGTGACATTGAGGTGGATCCAACTAAGGTAGCATCAGTTAAAGAATGGGTTGAGTCGAATAATGCGTCAGAGATCCGTAGTTTCCTAGGCTTGGCAGGCTACTACAGAAAATTTATTCAGGGGTTTTCCTCGATTGCAGTGCCACTCATTTCATTGACTAAAAAAATGCTAAATTTGTATGGATTGAAAAGTGTCAGAAGAGTTTCGATACTTTGAAGCAAGCTCTTATCACAGCGCCAGTGTTAGCCATGCCAGCAATGCAAGATAATTTTGTTCTATACACTGATGCATCTAAGATCGGTTTAGGCGCAGTATTGATGCAGCACGGTTGAGTTGTAGCTTATGCTTCCAGACAGTTGAAAGTGCGTGAGAAGAATTATCAGACTCACGATCTAGATCAACTTTGCATCAATACTGACTATCAAGGATGAGAATCGTGTTAAGATGTTCAAGTCTATTGAGAAATATGGTCTTAGGAGATTTTTGGAAGTACCCGCAATCATCTACAAGACAACCCTCCTGGACTTCTATGCTAAAGTGACCATAGAGGATGAGAAGATCATTTACTTTCAGGGAGATGCATCCATCACCATCGATGCTGCACTTCTGGGATCGACTTTATTTCTTCCATTCTCAGATACTTCTTATTTTTGCAGTTTTTTCTAAGGAGGAGATGTCCACTGCCCTTACTACATTCTCAGCTTTTGGAGAGGAACTCTCTCCCTCTTGCTTCAAGAAGCTTCTGAAGATGGAGTACCAAGTACTCGCCGATATTGTGGCAAAGGCGCTTCTGGTCAAGGCTGGCACTTTTGATAAGCTGACCAAAGAAAAAGTTCAAGTGATGATAACCATCACTTACGAAACAAAAATGGATTGGAGTCGTTTTCTGCTCAAAATCATGAAGCATATGATTTTGAGGAAAGGTACTGGTTTTGCTGTTCAGATCAACATGATGTTGAAGGATGCTAGTTTTCCTTTTACTTCTGAACAAGATGTTTCTCATGTCACAATAGCCGATGCTGATAATATACTTGCTTTAAGGCCTAAGCCAACTGTGGCTGAATTTGTTGCACTCAAGAAGGAAATCGGTGACACTCAGACTGAAGCTCAAGCCCCTCAAAAAAAAGTAAAGAGGAAAAAAGTGGTTGTTTTGACTGATTCAGATAAAACAGTATCTGAGGAATCTGTTGCTCCAACCAAAGCCTCACTCCCAGTCACCCCAAGCAAAAAGAAAGCCCGAACCATTATTCAGGGTTTTCCTCGATTGCAGTGCCACTCATTTCATTGACTAAAAAAATGCTAAATTTGTATGGAGTGAAAAGTGTCAGAAGAGTTTCGATACTTTGAAGCAAGCTCTTATCACAGCGCCAGTGTTAGCCATGCCAGCAATGCAAGATAATTTTGTTCTATACACTGATGCATCTAAGATCGGTTTAGGCGCAGTATTGATGCAGCACGATTGAGTTGTAGCTTATGCTTCCAGACAGTTGAAAGTGCGTGAGAAGAATTATCAGACTCACGATCTAGATCAACTTTGCATCAATACTGACTATCAAGGATGAGAATCGTGTTAAGATGTTCAAGTCCATTGAGAAATATGGTCTTAGGAGATTTTTGGAAGTACCCGCAATCATCTACAAGACAACCCTCCTGGACTTCTATGCTAAAGTGACCATAGAGGATGAGAAGATCATTTACTTTCAGGGAGATGCATCCATCACCATCGATGCTGCACTTCTGGGATCGACTTTATTTCTTCCATTCTCAGATACTTCTTATTTTTGCAGTTTTTTCTAAGGAGGAGATGTCCACTGCCCTTACTACATTCTCAGCTTTTGGAGAGGAACTCTCTCTCTCTTGCTTCAAGAAGCTTCTGAAGATGGAGTACCAAGTACTCGCCGATATTGTGGCAAAGGCGCTTCTGGTCAAGGCTGGCACTTTTGATAAGCTGACCAAAGAAAAAGTTCAAGTGATGATAACCATCACTTACGAAACAAAAATGGATTGGAGTCGTTTTCTGCTCAAAATCATGAAGGATATGATTTTGAGGAAAGGTACTGGTTTTGCTGTTCAGATCAACATGATGTTGAAGGATGCTAGTTTTCCTTTTACTTCTGAACAAGATGTTTCTCATGTCACAATAGCCGATGCTGATAATATACTTGCTTTAAGGCCTAAGCCAACTGTGGCTGAATTTGTTGCACTCAAGAAGGAAATCGGTGACACTCAGACTGAAGCTCAAGCCCCTCAAAAAAAAGTAAAGAGGAAAAAAGTGGTTGTTTTGACTGATTCAGATAAAACAGTATCTGAGGAATCTGTTGCTCCAACCAAAGCCTCACTCCCAGTCACCCCAAGCAAAAAGAAAGCCCGAACCATTATCCGTCTCAAAAAGACAGCAGCCATTGCTGATATTGACACTTCCCTCTGAGACAAGTGCTTCTAGAAGCTACCTAATCTAAACCAACCTCTGTCCCCTCATCAAAACCAGCAAACATACCTACTGAAACCACTTCCACTTCTTTTCAGACTCTCAGACCCGCTTCTAGAGTCGTTATTAGAGAAACTCTTGCAGGGTATTCTGATTTTAGACTCGTGCTGACTGCATAATCATCATACAAAGGCAAGGGAAAACTCGTGGAAGAACCACAAATTCATGGTGTCAAGTCATCTGTTAAAACTGCTATTGATCTTCACATGGATGAGATAGAAAAATTTGCATTCTTTTCTTCGATGATTGGCTTAAGGTTAGAGTTTTCCACCCAATCACTTATTTAAGAGCTCCTGGTGCTTACTCAAAAATGCTGAAAATGAGAAGCATGTCTTTGCTTCTACTAAAACCAATAATGTGATTGAAGCAATAAACAGACGAAACTACATTCTCGAGCAGCTCAGATGTTAGAAGCCGAAATCTGTTTTAAAGACTCTTAAGTCTAACTCTGACGCTATGATTCTCACTGTTTCTCAAGATCAGAATGTGATCAACTCTTGTCTGATCGATTGACATTGATGAATGAACAACTTCTTGCTCAATAATAGGCTTTTGCAAAGCCTTTGCTGTACAGAGTAGGTTTTGTCCTGGACATTCTCAAGATTAAGTCAGTTGAAGAAATGACCACAGCTCCTTTAGAAGCTAAGGTTTCCAGTACTCCTGCA
This sequence comes from Primulina eburnea, assembly GCF_022965805.1. Lineage (NCBI taxonomy): Eukaryota > Viridiplantae > Streptophyta > Magnoliopsida > Lamiales > Gesneriaceae > Primulina > Primulina eburnea. The sequence goes on along the minus strand of NC_133103.1, from coordinate 39,192,355 downwards.
TCTCCGACTTTTCCTACAAAATCTTCATCTCTTATTTCTGTACATGAGTTGGCATCAGTTGATGAAATAATCCGGTCCATTGTTCACTCTACTATTGCAAAAAAAGCAACATGATGTTAATGTTGTTATTCCAGAAGGTAACCAAGAAGCTCAACCAGCAGTCTAGACCATAGAAGGATCAGATGATGTTCAATCCTTATCACTGCCAAACTTGGAGAAATTTTCTACTGAACATTAAGCAGAAATGGAAGCTCTTTTGAATGATCTAATCTGAATCTAATCCATTTGTTGAGCCTCTGGAAACCACTGACACAATTGTTGTTTTGTCCCAACCAGAAGACAGAGCAGAACCTGAACTATCTACTGCTCCTGAAGGAACTTCGGCAGAACCATTTACTACTCCACCAGAAACTGTGACTTCTACTGCTTTGATTGTCTCTCCTTCTAGATCACCTGCTCACATCGCTCATCTTGAAGAAATCAGATAGCATCTTATAGCAAGAACTCCATCCCCGGAAGAAGAACAGTTTTATCTTGAATTTCAGATAGATATTTTGCAAAAAAATCTGAACAATCTTTCGGAGATAATAAAACTGTGACACCTCTATCCCGTAACAATAAAAATACGCAGCGGAAATAAAATTTTCTTTAAAATATGTAAGGAGTTTCAAAATACATTTCATAAAAATGTTTACAAAATAAATACATGATCATTCAAATGATATACAAAATACAAAATAATCATTCTTATGATCATGTCCCAAAATGATACAAAATAATCTTCCTTCCAACGGTGTATGCATATGACCCACATCCACGATCACTGTCCTGGTCGGTCACTCTTATCTGCATCACATGAAAATAACTGAAATGAGAATAAATCTCAGCAAGTGGAACTCTAACATAGCAATGATACAATATACTCTGTAAAACATGACTTTGAAATCATAAATACCATCAACTCTGAAACATGAATAATATAGCAATAACTGTAGCTATAGCAATAGCAATAGATAGCAATACGATGGTATTTCTCTTTTCTCTGGTTGGATTGATATCAATAGTATCTCTGACTGTGGTTGCAAATATCCCATCGATATAAATCGATAACTGTGAGGGATAAAAGCCTATGGTTGTTGATCAACTAATTTCATGCAATGCTCTGACTATGATTCAATCAATCCAATAAAACATTTGAACTCTGAATAGCATTTAAAGTCGTCGTTTCACAATCTCTTATTTTCTCTTGTATTCCCTTTTAACAATAGTGAGACATCAATGCCTCCAATAGATAATCAATGGGATCAATACATAACAATGAATCAATTGAAGGGAATATCACTTTAAAATCTTTAAAACACAATACATATAACATCATGTGAGCAAAGGGATGAAATTCCACTTACAAACCAATAGAACACCTCCAAACTATACTCTTGGTACACCACCTACAACAATAATCCATAAATAACACCAATATCAACTCTAAATCCAAAAACTCAATTCAAACAATCCATTAAACCAACAATAACAACACCCTATAACATCTCATAACCAAAACCATGATAGAACTCAACCAAAAACTTACCTAAGCTTCCATATACCACGGAGAACCTCGATTTCAAGTCGGAAATCCAAACAAATCCAAGAATCAAAGGTAGGAAGCAATTGAAATGGAAGAAAACCCATGGAAAAGGAGAGAAAACGAGTTGGAAGGGAAAAGATAAGGGAAAGTATGGCCAACCACTCCCAAAAAGTAACTAAATATCTCGCCCATACCTTCACCGCGGGTGCGCTGCCACAAGCACCGCGGGTGCGCTAAGCTCACGGCACAACAAAATAAAATCCATGCACGATGACCGCGGGTGCGGTGCTGCTAATACCGCGGGTGCGGTCTCACCGCGGGTGCGGTCCATACACTGCCGCGGGTGCGGTGATGCCATGGCCTTCCAAATCCAAAATGATGAATAGTACACCGCGGGGGCACTCCTCTAAGAGCGCGGGTGCACTCAAGCCACGGCAATGAACAGTACTCAATCAACAAAAATCGATCCGAAATGCTGAAACGAACAATCAACACCAACTAACACCTCAATAAAACAATAACCAATAATACTATGGCCCAAAACACAACTCTAAACATCTAATCACATAACCCAAATAAACATACAAAACTTAAACCGTACCGTACACCGGGCTCGGCTATTACAATCTCCCCTCCTTAGAGGAATTTCGTCCGCGAAATTGACGTCACTGCACGAACAACTCAGGATACTTCTCTCTCATCTCATCCTCTGGTTCCCACGTGGCCTCCTCGATCAAATGGTTCCTCCAAAGGACTTTAACAATGCCGATCTCTTTGTTCCTCAATACTCTAACTGTGCGATCCAAAATCTGGACTGGAATCTCTTGGTACGTCAAATTCGGCGTCAAGTCCAATGGCTCGTGGTGAAGGACATGGGAAGGATCTGCAATATACTTCCTGAGCATCGATACGTGAAACACATTATGGACTCTGTCAAGATCGGGCGGTAGGGCTAATCTGTAAGCTCTGTCACCAACTCTGTCCAAGATCTCGAATGGACCAATAAACCTCGGACTCAACTTGCCCTTCTTGCCAAACCTCATCACACCCTTGAGAGGTGCAATCTTAAGGAACACATGGTCGCCAACCTCGAACTACAAAGGTCTACGACGAACATCTGCATAGCTCTTCTGTCTCGACTGCGCAGTCTTCATCCTCTCTCGGATCACAGCAACAACATCAGCAGTCTGCTGGACCAACTCTGGTCCCAACATCTTCCTCTCGCCAACCTCATCCCAAAATAAAGGCGATCTGCACTTCCTGCCATAAAGTGCCTCATACGGTGCCATCCCAATCGACGCCTGGTAGCTATTGTTGTACGTGAACTCCACAAGTGGCAATTTAGAATCCCAGCTACCAGAATAATCAATAGTACAAGCTCTGAGCATATCCTCAAGAATCTGAATGACTCTCTCTGACTGACCGTCGCTCTGAGGGTAATAAGCTGTACTGAACGCTAACCGTGAACCCATAGCTCTGTGCAGACTCTTCCAAAACTCGGAGGTAAATCTAGGATCACGATCAGACACAATCGACACAGGCACACCATGAAGTCTAACAATCTCTGCAATATAATCCTCGGCATACTGATTCATGGAGTACGTCGTCTTGACTGGGAGAAAGTGCGCTGACTTGGTCAACCTATCGACAATGACCCAAATGGAATTATAACCTTTCTGCACTCTGGGAAGGCCAGTCACAAAATCCATCGTAATGTGCTCCCACTTCCACTGAGGAATCGACAAAGATAGCAATGTCCCAGCAGGTCTCTGGTGCTCAATCTTCACCTGCTGACAAGTAAGGCACTGAGAAATGAACAAAGCAATATCTTTCTTCATACCTGGCCACCAGTAGAGTCGACGAAGATCCTGATACATCTTCGTACTGCCTGGATGAATAGAATATGGCGCGGTATGAGCCTCTGTCAGAATGTCTCGTCGAATATCATCGCCAATAGGAACACAAATACGACCTCTGAAGGTCACCAAACCATCACCATTCGAACCAAACTCTGAGTTACCTCTCTCCTCAGCTCTAGCTCTCAACTCTGACAACTGCAAATCAGTCGCCTGCTCTCTACGGATCCTGTCCGTCAAAGTAGTCCGAATGACCAACGCTGAAAGGCGAGCAATGGTTCCCGGAACTACCAAAGAAATATCCTCTCGCTGCAAATCCATCAACAATGGCCTCTGAATCAAAGAATTCAAAGAAGCACTCGATTTACGATTCAACGCATCTGCCACAACGTTCGCCTTCCCTGGGTGGTAACTGATAGTCACATCATAATCTTTGACAAGCTCTAACCACCTCCTCTGTCGCATAATGAGCTCTTTCTGCGAAAACAGATACTTCAAACTCTTGTGGTCTGTGAAGATCTCACACTTTTCGCCATACAAGTAATGTCTCCAAATCTTCAGGGCGAAAACCATAGCTGCTAGCTCCAAATCATGCGTCGGATAATTCGTCTCATAGTCTTTTAACTGGCGAGAAGCATAGGCAATAACCTTACCTCGCTGCATCAGCACTGGACCAAGGCCTCTCTTCGACGCATCGGTTAAGACAACAAAATCCTCAGAACCACTGGGCAATGAAAGAACAGGAGCTGTCGTCAATCTATCCTTCAACTCCTGAAATGCACTCTGGCAATCAAAAGACCACTCGAACTTCACAGTCTTCCTCGTCAGATTGGACAATGGCAGGGCAATCTTGGAAAAATCTGAAATGAAACGACGATAGTAACCCGCCAAACCAAGGAAACTGCGTACCTCTGAAACAGAAGTAGGAATAGGCCAATTCTGAATCGTCTTTATCTTCAATGGATCAACAGCAATGCCATCCCTCGAAACAACATGGCCTAGGAAAGAAATCTGATCCAGCCAAAACTCACACTTCTTCAGCTTGGCAAACAACCTCTTCTCTCGCAACAACTGAAGAACCACTCTGAGATGCTCTGCATGAAGCTCTCTGGTCTTGGAATAGATCAAGATATCGTCGATAAAGACAATGACGAAGCTATCCAGATAAGGCTTGAACACACGGTTCATCAGATCCATAAAGACTGAAGGGGCATTGGTCAGACCAAAAGACATAACCATAAACTCATAGTGACCGTACCTGGTCCGGAACGCTGTCTTAGGGATATCGGACTCCCTAACCTTCAACTGATAGTAGCCAGACCGAAGATCAATCTTCGAAAAGACAGTGGCACCATGGAGCTGGTCAAATAGGTCGTCAATCCGTGGCAACGGATACTTGTTCTTGACAGTCACTTTGTTGAGCTCCCTGTAGTCGATACACAGTCGCAAAGAACCATCCTTCTTCTTGACAAAAAGGACCGGAGCTCCCCAAGGCGAAGAACTCGGTCGAATGAAACCCTTGTCCACTAGATCCTGCAATTGCGCCTTCAACTCCTTCATCTCGGTAGGGGCCATCCTGTACGGAGCCTTAGAAATAGGAACCGTACCTGGAGCTAGATCAATAACGAACTCAACATCTCTGTCCGGCGGCAAACCCGAAACATCATCCTCAAACACATCAGCAAACTCCCTCACAACATCGATATCATCTAAATTCAACTTAACCAGTCTATCCACATCCACAATAGAAGCCAGAAACACATCACAACCTCTACACATCAACTTCTCAGCCTCAAGACAAGAAATAAAAGGAAGGACCAGCGAAGTACCTGTGCTGGCGAGAACTCCTCCCTGGCCATCATCTGCAAAAGTCACCTTCTTAGCAACACAATCGATAACTGCACGGTAAGTCGAAAGCCAATCCACGCCAAGAATAACATCAAAGGCAACCATCGGGATGACAATCAAATCAGCAAAAACCTCCCTATCAACAATACGAACGGGGCAAGCAAACACAATCGATGTCGGGCACAACACGTCCCCCGAAGGCAAAACAACACTAAGCTGGAGGGGAAGAACAGAAGGAACTATACCCAAAGATCTCAAAAACAATTCAGACATAAAAGAATGAGTAGCACCAGTATCTATCAAAGTAGCTACTCTGCCTGAAATCAAAATAGTACTAGAGATCAATGAAGAATCATGATTAATACCTTCCTTGGTCATCGTAAAGATACGACCCTGCACCTTCCCTTGGCTAGCTCCTCGTGGACAATCTCTGGCAACGTGGCCTGCCGTGCCACAACGATAACAGGAATGAGTGTCATATCTGCACTCTCCTCGATGATGCTTGCCACACTTAGGGCAAAGTGGCTTCTCGGGATCAACTGGAACTGGCGGTGGTCTAGGACTCGACTCCATCTTGCCCTTGCCCTTGAAACGATCCCTGCCCCTCTGATTTGAACTCTGGCCTCTCTGAGTAACAGCTTGGTGCCTCTCCTGCCTCTCTCTGGTGATATCCTTCTCATCTTGCTCGGCCAACAAAGCCTTGGACACGATCTCCTTGAAAGTAACAGCCTTGGACATGTTGATATCACGACGAATCTCAGCTCTAAGGCCTCGAATAAAATGAGAGCCTTTATCTTTGTCATTGGAAGCAATGTAAGGAGCAAACAAGCAACCCTCCCCAAACTTGAGAATATACTGACCGACATCCAAGCTCCCCTGTCGAAGCTCCAAGAACTCCGTAACCTTCCTCGCTCGAAGTGCATCGGGAAAGTACTTGTCGTAGAACAAGTCTGTGAACTCTGACCACTTCCATGTCGCAACAGTCACACCAACCTTGGTTGCATTCCACCAAATGCGGGCAGCCTTAACCAACATGAAAACGGCACAACTGATCCTGTCTTTGTCCTCGTACTGGAGATGATCGAAGATCGCCTCTAAAGCCTTGACCCACTCGACAGCAACTAAAGGATCGGTGCTACCTGCGAATTCCGGTGGATCCATCCTCTTGAAAGCAGAAAAGACGGCATCAGTGCCAACAACCTGAGCAACTGGAACTCTACCTTGGCCTCTACCCTGTCCAGTACCTTGCATACGAATGAGCTGCTGAATCTGCTCGCTATGCACCTTAGCCTGCTCCTTAAGCAACTTGCCGAACTCGTCGACAACTCTAGAGGAAGAACTATCTTCACCCTCTACTGCTTTCCTCTTAGGTGGCATACTCTACAATTGCTCACAAGACACCAACCAATATATAACAATGAATAGATAGATGCAAAGAAAACATACCCGGACAGTTGAAAGTAGACGAAGTCATATGCATTGGTCCGAAGAACACCGCTCTGATACCACTAAATGTGACACCTCTATCCCGTAACAATAAAAATACGCAGCGGAAATAAAATTTTCTTTAAAATATGGAAGGAGTTTCAAAATACATTTCATAAAAATGTTTACAAAATAAATACATGATCATTCAAATGATATACAAAATACAAAATAATCATTCTTATGATCATGTCCCAAAATGATACAAAATAATCTTCCTTCCAACGGTGTATGCATATGACCCCCATCCACGATCACTGTCCTGGTCGGTCACTCTTATCTGCATCACATGAAAATAACTGAAATGAGAATAAATCTCAGCAAGTGGAACTCTAACATAGCAATGATACAATATACTCTGTAAAACATGACTTTGAAATCATAAATACCATCAACTCTGAAACATGAATAATATAGCAATAACTGTAGCAATAGCAATAGCAATAGATAGCAATACGATGGTATTTCTCTTTTCTCTGGTTGGATTGATATCAATAGCATCTCTGACTGTGGTTGCAAATATCCCATCGATATAAATCGATAACTGTGAGGGATAAAAGCCTATGGTTGTTGATCAACTAATTGCATGCAATGCTCTGACTATGATTCAATCAATCCAATAAAACATTTGAACTCTGAATAGCATTTAAAGCCGTCGTTTCACAATCTCTTATTTTCTCTTTTATTCCCTTTTAACAATAGTGAGACATCAATGCCTCCAATAGATAATCAATGGGATCAATACATAACAATGAATCAATTGAAGGGAATATCACTTTAAAATCTTTAAAACACAATACATATAACATCATATGAGCAAAGGGATGAAATTCCACTTACAAACCAATAGAACACCTCCAAACTATACTCTTGGTACACCACCTACAACAATAATCCATAAATAACACCAATATCAACTCTAAATCCAAAAAATCAATTCAAACAATCCATTAAACCAACAATAACAACACCCTATAACATCTCATAACCAAAACCATGATAGAACTCAACCAAAAACTTACCTAAGCTTCCTTATACCACGGAGAACCTCGATCTCAAGTCGGAAATCCAAAAAAATCCAAGAATCAAAGGTAGGAAGCAATTGAAATGGAAGAAAACCCTTGGAAAAGGAGAGAAAACGAGTTGGAAGGGAAAAGATAAGGGAAAGTATGGTCAACCACTCCCAAAAAGTAACTAAATATCTCGCCCATACCTTCACCGCGGGTGCGCTGCCACAAGCACCGCGGGTGCGCTAAGCTCGCGGCACAACAAAATAAAATCCATGCACGATGACCGCGGGTGCGGTGCTGCTAATACCGCGGGTGCGGTCTCACCGCGGGTGCGGTCCATGCACTGCCGTGGGTGCGGTGATGCCACGGCCTTCCAAATCCAAAATGATGAATAGTACACCGCGGGGGCACTCCTCTAAGAGCGCGGGTGCACTCAAGCCACGGCAATGAACAGTACTCAATCAACAAAAATCGATCCGAAATGCAGAAACGAACAATCAACACCAACTAACACCTCAATAAAACAATAACCAATAATACTATGGCCCAAAACACAACTCTAAACATCTAATCACATAACCCAAATAAACATACAAAACTTAAACCGTACCGTACACCGGGCTCGGCTATTACAAAAACAGTTGTCTTTCGAACATACTGGTGAAGTTAGTGGTACAAAATTCTTCCGTGAATGATATCTAAAGAAGTCAATCGCACGGCAGAATCTTTGGCCAAGCTACATGCTGAAACCAGTATATTCAGACAAAATGTTTTCACAAGTCGGGCTAAAATCTTGATCGATCAAGCTGATATAATTAAAAGTGTATCTGATCATGATTTGTCTATTGGCTCAGTCTCCAGCAAAGTCGAAGCCTTGGATTCGAAGATCGAAACTATTGATGCCAAGATTGAGTCTCAATCTCAATCTCTTCATGATCTTAATGAACAAGTTTCGAATCAACCACCATATCTGGACATGCTGAATAGTGGTATTCTTACTCTTACTAGCCGATTGGATGACTTACTCACTCGAGTTCAAGCTAATGATACCAAAAAAAGGGAATTAGAAGGCATGACTAGTGAAGGAAGGACTGGAGATGTCAGGAATTATGCAGAACCTTCTTTCAGAAATCAAGATCCTCAGGATGAGGAAACAATGTTTAGAGATATTGGCACTGATGATTAAACTCTCTACTCTTTTGTTTATTTATTTATAAACTCTTATCTGCTTTTTGTTATAACTGTTGTTCTTCATCGATACTAACATCTAGGTTTTGGCATCACAAAAAAGAGAGAAATTGTTAGACTTAATTTAATTGTGTGATGAGAGTCAAAACCAGTAGGCCGTGATAGCTTATATCAGAAGACAATATAAAAAATAGAAGCTCTCGTATCGCTTAAACAGAAGCAGAACGTAACTCAAACAGAAGCAACTTAACGTCTTTCGTTTGAATGATGCAAGTCTTAAATGTTAACATTATTTTACCTAGTATTAGTATTAATTGAATCATTAATGATGTACGAAGTCATTTAACACGCCTTACCTGTTTGGTATGAAACAAAGACTGATTATTCTGAAGCTTTTTGCAGGACCTTTTTTAGGTGATAAAGCTGATTCTCTCAGAAGTCAAAGAAGCCGTTTTGTTTACATTGGACTCAAGCCTTCTATATATATATATAAGGACCAACCCTATATAGAAAAGAACGATTATTTATTTTCAAGGAATACATTCTCCATCTAACGATATTTTGAACAATCAAAGAACTACTCGTTATCTTTAAAAGCTCAAACATACCGAAAAAGCAGCACACTCATTATAGCAAATATCTGGTATTCTGAGATCATATTGTGCTGCTGTTTCGTAATATTTTCACAAGCTAAACACTTTACTATATCTTATTGAAAAAAGTCTGTAATCTGGAAAAGAGTCTTTTCCAGAACTTTGTTGTATTCATTTACATCGTTTTGTGAAACTAAAAGTTTCAGTAAGCTAAGGGTAAGTCCTACTGAAATGAGTGTGTAAAAGTGTTGTACTGTAAAAACCAAAGTCTTTTAGTGATACATTTTGGAAACAGAAGAATGTGAGACGTAGAAGATTTCATCTTCGAACTTCCAGAAACAACTACTGTCTACTGCCTACTGTTTTGTTATTTTCACCCCATACCATCAAATCGTTTCCGAAAAATTATCGTGATTTGCTGGTTATACATTCGAACAAGATAAGCTATAATTTCTAACATGATTCTAGCTCCTTTTGCAAAAACGCCCAACAAAGGAATGAGTTTATTCACCTCCTCTAAACTATATATTGATCCCCAACACAGATTATGACCGTGACCGATCACAAGCGAGCCGATTAAGGGTTGGGATTTTCCAAACCCAAACCGAATTCGATCTGTGGCCATGTCTATCTATTATCAAGTTTATAACTAAGAATGTAAAATGAGTGGAGCCTGCTCAATCAAGCTCAACTTTTTTATTCAAGAGCTCAACACTTGGGACATCTCTAACCTTGAGTTGGGGATATGGGTGAAACGAGTCGAGCTTACCGAGTTCGAGTAGCTCGAGTCAGTAATTGAGTCGAACTCAAGTAATTTCTGAGTCTTCTTCAGTAGTTCCTGAGCTACTCGAGCATATATATATTTGAAAAAAAATATATTTATATATATTATTTTAAAATAAAAAAACCATTTTAAAAAGAATTAAAATCGAAATCGAGTTTTTCGAGCTAGATACATTATCGGCTCGAGTTCGAACTTAAAATTTACTACTTAGGTTGAGTCAAATCGAACTTGAGTTCAAGTAATTGAATTTTTTTCGATTTGAGCTCGCGTAACGTGATATTTAAGCTCAACCAGTTCAATTTCACACACAATTGGGATTCGGGGATGGTGACGGTGCTAACAAAGCAGCAAGCACTAGAGCAGCTTCTTTTATTTATTTTTTTTCCTTTTTTAATTCGGTAAATTTTACTCTTATGACAACTAGGTTGATTTTAGACCACACTAGATGCTTCGAATGGTACTTTTCCATTAAGTGAATAGTAGTAATTGCTTTAATTATTGAATTGAAGAAAATAAATCTACTTTAATAAATAATTAAATATTTATATTTTATTCATACTATTCAAATTATATAATAAATCAATAATTTAATATTAGGCTTTGCTAGAGATATGTTTCATACTTTTCTATCATAATTACCAAATTTTCTGAATAAATGTTTATAATTAGGCAAAAATTAGTATGAGACGGTTTCACAGATCGTATTTGTAAGACGGATCTCTTTTTTGGGTCATCCATGAAAAAATATTATTTTTATGCTAAAAGTATTATTTTTTATTACGAATATGGTAGGGTTGATCCGTCGGTCGATCAAGATCTATGAGACGATTTCACATGAGATCCGTTTTTATAATTATTATTTGGGTTTTTCCTATTATATTTTTGAATTTATTTTTCTGGTGAACACCAAATGCTTCGTTGTCACAAAAGACCAATTAAAAACTATTTTTAAAATTTGTTTTTTTTTTTGTTTTTAAAGAGAGAGCACGTTTGAACCTGGCTGTATAGACTACTCTGCTTCACTCTCCCATCTCTCAGCAAACAAACAAAGCCTTCCTCCCGAAACCACCGCTCCGCCGCCCCCGATTTCCCTCTGCACCGCCGAAGCTATGGACATCAGCCGGAGGCCACCCAGATACTCAAACAATAAGCCACTTCTTTCTCCTCCTCCACCCTCTCATTCATCGGCCTCCGGCGACACCGCCGATCACCGTTCCTCCCCTAAAGCGTCGGACGCGCTCCCTCTCCCACTTTACCTGACCAACGGCATTTTCTTCACGTTGTTTTTCTCCGTTTCCTACTTCCTTCTACACCGCTGGCGTGACAAGATCCGTAACTCCGTTCCTCTTCACGTCCTTTCCCTATCCGAGCTTGCGGCAATTACTTGTCTCATCGCGTCTTTCATATACCTCCTGGGGTTCTTCGGAATCGACTTTGTGCAGTCTTTCATTTCGAAACCGGAAGGAGAAGATCAGCCTCAACGGTTCATTCGTGACATTATCCAGGAAGATCGGAGCATTCGCTGCTCTTTGCCTCCGCCGGTTCCTTCCATGCCGAAATTGATGGAACTTCCGCAGGATGACGAGGATCTCGTTAAATGTGTTGTTTCCGGAGAAGTCCCGTCTTACTCGTTGGAGTCAAAGCTTGGGGATTGCTTTAGAGCTGCAAAGATTCGTCGGGAGGCGCTCCAGCGGCTGACTGGGAGATCTATTGAGGGATTACCTCTGGAGGGATTTGATTATGACTCGATTTTGGGGCAATGCTGCGAGATGCCAGTGGGGTATGTGCAGCTCCCCGTCGGGATCGCGGGGCCACTGTTGCTTAATGGGTGCGAATACACGGTGCCGATGGCAACGACAGAAGGGTGTTTGGTAGCTAGCACGAACAGGGGGTGCAAGGCAATCTATGCATCTGGGGGCACTACGTGTGTGCTTCTGCGAGATGGGATGAGCAGAGCTCCTGTGGTGAGGTTTGCCTCCGCCAAGCGGGCGGCCGAGTTGAAATTCTTCTTGGAGGATCCTCTCAATTTTGATACGCTGTCTGTTGTTTTCAATAAGTAAGCACTTCTGTTTTTGCATGTTTGTTTTTTTTGTTTTTTCTAAATTAGTTTATTGATTTTTTTTCTTGAAAGTTGCATGCATGTATATTTGTAGCTTTTTATACAAAAAGTTTAATGGATTATATTCTCGAGTTGTGATTGTTATCATTTGCTTTATGGATTTTTAGGAATCCTTGATGTTGATCGGTGTCTTGATTTTCATATCATGCAGGCGAATGTGGCTTAATATTTTAATTGAAAAAGAAGATTTTAGTGATTAAATCCCTTTCCGTCTTTGTTATAGAAGTTCTTGTCATCAGAGGACACCTTATCGGATCATTTGTGCAATTTCCCTTTATTTTTTAAGCCCTAGAATTCTGTTGATGATACTGTTCTATGTTCCATCAATCGAAATAAAATTGGATTTTTGAAAGATAACTTTTTTTGATAGAAGATTATTTCCAATTTCTTAATTTAGTTGATTACTGTAATCAACGATCTATATAAGCATTTCCATTTATAAGTTTTAAATATAGATTTAATGCCGTAAATAAGATTTTGAGGCACTTATCAATTTTCTCCTGCTTTATCTGGAACAGGTCGAGTAGATTTGCAAGAATCCAAGGTATTCAATGTGCAATTGCAGGGAAAAATCTATATATTAGATTTAGCTGTAGCACAGGTGATGCCATGGGAATGAACATGGTTTCTAAAGGTGTTCAGAATGTTTTAGACTTCCTCCTTAATGATTTTCCTGATATGGAAGTTATTGGCATTTCTGGTGAGTACAATTTATCTCTTATTTTTTAGATTTTGGTACGATTTATCTCGAAATACAGACATCAATCCTTGAGTAACTGTCCCTTTTGCATTGACTTATTAGCCATTTACTTGGCTCAACCGTTGCTAGTGCTTATCATGGTTTGTCAAATATTTGGCCTTCTATTGACGCCATAATGACTTTTCATGGCGTCATTCTTATTGTCGTGTTTCTTCTCATTTTCTTTATTTCGATTACTCTATGCCATATTTATTAGCTTCTGATGCCAAATGTAAAAGTCCTCGTTCCTTCAGAACACAACTATGGAGATTTTTTTCAGTCTTTTCATGTTTTTCCTAACAAAATTAGTCATTACCTACGCAGGGAATTTTTGCTCGGACAAGAAACCTGCTGCCGTCAATTGGATTGAGGGACGTGGAAAGTCAGTAGTTTGTGAGGCTATCATTAGTGAAAACGTGGTTGCAAAGGTATTGAAAACTTCTGTATCGGCCCTTGTCGAACTTAACATGCTCAAGAACCTCACTGGCTCTGCTATTGCTGGTGCTCTTGGTGGTTTCAATGCACATGCTGCAAATATTGTCTCGGCCATTTTTATAGCGACTGGGCAGGATCCAGCACAGAATATAGAAAGTTCTCACTGTATTACTATGATGGAGGCTGTTAACAACGGGAAAGATCTCCATATTTCCGTGACCATGCCATCAATTGAGGTAATGAGCTTTGGTTTTATATCTAGTTAATGAGGCACACATATTCAGACTTGTGCTATAAAATTTCAAATGAATGTTTTTGAGATCTGCTTGAATGCTTGAAATTGCTTTAAAATAATCATAATAGTTAGGCAACGCTTGGCACTTCATGGCATGGAATAATTAATGATGTATATGATATGGGGATGAATAAAAGTGACGTATAACTAAAATATTTTGTAGATATCGAGCCAAACGTTTAAATAGGATGTGCAAATAATTAATGTCTCATCTGCACCAAATGGTACCTTAGATATTGACATCCTGAAGTTATGAAATTTTTTTTCAATAAAAAAAGACATTATTGTAAAACGATTTAATTGTTTAAAAATGACCTTTTTATTAGGATATTATAGTTATTTAAACATGAAATGCCAGGAGACCAATGACAATTAGTTTAAGATACCGCTGATATTTATACTTGATACATGAGATCAAAATGGTTACTAAAGTTCCACTTACTTGTATTTGGATAGCGGCATGGATTTTTCATTAAATGCAGTGGCTTGATTATGTTGGGAACTAAACTTTATACCCTAACGTAAGCTTGCCATTTGCTCGTGCCATTAGTAGAGTTGATATCAAAAGTTACTGTTGGTTGTGAATATGGATCACCCACTCAAATCCCTTTATTTTTTTCGAACTGTATACTTCATCATCTTGTGAACCCATTATCATGTCTTTTCCAGGTTGGCACCGTAGGTGGTGGAACACAATTGGCGTCACAGTCAGCTTGCCTCAACCTTCTTGGCGTAAAGGGTGCAAGCAAAGAGTCACCAGGCTCGAATTCCCAGCTCCTGGCCGCCATCGTTGCCGGTTCGGTCTTGGCAGGAGAGCTCTCTTTAATGTCAGCTATTGCAGCTGGACAGCTTATCAAAAGCCACATGAAATACAACCGATCTAGCAGGGATATCACCAAAATCGGCTCCTAGGAGAGTAGAACTCCTGACTTTTCACTCGAATATAGGCGGCCAGTTGTGCTGGCCACTGTGAGTGCACACTTTGTTGGCACGTAGCTTCCCCCATCAGAATCAAAGGGCAATCTGACTCGTGTCTGAAAGGTACGGACGGAGCTGTCCCTTTTCTGTTAAATTTCTTTTTTTCCCCATTTAGTGAATCCAAAATATGTTATTTGGTGTTCCTTAATAAGTGATTCTTGAAGCGGGATTGCCTTGTTTTTTGTACGTCTTCCGGTTTTAGCTTTGTACAGGTTAAGTTACCTCATGAGATACTTGAAAATTCGAAGTTAGTGATGTGTTGTCTTCGTGGGAGGAAAATATATATATAATTTCTTCTAAATTCACGCCCATTCAGTTGATGTGACTTTAGTCAAATTTGGTTTTCATCGAATTCATCGACAGTGCACAAACCATCTGATATGAATTCCTCATACGAAGAAAAGCAAACACGATTAAAAATGAATCGCGTCCCCAATTCAATAACGAACAAGGTTTGTTGTTATGATGTCCCGATCTTTTGATTCAAGCAATGCGTGATCTTTACCTCTAAACTAAGTGGTTTAGTAATAAACGATCCAAAAAAAACAACCGAAACACAATCGAAGTTTCAATGAACTCGTCTTTGACAATACACATGAGGAACGATCGACAAACATTACAAAGTAAGTTTGATAAGTTTGATTTTGATTACGTAGCAAAAGCCTTGAAAAAGTCGAGAAAACTCAAAACTATTTTATAAAATTAATGATAATATGAATTGTATTAAAAATTCGTCCATATATTGTTACAAAAATCAAAAGATATGTCAATCTAATTACCTAAACAATTAGGACTCTAAAATAGGAAGGGAATATTTTTCTCGCAACAAGGCGCGTTGGGGTGCGAGATTCTACCGCTCGAGCGTGAAGTCTTCTAGACAGGTCGTGCTCGGACAGTAAGATGTTACCGCTCAGGCGCCGAGTGTTCTGGAAATCACTTCTTGGAGAATATGTTTGGCGCTCGGGCGGTAGGATTTTACCGCTCGAGCGAGACGTGTTCTGCCTTCCTCTTCATTTAACACTCGCACAACGATCCTATGGCCTCCAAGTTCATTTCCATGCATCTTCAAGACTTGGAATCTTGGTTACAAGCTCTTCTCGATTGCTTATGAGTTGACGTGATGTTTCCTTGAACCTCCGTCCAATCATTTGGGTCAGATTGGTATCACTATCCTTTGTTGATCATTCTTGGAAATTAATAAATTGATATTTCTATTTCATCGTTGGTCGGGAAACTGGATGAAAGGACTATCTATGACATTGTATTGAATTTTGGATATTTGTCGATGTAATTGAATATTTATCAATACATTTTTTAATGCAATTGAATATTCATTTGTATATATGAATCGGAATGAAATCGAGACCTAAATTACCAAGAATTTCAAGATTTCAATCTTAATGATCAAATAAAGATTGCATTTTGACTACCCTATTCTGTCAAAAAATAATCTGCATATCCCAGCTGATAATTTTTAAACCCTTTTGGTGATTTCTCAAATTTGGGATATTCGTTAAAAATGTGGACAAAAAGGTCGGCTGGATTCTCTCGGCTGAATTAGGGACCATACATAATGGAATATGCTTGGAACACATGAAATTAAAAAATGGTGTCGGATTATTATAAATGCTCTGTCCAAATGTGGTCATTTTGTATCTGTCTCTGAATTAGAGTCCGACATCATGTTGCGCCAATAGCGTGTTATATATCTGTCTCTTTGAGTGGAAAGTTCTCATCTGAAAATCTATAATGGCAAATTTATTGTTTGTATGTTTTCTAAGGTGAAAAGAAATTGAGTTTATGCTAATTCAATTTAACCTAATGTATCAGTAGTATTACTTAAAGAGTAAGGCTCTTGTGAAACGATCTCACGAATCTTTAAATGTGAGATACGTCAACCATATCGACATTCAGAATAAAAAATAGTATCTTTTCATGGATGACCAAATAAGAGATTCGTCTCACAAAATACGATCCGTGAGATCGTCTCACACAAGTTTTTGTCATAATTAAATATGAGCCGCAATAGTTAACTATTTTGTAAAACCTTTTTGGGTCAATGATAACTAACTTTTGTAAAACTTATCTTAATTTTATAATTGTGTTCCCCATATTTGGCCTTGATATGTAGAATTTTACTTGACTGTTTTAAAAAATAAAAATAAAAAAGCATTGTTTGTTTGTGTCGGTTTCTTTCTTAAGTTCTTATCATGTTTTTTTCCACTTCATAATTCATATTGAGTGAGTCTCATGTGAGACGGGCCAACTCTACCGATATTCATAATAAAAAGTAATAATCTTAACATAAAAAGTAATATTTTTTAATGGATGACCCAATTAATAGATTCGTCTCACAAATACGACCCGTGAGACCGTCTCACACAAGTTTTTTCCGTTCATATTTTAGGGGATGCATTGGTTCTGGACTTTTAATAACTTTTATGGAGTTTAAAAGTTTAGAAATATTCAATCTAGACTTTTATATACATTATAAAAGTTTAAGGGTATTTAATGTAAATTTTTATAGAATTTTAAAAAGTCATGTGATATTAAAACTTTACTTTTAAAAACTCTATAAAAGTCTATATGTATTTAAAATGTCAATAGACTTTTTAATGACTCTATGAAGCTCTATCAAGTACAAAAATTAAAGCCTAAGGTAGATCAATAAAATGTCAAAAAATGTCTATGATTCAATCTAAATATTTGGATGTACATTTAATTAGAAAATATAACAAACTCACATATTCAATACAAACGCCAAAATTTTCATTTTTTTTCTCATTCATTTATTTTTTTCTTTTTATTTGTTTTTTTAAATTTTTTTTATTGACTATAAATTGAAAATAATAATTATTTTTAATAAATAAATTTAAAATTTTTATTAATTATTATACAACATTTAATGTTTTTTTTTATTTATAATTTTATTTAATTTATATACATATATAAGAATAACTATAATAAATTAAATATGTTAAAATTTTATAAAGTTATACTAATTAGAAATATTTTAACATACTTATTATTTATTTTTATGTACAAATAATTGTCTTGTTTATTTTTTTGGGTCATATTTTCAAAAACAAAATTTATATATATTTTGTACAAAAAATTATTTAAAATGAAAATTATTTTAATTTTATTATTTATTAATATTGAAAATTATTGTTACGCAATTTTTAAAAATATTAATTATTTAAATAAACTTATTGAATTGAATAGTTGAAGTTCAATTGCAATAAATGTAATACTGACTTACTTATTGTTTTTCGTAAAATCAATATATAAAAAATATTATATTGAGAGAGATGAATATTAGAAATAAATAAAAGTTGCAATACCTTCAGAGAGATTAGAAGGGGGAGATAAGGTTTTTCCCGCGTAGGATTGATTACTCTCAAGTCAAGGAATATGAAAATATAGAGAGTAATGTGTGTGCTCCATATGAGTAAATGAATAATACATCAAACCTGAAATTTATAATGAAAAAATCCTCATGTGATGAGTTCTATGTTGACTAGAACTCTTATTGTTGTAGGACTCCAGATCAATTAGATTTCTTTCGCTATAGAACTCTGGATTTCCAGAATCTAAGCTACGATTAGATCAAATTTCTATGATTCTTGTTGGTAATTAAAATAAGAAAGAAGAAAAAATACTAAATAAGCTGATGTTTATTGAAGGGAAATCAGAACACACATTTACATTGAAATACATTACAATTTAAATAACAAATCACTAACAGACTAATCCTAAAAAAGGCCATGAAAAAATGAACAACACACCATAACCAACTCCTAAGAATGAGGAACAATCTTGACTCAATCAAACTTAGACTTGTTTAGCAGTCCTAAGCATTTATTCCAACACTGCTCCTTGCTTTAGGAGCTGCGAATACCAAGTTTCTGCCTTAGAAACTCAAACTTGTTTACTGGAAGTGGCTTTGTAAGCAAATCTGCCAACCGATCTTCAGATTTGCAATAAACCAAAGTCACAAATTCTTCTTTCTTCTCCTAGAAAAAATAACTTGATGTTGAAGTTTTTAGTTTTCCCATGAAACACAGGGTTATGGGAAATGGCAATGGCAGCTTGGTTGTCAACAAAAATCTCAGTGCTTTCTTTCTGCTCCAGATTGAGATCTATTAAAATCTTCCTCAGCCACAAAGCTTGATTGACAGCAGCTGTTGCAGCAACAAATTCTGCTTCAGCAGTGGATTGAGCTACGGTTTTTTTGCTTCTTCGAACTCCATGAGAAAATATTAGATCCAAGAGTAAAACAGTAGCCTGAGGTACTCCTCATATCATCAATGGAACCTCCCTAGTCACTATAAGAGAAGCCAACCAGATTGAACTCCTTACTTCTTGCGAATTTAACACCGAAATCACTTGTACCTTTGACATACCGAATCACTCTTTTGGCAGCCCTAAAATGAAATTCACTTGCACAGTGCATAAACCTAGATAAGATACTTACAGCATATAAAATATCAGGACGTGTTGCTGTAAAATACATCAAGCAACCAATCAAACTTCTGAAATATCCTTCATCAACTTTATCAGCTCCATCTTCCTTACACAGCTTCTCCTTTTGATTTATAGGAGTGCTTGCTTCCTTGCATTCTTCAAGCTTGAACTTCTTCAAAATCTCCTTGGCATACTTCTTCTGACAGATGAAGACTTCATGCTCAACCTGCTTAATTTCCATTCCAAGGAAGAAGGTCATCAACCAAAGATCTGTCATCTCAAAAACTTTCATCATTTCTTGTTTGAAGTCCTCAACCAGTTGTGCATTATTTTCTTGTTTCCCTTTTCTTTTTTCTCAAAGCCTTCAGGCTGCTCAACATAAATTTCTTCCTGTAAAATGCCATTTAAAAATGCTGATTTTAAATCAAGCTGATACACTCTCCAATTCATTTGAGCAGCTATAGCAAGCAAAACCCTTATTGTGTCCAAACGAGCAACTGGTGCGAAGGTGTCTGAGTAATCCACACCAAAAACTTGAGCATAGCCTTTCACCACAAGTCTTGCTTTATGCTTGTTGATTGTACCATCTGCATTAAGCTTGGTTCTGTACACCCACTTAACTCCAATCACCTTCCTATTTTGGGGTCGATCAACCAACTCCCATGTTTTGTTTTTCTCAATCATGGACAACTCCTTCATTGCAGCCATCCAATTCTTGTCTTTCATTGCTGATTCAAAAGATGCAGGTTCACACACGGCTATATTGCACCTTGCATAAATGTCAGTGAGTAATCTAGTACCTCTTACAGGAGCATCATCCATCATCTCATTCTGCCAATTTTCATCGGTGCTTGAAACATGAAGCTTAAGCTGTAGATCTGCTACAGTTTGGCCATTTTTCTTTGCCTCATCCCAGTTCCACTCTTCATCTTCCACGAAATGAACATCTCTGCTTATAAAAATTTTCTCAGTTTGTGGTTGGAAAATTTTATAAGCTTACGCAACCGTGCTATAGCCGATAAAGATGCCTGGAAGTGCTCTTTTGTCTAACTTGTCTCTCTTGACTTGTGGAACATGAGTGAAGCACAAACAACCAAATAATTTAAGAAAACTTAGAGATGGTTTATGATCATACCAAGCCTCATAAGGTGTCTGATCCTTGACTGCTTTTGTTGGCAGTCTATTCTGCAAGAACACGGCAGTATGAGCTGCCTCTGCCCAAAATTGTTTGGGTAGATTTTTTTCATGCAACATACATCTAGTCATTTCTAAGATGTATTTGTTTCTCCTTTCACTAACTCCATTTTGTTGCGGAGTATATGGAGCTGTTAACTGATGCTCAATGCCAGCTTCTTCACAAAATGCATTGAAATTTTCTGAGGTATACTCCTTGCCATTATCAGTCCTCAATATTTGAATTTGGTTGCCACTTTGATTTTGCACAATCTTCTTGAACTTTGAGAATACTCCAGCCACTTCTGATTTGAATTTTAAGAAAAAATCCAACACATTCTAGTGAAATCATCAATATAAGAAACATAATATCAACTACCTGCTAATGAGGGAGTTCTCTGAGGTCCACAAACATCTGTGTGGACTAATTGCAGCTTATAGGTGGCTCTCCAAGATGATTTGGGAAACGACTTTCTGCTTTGCTTTACAAATTGACAAGCCTTACAGGTTGATATGTGATCATCAATTTCTGGAAGATCAATTGCCATCTTTTTGGTCTTCATTTGCAGTAGCCCTTGGTGGTGATAGTGCTCCATCCTCTTGTGCCACACCATTGAGAGGCTTTATTTGGTTAGAAAAGCTAATTGCTCCTCCTGCATTGGATTGAGTGAAAAACGCCATCTTAACTTCAAACATCTTTTGGCCAGTAGCATCCTCTATCACACAAGCCTTTTCCATGAACATCACTTTGAATCTTTTCTCTATTAATTGACCAACACTGAGCAAGTTTTGATCAATATCTGGTACATAGAGAACATCGGTGATCAACTTGGTTCTTGAACAGTTTTTAATGGCTACGGTGCCCTTTCCTTTGACTGTAATATATTCACCGTTCCCAATTCTGACTTTCTTGGACTCGGTGCTCTTCAATTCTTTGAACAACTCCTTGTCATGTGTCATATGATTAGTGCAGCCACTATCAATGACCTGTTTTCACTTGTTTCATGACTTGTGAAACAGGTTGCAACGAAAAGCTGGTCTTCTTCTTCTTGATCTGCCACTTGTGCTTCATCTCCTTGCTGCTGATTTTTATTTTTGCAAATGACAGCTTCATGTCCCATTTGATTGCACTTGGTGAACTTTGCATCTGGTCTTCTCCAGCACTTGAAAGGAGGGTGACCTTTCTTGCCACAATGTTGACATGGAGGGTAATCTTTCTTTGCCACTGATCTTTTATTTCCAATTATGCCTCTGTTCCCAGGTGCAGAGCTTTGTCCGCTTATAGGCCTCCTATTCTTTTCATCATCTTGATGCTTGACTAATAGAGCTCCTTCGACGGCTCCTTCTTGCCTCATTACACGCCTCTGCTCTTGTGCTTGCAAAGCACTTAGGAGTTCTACCAGAGCAATCTTTGACAGATCCTTCGTGTTTTCTAAGGTAGTGATGGTAGCCTCAAATCTTTTAGGCACTATTACAAGGATTTTCTCCACAATCCTTGAATCTTCCAGAGAAAAACCCAATAACTTGACACGATTTGCTATGTTGAGCAGTTTGTCAGAATACTCCTTTATGGTTTCTGTCTCCTTCATCTTTTGCAGCTCAAAGTCACGAACTAGGTTCAGTACCTGCATCCCTCGAATTCTTTCATCCCCTTTATACTCAGTTTTGAGATAATCCCATATCTCCTTTGCCGTTTTTAATGACATGATACAAGTGAAGATCATGGAGGAAACTGTAGCAAACAAGCAGGCCTTTGCTTGGACTTCTTTGTCTTCTTCTCCTTCTGTGCTTTAATTTGTGCCACAGTGGGATTGTCTGAGAGAAGAGAAAT
This sequence comes from Primulina eburnea, assembly GCF_022965805.1. Taxonomy (NCBI): domain Eukaryota; kingdom Viridiplantae; phylum Streptophyta; class Magnoliopsida; order Lamiales; family Gesneriaceae; genus Primulina; species Primulina eburnea. The sequence continues at coordinate 39,169,969 of NC_133103.1, read as the reverse complement.
GTCATAGTCTTCTTCCACTGCTTCCCAGAGATCCAAAGCTTCGAGGTATGTCTCCATGCGCACTGCCCAGGTCTGGTAGTTATCTCCATCCAACACAGGTGGAGCTACTGAAGAAAAGCTAGCTTTGGTCTCCATAATTGCTCAAATCACACACAGGTCCCTTAAGAAGAGTGCTTTGATAACAGATTGTTGGTAATTAAAATAAGAACGAAGAGAAAATACTAAAATAAGCTGTTGTTTATTGAAGGGAAATCAGAACACACATTTACGTTGAAATGCATTACAATTTAAATAACAAATCACTAACAGACTAATCCTAAAAAAGGCCATGAAAAAATGAACAGCACACCACAACCAACTCCTAAGAATGAGGAACATCTTGACTCAATCAAACTTAGACTTGTTTAGCAGTCCTAAGCATTTATTCCAACAATTCTTATCTTTCAGGATAAAAGATAGATCGATGTATATTGTTGGGAGCCCATTTTTGGTATGATCTCTTCTGTCGTGTGTTGAGTCATTCCATACGTTAAACATGAGGTCACCTCGTGGGTCGGCTATGACTTTTTGGATCACCATAATGGCAGCGAGTGTAAGGAGTTCGGCTGGGACGACCTTGGCTCGTGAGGTCGGCTATGACTTGCTTAATCGCCCTAATAATGAATGCTGGGATATCGATCGGGGCCTCGGCTCGTGAGGTCGGTCCAAACCTGTTAAATCAATGTAAATGTAAATTTGGGCGGTCTGTTAAGATGAGATCCTGAATGATCTCATGAGGAAACCTGGTGACAGGGCCGAGCCTGGGGTAAGGCATCAGATAACCTCTCGGTGAGATGAGTTGGGGATGATCTACAGAAGGATGGGCTCACGAGCTCCCAGGGGATGAGCTCCCGGGTGAACGAGCACTTGGATGGATGAGCTTCTGAAGGGAACTCGGGAAATTTGGCCTGAGCTACAGATGTCCTTGTCTAAATTGTATAGAGTGAGCTGATCTCATTCCGTGGGGAGTCACAAGTCCCCTCACCATGTTGAGCTGACGCCGAAGACGTGAAGTCCATGTGATGAACTCTTGGACAATTTAGATGAGTTGAGGTGAGCGGTGAGATTTCTGATCTGAGTTTGAAGCGTCACTAATAAATACTCCCCCAATGGTCATTTTTCTGAATTTCTAGATGATCTCCTCTGTCCCATCGGCTAAGAATCAACGGCCAGATCTTGTTCAGGTCCCTCTATAAATACTTGCCTTGGACCCCTCATTCATTATTTAAATTTCGATTATTTTTCACGTGAGCTCCGACCTTAGAATTCTGATTCCTTTCTAGCTCCTAACTTCGGACTTTTCTGTCTTTACTTATGTATGTCTTTAATTTGCGGCATATCCCAATAGATCATCCCATTTGACCTCCGATGAGTTATTTCGCGAGGTGGATCATTATGATTCTGACGCTGATGTTCTTGGTGGGTCGAGCGGGCACCCTGAGACTAAAGAGCTCAGTTCCCGCCCCTCTCCTGGTAATGATAGCCAAGTCCAGTACCAACTCGAATTTTATCAAGTCGAAGAGCCAGTTAGAACAAGTGAGCCCTGGTACGAGCTCTGTCTTTCATGGTTGGATGCCTCAGACAAGGACCAGCTCCGAGCTCTCTCTCACGCCCCATCTGATTATAAATTTTCTTTTCCTCACTCCGAGGAGAGAGCTCACACTCCTCCTTCGGGATATTACACATTCAACCAAGATCTACTAGAAGGAAGACTTATATTTCCCCTCCTCCTCTTCTTTCAGTAACTCACACAATTCTATCAGATCTATCTCGGCCAATTCATCCCAACGCTTTCCGGACCCAATGCAAGTGTTTAGGTATTTTTAAGGACCATGGGTTTGAGTTTGATTGTTTTTCCTTCTCCAATTTATCTTTCCAAGGTGGCCCGCATCGAATGTTGGGCCACTCGATGAGAACCCCTTTTATTTCTCAGCTCGGCCTAAATGCCAGTTTTTTGAGAGTGCTCTGAGCTCTAAAAAATATTGGAAAAACCATTTCTTCTTCGTCAAGCCTTCTGACCCTTGGGACCTCTGTTTCCAGTGGCAAGTTGCTCTCGCTGAGCTCCCCTCTCCTCCTATAGGCTTCTGCAAGAGCCTTTCTTTTACTTGTCCATTTGAGGCCATTAGGGGTCGGCACTACCATACTCCAACCCTCCTGGCAAGGGACCTCTTGTGCTATTATGGGCTCTGCTTTTCCAAAGTTTCTCCTCAGGGAAATGAGGGTGTGAAGCTCGGTTTAGCCCCATATTTTCACTTATTTTTTTAAAGTGCTGAGTGAGCTTTTCTTCTCATTACAACTAGCAGAGTCATGAATTCCATAATCAAGAAGGCCGAGGCTAGGAGGAAACAAAAGGCCAACTCCGTTGGTCATGAAAAAAGAAAGTCCCAAGCTGGGACATAAGAGGTCAGAAGGGAGGAGGTCGATGTCGTGACCATCGCCGAGGAGCCTGAAGTCCCCTGAGACACTCAATTTTGGAAACGCTGAGCTTATGAGACCCTTCGCTCCCAAGGTAAGTCCTTCAACAATAGGGTTCCGACAAAATGTTTCACCAATAACATGCGCATGTCCCTCTATATCCGTCTCTTTGAGTGGAAAGTTCTCATCCAAAAATCCATAATTGCAAATTTATTGTTGGGATATTTTCAATGTGAAAAGAAATTGAGTTTATGCTAAATCAGTTTAAGCTAATGTATCAGTACTATTAATTAAATAGGAGGCTCAATAGTTAACTATTTTGTAAAAACTTTTTCGGGTCAATGGTAGCCAACTTTTGTAAAACCTATCTTAATTTATAATTGTGTTCCACATGTTTAGCTTTGATATGTAGATTTTACTTTACTGTTTTAAAAATAAAAATAAAAAATCATTGTTTGTTTTGGTTGGTTTCTTTCTTCAGTTCTTATCATGTTTATTTTTTTCATTTTATAATTTATATTTTACTTATTGAATCACATAGTATGTGTTCTGTGCAATAATTGTCTCTGCTTGGTAGAGCGATCGAACCGTGGTGTTTGATCTGCTGTGCGGTTTAAAAGATTTGAGTTGAACTATTACTACCAGCTATAGTTTTTGATAAAACGGCAAGAGTTCGGTCCTACATTTGGTATCAGAGCCAAAGTCACGGGTTCGATTCTCATTGATTGCAAGGAGTGCAATTATTGGGAGGGATATTGTTGGGTGCAATAATTGTCTCTGCTTGGTAGAAAGATCAAATCGTGGTGCTTGAGCTACTGTGCGGTTTAAAAGATTTGAGTTGCACCATTACCACCACCTATAGCTTTTGGTAAAGCGGCAAGCACTCGGTCCAACAGTATGAATAAATTTTCATATTTCATAATTATATATGATGTTGATAAAAATTGTGATACCTTCTGAGAGACTAGAAGTGGGAGATAAAGTTGTTTCCGCATAGTTCCTCCGACACCCAGGTCAAGGAATATTAAAATATATAGAGTACTATATGTGCTCAATATAAGTAAATTTTTGAATGAATGAATTATACATCAAATTCTGATATTTATAGGGAAAGAATCCTCATGTGATGAGTTCTATCTTGACTAGAACTTTTATTGTTGTAGGACTCCAGATCAATTAGAGTTCTTCTGCTATAGAACTCTAGATTTTCAGAATCTTAGCTACGATTAAATCAAATATCTATCATTCTTATCTTTAAGCATAAAAGATAGATCGATGTATGTTGAGGATCGAACTTGAGTTTAGAGGGGGGGGGGGGGGGGGGTGAATAAACTCTACTCGTTTTTCGTTCTGATGAGGTACTAAAATCCTGTTAAGGATAGTAGTTGATCTTGTGCGAATACTTTCACCTGATTACAGTAGAACGTGCGGAAACAATCTGATGAAGTAGTTGAAACAACAATAAAGCAGTAGACAGCAGTTGTTTATGGAAGTTCGAAGATAAACTCTTCTACGTCTCCCCTTCTTCTGTTTCCAGAAGGTATAACTAAAATACTTTGGATATTACAGTACAACACTTGTACACACCCACTTCAGAAGGACTTACACCTCAGCCTACTGAAACTCTTAGTTTCTCAACTCACAAATATGCGAAACACAAAGTTCTGAAAAGACTCTTTTCAGATTACAGACTCTTCTGATAAAATATTAGTGCAGTAAAGATCGTGAAGAGTGTAAGAATTAGTAGCACAAGATGATCTACAAAAGATCAGATATAAGCTATGAAGCGTGTGCTACTTTTCTTTGTGTTGAACTTTTAAGATGCTCAAGGAAAACTGATATTCGTTTGATAAGAGAGTAGCTTTGTTCCTTGAAAATGATATTATGCGAAGTGTCTCTTTAACAAGGATTTGATCCAAGTATATATAATCGACTGAGTTCAACGTTCACAATCAGAGAAATCTTCAGATAACTGATACAATCAGCTTTATTACCGAAATGGGTTCCTGCAGAAAAGCTATAAAACAATCAGTCTTGTTTTATACTTAATTGGGTAATATGCATTAAATGACTCCGTATAGTATTTAATGCTGCAATTAATACTAGTACTAGGAACTCTTTAACGGTAACAATTAAGATAGCAACGTTAGAAGACATTCTCTACTGGTTTGTATTGTTATCCTTTTTCTACTAGTTTAGTTTTACTAGAGCAGCAGCTACTGATAATCTATTCTGTTGTTCTGGTCTGCTGGTCTACTGGTTTTAGTTATCATCGCCACAATAAAATTCATATCTAACAATTTCCCCCTTTGTGGTGATGCCAAAACCTAAACAGTAGAGAATCATTAAGTAAAACAGATAATCATTTAATCAAACGGATAATGTTAATAACGCATTAAAGTAAACAAATCAATCGGTTCCAATGTCCCTGTAAAAGATTTCTTCATTTTGAGGTTCTTGGTCTCTTCTGTTAGAAGGTTCAGCCTCATCTTTTGTTTGCCTAACTCCCGCTTGATCTCCTCTATCTCCTCTATCTTCCCCATTTTTGGCATCAGCGGCCACTACATGGGTAAAGAGATCGTTCAGTCTGCCGGAAATATTTTGAATGCCATCGGTTAGCATCTCCAGATACGGGGTCTGAGAAGAGATGCGATTATCTAAGGCAGTGATAGATTGATTTTGAGAGTCAATCTTGGCATCCAAAAGTTCCACAGAAGTAGACAGGGATCGAAATATATCCTCATGCTCAGTAATTCGAGTGAGTATATCATTTTGAGCAAGCATGATGGCGTTGTGAGTTCTTGAGATAGCTGTTCTGAAAACAGAGGCTTCAGCATATATCTTGTCCGAGGTCTCCTTAGTGAGATAGATGTATTTCCCCATTCGCTCTCGGAAAGATTGAGCACCACTGAATTCCGCAAGGTTTTCACAAGACATGCATTTTACTAAATCAGAAATGTTGTTGAGGTCGGTTTGTAGACATTGAATATGATGTTCGAGGTTGAATGCATCTGATTCCGGGGAAGGGGTTCGTTCAAGAATGCGTTGTTTGATCTCAGAAAGACGAGAAGTTGTCGCAGTCAAAACAGGGAGGGAGACAGTCAACGCAGTAGAAACATGAGGAGCATCTATTAAAGTAGTAGAAGGAACAGGGTCTGCTCTGCTGTCTGCTGGAAGTTTAGAAACAGTAGGCTCAACAGCAACCAGAGGAAAAGTAGTATCTTCAGTAGGAATGGCCAAGTCAGAGGCCAAAACTTCTTCCATAGGTACAGTAGCAGCCTGTGCAACTGAAGATGCTTCAATAGAAGGTGCAGAGGGCTGTTCCAGAAGAACGGTCATTTCTGCTTGATGTGCAACAGAAAACAACTCTAAGTTCGGCAGTAAAGAAGTAGTATCTGGTTCTGCTGCTTGTTGCACTGGGGTAGGAGATCCAGAAGCCGGCAATTCTAAAGTGGTAGAGACAGTAGGGACAATTGATTCAATGACTTCCTCAACTGAAGCCAGTTCATGTACAAACAATAGTGATGAGGACTGAATGGGCCTAGTCGGAGATGCAGGAGTACTAAGAGCAGCAGCCTTTGGGGAGGCGGTAGTCCTTTCCTCAACTGTCTGATTCTGCTGAAAGATCGGGACAAGGCCAACATGATAAGCAGTAGGCTCTCCAAAGCCTTGTTCTTGAGCAAGAAGTTGCTCATTCATCTGTTTTAATCTGTCAGATAGAATTAAAATAACATTTTGATCCTGAACAGCAGTAGGAACGGCAGGATCAAAATTCGATTGAAGAACTTTCAAAACTGATTCTAATTTCTGACATTTTAGTTGATCGAGGATGAAGTTCCGTCTGCGCAAGGCCTCGATGACATTCTCTGTTTTTGCCAGCTGAAAAGTTTTCCTTTCTGCATTCATCAACTTGCTGTAATTCCCTCTTGTTTTGAAGTAGTCAAAGGAATGGAACAGTCGGACAGTATGCCATTCATCAAAGAATTTTATGTCCTTGTTTACAGAGGTCTCAATCTCTGCTAGATGAAGGTCAACGCCGGTAATGACAGTGGTCTGGTGACCAAAAGTAGGTGGTTCTTCAATCATTTTCCCTTTCCCTTTGTCAGTAGATGAAATGGGCGCAATAGGTCGGAAAGCAGAAGACCCGCTTGCCTGTTCCCGAATAACGATTCCAGATGATGGCTTAAAAGCAGTAGCAGAAGAAGGTGCTGAGATGGACGCAGTAGCGAGTGCAGTTGAGGAAACAGTCGATCGAACAGAAGGAACCACTTCTGGAAATACCTGTCGAATAGGTACTTTCTCAATCTCAGACAGTGCTGCCGTCTTTTTCATCTTGAGAATGGTGCGCGGTTTCTTCTTGGCTGGGGTCGGTACTGTTGGTCGAACAGCAGCAGCAGATTCTTCTGATGCTGTTTTATTGGAATCCGTCGAAATAATCAATCGTTTCTTCGAAATTTTCTTCTGAGGTTTGGGAGCCTCAGAAGCAGTTTCCCCAATTTCCTTTTTCATCGCAACAAACTCCGCCACTGTTGGCTTAGGCCTTAGAGCCAAAACATTGGCTGCATCAATCATGGTAACAGAGGTAGCATCGAGATCACTGGTAGATGCGAAACCAGCATCCTTGAGCAAAACACTGATCTGAACCGCGAAACCAGAACTCTTCCGAATAACCATATCCTTCATGATTCTGAAAATAAAATGACTCCAATCCACCTTAATCCCCTTGGTGATGGCAGTCATGACCTGAACTTTCTCCTTCGTCAATTTATCGAAGGTGCCAGCCTTGATCAAAATAGCTTTGGCCACAATATCGGCCAGAATTTGATACTCTATTTTGAGCAATTTCTTGTGGCAGGAAGGAGACACTTCTTCTCCAGATGCAGAGAAAGAGCTTAGAGCAACAGACATATCTGTCTTGGAAATATCAGAGAGTTCAGAAATACCCGAAAGTGGAAGAAGAAAGGTTGCTCCTAAGTGTGCAGCATCAATGGAAATAGAAGCATCTCCTTGGATATGAACAATTCTTCCTTCATGCACTGTTGCTTTGGCGTAAAATTCCAGGAGAGCATTTTTGTAGATAATTGCTGGTGCTTCCAGGAATTTCCGGAGTCCTGATTTCTCAATATCCTGAAATATTTTCAAGAGATTCTCATCCTTGATGGTGAGAACGGAAGCAAAGTTAACCTGATAAGCGTTGAGAGTATATGCGCCAGCCATTTCTGTATGCAGATGAGATCAGAAAAATTTGCAGTAGTTAGTTATGATATAGAGAAAGCAGTAGCTGAATAATGATAGTTATGAAACAGTGGAGGTGAAAATGTGAAATATGAAATGGATATACAGCCGCAAATAAACATAAAGACACGTGTCAGTATGTTCTTGGTTGAGTGTTTGAAAAGTTTTGCAGAAACTGTCAGAAAGACGAATGATTTTGAAAATTTTGAAAAAGCACGGGCTGTCCAGACGGTTACTAAAAGAAATCAGAAAAGGATTTGTCATTTTATGATAACGTCTGCTGGAAGTTTCAGAGTGCTGAAATATGCGAGCACTTTGTCAAAACCAGCAGACTTGTAGATTTATCGAAAAGACAAATATCCTATCTGTTTTCTGAAAAGGTGTCAAATTCTTAGTCTGACTAAGATATTGTTCCCCCTCGGTAAATGCAATTAATAAGTAGTCATAATTGCGACAAGTGACTCTTGGCTATCTCTCAATCTGAGTCGTTGAAAATGAACAGTCGCAATCGTGTGATTCACAAGAGTCTTTGTTCCCTCTATAAATACCTGCAAAGCTTGAACGAAGGTAAGCAAGAACAATGACAACTCAAGTAAAAGGAGAGTTAGAGTTAGATTCAGGAGATGAAGCAAAATTGTTCAGAGAGAAGTTTGAGGGTATCAAAAATGTCGTAATGATCCTTGAAATACACTCCTTGAGTTGTAGTTTCCACAGTTATGCAGATCTTTTGCTTCGATTGAGTTTAAAATATAGCATCGATTTCTTCCAGAAGCATGCTAATGCAATAAAAGAGTGCTGGTGGATTGATGATGCTGAAATCCTCTCTGATGCCCTGTAAGGCATCTAAAAATTACATTAGTGCTGGCAAGACCTAAGCTTGCTAGATTCTTTCTAGGCCTTTCTCTTTCGAAGAAGACCATCTTTTTCCTGTTGAAGTACTTTGCAAGCAAATGTCAGAAAGCTCCTATTTCAGAAGACAAGCACTACATGTAACGCTACTGGTTAAATAGCAAAGAAGATCTACTGTTTTTCATTACGCATTGTGTAAAGTACTGAAATGGTTTCTAATAAAATTCCAGTTTTGCTTATCTGACTTTTCTCTTCTGCTTTTCTGCAAAAAGCTTACTGTTAGTGCAATGCGATAACAAACACGTAATAATAGAAATTTAACTAAGATATCAGAAAACAGTTAAGTTAAATCTATTAAACCAAGAGAATTACGAAAGTAAGAAAACTTATTTTCTGGTAAGGGTTTCGTGAAGATATCTGCTGTTTGTTGATCAGTAGAAACATATTCCAGACGAATGTTCTTCTTCTGCACATGATCTCTAATAAAGTGATGTCTGATGTCTATGTGCTTCGTTCTGGAATGGAGTACTGGATTTTGTGTGATTGCAATTGCACTGGTATTGTCACAGAATATAGGTGATTCGGAGGCTTGAATCCCATAGTCTCTTAACTGTTGTTGAATCCACAGTATTTGAGAGCAGCAGCTTCCAGCAGCCAGATATTCTGCTTCTGCAGTAGATGTGGCTATGGAAGTCTGTTTCTTGCTAAACCAGGATATCAGCCTATCACCAAGAAATTGACAAAAACCACTTGTGCTTTTTCGGTCTAGTTTGCAACCTGCATAATCAGCATCTGAATATCCAATAAGATTTAACGATGAATCATTGGGATACCATAAGCCGACGTTTTGAGTTCCTTTCAAGTACTTCAAAATACGTTTAGCAGCAATATAATGAGATTGTTTGGGGTTAGATTGAAATCGAGCACAAATGCAAACAGCAAACATGATATCTGGTCTACTGGCAGTTAAATATAATAAAGAACCAATAAGACCTCGATACTGAGTTACCTCTACTGAAATACCACTTTCATCTTTATCAAGCTTAATAGATGAGCTCATTGGAGTAGAAGCAGCAGAGCATGCTTCCATTCCAAACTTTTTCAGAAGCTCCTTGGTGTACTTGGCTTGATTTATAAAGATTCCAGTCTCTGATTGCTTAATCTGTAATCCTAGGAAGAATGTTAATTCTCCCATCATACTCATTTCAAATTTATCCTGCATCAATTTTCCAAACTTTGCACATAATTTGGGGTTAGTTGACCCAAAAATAATATCATCAACATAGATCTGTACTAAAAGAATGTGCTTATTCTTGACTAAAGTAAATAAAGTTTTATCTACTGCTCCGATGGTGAAATCATGATCAATAAGAAATTGTGATAAAGTGTCATACCAAGCTCTAGGTGCCTGTTTTAGACCATAGAATGCTTTGTGTAATTTAAATACATGATGCGGAGAGAAATCATCGATAAACCTGGAGGTTGTTCGACGTATACTTCTTCTTGTAAAAGACCATTTAGAAAAGCACTTTTCACATCCATTTGATATACTTTGAAATTCTTGAAAGCAGCAAAGGCTAAGAATATTCTGATTGCTTCGAGCCTTGCTACTGGTGCATAAGTCTCATCAAAGTCTATGCCTTCTTCTTGTCTGAAGCCTTGAGCTACCAATCTAGCTTTATTTCTCACCACTGTGCCTTCTTCATTGAGTTTGTTTCTGAATACCCACCGAGTTCCAATGACAGCTTGATGAGATGGTCTAGGTACTAGAAACCACACTTCATTACGTTTGAATTGATTCAGCTCCTCTTGCATGGCTTCAATCCAACTAGGATCCAGAAGAGCTTCTTCAATCTTCTTTGGTTCATCCTGAGATATAAAAGCAGCATGCATGTATTCATTAAGCATTTGCCTTCTGGTTCTCAACGGCGTTGCTGGATTACCAATAACCAATGATGGAGGATGAGATTTTCTCCAGATAAACGGATTTGAGTGGAAATCTTCCTGATTTGATATGTTAAGATTGTCTTCTACAGAACCAGTAGTAGGTTCTTGAGCATCTTCTGCTGGTATTGGTAGATCCAGAGTCTGTGCTTCTGGTTCCACTATAGGAATGTCTGGTTTTGGATTTTGAAGATCCTTGGTATTTGCTTCTACATCATCTTCACTGTCGATTTCCAAGTGAATCCTGTCTAACCTGTTACTTAAATCAGATATGTTAGAAATTTCAGCACTGCTGTCTTTATCGAAGACAACATGAATTGATTCTTCAACATTAAGAGTTCTATTGTTGAAGATTCTAAAGGCTCTGCTTACAGCAGAGTAACCAAGAAATATTCCAGCATCTGATTTTGAGTCAAATGCCGTCAAATGATTTTTGCCATTATTTAGCACAAAACATTTTCAACCAAACACATGAAAATAAGATACATTGGGCTTCTTCCCTTTCCATATTTCATACGGAGTCTGGTTGTGTCTTTTTTTGACCATAGATCTGTTTTGCGTGTAACAAGCAGTATTGATAGCTTCAGCCCAGAAGCGCTGAGAAATGTCTGCATCTGCTAGCATTGTTCTAGCTGCTTCTTTTAGAGTTCTATTTCTTCTCTCAGCCACTCCGTTTTGTTGAGGAGTTCTGGCAGCTGAATATTCATGATGAATTCCCTGCTCATTCAAATATAACTCAAGATACTTGTTAGTGAATTCAGTACCCCGATCACTTCTGATTTTAATGATGGTAGAAGATTTTTCATTTTGAATCCTTTTCAGAAGCTTGATCAAGAGACTACTGGTTTGATCTTTTCCTGTGAGAAAGATTACCCACGTGAATCTAGAAAAATCATCAATAACAACAAGAGTATATTTCATTCCCCCTAAGCTCATGATGGGGATAGGACCAAATAGATCCATATGCAGTAGTTCCAGACATCTTGAAGTTGATTTGCTATCTTTGGTCTTGAAGCTGGATCTTATCTGTTTCCCAAGCTGACAAGCAGAACAAACATGATTTTTAACGAAATTAATGTCAGGTAATCCATCGACTATATTCTGCTTCTTGATATAATTGATTGACTTGAAATTCAGATGATTCAGTTTCTTGTGCCATAGCCAATGTTTATTGCTAAGAGAAGCAACTAAGCATGTAGGAGTATAAACATGATTTGAGTTCCAAGAGACTCTGTAAGTATTGCCTTCTCTTTTTCCTATTAACACAGTAGTTCCAGCAGAATCTCTAACTATACATGAATGCTTTTGAAAAGCCACAGAATACCCATTATCACATAGTTGGCTAATGCTGATAAGATTGTAACAAAGATTGTCAACTAATAACACATCACTAATAGTTATATTACCATGTATAATCTTACCCTTACCCATGGTTTTACCTTTTGAGTTGTCTCCAAAAGTTATCTTTGGTCCAGTACAGCTCACTATCTCGGAAAGTAGGTTTCTTTGTCCATTCATGTGTCTGGAACAACCACTGTCCAGATACCATGTAGAGTTACTGATTTCTGCTTCCTTCTGCTGTTCCTGCAAACACAAATTTTAGTAACTGGTACCCAAATCTATTTGGGTCCAAGCCTTATCAGTCCTTTGGGAACCCACATTTGTACAATTCTTGGTGACCTTGTACTTCGGGTATCCAAAGATGTGTGTGCAACAGAAGGTCTGTTATTTCTAACAGTATGCATACCAAAATGTTGTTCTTCCCTTCTGTTTCTGTTTTCCAGTCTGTATCTCTTCTGAACAGGTTTAGAGTTGTAGTACTGGTAGTTTTTAACCTTCATAGGATGTTGTCTTCCAGAGTTGAATTCTTTTCTGAATCTAGAACTCTGGTCAACTTTTTCCTTAGGTTTAACGTAACCCAGACCATAGTGCATTCTTCTGTTCGTCAGATTTACATTCCTTTCAACTGAAGCAGTAGGTACTTCTGGTTCCTGTACCACACTGGATTTCACAAAGTGAATGTATTTCCCTTCGCACATATTTAGTGTTGGCTTAGTATTCGTTTCAGAAGTGCCTTCATTATTACAAAAACCGAGACCACTCCTATCTCCTGACTGTTTTTGTAATTCTTGCATCTTTTCCAATGAAACAGAAGACTTGTTCCAAGCATTTACCAGTAGCGACAACTTCTGGTTTGCAGAAAGCACTTTCTGGTAATCTGCTTCGGCTCTTTCATTCTCAGTTATTAATTTACTCATCTTAACTTGTAAATAATTGCAGCTGTCTACTTGCAAGCAAGTTAACTTACTGTTCTGATTTTTTAAGTTCTGATTTTCAATCTTAACTTCTTCAAATGATTGAGAAAGTCTGGAATACTCTTTTACCATTTCATGCAGTGCATCAATCAAGTCATTTCGTGTAAATTCACTAGAGTCAAAATCAAATACCTCTCCAGATGTCGAGGTTGAGTCATTGTCTGCCATTAGACATTTGACTTCTTCTGCATCACTGTCACTGGAATGACTTTCTGAGTCAGATGACTCAGAACTAGAGTCCGCCCACTTAGATTTGCTTTCTTCGGCAATCATCGCTTTTCGATCTCTTCTGGACTTTTTGTCATTCCTCTTGTAATCCTTTCTCTTTTGATCATCCTTCTTTGGTTTAGGACAATCAGCAATGAAGTGACCTATCTTTCCACAGTTGAAGCATCCCATATCACCAGATGGTGAATCTTTCTTGAAGTTGCGATTGGGACCTTGATAGGTTCGATGGTTTTTCTTTATAAACCTGGAGAATTTCTTTACAAATAAGGACATAGCATCACTACTGATTTGTTCAGCAGTCTTCTCCATTGTATTGTCAATGATCACGGCAGGTGATGCCTGAGGTACAACTGCAGCAGCAGTAGAGGAGGTCGAGGCAGTAGCAGTAAAAGCAGTAGTAGTAGCAGCAAGAGCCTTGGTGGGTAAGCTTGAAGGCTCTTCTCCACTTCTCACTTCCAATTCGAACTCGTAGGCCTTTAGATCTGCAAATAAGTCGTGCAGTTCCAATTTGTTCAAATCTTTGGATACTCTCATAACCATTGTTTTAACATCCCATTCTTTGGGTAAGGCTCTCATCACCTTGAGGGCTGTTTCTCTGTTGCTATGCTCTTTACCCAGAGCAGCTAGCTCATTGACCAAGCTACTGAATCTTTCATCAAACTCATTTAGAGTTTCACTAGCTCTCATTTTCAGGTTTTCAAACTTCTGCATTGCTACAGACAGTTTATTTTCTTTTGTTTGCTCATTTCCTTCACATATCTGGATGAGCTTTTCCCAAATATCCTTTGCAGTAGAGCACATTTTTATCTTGCTGAAAGTGTTCTTGTCAAGAGTTTTATACAGTATATCCTTCGCCACATTATCAAGATTGGCCTTCTTCTTATCTTCACTGGTCCATTCACTTCTTGCCTTTTCGACCATCTGTGGTGCACCGTCAGTAACAGCAACAGCTGTGTTAGGCTTTAAGATTTTCAGTCGACCATCTGTGATGACATACCACATGTCATCATCTTGTGCTGCAAGATGAGCTTGCATTCTTATCTTCCAGTCGTCAAAATCTTCCTTAGAGAACATAGGGATCTTGCTGAAGTGTGCCATTTGTTGTGGTTTTTCACAAACAAGAATAACCTGCTCTGATACCAATTGTTGAGGATCGAACTTGAGTTTATAGAGGGGGGGGGGTGAATAAACACTACTCGTTTTTCGTTCTGATGAGGTACTAAAATCCTGTTAAGGATAGTAGTTGATCTTGTGCGAATACTTTCACCTGATTACAGTAGAACGTGCGGAAACAATCTGATGAAGTAGTTGAAACAACAATAAAGCAGTAGACAGCAGTTGTTTATGGAAGTTCGAAGATAAACTCTTCTACGTCTCCCCTTCTTCTGTTTCCAGAAGGTATAACTAAAAGACTTTGGATATTACAGTACAACACTTGTACACACCCACTTCAGAAGGACTTACACCTCAGCCTACTGAAACTCTTAGTTTCTCAACTCACAAATATGCGAAACACAAAGTTCTGAAAAGACTCTTTTCAGATTACAGACTCTTCTGATAAAATATTAGTGCAGTAAAGATCGTGAAGAGTATAAGAATTAGTAGCACAAGATGATCTACAAAAGATCAGATATAAGCTATGAAGCGTGTGCTACTTTTCTTTGTGTTGAACTTTTAAGATGCTCAAGGAAAACTGATATTCGTTTGATAAGAGAGTAGCTTTGTTCCTTGAAAATGATATTATGCGAAGTGTCTCTTTAACAAGGATTTGATCCAAGTATATATAATCGACTGAGTTCAACGTTCACAATCAGAGAAGTCTTCAGATAACTGATACAATCAGCTTTATTACCGAAATGGGTTCCTGCAGAAAAGCTATAAAACAATCAGTCTTGTTTTATACTTAATTGGGTAATATGCATTAAATGACTCCGTATAGTATTTAATGCTGCAATTAATATTAGTACGAGGAACTCTTTAACGGCAACAATTAAGATAGCAACATTAGAAGACATTCTCTACTGGTTTGTATTGTTATCCTTTTTCTACTGGTTTAGTTTTACTAGAGCAGCAGCTACTGATAATCTATTCTGTTGTTCTGGTCTGCTGGTCTACTGGTTTTAGTTATCATCACCACAATAAAATTCATATCTAACAATGTATATGGTTGGGAGCCCATTTGGGGTATGATATCGTCTAATGTGTGATGAATCATTCTTAACGTTAAACATGAGGTCGCCTAAGGGGGTCGATTCTGACTTTTTGGATCATCATGGTGGCGAGTATAGGGAGTTTGGCTGGGACCTTGGCTCGGAAGGTCAGCTATGACATGCTTAATCGCCCTAATAATGAATGTTGGAAGGTCGATTGGGGCCTCGGTTGGGACCTCTGTAGTGTTCAAAAATTAGTACACGTAAATCACATACATATTTATAAAATTTAATTAATTAATTATTTAAATGGAGCATGTTAAATGCTTAAGTTATTTTAAATATTTACATGTTTATGTTTATGCAATTTAAAATTTTTTCTCAAGTTCTAGCTTTTCAGACTAATATTCGATGTCAGACTAGGGAAAGTGGACTAGACAAGATTAATGTACAAAAATTGAATGTTATATTTTATTTTAAGCCAAGAAAATTATTTATTTCAAATGATTTACGAATTTTAGTATTTTAAAGTTTAATTGAATTTATTTGGCGATTTTTAAGATCTTAAGCGTTTAAAATGTAATTTTTGAAAATCAAAGATTAATCCTTTAATTTGGAGAAAAATATTTTATAATGGTTTTATGCCATAATTAATTTATTTAATTATTATTTAAGTTGGTTTAGGATTTTAAGTATTTTATTTAACAATTTTCAAATAATAATAATATGAGATATTAATTTTTTAAATTGGGGAATAAATTTTTGTAAATTTGGCATTTAATCTTTGATATTTAAATTATTTATCTTGAATTTGTGTAATTATATATTAGTGAATTAATCTACCTGAAACACCTAATAATTGTTCCATTTAAATATTAAAAGAATCCTACCATACCATGTACATTCCACTTTGATAGACCGTTTGTAGTGGACAGTCATCCGACGAGCAATTACAAAAATGGTGATCGAGAGATGAGTCTATGGTCGTAAGCTTTATGCAGTGAGCGATGAGATTGTAAGATATAAACGAAGGATTTGGGTGCCCAGAGATGATTTGTTTCAATTCGAGGAGATATATTGTCAGAAGCGCATACAACACCATATTCCATTCATCCAAGAGGCACCAAGATGTATAAAGATTTGCAAATGCTTCATTGGTGGCATGGAATGAATCGAGACATTCGACGCTTTGTATCTGAATGTCTAACTTGTTAGCAGGTGAAAGCAGAGGATCTAATGCCATTTGGGTAATCGTTGATCGTCTTACCAAGTCGGCGCACTTCTTGCCGGTAAAAATGACCTTTTCCATGATGCAATTAGTGAGAGCTTTATAACCGGGAGATAGTCAGATTACACGGGATCTCAGTTGCCATCATATCTGACAGAGAACCGAGTTTCACGTCGTCTTTTTGGAAGAATTTGCATTCCGGAATTGGGACGAAGTCGCTATTCGGCACATCATTCCATCCTCAGACAGATGGTCAGTCCGAAAGGGTGATTAAGATTTAGATGACCTACTGCATGCATGTGTGATCGATTTCCATGGGAGTTGGGAATCAAAGTTACCGCTAGTAGAGTTCACCTGTAACAACAGCTTTCAGTAATCTATAAGTATGGCTCCCTACGAGGCACTATATGGAAGGAAATGCAGATCACCTATATTGGGAATAAGTCGGCGAGAGATTAGAGCTTGGTCCAGAGATTTTTCAACAGACTTGATAGGATCGGTTTGGGGGAAAATCGTTGAGCTACAATAGCTTGGTTCTTGAAATATTGAACACCGATGAATTAAATCGAGTTTGATTTTCAAACCAAGTGAAAGACACTCGAAATAATCTTTCATAGAAACCAATTAAATATTTTGTAAATCATTTAAAATATATTCAAGCTGAAAGAGTAAAAATAAGTATTTTATCAAAAACTTGGTATACAATATTTTAGTATTTGAAGAACACATAAAATGCTTTAACAAACATCTTTAAAACAATGGAGATGAAAGTAACTGCAATAAATAAATATATATAAATTTGTTTATGGATGTTCAGAAACTTTATACTCCTACTGCACCCCATCTTCAACTTGGGAAAGATTCACTAGAAGAATTTGATTTATACAACACCTTGTACAAACCCAATCCCGAAAGGTAGCACCCAAAACTCCTAGCACTCAAGCTTGCAGGCTGCACCTCACAATCATCGTATTGTTTAATGTCTCATATGCAAAGACTACAAACACATTGTTTTACGTTTTTCTGTGAAAACTCACTCATCTAATATTCGAAGTTAAACTCTCTTGTATATGTATGAGTGATTGTGTGAGGAATTTATCATTTATAGTGTTCATCTCAAATGTATCATCACACAAGGTCTTGTGCTCTCAAATAGCAGATTTTTTCATGCTAAGTGACTATGAATCCCCTTCAAAAGCTCTTGTTTGATCTTCAAGATGTTGTATTTATATGCTCCAATAATGATATGCACATCAAATACAAGAATATGATCATTTGGAAAGTTTCTGTATTGTTTCTTGAAATTGCCATAGTCAAATTTGCCTTGCCAGACATTTTCGTGAGCCTAAACTGATCAACTTTGGTCAACTGACCAACTGGTTCAGTTTCAGCTGGTCAACTGGTTCAGTTCAACTGGTAGGCTGCACAACTGGTTCAGTTTCAGCTGGTGTGCTGGTTAGCTACTAAAATAGTTCAGTTCAATTGGTCAGCTGCTCAACCGGTTCAGTTTCAGTTGGTGTGTTGAAATTCAGTTTGTGCATACTTAGATGCTTCATCATCATTTATCAACATCTTAAGCTTCGATTCAAACTTTAACTTCTGAAGATGATTTGTAGATCATCATCTTATATTTTCAACGTATACTGAATCACTTCATTTCAATACCCGAGCTGAGAGATATGACCAAAATACCGCAACTGTTCATACCCATTGATTGTTGTTTTTGTGCAATCAGTTTGGTCATTCAACGATCAGTTTGACCTAGATAACATCCTATGTCACCCAACTGACGTGATGTACGACTTGTTCCAAATTGAGTTTTCTGATTATTTATGTTGGCGTATTGTTATTTCAATCATCAAGCTGAGAGATATCATCAAAATACCTAAGCCCGTCATAAATTAAGTTTGGCTAAATCCAGTTTCAGTTTCCTTCTTGTCTTTTCAACTTCACACATGATTAAATATGTTAGAAACACAATAACAAATTGTGTTAACATCAAAATCAAGATTGGGAACATGAAATGTTCCAAGAAGACTGTAGACGTAGTAGTCAAAATCTGATACAGAATGAAAACTGCTCAGTCGTCAGAAGAGCTACGCTACCTCAAATTTGCCATAAGATGAGACCACGTCTTCATAAAAATAACACCTATGAAGAGTGTTATGAGGTTTGATAAGAATGGCAAGTTGAGTTCGAGATTCATAGGACCATTTGAGATTTTCGAGAAAGTGGGGACACTAGCCTATCGAGTAGCACTCCCGTCGAATCTGGCAGGTGTACGCAATGTGTTCCGCATTTCCATGCTAAGGAAGTATATGGCGAATCCTTCATATGTATTAAGCTTTGAACTGCTACAGCTATCACCGAACCTGTCATACAAGGAGAAGCCTATTCAAATTCTAGACCAATATGAGAGGAGATTACGAAACAAAGTTACCAAGTTGGTTAAGGTCAAGTGGCTGAACCATTGCGACGAAGAAGCTACTGAGGATTTGCTACCCAGAGTTGTTTGGTAAGCCTTAATTTAAGGGAGTGGGGGGTGGGGGGAGGGGACTATAGTGTTAAAAAACTAGTACACGTAAACTCCATGCATAATTATAATGATTTAAATGGTGCATTTTAAATGCTTAAATTATTTTAAATATATATATATATATATATATATATTTTTGTGTATACACTTTAAATGTTTTCTCAAGTTCTAGCTTAACAGACGAATATTCTATGTTGGACCGGGGAAAGGAGATCGTAAACGATTAAGGTACAAAAATTGAATGTTATATTTTATTTTAAGCAAGAGAATTATTTATTTCAAATGATTTACGAATTTTAGTATTTTAAAGTCTAATTTAATTTATTAGGCGATTTATAAGATTTTAAGAATTAAAAATGTTAATTTTGAAATCAAGGATTTAATCCTTTAGTTTGGAGTAAAATATATAATAATTATTTTTATACCATAATTAATTTAATTAATTTGTATTTAAGTTGGATTAAGATTTTAAGTATTTTATTTAACAATTTTCAAATAATAATAATATGAGATATTAATATTTTAAATTGGGGAATTAATTTTTGAAAATTTGGCACTTAATATTTGAGATTTAAATTAATTTTCTGGAGTTTTTTTAATTATCTATTAGTGAATTAATCTACCTAAAACACATAACCCTTGTTCCATTTAAATACTAGAAGAATCTATCATACCATATACACAAACCCACACATACACTCTTCTACACACTCAAAATACACACATAAAACCGTAAGTTTCTTTGTACAAAATGGACTAGTATTTTTGCTCTTTTCTTGGTTCTATCATCACTGATCACTCACCCACACATAGCACGGTTGGTTCACGCCATTTTCAAGCAATAAAAACAACCGAAACATTGCTCTGATCGGTCACCATTTTCCCCACGACAATATTCAACGGTTCGAGCATTTAAAAACACAAAGGCATGTATTAATCCTTTCTTGACGTATCAATCTTGTCATATTATGTATTTTGATATAAATCATGCATGAAAATTCATTGGTTATATGCAAATTTGGGTTCAAAACAATTTGAAACCGTTTCCAAAAACTTGAAGCATGAACTCACATATTCTTCCAAAAATTATGGTGTGCTTTGTCTAAGCTCCTGGGACATTGCTTCTTGTTATGGTTAAGCTTTTAGGGTGTCTTAGGTTCATATGGTGACCCTAGTTAAGGTGGTTCACGACTGGGTTGGCTAGAGAAAGCGCTAAAGCT
The DNA here is from genome assembly GCF_022965805.1 of Primulina eburnea. NCBI lineage: Eukaryota > Viridiplantae > Streptophyta > Magnoliopsida > Lamiales > Gesneriaceae > Primulina > Primulina eburnea. The sequence goes on along the minus strand of NC_133103.1, from coordinate 39,149,810 downwards.
AGAAACGCATGGCTTCCCAGAAGCGGGTCTCGTGGAAGGGCTGTAGGTGCTTCGGCCTTATGGTTTCAGTCAGAGGCTAGGTTGGGGTTCTTAGCTATGGTCTAGGCAGTCTCCAAAGGTCCTAGGTCTAGGATGATCCTAGTTAAGAGGTTAGGGGTCTGGTTGGCTAGGGAAAACGGCTGGAACACAAAAGTGAAAGCTGCGGAGATGGGGTCTCATGAAGGATCTGCCATAGTTTTGGCTTGTACTGCAGGTCTGGGCTGGACCAGGTCTCATGCGATGTTTAAGGGTCGAGTCTAGTGTTTGGTTCGGGTCCGATTCGAGTTGGTTTAGGCGTGGAGTTGTGAGAAGCGTATTCGGGTCATAGTGCATCTCTTGGGCTGTGTTCTCGTTTTTAAGTGGTTAAATCATGGTTCGGGGATAGTTTAGGCTCTTGGACAGTAGGTTAGGATGTTAGCTAAGTATGATTCTAGTCTCGAGTCGTTCGGTAAGTTGTAAGCTATTTTAATTAATTTGGGAATCGTACGTGTCCGAGTGAATGTTCGGGGCTATGTTTGGTTAGTTAAATATTGAGGTTTTGGCAGCATGTCCAGGGCGATCTAACGAAGTACACGATGTTCGTAAATGCAAAATAATTATTTTTGAGCTATGCGATTTGTCTTTTGGCCGAATTATGTTCAAATTTGGAAGGAAAAGAACGTGTCCGGGGACCTCTCTAACGTCGTCTGAGGATTATGTTATGTTAAGGAGTGGACATCAAATCTAAGGGCCATGGTGATCCTTGTCGGTCCAGTACTGCGGTTTAGTATGATCAAAAGATTTATGTGTATGGGCCACACTTGTATTAAACAGAACTCTACGCAAACTCATTTATGTGTCAGATTATGCATGACAAGTATGAAAATATGAATTTATGATTTTTATGAAATTTGTTATGCAAGGAAGTAGCGTTATACATATTTATGCTTATAATATTTTATGTACGAGCTAAGTTTAAATTGCATGGCTTTTTACTACATATTATTCGCTATTTAAGATTTATTCATGCTGAGTCATTAGACTCACTAGACTTGATCGATGCAGATGATGTAGTTGAGGAGGCTGGAGGTGGTGACCAGTAAGCAGGCTCAAGCCAGTGGCAGTGCAAACCTGAAGACCTTGTCGTTTAATTTATATTACTATGCACGTTTTAAACTATTTAATCTGACTTTTTATTTATTATTATTGGTGGGAAGAAACATGAATTCATGGTTTTATTAGATTATTTTTAAAATTAAATTAGTAGTTTATGGATTTTGGGATTTATTGGATGTTGGTGATTTATTTTAAATGATAGAATTTTAATATTAATTTTATTTTTGTATGGATGGTTACCGTTATTTATAGTATGGATGGTTACCGTTATACCGTTATTTATAGTATGGATGGTTACCGTTATTTATAATACAAGTTATAGTTATAATAAATTATTTAATGAGAAATTTAAATTTTCTGCAAATATTAAAGTATTAGTATTTTAATACACGGTTCGTCGCCACCTCGGCTCACGAGGTCGGTCGAAACATGTTAAATCAATGTAACTTTATATTTAAGCAGTCTGCTAGGATGAGTTCCCAAATGACCTCCCGAGGAAACCTGGTGACCGGGACCAAACCCGAGCCGAGGTTAGGCTTCGTATGACCTCTCGGTGAGATGAGTTGAGGATGATCTCCTAAAGGATGGGCTCCTAACGAATGAGCTCCCAGGGGACGAGCTCTTGGGTGAGCGAGCTCTGGGATGGATGAGTTCCCGAAGGGAACTTGGGAAATTTTGCCCGAGGTGCGGATGTCCTTATCTGGATTTTAGTGATTGAGCTGATCTCATTCCCTGGGGAGTCACAAGTCCCCTTTCCATGTCGAGCTGACGTCGAAGATATGAAGTTCATGTGATGAAATCTTCGACAATTTAGATGAGTTGATGTGAGTGATGAGATTGCTGACCTAAATTTGAAGCGTCACTAATCATTACTCCCCTAATGGTCATTCGTTCTGTTGGCTAAGAATCAATGGTCAGATCTTGTTCAGGTCCCTCTATAAATACTTTCCTTGGACCCCTCAAACATTATTTAAATTTCGATTCTTTTTTCACATGACCTCCGACCTTAGAATTTTGATTCCTTTCTAGCTCTTAACTTCGGACTTTTCTGTCTTTACTTATGTATCCCAATAGATCCTCCCATTCGACTTCTGATGAGTTCTTTTGCGAGGTGGATCATTATGATTCCCACGCTGATTTTCTTGTTGGGTCGGGTGGATAGCCTGAGACTAAAGAGCTCAGTTCCCGTCCCTCTCCTGGTAATGATGGCCAAGTCCAGTACCAACTCGAATTTTATCAAGCCGAAGAGCCAGTTAGAACAGGTGATCCGTGGTACGAGATCTACCTTCGTGGTTGGATCCCTTAACTTCCTTGATGAGGTTTTGAGGGTTGCATGGATAAGTTCAAACTTGAGGAGTATAGCCCGGAGAGGATCTTAGCGGATTTCCTTAGCATAAGAAAGATCTTAGATGACTTCCCATTGGATAGGTAAAAGATTGTAAAAGGTTTCTTTTCATCTGTCATTTTTTGTACCGAGATCATGGAGGGTGAAATTTTGCCTCATGTTTTACTCAAACTCATGCTTGATTGTTATTTCTGAGCTTATGAACGAGATAAGCCAGGCTTGGGGAGTTCGACCAAGCACTTAAATAATAACCAAATAAAGGTCATCTTGAGAGGCCGGTCAGTCTCTGGAAGCTCATCCAAACACCTAAACAAAAATCAAATAAAGGTTATCCTGAGAGAGGTCAGACACTTAAATAATTAATTACCAAATAAAAGTCAACTCGAGAGAGGTCGGACGGGCTCTGAGAGCTCAACGAAGCTGTAAAACCCGAAAATCAGATTATGTATAAGCCATGCATAATTTCTATTATTTAAATTAAAAATGAATATTTTACATATATATGAAGTGTTTTAATTACTTTACAAGTAGATGTTTAGTTTTATCTTTTTAGGATAAATACGCGAGGTCGGACCGGAGTTTGGAGATTTGAGATAAGATTAATCATAAGAAAATATTCCTAAATTTAATTTAAGGCAAAGAATAATTTAATTTAAAGAAATAAAATGTTTAAGAATTTATTTAATTAATTAGAGCTAAGTTGGTAAATAAATTCTTTTAGATTCAATATTTAATTAAAGCTTAATTTAAAATATGTAAATGGGGGATGAATTAATCTAGGTATAAAATAGTCAAGAAATTAAACTGTAGTAGCCCGAATTCCAAATTGGGTAATTAACGGATTAATGGTGATTAAGAAGGTTTAATGTGTAATTTTGACCGAGTCATGATCGGACGGACCGAAGATGGTTCGGAAGCACCGAAGAGTTCGGAAGGTCCGAAGTGAGTTCGTTGGATCCGATCATGAGGTGTCAAGAGCAGCTGGACACGTGCATGTTCGGACGGTCCGAAGTGTATGATCGGAGGATCCGATCATGAGCTGTCAAGAGCCGATGGACACGTAAGAGTTCGGACGTTCCGAAGAGGGTTCGGACGATCCGAACATGGCCTATAAATAGTGGTCGGATTTCCTCATTTTGACTCGCCAATTCAGAGAATTCCATAGCATTTCAGTCGTTTCTGACAAGTTCTAGTCTTGTTCTGAGATTTGGGCACTAGCGGGGAGCTGCTGGTCTTGTAGCAGAGCTGTGCTCTAGTTGGGAGCTAGCGGCATCAGCGGGCTAGCGACGGACGAAGGTTTGGAATTTTATCAGTATTTATCTCAGGATTATCTAGTTAAGTCTGGTAGATAAGTTTAGTGATGGTTTTCACTTGATGAATAGGCTTGGTTTAGACCTGTTGTCTGGTTGTTCCAGTGGATTAGGATTGCTGTGATAGAGGTACGAAAGTACTATCCGAGATATCCTGGTTGAGTATACATTCTTATATGTGTTGCATGATTATGTGGTGCATTGATATATGTCATATGATGCATGCTATTATGTCACGTTTATTACTGCACGTTGCATTTCATGTTGAGCCGTATTCTCCTTTGAGATAGCCTTTACTGTTGAGCTGTATCTCTTTCGAGATAAGCTATATCTTGGGGCCGCTCAGCCCTGTCTTGTGGACGCATGGACACCGAGAGTACACAGTGGCCGACGGGTCGGGAGGGCTTCGGTGGTCCGGGACATTTTAGGTCCACGTCTGTCTTGTAGTGGATGCAGTGACCCAGAGGTGTACCGCGCGGCACTATCCACTTGGCGCCTCTAGACTGAGCATTGTTGAGATCCTTTCCTTTGTGACTCCTGTTTCTTGACTACCCCGGTATCATGATCATAGCATGTGCATTTCATATAGGTCTGTATACTCATACTTTTGTACTGGGCGTTCTTATCGCTCACGTCCTCGGTTTTGTTTATTCTTGGACACCCCATTCCCTCGGGGCAGGCCTCAGGTTGGACAGCTCAGGAGGAGCAGGAGGAGGACGTTGAGTAGCTGGTTGGTTTAGTTTATCGGTATTGTTTTGATTCGATATGGTTGTATTGGGTATTTTTATTTTGAGTTATTCTAGACTTCGATTGGGTTGTATAACCATTATTGTTGTTGACTTTTCCGCTGTTATCTCTGATTATTGTTAATTAGGTTAATTGCATGCTTAGTTTTTGATTAGTAGGTGATTCTGGAACGGGTCACTACATTTATGGTATCAGAGCATGCATGCGATTTTGGGATATAGATTTCTGTTTTGGGATTTCCGTTGACCAATTTTACTAGTTTCCCCATTCTTTGTTGTAGCAATGGCTGACCACTTTGGTGATGAGAGTAGTCAGGGAAGTGTAGGTCGTTGGGGTGACCAGGACGATTTGTTAAGCGTCATAAGTTACCGCATGTTTCTCTAGACGTCATTCTTTCTGTTTCTACTCCGATGGGTCATTCGGTTTTAGCCAAGCGTCTAGTGATGGGTTGTCCCTTAGATTTGGAGGGTAATGATGTTGTTATTTTCGTTTTGTTCATTCTCTAAGCTTGATTTCGAGGACGAAATCGTTTTTAAGGGGGGGAGAATGTAGTAGCCCGAATTCCAAATTGGGTAATTAACGGATTAATGGTGATTAAGAAGGTTTAATGTGTAATTTTGACCGAGTCATGATCGGACGGACCGAAGATGGTTCGGAAGCACCGAAGAGTTCGGAAGGTCCGAAGTGAGTTCGTTGGATCCGATCATGAGGTGTCAAGAGCAGCTGGACACGTGCATGTTCGGACGGTCCGAAGTGTATGATCGGAGGATCCGATCATGAGCTGTCAAGAGCCGATGGACACGTAAGAGTTCGGACGTTCCGAAGAGGGTTCGGACGATCCGAACATGGCCTATAAATAGTGGTCGGATTTCCTCATTTTGACTCGCCAATTCAGAGAATTCCATAGCATTTCAGTCGTTTCTGACAAGTTCTAGTCTTGTTCTGAGATTTGGGCACTAGCGGGGAGCTGCTGGTCTTGTAGCAGAGCTGTGCTCTAGTTGGGAGCTAGCGGCATCAGCGGGCTAGCGACGGACGAAGGTTTGGAATTTTATCAGTATTTATCTCAGGATTATCTAGTTAAGTCTGGTAGATAAGTTTAGTGATGGTTTTCACTTGATGAATAGGCTTGGTTTAGACCTGTTGTCTGGTTGTTCCAGTGGATTAGGATTGCTGTGATAGAGGTACGAAAGTACTATCCGAGATATCCTGGTTGAGTATACATTCTTATATGTGTTGCATGATTATGTGGTGCATTGATATATGTCATATGATGCATGCTATTATGTCACGTTTATTACTGCACGTTGCATTTCATGTTGAGCCGTATTCTCCTTTGAGATAGCCTTTACTGTTGAGCTGTATCTCTTTCGAGATAAGCTATATCTTGGGGCCGCTCAGCCCTGTCTTGTGGACGCATGGACACCGAGAGTACACAGTGGCCGACGGGTCGGGAGGGCTTCGGTGGTCCGGGACATTTTAGGTCCACGTCTGTCTTGTAGTGGATGCAGTGACCCAGAGGTGTACCGCGCGGCACTATCCACTTGGCGCCTCTAGACTGAGCATTGTTGAGATCCTTTCCTTTGTGACTCCTGTTTCTTGACTACCCCGGTATCATGATCATAGCATGTGCATTTCATATAGGTCTGTATACTCATACTTTTGTACTGGGCGTTCTTATCGCTCACGTCCTCGGTTTTGTTTATTCTTGGACACCCCATTCCCTCGGGGCAGGCCTCAGGTTGGACAGCTCAGGAGGAGCAGGAGGAGGACGTTGAGTAGCTGGTTGGTTTAGTTTATCGGTATTGTTTTGATTCGATATGGTTGTATTGGGTATTTTTATTTTGAGTTATTCTAGACTTCGATTGGGTTGTATAACCATTATTGTTGTTGACTTTTCCGCTGTTATCTCTGATTATTGTTAATTAGGTTAATTGCATGCTTAGTTTTTGATTAGTAGGTGATTCTGGAACGGGTCACTACATAAACATAGCATTTAAATACTTGAATTTGAGGTCAAGCATGCCATGAAAAATTCTAAGCAAGATTCTAAACTAAATTAATTTGTTAATACATTAAAATAAATAATGAGTGTATTAAACATTAAGAAGTTAAAATATAAGCCTTAAAAAATATTATACCATGTCAAAAGCTAGTAATTATTTCGGCCAAGTCATTTTGTAGGAGTGATAACTCCTCATTCAATTCCCCTCAATGACCTTCACAATGAATGCAATTCCTCACATTTAAATTCAATAGTTATTATTAAATTCAATACTATGATACACATTAATCTTACTCAAGCCACTACCCTAGCAAACCAACGTGCTTATGCAGTAAAAATAGGAATAGAACCATCGACTAACATAGGAATGAGAAGCAATTCATAAGCTATTCAACTTCTTGCACTTGTAACTCTCCACTAAATGCACTTCAAGACCCCTTTAACACCTCCTATATCATACACCTCCATCCCTAACATCAACTACACCCTTACATTCGAAATCACCAGAAAGAAACAGCAGCTTAATCGTGTAAGAACAGCACAAGAACAAGAAAGGAAATCCAACTCGGTTCCATCGCGTCGTGTCGTCGTATTGATTTGTTTTCTTCAAAACAAATTCCAGGCATGTATATATTATTCTTTTGCTCTACAATCAAGTTATATTAGCTATTTTAAATCAATATATGTCCATAAATCAAGTGACAAAACCATTTTTGACAGCAACACTTTCGGAAAAAAATCTGTACAGCACCTAGGCATTTGGGTTGTGCTTCACGGTTGCTGTAATCTTGTTGGTTTCGGGAGTGTTTCGTTTCCAGGCAACCAAGTCTGCTGTTAGACATGAATTAGAATGTGTTAGGATGTTATTGGTCCGTTGGTTTGCACCCACACACTCACAAATAAAGGAATGACAGCAACATTTTAAAAACTACAGATTTGAGATTCGTTTTTGGTTCTTGGGTGGTTAAGGGAAGTATTCGAATCTTGGTTGTCCCAAGGACTGTAGCCACGGTTAGAACCCTCCCTTATCATGTCTAGGACGTGACCAATGTGTCCTTTCCAAGCTTTGTACACGGATCCTTCAGAATTTCACAACAACAACCCAAATGCATTTCGGTTTCTTCAAATTCTGTGTATATGCCCTATCGGTTTTTGGATATTGTGTGGATTATGGTTGGCTCCTAACCTGTAGCCATGGTTCATACAACACTTCATCATGTCTAGATCAAGCCATGGTTGATGAAATGGCCACTGGAACGACCCACGACAGTAAAACAACTCAATTCATTTCATTGCACAGATTTGGTGCACTCGGTTGATACCTTCGGTTGTCTTAGGTAATGGCGTGGGTTGTGGTTGGCTTTTAGCCCTTAGCCATGGTCCAAGCTATGCCTTAGAATGTTGGTAAGAGTCTCTGGTTGGTGTTTCAAGCCAATAGTCATGAAATTTCGAATTTTTCCCCTCACACGCGCAATAGCAGCTGCTGTAAATTCTGTTTGTGACAGCAACTTTGAGTTCGGTTTCAGGAGGTGGGTTGAGTTATTGGTTGGTTTTTAGCCCATGGCCTTGGACTGGAAAGTACCTCAATGTGTTAGGAAATTCTTGTTTTTGGCCGTTCGTGATTTGGTCGAGTTTAGAGGTCGTACGAGAATTTACGGCGAAAGGTGTCAAAATGACTCTCGAAAAAACGTTTTATGTTTTTGGATTCCTTTCACCTATTTTCGTGTTTTACAGTTATTATGCATATTTTTCACTATGTTTGGGGTATTTTTAATCATGGTTAAACGTCGGTTTAAGATTGGTTCGGGTTGGTACGAAGCCATGGTTAAAAATCAATTTGTTGGTCTGAATCGTCTCGTTTTTGGTTCTATTGTTATATTTTTGACAAGTTAAGATTTATTGCATGTGTCACATATTAGAAGTAAGTCGCAGCAAGCCTGAGAACGATTCAACTCATCCAGTAAAAATAAGTTATAATTATATTACGTGCATAAAAATATAAAATGTTTATTTTTGAGATATATGCTATATGTCTTGTGGCCACCTTATGCTTATGGGTTTGGAAGTCGGTAGGAACAACCGAGGAACTCTCCACCCGGTGACTTACTACTGGTTTATGATTATGTATGGGTACGGACATCCAGTCCAAGGGCTGTGATTGATCTCTACCGCCCAGTATACTGTGGTTTAGTCTGATCAGGCGCTTACGCTATGTTATGGGGCACTAGCTTAGAAATATTATCTCTACCAAAAAAATTATGATATGTTATGACAGAGCTCTATTGAGCAAAGTTTTTACGTATGAATTTTCAGATAGGCATGTAGTTATAATAATTAATGATACGATTTTCACCGTACGCTCTACCATACTTTATTTTTATGATGCATGCGATTTTATGATATATTTACTTGTTATTCACGATATATACATGTTGAGTCTTTAGACTCACTAGACTTGATTGTTGTAGGTATTGATGAGGTCGAGACCGCGGACGGAAACTAGTGAGCGATCTTGGGACAACAGTAGTAAACCCGAGGACCTCATGATTTAATTTATGAACCTTTTATTATTCAAACTCAGTTTTAATACGTTGGATTATTTTTAAGTTGATGTTTACGTTGAATTATTTGTAAATTGTTGGTTGAAAGCAATATTTGCTTCCGCTGTTATTTCAAAGTTAAAAATTATTTACATGTTTATTTTAATTAAATGAGACAAGATAATTATTTATTTAGAAAATTTTTAATAATTCCGTAAAATTATGAATTCAAAATACGGGCCTTGACAGTTGGTATCAGAGCCTATGATCTTGTAAAGGGTTGTACTACTACTGACCTCAAGAAGCTCATGAAGTCACGTCTTCGGTCGTTAAGTTTACATTTACGCATTTTATTTAAAGCATGAATTATTTTAACATCATGTTTTCTTGAAATGTTTTACGTTCAGATTTTTAATTATTTCAATATTTATTTAAATTTAAGATAAATTATGGAATTATGCATGTTGTTTACGTATGGGCTATATATGGAACAGTATGCCTCCCAGACGCCAGGTTGGACGCCCGAGGGGTGGTGGTGAGCACCGTCATGAGGACGGTGAGGATCAGAGGCAAGAGAGACAAGGACCTCCACCCCATCCACCAGACATGAACGCACAGATGTTAGCTGAGATGACTCAGTTCTTCGCACAGTTTGCGGGGAACAATGCAGTGGGAGCTAGACAGGCGGGGCCGGAGGCTATCTATGAGCGGTTCATGAAGATGCGACCAAAGGAATTCTTAGGGACATCCGATCCTATGGCAGCCGAGGGTTGGATTAAGTCTCTTGAGGTTATTTTTGAGTTTATGGGGCTTGAAGATGGAGATAGGGTTCGATGTGCGATCTACCTGTTCGGAGGAGACGTTCGCCTATGGTGGGAAGGAGCATCAGTGGCTTTGGATTTGACTACTTTGAGCTGGGAGCCCTTCACAGAGGTATTCTATTCTAAATATTTTACTGAGGAGGTGCGTTCGAGGTTGACCACGGAGTTCATGACCCTGAGTCAGGGAGACTTGACTGTTACGGAGTTCATCCGTAAGTTCGAGAGGGGATGTCACTTTGTACCCCTAATTGCTAATGATACTGGAGCTAAATTGAGGCATTTTCTGAATGGTCTACGGCCGATCATACGCCGTGATGTTAGGGTGGCTGGCCCTACTACCTATGATGTTGCTGTTTCCAGAGCTCTAGCGGCAAAGCAAGACCAGAATGATATTGAGCACGATCGCCTTGGAAAACAACCATTTCAGGCACCACACCGTCCTCCTCAGTCACAGCATCAGAATAAGAGACCTTTCCACGGTCCATCCAAGAACAGAGGGCTGCAGCGGCAACCGCAGGGACGAGCAGTCCCGAGGACAGTGGAGTATCCAGTCTGTGCCAGGTGCTCACGTGGTCATGCTGGGCCATGTATGTATGGTTCGGGAAAGTGTTACAAATGTGGTAGTACTGACCACATATTGAAGAATTGCCCACAGAAGAATCTGCCTACCCAAGGCAGAGTTTTTGCTCTCCATGCCGCGGAGACTAACCCGGAGACGATGCTCATGACAGGTATCCTAAATCTGTAAGGTGTATTTGAAGTTTAATATTTTGGGTTAAGATTTTGAACTTAGAAATTTATGATAGGATTGCATGTTCTAATCAGTGTTATTTACGGGAATTTAGGTTAGAAGAACTTTGACCTTTGCATGTCTATAAGCATAATCCTTGTAAAACTATTGGGTTTAGCATAATATTCCAATCTTTCAGGGAGAATCTTATAGCCGGTTCAGCTACGAAAGCCTTGATAGATTCAGGGGCTACTCATTCGTTCATTTCAGAAACCTTTGCAAATTCTCTCAAGATCAAATCAATTGGGCTAGACATAGCGTATACCGTAACATTGCCTTCTGGAGAGGAGATGACAGCCACTAATGTGATCCGAGATATAGACCTTGAACATCATGGTAATCTTGTGTATGCGGATCTTATCGTTCTGCCGATGCCAGAATTTGATATCATTTTAGGGATGGACTGGCTATTGAGGAACAGAGTTTTGATTGACTTCCAGCAGAGATCTGTTCTCGTCCGACCGCCGGGGATGGAACAATTTTTATTCGAGCCAGACAGGTATTTTAATTTACCGCGTATTATATCTTGTGTCCAGGCTAGGAAGCTCATTCGTAGAGGGTGCCGAGCATTTTTAGCTACTCTTGTATCCGTTCCCGAGACGCCCAAACAGTCAGCATCCAATGTTCCAGTTGTCCGGGATTTTCTAGACGTTTTTCCTAATGACGTCTCTGGATTACCACCTGTGCGAGAGGTGGAATTTTCTATTGAGCTTATGCCCGGTACGGCACCGATCTCAAAGGCGCCGTACAGATTAGCACCGACGGAGATGGCAGAACTCAAGAAACAGATTCAGGAACTTCTTGACAAGGAGTTCATTCGCCCGAGCTTTTCGCCATGGAGCGCACCGGTATTGTTTGTGAAGAAAAATGATGGTTCTATGAGGCTCTGCATTGGTTACCGAGAGTTGAACAACATTACAGTGAAGAACAAATACCCACTCCCGAGGATAGAGGATTTATTTGATCAATTGGAGGGAGCTTTAGTATTCTCCAAGATTGATCTGCGTTCTGGTTATCATCAGCTGAGAGTGAAAGACGCCAACGTTCTCAAGACTGCTTTCTGGACTCGTTATGGCCACTTTGAGTTTCTTGTGATGCCGTTCGGTTTGACGAATGCGCCAGCGATCTTCATGGATCTCATGAATTGCGTATTCCAGCCGTATCTTGATCAGTTCGTGATAGTATTCATAGATGATATCCTCATCTACTCAAAGAATCAAGAATGTGTTAGGATGTTATTGGTCAGTTGGTTTGCACCTACACACTCACAAATAAAGGAATGATAGCAACATTTTCAAAACTACAGATTTGAGCTTCGTTTTTGGTTCTTGGGTGGTTAAGGGAAGTATTCGAATCTTGGTTGTCCCAGGGACTGTAGCCACGGTTAGAACCCTCCCTTAACATGTCTAGGACATGACCAATGTGTCCTTTCCAAGCTTGGTACATGGATCATTCAGAATTTCACAACAAAAACACAAATGCATTTCGGTTTCTTCAAATTCTGTGTATATGCCCTTTCGGTTTTTGGATGTTTTGTGGATTATGGTTGGCTCCTATCCTGTAGCCATGGTTTATACAATACTTCATCATGTCTAGATTGAGCCATGGGTGATGAAATGGCCACTGGAGCGACCCACGACAGTAAAACAACTCAATTCATTTCATTGCACAGATTTGGTGCACTCGGTTGATACCTTCGGTTGTCTTAGGTAATGGCGTGGGTTGTGGTTGGCTTTTAGCCCTTAGCCATGGTCCAAGACATGCCTTAGAATGTTGGTAAGAGTATTTGGTTGGTGGTTCAAGCCAATAGTCATGAAATTTTGAATTTTTCCCCTCACACGTGCAATAGCAGATGCTGTAAATTCTGTTGGTGACAGCAACTTTGAGCTCGGTTTCAGGAGGTGGGTTGAGTTCTTGATTGGCTTTTAGCCCATGGCCTTGGACTGGACAGTACCTCAATAAGTTAGGAAAGTCGTGTTTTTGGCCGTTCGTGATTTGGTTGAGTTTAGAGGTCGTACGAGAATTTACGGCGAAAGGTGCCAAAATGACTCTCGAAAGAGCGTTTTATGTTTTTGGATTCCTTTCACCTATTTTCGTGTTTTACAGTTATTATGCATATTTTTCAGTATGTTTGGGGTATTTTTAATCATGGTTAAACGTCGGTTTAAGGTTGGTTCGGGTTGGTACGAAGCCATGGTTAAAAATCAAGTTGTTGGTCCGAATCGTCTCGTTTTTGGTTCTATTGTTATATTTTTGACAAGTTAAGATTTATTGCATGTGTCACATATTAGAAGTAAGTCGCAGCAAGCCTGGGAACGATTCAACTCATCCGGTAAAAATAAGGTTATAATTATATAACGTGCATAAAAATATAAAATGTTTATTTTTGAGATATATGCTATATGTCTTGTGGCCACCTTATGCTTATGGGTTTGGAAGTCGGTAGGAACAACCGAGGACCTCTCCCCCCGGTGACTTACGACCGGTTTATGATTATGTATGGGTACGGACATCCAGTCCAAGGGCTGTGATTGAACTCTACCGCCCAGTATACTGTGGTTTAGTCTGATCAGGCGCTTACGCTATGTTATGGGCCACTAGCTTAGAAACATGATCTCTACCAGAAAAATTATGATATGTTATGACAGAGCTCTATTGAGCAAAGTTTTTACGTATGAATTTTCAGATATGCACGTAGTTATAATTATTAATGATACGATTTTCACCGTACGCTCTACGATACTTTATTTTTATGATGCATGCGATTTTATGATATATTTACTTGTTATTCACGATATATACATGTTGAGTCTTTAGACTCACTAGACTTGATTGTTGTAGGTATTGATGAGGTCGAGACCGCGGACGGAGACCAGTGAGCGATCTTGGGACAACAGTAGTAAACCCGAGGACCTCATGATTTAATTTATGCACCTTTTATTAATCAAACTCAGTTTTAATATGATAGATTATTTTTAAGTTGATGTTTACGTTGAATTATTTTTAAATTGTTGGTTGAAAGCAATATTTACTTCCGCTGTTATTTTAAAGTTATAAATTATTTACATGTTTATTTTAATTAAATGAGACAAGATAATTATTTATTTACAAATTTTTTAATAATTTCGCAAAATTATGAATACAAAATACGGGCCTTGACAGAAGCACTTAAATAATAACCAAATAAAGGCCATCATGAGTGGTCTGCCAGCCTATGGGAGCTCAACCAAGCACTTAAATAATAATTAAATAAATGTCATCCTGAGATAGGTTGCACAGGTTTTGGGAGCTTGATCGACACTTAAATAAATATCAAAATAAAGGTAATCTTGAATACAAGTTGTTCTCGAATACAATGAATTAAAAAAGAATTCTTAGCACTTAATTATCCTCATGATCATACACAATACATTGTAAAGTTGTGTATGATTAGTTTTTCTTGAACTTGTAAGTTTGAAATAAAAAAAATTTTGTATAACTTTTGTTATTTTAACTTCATGTTTTTTTAACTTGTTCTCTCTTGTAGGACCGAGAGCTTGCCGCTTTACGAAAATCTATAGCTGGTGGTAATGGTGCAACTCAAATCTTTTAAACAGCGCAGCAACTCAAGCACCACGGTTCGATCGCTCTACCAAGCATGGACAATTATTGCATCCAACAATCTCCCTTCTTATAATTGCACTCCTTGCAATCAATGCGAATCGAACACATGACCTTGACTCTGATACCACTTGATAGGATCGATTAACTGGTAAAAGAGTGTTTAGAAGGGGGGTTGAATAAAAACTCGCGATTTTTTCAATCTTTTCGAATGATGAGTCAGTTTCGTGACAAACTGAAACTCGGAATCATCTCAGTCGATATCAATCAATTAACAATAATGTGTGAAAATAAATTTACTGATAGATAGAATAAAACTGAAATAAGAACACACAAGATTTATGGATGTTCGGAGATTTTAAACACTCCTACGTCATCCCTTCTATCACAAGGATATGATATCTACTAAAAGACTTTGATCAATAAAAACTTTTGTACAGACCCACTTCAGTTTGGAATTAACAATGCCAAAACTGAAACTCTTAGTTTACAAAATATTTCACAGTACTCAACTGGACTTAGCACAACTGATCTCTTTTAAGATCGAATTTACAACAAGATGATTTCTGTTAGTAAGCTCGAAAAATATCCTAGAATGCTACGAATAAATCTGATAAGTGTGAGCTTCTAATTCTTTTGAATGAAATTTCAGCAGAGTAACAACATAATTGATAGTGTAGTGAATTGTTGATTGTCCGGGGGTTTGTTTAAATTGCCCTTCTCTGTTATTTATAGGTGATAAGTGCAATTTATTGTACTTTTATTACTTGTTTTTAACTTGAAATTTTGTTATTCTTGAGCAGGTTTTATGTGATTTGTTGTTGTTTTTGTTGTAGTTTGGAAGCTTAGAATGAGAATTTGGAGTAGTAAAGTGTTGAATTGGAAAGTGCAAAAGATAAAATGGCCGAAGAATGACCGCACCCACGGTAGCATATGGACCGCACCTGCGGTCCCTAAATTTAGAAATTAAAAGATTCTGCCGAAGCCTTACCGCACCCGCTGTCCCTGTCTTACCGCACCCGCGGTCTTTGTAGTTAGAAAATGAAAGGTACTCCGAAACAGCCCCGCACCCGCGGTCTGTGTTGTACCGCACCCACGGTCCTTCGCAAAACAGAGTCCGAAAAATCTGTAACTTTGTGGACTTCGAATAAAAGAAGAGGAAAATGGTGTGCTGCGTGGAAAAGCTTGTCTGGACTATAAAAGGCTTCTATTATTCACCATCTAGGGTATTGGGGAGCAAAGGAAAGGAGAGGAGGCTAAGAAGAAAGGATTGAAGGTCAAGTTCATCATCCTTAGGAAATCTTTTGCACACTTCTGGACAGAAATTTCATTGCACTCCGAATCTCTTGTTCTAAGTTCTTCTTTCTTTATTTTTATTTGATATGTCTTGTTTAAGATTCATGTGTTGTTGTGTTATTTTTATTATGAACTAATTCTTATTTCTAGAGGAATGATGGAACAAAACTAGACACCATGTGTTGGGATTTATGAATTATGCTATATAAGTTTTCCTTATTGTTCATTTGTATTTTTCCAATCTTAATGCTTTCATTTTATTGGCCATATCTTGAATGATTCTTATGTTTATAATTTATCACTTGGAAAAGGGAATTTATAAACAAGAAAGGGAAAAATACATCGATGGTATTTATATAGTTCGGGAGGACATATATTGCTATTGAAGCCATTAAAAGAAGTTATTGCTTATTGAGTTATTTAATTATAGATTGTTGACGTGGAAGTTACAATCCTTTGTTAGATAATTAGTATCTACTTACCACTCGGGAGAGGGAGTAGATAATTTAGAATTCTTGGCTAATGTATAATAAGGACATTTATAATATAGCTACACAAAATAACACATGGTGGATAGTTGCGTGAAATCGGACCTCTAGATCTTTTATTCCATAGTTATTTGTTATAAAAAGTTTGGTGTTATAATATAATTAAATTTATTTTCAATCTAGTTATTGGTGCAAACAAATCTGTCAATTGATTTTTCTAAATAAAATTGAGACTATTTTAATTGCAAGCATTAATATACATTTAAATACATACTCCTCGTGATCGACACTTGTACTCGAAAATACATTTTATTACAACTTGACGTTGTGCACTTGCAAGCAATTAATATAACACGCAACAAGTTTTTGGCGCCATTGCCGTGGAGTGTCTATTTTAAATTTATATTAGTATTGTTACCAATTAGTCTTTATTTTACTTTAGAGCTGTTTTTATTGTAATACATTAAACATTGATTTGTGTCTTATCTTTGTTTGACAGTGCATGCGAAGATCGCAAAATCTTGACTTGCTTATCTTTGATCCTGAAATAAGGCAAGAAGAGAAGAGATTCGAGCAATGGCTGAAAACAGAGATAATGAAAATCCACCCCCAGCAATACCCATCAGAGATCATTTTAGGCCGGTACTGAATGCTCATTACTCGGGCATAGCACGAGGGACTATTAATGCAAACAACTTTGAGCTTAAGCCAGCATTGATAAATATGGTTCAACAGAATCAGTTTGGGGGAGCCGTTACTGCAGATCCTCATCTACATCTCAGAACATTCCTTGAAATTACTGACACGGTAAAAATAAATGGTGTTTCTGATGATATAATTTGATTGCGTTTGTTTCCTTTTTCTCTTAGGGATCAAGCAAGAGGATGGCTCCAATCGCTTCCTTTGGGGAGTATCACTACATGGCAGGAATTAGCAACCAAGTTCCTTGCTAAATATTTTCCACCTGCGAAGTCTGCACAGTTGAAGATAGAGATAAGTACTTTTAGGCAGACTGACTTTGAGCAATTATATGAGGCATGGGAACGGTATAAGGAGTTGTTTAGGAGGTGTCCAAACCATGGTTTTGAAGATTGGGTACAGATTGAATTGTTTTATAATGGTTTGAATGGACAAACAAGAGGCACTGTGGATGTAGCAGCTGGTGGAACGAATTTGCCAAATCACCTGATCAAGCATATGATTTGCTTGAACAAATGACCATTAACAGTTATCAGTGGCCATCTGAAAGGTCAGGAGTAAAGAAGACAGCTGGTATTTATGCCGTGGATCCTATCACTTCACTAACCGCCCAAGTTTCTGCATTGACCACACAACTAGCAGCCATGAATAAAGTGAGCATACCTGACACTGAAGGTCCTTCCGTTGTTGCTGAAGAAACTCATTCTCTTGAAGAAGCCCAATATATCAACAACAGAAACTTTGGTGGATTTGGAGGATATCAAGGTAACCCTCCTCCTAATACTTATCATCCAGGTTTGAGAAATCATGAAATTTTTTCTTATGCAAACAATAAGAATGTGTTGAATCATCCTCCGGGGTTCAATACATCAAAAGGGGAGGGAAAGCCTTCGTTTGAGGATTTGGTAGGTACATTTGTGGCTGAATCTGGAAAGAGGATGGCTAGAACTGAGTCTCGGCTTGATAGCATGGAGACTCACATAGGAAACATGGGTGCTATGATGAAATCTTTGGAGACGCAAATTGGACAGTTGGCTAATGCTTTGAGAGATCAGAACAGGGGTCAATTTCCGAGTAATACGAAGTTAATCCAAAAGAACAGTGCAAGGCAGTCACTTTGAGAAGCAGAAAAGAATTGGATGTTCAAAGTCCCAAGAAGATGGTGGAAAGTGAGAAGTCAGTGGAAGATGTTGAGTTTGAGGTTATAACAGAGAATAAGGTTGAGGACTCTAAGACCAAAGTTGTACAACCTCCTGCATTTAAGCCTGCCATTCCATACCCTCAGAGGTTCAAAAAGAAGAGTTTAGATGATCAATTTGCAAAATTCCTTGAGATTTTTAAGAAGATACACATCAATATACCATTTGCTGATGCCTTGGAGCAAATGCCCAACTATGCCAAGTTCATTAAAGATATGATGTCTAAAAAGAGGAAACTGCAAGAGTTTGAGACAGTGAAGCTTACTGAGGAGTTCAGTGCCATCCTACAAAAGAAATTACCACAAAAATTGAAAGATCCAGGGAGTTTTACTATTCCTTGCTTTATTGGTGGTTCTCATTGTAGTAAAGCTTTATGTGATTTAGGAGCATGTATTAATTTGATGCCATTTTCTATTTTCCGGAAATTGGAGCTTGGAGAAGTTAAACCAACCACTATCACCCTACAGCTTGCAGACAAAAGTCTTACATATCCAAGAGGGATCGTCGAGGATGTATTGGTAAAAGTGGATAAGTTTATTTTTCCTGCAGACTTTGTGATTCTAGATATGGAAGAAGATAATGATGCTCCATTAATCTTTGGGAGACCGTTCCTGGCAACTGGAAGGGCATTGATAGATGTGCATAAGGGTGAACTCACCTTGAGAGTTGGTGGAGAAGAAGTCATTTTTAATATCTATCATGCCATGAAGGGATCAAAGGAGGTAAGTACTTGTAAAAGAATTGACGTTATAGAATCATGTGTATCCTTTGACTGTGCAGGAATTAGGGACCCTTTGGAGAGTTGCTTGGTTAGAGCTGCTGAAGCTGTTAGTGAAGACGACTGGGAAATGAAAGAGCAACTGATGGCTCTTGAAGTATTGCATAAAGAAAAGAAAACAGATGTGTTGATTGAGGAGTTGAACGTCGAAGAAAAAATAGAGGTAATATCACCCTCTCCTGATTTGAAGGAACTGCCAAGCCACCTATGTTATGCATTCTTAGGAGAGAAGTCGACATATCCGGTAATCATATCTTCCTCCCTTACTATTGATGAAAAAGCTAAATTATTAAGAGTATTGAGGGAATATAAAACTGCATTGGGATGGTCGCTTTCTGATATTAGGGGAATTAGCCCCACTATATGCATGCATAAAATTTTAATGGAAGAGTCGTATACTCCTTATGTGGATCATCAGAGGAGATTAAATACGGCAAAGAAAGAAGTTGTGAAAAATGAGGTGCTTAAATTGTTGAATGCTGGTGTGATATATGCTATTTCTGATAGTAGTTGGGTGTCTCTTGTACAAGTTGTACCGAAAAAGGGTGGAATAACTGTGGTTAAAAATGAATATGATGAATTAATATCTACTCGTACTGTAACTGGTTGGCGAGTTTGTATGGATTATAGAAAATTGAACAATGCCACCCGAAAATATCATTTTCCATTGCCTTTTATTGATCAAATGCTAGATAGACTTGCTGGTTATTGTCATTATTGCTTCTTAGATGGTTATTCAGGTTATAACCAGATAGCTATAGCATCAGAGGATCAGGAGAAGACTACTTTTACGTGTCCCTATGGCACGTTCGCTTTTAGGAAAATGCCTTTTGGGCTATGCAATGCACCGACCTCTTTTCAGAGGTGTATGATGGCTATATTTGCAGACATGGTGGAGGAAATCATGGACGTCTTCATGGATGACTTTTTGGTATTTGGCTCTTCATTTGATCATTGTTTACATAACTTATCCCTTGTGTTGCAGAGATGCCAAGAAAAGAACCTAGTTCTTAATTGGGAAAAATGTCACTTTATGGTCCAAGAGGGCATTGTCCTGGGACATAAAGTATCATCTAATGTGGTTGCAATTGAAAAACTTCCTCCACCAAAGAACATCAAAGGAATAAGGAGCTTTCTAGGACATGCGGGGTTTTATCGGAGATTCATTAAAGATTTTTCTAAGATCACTAAACCCTTATGTAATTTGCTTTAAAAAGATTCCACATTCATATTTGATGATGATTCTTTGCAGGCGTTTGAGAAAATCAAGAGGGCATTGGTGACAACACCAATCATGATAGTGCCGGACTGGAAAGAGCCCTTTGAGATGATGTGTGACGCAAGTGATTATGCCGTTGGTGCAGTATTGGGGTAAAGAAGAGAAAGGATGTTTAGGGCAATCTATTATGCAAGTCGTACTATGGATGCTGCACAGTAAAATTACACCACGACTGAAAAGGAGATGCTTGCTGTAGTATTTACCTTCGACAAATTCAGGCCATATCTGATCGGCACAAAGGTAATTGTTTTTACTGACCATGCAGCCATTCGCTACCTATTTGCCTAGAAGGATGCGAAACCACGCTTGATAAGGTGGATACTGCTATTACAAGAATTTGACATCGAGGTCAAAGATAAGAAGGGAAGTGAGAATCAAGTGGCTGACCACTTGTCAAGACTTGAGCTAGAGGATAGGAAAGAAGAAGGAGCAATACATGAAACATTTCCGGATGAACAACTCTTTGAGGTAAGTTCAATACTCCCTTGGTTTGCTGACATTGCGAATTTTTTGTCTTGTGGTATTCTTCCTCCAGATCTGAACCACCATCAGAAAAAGAAGTTCTTTTATGATATCAAATTTTCTTCTGGGATGATCCTTGTGTGTATAAGAGATGTGCTGACCAAGTGATTAGGAGATGTGTTGACGGTGTCGAAGCACACCAAATTCTTGAGCTATGTCATTCATCTACATATGGTGGACATTTTGGAGCGACACGAACTGCAGCTAAGGTATTGCAATCAGGTTTTTTCTAGCCTAATTTGTTTAAGGATAGCTATACCTTAGTGAAATCATGTGATAGGTGCCAAAGATTAGGAAACATCTCTAGGCGTCACGAATTGCCACTGACAAATATTTTGGAAGTGGAACTTTTTGATGTTTGGGGCATAGATTTCATGGGACCCTTTCCCCCTTCTTTTGGTCAATCTTATATATTATTAGCTGTAGATTATGTTTCGAAATGGGTGGAAGCCATTGCCACCAGTACTAATGATGCTCGTGTTGTAGTTAAGTTTGGGCACAAGAACATCTTCACCAGATTTGGAACACCGAGGGCCATCATAAGTGATGAAGGTACGCATTTTTGCAATAAAATTTTCAACTCACTTTTGGCTAAATACAGCGTGAAGCACAAAGTGACACGAGCATATCATCCTCAATCGAATGGACAAGCTGAAGTATCCAACCAGGAAATCAAACAAATATTAGAAAAGACTGTCAATACAAATCGGAAGGATTGGGCTATAAAGTTGGATGATGCACCGTGGGCTTATAGGACCGCATTCAAGATGCCTATTGGGATGTCTCCCTATAGGCTGGTTTTTGGTAAAGCCTGTCATTTGCCGCTAGAATTGGAGCATCGAGCATTTTGGGCAGTTAAGAAGTTGAACTTTGATTTGAAAGAATCTGGCGATAGCTGAAAACTACAGTTAAATGAAATGGAGGAGTTCCGCAATGATGCATATGAAAATGCCAAGATTTACAAAGAGCAGACCAAGAAGTGGCACGATAAACTCATTGTACGAAGGGAGCTCAAACCAGGACAACAAGTACTATTGTTCAACTCCCGTCTGAAGTTGTTTCCTGGTAAGTTGAAATCGCGTTGGTCAGGTCCATTTTTGGTGGAGACAGTGTACCCTCATGGGGCGATTGAGCTAAAATGCAGTGATGGGAGGACCTTCAAGGTGAACGGGCAGTGAGTTAAGCCATACTATGGAACAGAAGTAAGGCACCTTGACAACATTCCTTTAGACGGATCGACTTCATGTAGACTGATGGAAGTCGGGCTGAAGACATTAAACCAAGCGCTTATTGGGAGGCAACCCAAATTTTTGTTTATCTTTTGCAATTTGTTTTCGGTTTTGCTTTTATTCTAGTATTCTTATTATAGGTTGTTTATATTTTTTTTTAGTATAGTGTGTGCTTATATCTTCCCAAAACTAATGAATTCCACTTGTTTTATTTTCAGGACTAAAAAATGAAGAAGAAAAATTTTTTTTCCCGAAGGAATACCGCACCTGCGGTACATATAGCACCGCACCCGCGGTTAAGGAAGAAAATTTTTTAAAGAAATTTCCGAGAGAGCACCGCACCCGCGGTATATTTTTGAGTGCACCTGCGCTACATGTCCCGAGAGCATACCGCACCCGCGGTTGTTCCTGCACCGCGGCCGCGGTCGATTAATATCGAATTATGCTACATTTGACGAGAGCACACCGCACCCGCGGTCTCTTGTACACCGCACCCGCGGTCATGGAATACTGAATATCACTAATAATTCGAAGATACACCACACCCGCGGTCCTTCTTTCACCGCACCCGCGGGCGATTGTTTTAAAAGCTGAATGGGGAGAATTAAGGCATAATCGAAGAACACTACTCCAAATTTCTCTCCTCCACTTCGAAATTCTTCAACTCAAAATACATTCCACACTCAAATTTTGATCTTTCAAGCACCAAAATACACTCCACACATACATAACTTCACAAAATCAACTCAAATTTCCATCTACATTTCATACAATCAACACCAAACTTAGGGTTTCAAAGGGGCTCGAAAATTTCTTCAAGAATTGGATGGATCTTTGATTTTTTTCTTCAAGAAACATTTCAACACACTCAAGGTGAGCAAATCCATTGTTTATTAGTTGAAAATTCAAAATTTTGGTGCTCTTGGCTATGGAGGATAATTGAATTTGTGTGGAGTATATTTGTGATATTGTTATTTGGATTGGTGTGTATATTGTTGAGGTGTGGATATTGTGAGTATTAAGATTGGGGGAGTGCAAGAATCATTAAACTTTGTGAATTGGATTGAGGAGAAGTTGGTGATTGAATGGTGTTCGATAAAATGCCTCCAAGAAAAAAACAATCTAAGGGTGCATCATCATCTACGAATTACGATGCAAACAGGTTTTGGGACGAACAAGCAGAGGAGAACTATGGAAAGATTGTGAACAAGAGCATTATAAAAGAAAGGGGATTTGATCTTAGTTTCCCTCGAACTGAAATTGGACTAATGCTTACTGCTCGGCATTGGGATGAGTTTGGCAGGCAGCAAAAGATGCTGTCATTTCGTTGGTGAGAGAATTTTATGCTAACCTCAAGGTTAGGCATGATCAGTTGAAGGTGTTGGTGCGAGGAAAAATGGTAGCCTTTGATGCACATACGATCAATACGTTATATGGTATCCCTCATGTAATGCACGATGAATATGAAGAATACCGGGCTGAGCATGTAGATTATAATAATCTTCTTCAAACAATTTGCATAGAAGGAGCTGAATGGAGAATGAGGGATGATGTGCATGTTAGCCTAGCTAAGTCTGATCTCAAAAGTGTTGCCAAAGATTGGTATTCATTTATTTCTGTTAGGATTAAGCCTACCGAGCATACCACCACAGTCATCAAGGAGAGGGCAATTCTTACTTTTTGCATTATGACGGGGAAGACAATTGATTTAGGTCAATTGCTTCAGAGTTCGATGCTTGAATATGCAAGAGGTAACTCTCCTAGTGGACTCCTCCACCCTTCTCTTATCACTGCTTTATGCCAAAATGCGGGAGTGACTTGGGCAGTAAATGAAGAATTGTTGAAGCCTAAAAACCCCATTGTGGTAGTTCAACCACATAGAGTAGTTAGAGGTGATCATGCTGCGGCACGTCGAGCTAAAATGGAATTTAACAGAAGAGCTGCAGAGCGACGTGCTCAGGCTCAAGCTCAAGAACCACAACCACAACCGCAACAACGAAATAGGAGAGATAGGTTGACCTAGTTGGAAGAAGATATGCAACATCAACGCCAAGAAATGGATGCATTTCGGGTTAGGACCGACACATTTATGGGATATATGATGGATTTTACATCTGTCTTGGCTCAGCAATTTCCATCGGCTTCAACCTATGGCAATCCATTCCCACCTCCTCCACAGTGGCCACCCATATACCACCTGCCGGAGTTCCAACCACCACAAGATGACGAAGATGATGAAGATGGCGATGACCACTGACGGTCGTCGTCCGAGGTATGTGTATTCTCCTAATTTTAATGCTTATTTACATCGAGGACGATGCACATGTTTTAGTTTGGGGGAGATTTGATTTATTTTATTTTATTTTGTGTGTTTATTTTCTTTTGTGTATTTATTTATTTATTTTGTGTTTATTTATTTTTGTAATTGTTTGCTTGTGTGTTTGTAGTCATGAAAATTTTTATTTAAAATGGCCAATGATGAGAAAAGAAAAATGTTGCATTAAGAAGAAAAGTCATGCATTACATTCATGTTAATCGATCAATTTGAAAAATTTAGAGAACAATCATGAGATTTGGTAAGTTTGAGACTTATAATTTCTATACAACTCTGTGATTTTCATTTGACATCGAAATAAATTTTTGCAAACATATATATGATTGAGGCAATCTTTGATTATATATGGGCCTATTTATATTGTTCATAAATATTCATTTGAAGCCCTCTTGAGCCTATATGAGAAAAGAATTGTGTCCTTGAAATTTATTGGAAGCCAAGCACTTTTCTTTGGAATATATATGTATTTGGTTGATGCATTGAGACACCATTTTCACGATGATTAGATTCTACTTTGTGTTGTTGAATTGAGATTTTGTCTAGAACTATCCAAACATCACTCAAAGCGAAATACGGACAAATTATGATTTAGGAATGATTTAGATGATTTTTGGATCGATTGAGCCTTTCAAGCTACCAAATAAAAAGAATTTATCATGTCTCTTTGAGCTTAAATGAATTCGAATGGCACACGTTAATATGTGTAAGAGACCCCCATTCGATGTTCTTTCAAATATCCCACATTTACTACCCCGTCGAATGGCACACGTTAATTTGTTGCAGTCTGCTTTGTACTATTGTCGGTTGTATGTCCTTTTCGTTAACTGATGATGTGTATAGCTGAAGGATCAGCTGATAAGAAATAGCTGATAGGCTCACAACTGAATGTAGAAACTGATCAGTCAGTTGTCTGCGTAAGTTCAGTTCAGCTGGTTCAGTTGCCTTTGTTAATCTGCGCATTATCTCCAGTTATGGGCAACTTTCAGTTTGATTATTTGTTCAGTTACTTTCAAACTTCTTGATCAGATAATCCAATTGATTTAAGCATTTGGTTTGTCAAACAACCGAAATTTAGTTTCCAACAATTTCTCTCTTTTTTGTGTTTGACAAAACTTGGAATACATAAACTATTCAACTGAACTCACAAAAATAATCTTCGAATTCTTTGTAGATAAAATAATCCTTTCAATGTACAGATTTAAAAAGAATGAAAGAAAGAAATAATCTTCAAGAAACAATAAAATAATATTCTATTTCTTCTTGATGATCTTCGAAAATTTTTCTGGCTGATCCTTTCTTCCTTGTTCTTGTTCTTTCTCTTTTTTGTCAAACTCATCAACCTTTTTCGATAAAGTTCTCACATCTGAGTTGAGATTAGACACCGCACTTAATAGAATACCTTGTAGTAAATCCATTATTTTGGACATAGTGCTTTCCAGAAAGTCAAGGCATCTTGTAACCAATGCTTGAGAATGAAAATGAGCTTCAGCTGACACTCTGTCTTTCCCAAGTTCATCCATTCCTCTATGGGCTTCTCAATGCGATGAG
Organism: Primulina eburnea; assembly: GCF_022965805.1. Taxonomy (NCBI): domain Eukaryota; kingdom Viridiplantae; phylum Streptophyta; class Magnoliopsida; order Lamiales; family Gesneriaceae; genus Primulina; species Primulina eburnea. The sequence goes on along the minus strand of NC_133103.1, from coordinate 39,124,148 downwards.
GTGCCCCATCAGTTATTGCAACTGCTGTATTTGTCTTTAAGATTTACATGGGATCTTCAATAATGACATACTACATGTCGCCGTCTTGTGCAGCTAAATGAGCCTGCATTTTGATTTTCCCATCATCGAAATCTTCTCTGGAAAATATTGGTATTTTATTGAATGAAGACATGGTGATCGGTTTGTGGATAAGAATATTCTGGGACAAGATTCAATTGCTCTGATACCAATTGTAGGACCGAGTGTTTTGCGCTTTACCAAAAGCTACAGCTGGAGGTAATGGTGCAACTCAAATCTTTTAAACCACACAGCATCTCAAGCACCATGGTTCAACCGCTCTACCAAGCATGGACAATTATTGCACCCAAAAATTATCTCTTTCCTCAACTGATCTTCATCTCTATTTATATACTTCAAACTGCAGCATTCACAATCTTAAAAAAAGATACATTGCTACATATTTTGTCTAGGTCATCATTCTATGAATCCGTACAAGATGTAGTGCAATTGACTTTGGCCGTTTCAGCAAGGTACATAAAAACTTATCTAATAATCAGTTTAATTTCTAGTATAAACAGATGTCCTTGAGAATGAATGATGATTTTTAAACAGATAGCTTGATTTAGTTTTGATAACAATCAGTTTTGCTCTGAGTCAGCTTTACTTTACTAGTCCAATTTAGGTAAACCGATTTAGTTTGTGCACATAGTCAGTTCCAATTGGTTCGGATGACTAAGATAGTCTAGTTCAGTTTAACTTACATCAGTTTAGCTAAGATCAATTTTTCCTTAAGTAATTTTTTAACACCAAAACATAAATGTTCCAAAATATTCCTTCTTTTTGGTGCAAAATTAAAAATAAATTCAATTATTTTAAGAAAAACTTGTATTGATATAAAGTTATGATGAACTGATAAAAATTCTTGTAAATTGATAGAAAGAGTACAATTATCTCCTGTCTTTTTCTGTCCTTTTTTTTTTTTGACTTCTTCGAAGCAGAATCCTTTTAAGATTTATCAGTTTTGTCCTTGAGGCTCACTTCCCTTTTTTTGTCATCACTAGAAGACAATCACATATCTTTGCAGAATATGTACTAGTGAAGTCATTTGTGCAGACATAACGTAATTTTTGCAAAAAACTAGCGACGGTCCTCGGGTTGTGTGCACATTAAGTCAAGCTAGTTCAACCATCAAGTCCTCCATTAATATCAACATCGTGCTCATCTGCATCGATCACACCTAGTGAGTCTAATGGCTCAGCGAACCTTAACCATGATAGTAAGTAATACATATACATCCACATGCAGCATTGAAAATAGTTTTAATAAAATAGCTTTTCATGTACATAAATTTTAAACATTTTTACTTTCATCATATACTTTTTTCTCATATACTTTTTCTTTTAATCATGTACGTATATGTTTCCCTTTTTATTGAATTCAAATCCTCAATTGTGATTTTCGTATTAGTTGTAGGTCGATGGATCTATCTACGTATTACCATGGTACCAAGCGGTGGGGATATCAACGACACTCTCACCCGTCAACTATGTCTTGGCCTTACATATCATTGTATCATCATATCATCATATTAGTCACAATCAATTCACCTCCTTCAACTTTTCATATTTCTATCACTATAAAAGTTCATGCACATACAAATCATTTTTCTTTTAATCAAGCATGCAACATTTATTTTAGCATTAAAATTTTATCAAAAAATTCCAAAAGCTAGCGACGGTCCTCGGATTGTGTGGACCTTTAGTCCAGGCAGTTTAACCATCAAGTACTCCATTAACATCAACATCATACTCACCTGCATCGAACACAGCTAGTGAGTCTAATGACTCAACGAACCTTAACCATGATATCAAGTAATACATATACATCCACATGCAACGGTGAAAATATTTTTAATAAAATATATTTTCATGTACATAAACTTTAAACATTTTTCCTTTTATCATATACATATACTTTTGAAATATTTCATATTTTGCAATCTTAATTTTGATGTTAACAAAACTTACTATTTTGTTTCTAATGAATTTCTTTAAGTGCACAGGAATTGGAACTGATCATTTACCGAGCCAAAACAGAAGCTATCGAGCCGCAAACTCAAAGCGCCAACTGATTGCTCAAACCGAACCAATTCAACTGATATATCAAAAGACCAGTTCAACTGATTGTCCAGCTGATAGGCAGTTCAGCAGAAGACCTTCAGAAGCACGACCAGCTGATGAAGAGCTCAACTGATGAAGAGTCCAGTTGACCACAATACAAGAAAAATGATTTTCCGCAGCACGTCATCAACAGCGTGCATTAAACGCACGCTACGAATACTGCTTTTCACGGCGTGCACCCATATGTGCGCCGTTAATAGTGTTGCACTTGATACTATTAACGGCGTGCATTAAAAGTACGCTGCAGATATTATTATGTATGGCGTGCATTCAAAGAACACTGCGGACAGTAACTTGATACTATTCACGGCGTGCTTTCAAAGCACGCTGCAGATATTATTATGAACGGCGTGCATTAAACGCACGCTGCGGATAGTTATATCCGCAGCTTGCATTTATGTGTGCTGTTAATAAATTATATAAACGACAACACACAATAAAGGCACGCCGTTAATAGTATTATTAACGGCGTGCAAGTTTATGAATGCTGCAAAAAGTAAATCATTTTTTTTTAAAAAAATCGTGTTCAGAAATTAACGGCGTACATTAATCGTACGCCGTCAATAGTATTATTCACGGCATGCATATTATAAGCACGCTGCGGAAAATGAGGTCGAATTTTAAATTCGGCTTTAGTAAAACCGTCGCTAATTATAAAGTTGCGACGATTATAAGGCCACATTTAGCGAAGGTTTAAAACAAACCGTCGCCGATTCAAATCGACGACGATTAATGATGAACCGTCGCTAATTGACTCACATCGGCGACCGTTTAGTAATAAACTATCGCTAAAAAATCGTAAATTCTCTATTTATAGTCAATCTCCGTTCCAATTTTCTTCACAACACTTAAAATTTTTCTCTACTTACATGATTTAAGTTTCGATTCAAATACCTGTTTTTGTTTTAAGATCATGAGTATTTTTTAATCGTTAATTAAGATCATGAGTATTTTTTAATCGTTAATTAAGATCATGAGTATTATTATTATAGTTGTATTGTATTTTTATAAAAATGTATTAAATTATAAAAGTAATTTTTTTTTTAAATTTACGCAAAATTTAGCGACGGACGGTTTTGGAACCGTCGCGAAATTATAACATCGTCGCTACAATTTAAGATCGTCGCTAAAGTAGCAACAGTTTTACACCGTCGCCATTTTGCGACGGTTTGTCGAAAACCGTCGCTAATATTTTTTGTTTTATGTCTATTAACGGCGTATACGTGCACGCTGCAGAAGTTGTATTAACAACGTACATATGCACGCTGCCAATAGTTTAACTATCAACAACATACTCTGCACGCAATTATTAGACTAAACCGCAGCGTAAATCGCACGCCGCCAATAGTGTCAAACTTAAGACGGCTTTCAACTTTACGTTCCGCGGTGCATATTGCACGCCGCGGAAACCCACTTTTCTTGTAGTGCCAGTTCAATTGAAGCAGTGAAATCTGTTCAGCTGACGAGCCAACTGATTTCACCACAGCAGTTCAAGACCAGTTCAGAACACCAGTTAGGAGCCGACCAGTTTTCAGAACATGACAAGCTTATCTAAGTAGAATCCAGCTGTGCACAACAATATAAAAGCAATTGTACGATCAAAGGAAAATAGTGAACGTTGCAGCAGATCTTAAAGCCAAGAACGAATTCAAATTGAAACGAACATATTTGATGTGTCTTGGTGTACGGTCTCATTGCATCTATAAATACTAAAACAAGATCATCAATATACAAGTGTGTGGAAAACACACAAGTGTGTGAAGATCATAAAAGAAGAAAAAATAGGGCATGCCAACTGCTTAGTACACGTATAACCTATGCATTTATTTAATTATTAGATCAATTATTTACTTTTAAATGAGTTTTAGTCATGCATAATTTATTTAAATGCATTATTTTAAATTATTTACGTTTATGGGATGCACGTTAAAACGTTTTTTCAAGTTTCATGTTCCAGGCGATTATTCGAGGCGGGATCGAGGAGGAGACCGGTGACGATTTTGGAAATTTTATGCGGTGTTTTATTTTAAGTTAGGAAGGGGCATTTTAAATAATTTATTTAGTTTAGCATTTTAAAATCCTTATTTATGTGCTTAATTATTTAAGATTTTGAAACTTTTAAAATTAGCACTTTTGTTTGTGTTATTTGAATTAGGAGTTTAATTGAAATTAGTGTGTATTTATTTCTAAGGAGGATTAACTATTAATTATTGGTTAATTCATTTTTAAACAATATTTTAACCCCCTAATCTAGCCACACACACACACTACACGATTTTCACACTTTTACACACACCTAACACACACACACACACACACCGATACACACACACTCACACGCATTCAAATTTTATTATTTTGAAAAAGAAGAAAGCTAGGGTTCTTGAGAGAAAAGCAGCCGCCCCCTTCCCCTTATCTTTCCATCGAGTTTTTGGTGAGTTTTATTGCAAGAAAACGGTGCCACGTTCGTCCCGGATCAACCTCGCTTCCATCTCCGCGTCGGTGTCGTCGTCACGGTATTTTTAATATCAAAAAGGCACGTATAATCTGTTCTTTCTGTATCGATCATGTCATATTAAGCGTTGCGTTGTTTTATGCGTAAAAGTATGTGTGTGACGTTCGTCGTTTGAACGGAAATTGATTCGGATCGGTTTTGAATGGATTTTAGATCTGAAAACTCGTTTTTACTGTCCTTTCTGAATACTGCGAATTTTCGGTACATAATTTGAGAAAACGTTCAACTAGAAAATTGTAGAACGTCTCGATACCTTCGATTTGATATATAATTCGAAATTTTTGGATGAAAATTGAGTGAGTTAGGATGCTTTTCGTGGAACTGCTCAAACGGTGACTTTTACGAAAATTGTGTTTCTTTAAGTTTCTGTTGCAGGCTTCGTTGGAGATCGACGGGCGATTGTTGCTGTGTACGGGTATGTTAGTAGTGATGTTAAGAGTGTCTTTGAGGTTTCGTTTCATGTCGATAGGCACTCGAAGTAATTAGAAGTCGTAGGAGACGGTTTGATGTCATTGGTCGTATTTTGGGTCGTTTGTGTCGTAGAGCGAACGTTATTGCTTTGGAACGTTTGTACAACTTGTATTGATATTATGGAATGCTAGGATGGGTCTCGAGGTGTCGGTGCATGGTCCGTATAACCGAGTCTAGAAGGATAAATATTAGGTGTTCAGAATTTTCGTAAGTTCGCGATTACAGTGGGTACACGGACCCGTACACGGACCCTGACACAGGGTCCGTGCCTTTGTTTTCTTCTCGGAGTCTTTTTCTAGTATCTACACGGACCCCTACACGGATGAGGGCACGGGGTCCGTGCCTTTGGGTTTCACTTAGTGTATATTTCCAGTACCTACACGGACCCTGACACGGGGTCCGTGCCTTTGCTTTCCTTCGGTGTCAATTTCCAGAGCCTACACGGACCCCTACACGGATGTAGATACGGGGTCCGTGTCCTTCATTTTTGGGGAAAAATAATTTAGTATGCTTTGAGGTTAGACGTCATGGGTTAGTACAATGATTTACAAAGTCGAGTCATGGGAATTGTAGAACGTCCTAAGGAATTGAATGAACTCGTAAGTGAGCATGATTACCTACGTCTAAGTATGCAAGTTAAGCATGTCAATTCATGATCAGTATGCGCAGCAACGGCCCCGATCGAAGTCCAACGAATCCCTCAACGCCAAGTAAGTATGTATGACGTGCAAAGAAAATATGTTTAAGTTTTTGAGGTATGCTAATTGACTTGTGACCAAATTATGAATGGGTTTGGAAGTCGGTGAACGTGGCCGAGGACCTCTCCGCCCCGTTAAATTATGAACGGGTTAGATCGTGGTTGGGAAGCGTTAAATTATGAACGGGGACCAACCAGCCCGTTAAATTATGAACGGGGATCTCATGTATGCGGCAGTAGATACGTCCCTGTCAGCCCAGTACTGTGGTGTGTCTGATCAGGCGTTTATTATGTATGGGTCACTTGCTTTGAAACATCCTCTATGCAAAATGAAGTCATGTATGTTTTAGTATGCTCAAGTATGCAGTTATGATCATGAAAGTTTCACGTTATGGCACGTCTATATATGTATGCTAGTTCAAGTTATTATGCAAGCTCAAGTTTCAAATTATGTACGTCCTATTTTTAAGATGAATGCAATTTTATTATGTAGTACTCGTTATCCCAGTTTATACGTGTTGAGTCTTTAGACTCACTAGACTTGATCGATGCAGGTGACTATGTTGAGGAGACAGGAGGTGATGACCAAGGGGCAGGCTTGGGCTGAGTGGCAGGCTAGACCCGAGGACCGCAATGTTTATGTTTTTATGCAAGTTTAAAATACTCTGATTTTTAAACATTTGGATGCGAAATATTTGGAGACAGTTTCTTTTAGAAAAATTTTATTGGTGACGGATGATTGTGAGGTTTATTTTATGAATGTTGAGTGACGACCGTATGGATGTTTTTATTTAAGAAAATTTTTAATTTTTCCGCAAATTTTAAGTATGAGAAGTACGGTTCGTTACAGTTGGTATCAGAGCGGTGTTCTTGTAAAGGGTCACGCCTACTGCCAGTCGCAAGAAGCTCACGAAGTCACACCTCAAGTCTGTAAGTTTAAAGATTTGCAATATGTTATGTAGTAATCATCAAGTTATGATTTCAGTATGTGCATGTTTTAAGTTTGATTTACGTGCATCATAAAATATTGATATATGTACATGCATGTTGGGTTTACGTGTTGGGTAATTTATTGGAACAGTATGCCTCCTAGACGTGTGATCGACCGTGAAACAAGGGATGAGAACAGAGAACATCGAGATGAGGAGAGGGCCAATCCTCCACCACCTCCACCACCAGATATGCAGGCACAGATGCTTGCTGGTATGACACAGTTCTTCGCACAGTTTGCGGGGAACCAGGCAGCAGCAGGCGCAGGGGCGAGGCCCCAACCAGAGGCAGTATATGAGAGGTTTAGGAGGATGAGTCCGAAGGAGTTTTCGGGTACTACTGACCCGATGGTCGCTGAAGGATGGATCAAGTCCATCGAAGTAATCTTTGACTTTATGGAACTGACCGACGCAGATAGGGTCAGATGTGCCACGTTCCTTCTGACAGGGGACGCCAGATTATGGTGGGAGAGTGCATCTGTGGCAGTCAACTTGCAGGTGCTGCCTTGGAATGGTTTCAAGGAAGTTTTCTAATCCAAGTACTTCACTGAGGAAGTACGAACCAGACTCACCAACGAGTTTATGACGTTGCGGCAGGGGGACAGTAGCGTGGCAGATTTTGTTAGGAAGTTTGAGAGGGGATGTCACTTCGTGCCCCTTATTGCTAATGATGTCCAGGTGAAGTTGAGGCACTTCTTAAATGGTTTGCGGCCGATCTTGCGCCGTGACGTGAGGGTAGCTGGCCCTACTTCTTATGCAGTTGCTGTCTTTAGAGCTCTGGCTGCAGAGCAAGACCAGCGGGATATCGAGGCGGACAGGCAGGGCAAGAGGCCCTATCAGGCTCCACCGCAGCCACACCATCAGCAGCAGAATCAGCGACCCCAATTTAAGAAACCGTATCAGGGGCCGCCAGGAAAGAAACTTTTTCAGGGACCGCCGAAGGGCAAGGGTCCCGTTCAGCAGCAAGGGGCGCCGCAGAGGCCCGTTGTTTACCCAGTGTGCCAGAAGTGCAACCGCCAGCATCCCGGACAATGCCTATGGGGATCCGGGAAATGTTTTAAATGTGGGGCTACAGATCACGTGCTGAAAGAGTGCCCACAGTGGAAGCAACCAACCCAGGGCAGAGTATTCGCCATGCATGCACAGGAGGCGGACCCAGACACCACCCTACTGACTGGTAAACTTTTCTACCTAAGCTCAGTATTATATTGCCTTGCATGCGGAATTTTCTTCTTGGGATTATTAGCGTGCTATTAATACTTTGTGTGCCTAAGGTTATGGAGTTCTATGTGCTTAAGGTTTATGTTAGTAACTTTGGGGATATAAGTTCGTTCGTGTTGTGCTAACGCATCTCAGGAAACATTTTTATTAAGAGACTATCCACAACCGCATTGATAGACTCAGGAGCCACTCACTCCTTCATATCGGAAACGTTTGCTAATCATTTGGATCTCAAGTCCATTGGCCTAGACGTGAATTTCTCAGTAACAGTCCCATCAGGGGAAGAGCTGTTAGCTACCAGTGTGGTCAGAGATATCGATCTAGAACTGCATGGCCACCTAGTGTATGCAGATTTAATCCTATTGTCGATGCCAGAGTTTGATATCATTCTGGGAATGGACTGGCTGACAAAGAACGGAGTCTTAATTGACTTTCAGAAGAGGTCAGTTTTGGTTAGACCGCCGGGCATGGAGCAGTTCCTTTTTGAACCAGCCAGATGGAGGAGTTTCCCTCGCATGATTTCGTGCATGCAGGCGAAGAGGTTGATCTCCAAGGGATGTCAGGCCTTCTTGGCTAGTATCATTTCAGCGCCTGACGCGCCCACTCCATCTTTATCAGAGGTACCAGTAGTCAAAGAATTTCCAGACGTCTTTCCTGATGACGTCACCGGCCTTCCACCAGAGAGAGAGGTGGAGTTTGCAATCGAGCTCGTGCCGGGCACAGCGCCAATCTCTAAGGTGCCATACAGATTAGCTCCAGCTGAGATGTTAGAGCTCAAGCAGCAGATTCAGAAGCTCCTTGACAAAGGATTTATCCGCCCTAGTTTCTCACCGTGGGGCGCACCAGTGTTCTTTGTAAAGAAGAAAGATGGGAGCATGAGACTGTGCATCGATTACCGAGAGCTGAACAAGGTAACGATCAAGAATAAGTACCCACTTCCAAGAATCGAAGACTTGTTTGATCAATTGCAGGGAGCTACAGTTTTCTCTAAGATAGATCTTCGATCAGGGTATCACCAGCTGAAGGTTAAGGATGCAGATGTTCACAAGACGGCCTTCAGGACCAGGTATGGGCTTTTCGAGTTCTTAGTAATGCCATTCGGTCTGACAAATGCCCCAGCAATTTTCATGGATCTCATGAACCGAGTATTTCAGCCGTTCCTCGATCAATTCGTCATAGTATTCATTGACGACATTCTAATATACTCGAAGAGCCATGAGGAGCACAACCAGCACTTGAGGACAGTATTACAGACATTGCAGAGTCGCAAGTTATTTGCGAAATTCAGTAAGTGTGAATTTTGGTTAGAAAAGGTAGCATTTTTGGGGCATATAGTATCTAGCAGTGGAATCGAGGTGGATCCAGCGAAAGTAGCGGCTGTCAAGGAATGGGTTGAGCCGAAGAATGCATCTGAAATCCGCAGCTTTTTGGGTTTAGCAGGCTACTACCGTAAGTTTATTAAGGGATTTTCATCCATAGCGGTGCCACTCACTTCACTCACCAAGAAAAATGCTAAATTCATGTGGAGTGATGAATGTCAGAAGGGCTTTGATACTCTGAAGCAAGCTCTTATTTCGGCGCCAGTGCTAGCCATGCCAACAGGGCAAGGTGAATTTGTGCTCTACACCGATGCATCTAAGCTCGGGTTAGGCGCAGTATTGATGCAGCAAGGTCGAGTCATAGCTTATGCTTCCAGGCAGTTGAAGGTGCACGAGAAGAACTACCCGACGCACGACCTTGAGTTAGCCGCCGTCGTCTTCGCATTGAAAATTTGGAGACACTATCTATACGGCGAGAAATGTCAGATTTTCACCGACCATAAGAGTCTCAAATACTTCTTCACGCAGAAAGAGTTGAATATGAGACAGAGACGGTGGTTGGAACTTGTGAAAGATTACGACTGCAAAATTAGCTACCATCCGGGAAAAGCTAATGTTGTCGCAGACGCTTTGAGCAGAAAAGTGGCAGTGGTAGCTCAGTTGTCAGCTCAGAGACCGCTACAGTCAGAGATTCAGAGATTTGGTCTAGAGATTTATCGAGAGGGCAGAGCTCCTAGGCTGTCTAATCTGACAGTCAAATCTGATTTGCTAGACCGAATCCGAGCAGGTCAGTCTTCAGATGAGCAGTTACAGAAATGGGGACTGAAAGACGAAGCCAAGGGCAGTATGCTGTACACAGTTTCAGACGGCATTGTGAGATATAGAGGTAGAATGTGGGTGCCTAGTGTTGGTTCGATCAGACATGATATTTTGACAGAGGCACACGCATCTCCGTATTCCATTCACCCAGGAGGCACCAAGATGTACAAAGACCTACAGTTATTGTATTGGTGGCCAGGGATGAAGCGAGACATCCGTAGATTTGTATCAGAATGCCTCACTTGCCAGCAAGTAAAAGCTGAACATCAGAGGCCAGCAGGATTGGTTACGCCACTTCCCATTCCCGAGTGGAAGTGGGAGAACATTACTATGGATTTTGTGGTTGGATTACCGAGATCAGTCAGAGGATCGAACTCCATTTGGGTTATAGTAGACAGACTCACTAAGTCAGCGCATTTTCTGCCAGTGAAGACGACTTTCTCCATGACGCAGTATGCGGATCTTCATATCTGGGAGATCGTCCGGTTGCATGGTTTCCCAGTCACTATTGTGTCCGACAGGGACCCGAGGTTTCCATCGTCCTTCTGGAAGAGCTTACATGCAGCTATGGGGACGAAGTTGCTTTTTAGTACAGCTTTTCACCCGCAGATAGATGGCCAGTCTGAGCGAGTGATTCAGATTTTAGAGGATTTGCTGAGAGCGTGCATGATTGATTTTCAAGGAACTTGGGAGTCTAGACTACCTCTAGTGGAGTTCACATACAACAACAGCTTCCAAGCATCTATTGGTATGGCTCCCTATGAGGCGTTGTACGGGAGGAAGTGCAGATCACCAGTTCATTGGGATGAAGTTGGTGAGAGGACAGAGCTTGGTCCAGAGATAGTTCAACAGACTACAGACGTGGTGGTCAAGATTTGTGAGAGAATGAAGACCGCCCAAAGCCGTCAAAAGAGCTATGCCGATAAAAGGAGAAGAGATCTTGAGTTTGCCGTAGGAGATCACGTTTTTGTCGAGATAGCACCTATGAAGGGTGTTATGAGATTTGGAAAGAGAGGCAAACTGAGTCCGAGATTCATTGGGCCGTTCGAAATTTTGGACAGAGTTGGGACACTAGCCTATCGTGTTGCCCTTCCGCCGAATCTGGCCGGGGTGCACAATGTGTTCCATGTCTCGATGCGAAGAAAATATTTGGCTAATCCTTCTCATGTTCTGAGTTATGAGCCGTTACAGTTGACTCCAGACCTGTCTTATGAGGAGAAACCAGTCCAAATCCTAGACAGACAGGAGCGCAGACTTCGGAACAAGACGACTAAGTTGGTCAAGGTTCAGTGGCTGAATCAATCAGTGGAGGAAGCCACTTGGGAGTCAGAGGCCGACATGAGACTTCGCTACCCGGAGTTGTTCGGTAAGACTTAATTTCGAGGACGAAATTTTTATAAGTGGGGGAGGAACTGTAGTGCCCAAAAATTCAGTACACGTATAACCTATGCATTTATTTAATTATTAGATCAATTATTTACTTTTAAATGAGTTTTAGTCATGCATAATTTATTTAAATGCATTATTTTAAATTATTTACGTTTATGGGATGCACGTTAAAACGTTTTTTCAAGTTTCATGTTCCAGGCGATTATTCGAGGCGGGATCGAGGAGGAGACCGGTGACGATTTTGGAAATTTTATGCGGTGTTTTATTTTAAGTTAGGAAGGGGCATTTTAAATAATTTATTTAGTTTAGCATTTTAAAATCCTTATTTATGTGCTTAATTATTTAAGAGTTTGAAACTTTTAAAATTAGCACTTTTGTGTGTGTTATTTGAATTAGGAGTTTAATTGAAATTAGTGTGTATTTATTTCTAAGGAGGATTAACTATTAATTATTGGTTAATTCATTTTTAAACAATATTTTAACCCCCTAATCTAGCCACACACACACACTACACGATTTTCACACTTTTACACACACCTAACACACACACACACACACACCGATACACACACACTCACACACATTCAAATTTTATTATTTTGAAAAAGAAGAAAGCTAGGGTTCTTGAGAGAAAAGCAGCCGCCCCCTTCCCCTTATCTTTCCATCGAGTTTTTGGTGAGTTTTATTGCAAGAAAACGGTGCCACGTTCGTCCCGGATCAACCTCGCTTCCATCTCCGCGTCGGTGTCGTCGTCACGGTATTTTTAATATCAAAAAGGCACGTATAATCTGTTCTTTCTGTATCGATCATGTCATATTAAGCGTTGCGTTGTTTTATGCGTAAAAGTATGTGTGTGACGTTCGTCGTTTGAACGGAAATTGATTCGGATCGGTTTTGAATGGATTTTAGATCTGAAAACTCGTTTTTACTGTCCTTTCTGAATACTGCGAATTTTCGGTACATAATTTGAGAAAACGTTCAACTAGAAAATTGTAGAACGTCTCGATACCTTCGATTTGATATATAATTCGAAATTTTTGGATGAAAATTGAGTGAGTTAGGATGCTTTTCGTGGAACTGCTCAAACGGTGACTTTTACGAAAATTGTGTTTCTTTAAGTTTCTGTTGCAGGCTTCGTTGGAGATCGACGGTCGATTGTTGCTGCGTACGGGTATGTTAGTAGTGATGTTAAGAGTGTCTTTGAGGTTTCGTTTCATGTCGATAGGCACTCGAAGTAATTAGAAGTCGTAGGAGACGGTTTGATGTCATTGGTCGTATTTTGGGTCGTTTGTGTCGTAGAGCGAACGTTATTGCTTTGGAACGTTTGTACAACTTGTATTGATATTATGGAATGCTAGGATGGGTCTCGAGGTGTCGGTGCATGGTCCGTATAACCGAGTCTAGAAGGATAAATATTAGGTGTTCAGAATTTTCGTAAGTTCGCGATTACAGTAGGTACACGGACACGTACACGGACCCTGACACGGGTTCCGTGCCTTTGTTTTCTTCTCGGAGTCTTTTTCCAGTATCTACACGGACCCCTACACGGATGAGGGCACGGGGTCCGTGCCTTTGGGTTTCACTTAGTGTATATTTCCAGTACCTACACGGACCCTGACACGGGGTCCGTGCCTTTGCTTTCCTTCGGTGTCAATTTCCAGAGCCTACACGGACCCCTACACGGATGTAGATACGGGGTCCGTGTCCTTCATTTTTGGGGAAAAATAATTTAGTATGCTTTGAGGTTAGACGTCATGGGTTAGTACAATGATTTACAAAGTCGAGTCATGGGAATTGTAGAACGTCCTAAGGAATTGAATGAACTCGTAAGTGAGCATGATTACCTACGTCTAAGTATGCAAGTTAAGCATGTCAATTCATGATCAGTATGCGCAGCAACGGCCCCGATCGAAGTCCAACGAATCCCTCAACGCCAAGTAAGTATGTATGACGTGCAAAGAAAATATGTTTAAGTTTTTGAGGTATGCTAATTGACTTGTGACCAAATTATGAATGGGTTTGGAAGTCGGTGAACGTGGCCGAGGACCTCTCCGCCCCGTTAAATTATGAACGGGTTAGATCGTGGTTGGGAAGCGTTAAATTATGAACGGGGACCAACCAGCCCGTTAAATTATGAACGAGGATCTCATGTATGCGGCAGTGGATACGTCCCTGTCAGCCCAGTACTGTGGTGTGTCTGATCAGGCGTTTATTATGTATGGGTCACTTGCTTTGAAACATCCTCTATGCAAAATGAAGTCATGTATGTTTTAGTATGCTCAAGTATGCAGTTATGATCATGAAAGTTTCACGTTATGGCACGTCTATATATGTATGCAAGTTCAAGTTATTATGCAAGCTCAAGTTTCAAATTATGTACGTCCTATTTTTAAGATGAATGCAATTTTATTATGTAGTACTCGTTATCCCAGTTTATACGTGTTGAGTCTTTAGACTCTCTAGACTTGATCGATGCAGGTGACTATGTTGAGGAGACATGAGGTGATGACCAAGGGGCAGGCTTGGGCTGAGTGGCAGGCTAGACCCGAGGACCGCAATGTTTATGTTTTTATGCAAGTTTAAAATACTCTGATTTTTAAACATTTGGATGCGAAATATTTGGAGACAGTTTCTTTTAGCAAAATTTTTTTGGTGACCGATGATTGTGAGGTTTATTTTATGAATGTTGAGTGACGACCGTATGGATGTTTTTATTTAAGAAAATTTTTAATTTTTCCGCAAATTTTAAGTATGAGAAGTACGGTTCGTTACATATGTAGTCTTTAACACATAGATGTTAAACAAGTGTTGGCCGGAAGGTTTTGTCTTTAGTCTAGGCTATGAGTTCAGTTAGGCAGTAGGGTAAGTTCTAAGCTGAGTGAGTTTGTACAAAGCTTTGTATAAATCAAAGTCTTCTAGTGGATCATACCCAAGGAGGTAGAAGGGGTGAAGTAGGAGTATCTGAAATTTTCGAACACGCACAAGTCTTTGTGTTCTTTATTTTCAAGTATTCAATCTTTTTTTTCAGTTTGTTTCCGTACTTTAAAGTTAACTAATCAACATTGAAAACAAGATTATCAAATTCAATTTTTCACCAAACTGATTCACACTTTCGAAAAGATTGGAAAATAGTCAAGTGTTTATCCAACCCTCATTCTAAACATTTTCATTCACCCAACCGATCACATCAATTGGTATCAGAGCTATTCTAAGAAGTACTTTTGAAAGCTAATATTTTAAAATATGATTCAAATTTTTATTTAAAATGGTTTTCAAAACCCTCTTAAAAATTTTATAAGAGCTTACCGTGAGAAGAGATAAGATTGTTGGATCTGCAACTAACATTGTAGCCACTTCTCTCGACTCCTGATTTTGTTGTTTTAGAAACTTGCAAGTTTTTGAGTTCAACTAACAGCAGAACAACTAAAATGATCGGTGGAAAAGATTTCAGTTGCCAGCCTACCAGTTCAGCTGATTAAGGAGCTTAATCATCAACAATATACCACCGCTTAATTTCCATATCATATCAGATTAGATGATCAAGGCGGTCCAGCATCAATTGAGTCCAGTTTGAGTCAGCTTGACCAGTTAGCCAGCATTGACATCAAGTCCAAGGCAAATTAGCTTCTCTTCTAGAAAAAAGAGACTCAAAATCGATGCAACATTTCAAAGCATTCAAGACAACCATTTTTTGGTAAATTCAGTTCTATTATGTATACACTGACTGATATTTGATGTTTTTTAATATTTTCTAGTTAATAGCATTTCCCTTACACTTGTTGGTGTGCTTAATGTATAATACAAATTATGCTTTTTTGATTAAATAAACATCATGTTTATTTAGTGGTTTGAATGTAACTTAACCGATATTTTCAATTTAATATGTTGTCTAAACTGCTTGAATGTTAAACAATGCTAAACTTCATTAAATCGCGTGAATGATTATATTTTTAAGGGGGAATTTTTAATTCAGTTTTTGAGAGGGAGTTTTCTTTAAAATAATCCCTCGAATTGAAAAATGTTTTAAACACGTTTTTAAATTTAGTTCTTAAGGGGAAGCTTTCTTATATCTCAAACTAGAAAATTTATAATCGTTTTAAAATTTTTTGATTCTCACAAAGGGGGAGAATCAATTAAATTTTAAAATTATAAAACGTTTTAATTACTCAAGTTTTGTGATCATCAAAAAGTGGAAGATTGTTAGAACATTTCATGTTCGCAATCTAGATTTTGATGTTAACAAAACATGCTATTTTGTTTCTAATGAATTTACTTAAGTGCGCAGAAACTTGAACTGATCAGGATTCGAACTGATCAATTACCGAGCCAAAACTCTATCTAGATGCAAACTGAAAGCGTCAATTGATCGCCAAAACTGAACCAGTTCAACTGATATATAAAAAGTCTAGTTCAATTGATTGTCCTGCTGATAGGCAGTTTAGCAGAAGACATTCAGAAGTCCGACAAGCTGATGAAGAGCTCAACTGATGAAGAGTCCAGCTGACCAGTTCAACTAAAGCACCATTTCAAGATCAGTTCAGAACATCAGTTAGGAGCCGACCAGTTTGAAGAAAAAGAAATGCCTATGTAAGTGGAATCCAGCTGTGTGTAACGGTGTAAAATCAATTGTACGATCAAAGTACAATAGTGAACGTCGCATCCGAGTTTAAAGCCAATAAAGAATTCAAACTGCAATGAACATATTTAATGAGTCTTGGTGTACGGTCTGATTGCATCTATAAATACAAAACCAAAATCATCAATATACAAATGTGTGGATAACACACAAGTGTGTGAAGATAAGAAAATAAGAAAAATAGGGCATGCCAACTGATTAATCTGAAGCAAAATTCTCAGTGTGTGAGGACACTTTCGTGTTGTAATCATAGATCAGTTCTCACACACGCACACTCACAATCATTCACACATACAAAAAATTGAGCATACTGATAAGTTGAGTGAGTCTTGCACAAATACGTAAAACTTGTGTATATAGTCTTTAACACATAGACGTTAAACAAGTGTTGGCTGGAAGGTGTTGCCTTCAGTCTAGGCTAGGAGTTCAGTTAGGCAATAGGGTAAGTCCTAAGGTGAGTGGGTTTGTACAAAGCTTTGTAGAAACCAAGTCTTCTAGTGGATCTTTTATCCGAGGAGGTAGAAGGGGTGATGTATGAGCAGTTAAAGTCTCCGATTATCCTTAAGCATATCTTGTGTACTTAACTATTTCACTATTGTTTTCAAATTAATTTGATCAGTTCGAGATGTTATCAGTTCAGTTCTCACCATAACTGAACCATATACGCAAGAGCCGATCCCCCTTATTTCAGTTATTCGGTTTACACAAGTTAAAAGTTTTAAACTGATTAACTTTCTTAATGAAGGCATTACAAGAAAATCCACATTCAACAACACACCAAAGACAACGATTTTTATTAAAACCGTTAGGTTTTTACTTTTAACAACTGTTTTAACAAAAACCGTTGTCTAAGAGCGTTTTTTTTTTCTACAACAACGGTTTTAAAAACCGTTGTCTATTAGCATTTTTTTAGGCTACAACAACGGTTTTTATAAACCGTTGTCTATGTATGTGTTTTTTCGGCCTACAACAACGATTTTTAAAAACCGTTGTTTATATGTGTTTCTGTCAAGGGTCAAAGACAAAGGTTTGTGTAAACCGTTGTCTTTCAGCTGGTTTTTTTAGAACTAAGACAACAGTTAAAAAACCGTTGTCGTTGTTTAAATTTTTTTTAAAAAAATCGGTTAAAACGACATAGTGACGGTTTTATGAAACTGTCGCTAATTTACATTTGCGACGGTTGTCATGTAAACTGTCGCTAAATATAGCGACGGTTGTATACAACTGTCGCATTTTTAAATTAGCGACGGTTCTGAACAACTGTCGCTATATTTAGCGACAATTTTAATAAAACTGTCGTAATTTTAACTTATACCGTCGCTGATTTAATAATTGTGACGGCTTAAGTTTACATGTCGCTATTAGCGACGGACTATGCTTAACCGTCGCTATTAAGCATCAGCCGTCGCTAATAGTGATAGTTTACACAAAACCGTCGCCAAAATGTCTATAAATATCACCCTCAGTCATTTTCTTCCCACGATAATTTTCTATCTTCTATGCTTTCATTTTCCCTTCCATTTTAAATGTTATGATTATAAATATTATTAATATAGTAAAATTGTAAGTTATTAAATTATTGATTATAAATATTATTAGTGTAGTAATATTGTAAGTTATTAAATTATAAATGATAGTGTTAATTTTTGAAGTGTTTCCAGATTTATTAAATTATAAAAGCAATATTTTTTTACGTAAAACACTAGCGACAAAATCATGTTTACAACAATTAGCGACAGTTTTTATGCAACCATCGCAAATTATGTAGTTTGACAACAATTTTTCAATGCTACGACAACGGTATTTTACAGTCGTCTTTAGATGTCTACGAAAACGGTTTTTCACCGTTGTCTTAAAACGAACCCTTTAACTACAGGGACTTTAACAACGGTTTTACAAGACCTACGACAACGGTTTTTCATCGTTGTCTTTGACGTCTATGACAATGGTTTTTCACCATTGTCTTTGAGCACACCCTTTAACCACAGAGGCTTTAACAACGGTTTTTTTGACCTACGACAACGGTGAAAAACCGTTGTCTTTTGCCTTTTTTCTTGTAGTGAGGGTTATTTGGAGTATTTTCTGCATAATTTAAAACCAAACTCGATCTAATTCATCGCTGTTTACATTCTTATAACACGAGCTATTGCAACTCATTGATAATGTTATTTTTGAAGCACTCTCGCAGGTGCCCGAACCAATCCATCATAAAAGTTCCTTTTTTATTGAATTCAGATCCTCAATTGTGACTTTCGTATTAGCTGTAGGTCGATGGATCCATATACGTATTAAGACGGTACCGGGCGGCATGGACATCAACGACACTCTCACCCGTCAACTGAGCCTTGGCATTACATATCATCATATCATCGTATTAGTTAAAATCAATTCACCTCCTTCAACTTTTCATATTTTCATCACTTATAAAAAATCATGCACATATAAATCATTTTTCTTTTAAACCAAACATGCCACATGTCTTTTACCATTAACATTTTATCATAAAATTTCTTGAACATTTGAAATAAAAATTTTAACATTTATTACAGCATTCAAGGCACTGTTAGGACGTCTAACATTTTTTATGTATAAAATTACTGTTTTGCCTCTGAACCCTAACTTTCTCAATTTATCCTTAGACCTTAAAACGACAATCCAAATAATTCTGAACTTAACATAGCACCTTTAAATATTTTTTAGACGTAAATTTATTCTTTTCGACTAATTTTTCAATTCGTTTTTAAACTTAGACGTACATACATGTTTTGACCTGTATTGACTCGCGACTTTACTAAATTTTACCAAACTTGAACCATAGTTTAATAACCCCTAGCTATACCATATACAATCGAAATCAAGCCAACTAGGAGCTTTGAACAAACTTAGACGAGCCTCTGAATTTCAGTCCTATTTTGTTCAAGCCTAGCTTACACATCACATGCAACCTTCGACCGTAGACCTTAGCCAACCCGTCCAAACCCTAGCTGACCATCCTAGGACCATGGCCAATACCTAGGGACCCTACTGGACAGGACTTAACCAGCCTAGAAGCCACAGCCCTCAAGTCGTGGCAAGAAGCCATGCGTGACTTCATATGCTCGTCTCTTTCTTAGGCTTCGCACCAGCCTCCCCTTGAGCCATCTAGGGCAATGACTAGACCCTAATAGGACCCATGATTACTTCCATACACTAGCTAACAACCTGCTTCTTCCTAAGGCAAAAAACGCAAGCCTTTTTCCATGAAAACCCTATTTTCGCTCAAGCCCTCAACCTTACATGTGCATCCCTTATTTGTGCATCTATTGAAACGTCCACTACTTGTTTTTCTTTAAAAGTACTAGATTTTTTTTAAAACTTTGGCCGAATATATATACATATATATAGACATGTATTTTAAAATAACTTTGCTCTATCTTTAAAAATAAAACAACCAACTATACTTGAAAATTCAAAGGAAAGTAATTCAAAACATAAATCGTCAATCGCTTACCAAAACTAAACTTAGAAATATTTCAAAATAAAACTAACTCTAACATCCTGTAAAAAACCTCTTAAAACCATCATAAACGACATAAAATCTTGAAACTCAAACTTAAATCATAAACATAATCTAAATGCGGAAAACTAACGTAGGTCCTTAGGTTGTATGAACCTTCAGTCAAGAAAGATCAACCATCAAGTCCCTCAACAACAACAATATCGTGCTCACCTGAATCGATCACAACTAATGAGTCTATTGACTTAAAAACCTTAACCATGATAACAAGTAATACATTACAATCACGAGCAACAATGAAAATACTTTTACTTAAAAAACTTTTTTCATGAACATGCATAAAATTTAAACATTTTTCCTTTCATCATAAGAATTTTATTTTTCATCATTTACGTATACGTTTCTCTTTTATTGAATTCGGATCGTTAATTGTGACTTTCGTATCAGTTGAAGGTCGATCGATCCATCTACGTGTAACCACAGTACTGGACGACGGGGACATCAACGATACTCTCATCTGTCAACTGAGCATTGGCCTTACATATCATCGTATCATCATAATCATTGTCACATCGTATTAGTCACAATAACTTCACCTTCTTCAATTTCTCATATTTTCATCACTTATAAAAATTAAAGAATATAAAAATCATTTTTTCTTTTAAACCTAGCATGCAACTTATCTTTTAGCATTAATGTTTCATCATAAAATTTTGTAAACATTTAAATTAACCATATTAACATATTTTACATCATTCAAGGCACTTTCAGGACGTCTATTTTTTTATATGTAAAATGACCGTTTTACCCCTAGACTTAGAATTTATCGATTTTGACATTTCTTACTTTCATTGACTCTAGACCATCCCAAATAATTATTTAAGCTTAAATTAAATTTCTAATATTTTTATTTAACTTAAATTCAAGGCTTTGGATTTAATTTCATATTTATTAATTTGTAAGACATTAAATCCTCAATTAATTCAAACTTTAATATCTTAATCCCAAGCTTTAAACTTAGACTTTTTATATCTAAAATACCATCGTGAAACATGAATCGACCCAGTGGACCATGGTTCGTCCCCTTAGCCATTTAAACTCAAGAACCGAACCCTAGCATGAACGAGCCATCTCGCGATTTCATAGAGCCATGCCCGAGCCACCTCTAGCCAAACTCTGACTAGAGCACATGTACTGACCAGCCTTGACCCTTTGAACCAACCCCTAGCCCACGCTGTAGCCTCCTGCCCGAAGAAGAGCATGTGCTTTAGTTACATTCCGCCTAGGACTCCTACGCATCGAGGGCTCCTCACTCGAGCCACCACCCAAGCCCAGACCCTTGAGACCATCCGTAGACCACTCTTAGACCTAGCCTGGACCCCTTGGCCAAGCCATGGTTCCCTTTTGCACGGCACAGCCCTCAGTTGCATGGGAAGAGTCCAATCGCACATGGGCTCTTCACCCGCTGTCGCTCTTGAGTTCTAGCGTGGCTAGGAATCTTCCTCACCCTTAATCACGTCCAGCCCGAGCCCTAGTCGAGTCGCACGTGCTGCTCCTTACTAGCCGGACACTAGTGCAATATTTTGTGAATTTTCAACCAAGCTTCCTCCTGCGTGTCCAGACCTTGCATCAGGTGGTCTAGGCCCTTAAAATCTCTTAAAATTGTTCTTTTTATTTACCTAGGATGGCAACCCATGTATGCAACGTATACATAAGTTTTAAATCATACAAACACAAGTTTTGATCATGGCATGTCAAAAACGAAAATAATATACGGTAACCATATTTTTCATGCAAACATAATTTAATTCAATAATATGGTGTGATAGATGAGAAAAATGAGATTAAGGCGTTCCTTTGCGTATAATTTACGCACAAAACGTTTTGGCGATGCAAAAAACGGCGACGTAGAAAACCATAGGCTGATATTTCCTCACCTCCACTTGAAAATCCTCTCAAAACCTTTGTGTGTGTGTGCTTGTGGTGTTGTTGAGAGAATCCTAGTATGTGTAGGGGGAGTGGGGATGTGAGTTACGGGGTTTGGGGTAGGGTTTGCTAGCTTTGATTTTAATTAAAACACATGGTGTAAGCCTAGGCCCATTAGTATAGTATATTAGGCCCATTAAGCCCAAGTAATATTTAAAATATTTTATTTATAAAAGGTTGTAAAAATTTTAGTCGAGTTCTCAAACAGTTCATATTTTCGTCGAAAATTGAATACCGTTAAAAATTACGACTCGGCGTATAAAATCACCTCAAAACACCTCATTTTCAAAATATCATATAGCATAAACCTTATTTTAGATAATTAAAACAATTATTTAATAAAAATATTTTATCTTTTTCAGCCCCAAGTCTCCGTTCCTATATCGCATCTCGAATAACCTTTAAAAAATACAGTTTTATACATTCTAACAATAAACCCTATTTTTAAACATGTAATCATGCATATCATAATTAATTTATGTCAATAAAACTATTTAATTAATCATTTACCATTTTTCCTAGATTTGCACGCATTTGAATTATGTCATCTTATTTTTGGACCTTACAATTCGTCTCTCTCTTAAATAAAGTTCCGTCATTTAAATTAGAACTTATTGAATAACTTTGGGTAGCGACTCCTCATGTCCATCTCGGTTTCCCAAGTAGCTTCTTCCTTCGAGTGATTTTTCCACTTGACCTTGATCATTGGTATAACTTTGTTTCAGAGTCTTCTTTCTTGCCTACCCAAAATTTGTATAGGTCTTTCATCATATGACATATTTGGAGTCAACTGCTGTAAGGCTCAAGAATTTTCCGTTGTCATCGATGTGAGACTTGAAGAGGAGAATGCGTGACATGAAAAATGAGAGTTTGAGCAAGCATGGCCGAAGCCACACCGCCCCTGCGGTGCTAGGACTACCGCCCCCGCGGTGTAGGTGATAGAAAATTGAGGGAAATGTGCGAAGCGACACCGCACCCGCGGTGCGTGCAAGACCGCACCCGCGGTGGTGAGACCGCACCCGCGGTGATGCAAGCGCCGCACCCGCGGTGATCGAGATTCAGAAAATAGACGGGCTGCCGAAAGCACAGCGCACCCGCGCTGCTAGTGTACCGCACCCGCGGTCTTGCGTGTCAAGTGAAAAATAAACCACTTGTTTCTTGTCATGCATATATGATTATGTGTCTTCACCTCCTCCATTTCAGAATGCTGAGGCCGAGGGAACTTCAAGGAGAGAGCTTCCATTTCTTTTGATCTTGGAGTGGTGATTGTGCGAGATTTAGCTATTCGATTTGTGTTCCGAGGTAAGATTTGTACTCCTTACATCGACGGATACAAGGTGAAGTAAGTTTTATGCAATTCCAACATGTTTCGAATTATAGATGTTGGAAAAATTGTAATATGTTAGTTATATTGTATTCTTGAGGTATTGAGCATGGTATATTCGTAACCGCATCAAGAAACGGATGTTATTTGCTACGATTGTTAGTTTCCAGCATGTATTACGCTAAGATGGTACAGATTTCAGCTTATGTATTGAGGTTGATGAGTTTATGAGTTGATTATGATTGAGCATGTTATGGTGGTGTTACCGGTATCGAAGAACTACGTCGTTACGCCGTCGAATTTTATTGAAACCGAGTTCAGCTTTGTATATTGATTTGCTTGAGATGTATATGACTGAAGTGCACATTGGTTATGCCATTTCAGATTTGTATTGGCTATTGTGAACTCGAGACTTCGACTACGACACCGACTATTCGACACGAAAGGTATAATTCATGTGGTCACGGGATTGCACAACTCGATTCAGATTTGATACGAGTTTCCCTAAATCACATACTAGATTGTTATTACATTGATTATGTAATGCCTTGTTTATTAATTTATATTCGAGTCCTGAGATAGGAGAGATTGGCAGACTTGCCAACACTAGACGTTTCGGTGTATCGTCGCATAGGAGCAGATTTGCTATATGTGTAGACCCTCGATACAGAGTTGACCGAAGTCTAGGAATAAGACGTACCGTTGCCCCGAGTGGTTGGGTAGGTGACAGACCGTCTTATTCACACCGGGATCCCTAGATTAGAAAAGAGTCGAGTCAAGATTTGAATTGTCGAATACAGATTTGTATTCTACTACATGTTTAGATGTATATTCATGTTACTTGATTTATGTTATGCATTTGTACATGATTTATGACATTGCATGCATCCATGTTTTATACTGGGATATGTTCTCACCGGAGTTATCCGGCTGTTGTCGTGTCTGTATGTGTGCATGGCAACAGGTGGGGCAGGATCGGGGTCACGAGCTAGATGAGAGATGATGATAGCGTGGAGATCTCGGGCATTGCAGATTACTAGTGGTTTCTTATGGCACTTGTACTACTTATGTTTATATTTGTCATGTGAACACTAGTGTATGTTGTACGAACAGACTTGTATGTACATTACGTTGTTTAATTTCTATCGAGATATGTTATGCTTTAGTTAATACATTTGAATTAAAATTAAAAGCAAAATTTTGACCCACATTTTCGAACAAAGATCCAATTAAATCCCAAAAGAATAGAGTTAGAGCCCGGGTCCCCACAACTGCAGTGGCTCATGATTTAGTAAATGTGAAGGGTTCAACATGTACTTTCGTATTATCGAGATGTGGAATACATTGTGTAATCCAGCTAGTATCGGTGGCAATGCCATTCCATAGGCTAGTGTTCCAATCTTCTCCAAAATCTCAAATGGCCCTATTAATCTTGGACTTAACTTGTCTTTCTTCTCAAATCTCATAACACAATTCAGGGACGCTACTTTCACAAACACGTGATCACCCACAGCAAACTCCAACTCTCTTATATGCTTATCGACATAGCTTTTCTGTCAACTTTGTGCAGTCTTCATCCTATCTCGGATTTTGACTACTAGCTCCACTGTTTGCTTGATCAAGTCCGGACCAAATTCTCATCTTTCGCGAACCTCATCCCAATGTATGAGTGATCTATACTTTCTACCATATAGTGCCTCATAAGGAGCCATTCCTATTGATTATTGATAGCTATTATTATAGGTAAACTCCACTAGAGGCAACTTCGGTTGCTAACTTCCTTGAAAATCAATCACACAAGCTCGAAGTAGGTCTTCCAAAATTTGAATCACTCTTTCAGACTAACCATCGGTTTGAGGATGGAATGATGTACTGAATAATAATTTAGTTCCCATCGTTGTATGAAGACTCTTCTAGAAAGATGATGTGAACCTCGGATCTCTGTCAGAAACGATAGACACGAGAATCCCATGCAGTCGAACTATCTCTCAAATATATAGCTCTGCATATTGTGTCATTGTGAATGTCATCTCGATAGGTAGAAAATGTGCTGAATTTGTAAGACGATCAAATATCACCCAAATGATATTGTATCCCTGGATAGTCCTCGGCAATCCACAATAAAATCCATGGTAATATTTTCCCATTTTAACCTGGGAATAGAAAGTTGCTTAAAAGCTTTCCCGCTGGCCACTAATGCTCAGCTTTAACTTGCTGACATGTCAAACATTCGGATACAAATAGCAGGTTTTCTCGTTTCATGCCTGACCACCAGTACAATAATTGAAGATCCTTGTACATCTTTGTGCTTCCAGAATGAATGGAATAAAGAGTATCATGAGCTTCCTTCATAATGACTTCCCTCAAAGAATCGCCACTCGGGACCCAAAGTCGATCTCGATATCGAACAATACCATGCACCTCAGAATACAGATTCCGGCCCTTAGCTTCATCTCTCAATCTCCACTTTTGCAATTGCTCATACGTAGACTGTCCCTCACGGATTGTATCTCTCAAAGTCGACTGTACTGTCATGGTGGCAAGATTAGGGCCTCGCCCCTAGCATATACTATAAGCTCAAATTGCTGAATCTCGGACTGCAAATGTCTCTGAAGTGATAATTGAGTAATAACTGATGTCTTCCTAATCAATGTGTCTGCTACTACATTAGCTTTTCTCGGATGGTAGCTAATGTCACAGTCGTAGTATTTTACCAGCTCTAGCCATCTTAGTTGCCTCATATTTAACTCCTTTTGGGTGAGGAAGTACTTCAAACTTTTATGGTCGGTGAAAATCTTGCACTTCTTCCCATATAAGTAATGTCTCCAAATCTTTAATGTAAATACTACTGCGGCGAGCTCAAGATCATGCGTAGGGTAATTTTTCTCGTGAACTTTCCATTGTCTAGACGCATAAGCTATAAGTCGATCATTTTTGCATCATAACCGCGCCCAAACCAAGGTTGGAAGCATCCGTATACATAACATACTCTCCTTGTCCGGATGGCATCGATAATACTGGGGCTGAAATCAAATCTTGCTTCAACTTATCAAAACTTTCTTAACATTCGGATGCATTCTTCTTTGTCAAGGCGGTCAAGGGTACCACAATAGAAGAGAAACCTTGTATGAACTTTCAATAACAGCCAGCTAGTCCTAAGAAACTACAAATCTCGGTTACGCTCTTAGGTACATGTCATTCTTTCACAGCTTTGACTTTCATCAGATCAACCTCAACTCCATATCTAGAAATGACATGGCCTAAAAATGCCACTCTCTCAAGACAAAACTCGCACTTGCTGAACTTTTGTTGGAACATTTCATGTTCGCAATCTTGATTTTGATGTTAACAAAACTTTTTATTGTGTTTCTAACATATTTACTCAAGTGTGAAGTTGCAAATACAAGAAGCAAGCTGAAACTGAATTCTGCACAAACTGAATTTATGGCAAGCTTTGGTGTTTTGATAATATCTCTCACCTTGATGATTCAAATTACAATCCGTTAACTTGACTGATTAGAAAACTCATTTGGAACAAGTCGTATATCACGTCAATTGGGCAAATTTGGATGTTATCAAGGTCTAACTGATCGTTCAATTACCGAACCGATTGAACGAAAACAGCAATCAGTTGGGAATGAGCAGCTGCGGTATTTGGGTCATGTCTCTCAGCTCGTTTATTGGAATGCAGTGAATCAGTATGCGTTGAAAGATAAAATGATGATCTACAAATCATCTTCAAAAGTCAAAGTATGAATCGAAGCTTAAGATGCTTATAAATGCTGATTTCAACACACCATCTGAAGCTGAACCAGCTGAAGACCAGTTGAACCAGCTGCTGACCAAATGAACTGAACCAGCTGTTAACCAACTGAAACTGAACCGGAACCAGAACTGATTGAACTGAACCAGCTGAACTGAACTCAACCAGCAGCTGACCAACTCAACTGAACTGAACCAGCTGCTGACCAGTTGAACAGAACGACCAGTTGAGTTGACCAGTCGGAAAAATGTTCAGAAATGCGAATTTGACAGTTGCAATTACAGAAACAGTACAGAAACTTTCCAAACGGTCTTATTTTTGTGTCTAACGTTTATATCATTGTAGGGCTTATAAATACAACATCGAGAAGATCAAACAAGAGCTTTTGAGGAGGATTCAAAGCATGAGCAGTTAGCATGAAGAAATAAGCTAGTTGGGAGCACAAGCCCTTGTGTGAGGATACATTTCAGATGTACACTGTAAAGGATAAATTCTTCACAGACAATCAATCACACATATACAAGAGAGTTGAACTTGAAAGATTAGTTGAGTAAGTCTTTACACAAAGACGTAAAACATTGTGTTTGTAGTCTTTGCATATGAGACATTGAACAATATGATGATTGTCAGGTGCTGCCTACAATCTTGAGTGCTAAGAGTTCAGTTTAGGCAGTAGTGTAAGTCCTAGTGAGTGGGTTTGTACAAATAGTTGTATAAATCAATGTCTTCTAGTGAATCCTTCCAAAGGGGAAGAAGGGATGACGTAGGAGCATTTGAAGTCTCCGAACATCCATAAACAAATTTGTGTCTATTTGTTTATTGCATTTATTTATTATCTCCATTGTTTTAAAGATGCATTGTTGAAGCATTTTATGTGTTCTTCAAATACCAAAATAATGCATACCAAGTGTTTGATAAAATGCTTCAACAAAATATTTTTACTATTCAACTTGCATGTATTTCAAATGCTTTACAAAATATTTAATCGGTTTCTACGAAAGATTATTTTGAGTGTTTTCCACTTGATTTCTTATCAAACTTGATTTATTCATCGGTGTTCAAATGCTGACTATGCTCCTCTTTACTCTTTGAATATATCAAAATATTATCGATGAATACTATAACAATTTGACCAAGATATGGCTGAAATACGCAATTCATGAGACCCATAAAGATCGATGGCGCTTAGGTCAACCCAAATGGCAGGACCATAAACTCGTAATGCCCATATCGAGTCCTAAATGCTGTGTTATGAACATCTGACTCCTTAACCTTTAATTGATGGTATCCAGAACGAAGATCTATTTTTGGGAATATCGTTGCTCCTTGTAATTGATCAAATAAGTCTTCAATTCTAGGTAGATGATATTTATTCTTGATGGTGACTCTATTTAGTTCTCTATAGTCGATGCAAAGTCGCATACTACCATCTTTTTTCTTCACAAACAATACCGACGTGCCCCACGGAGAACAACTAGGGCGAATGAAACCCTTGTCCAATAATTCTTGAATTTTATCTTTTAACTCCTTCATCTCGGGGGGTGCTAGACGATAGGGTGCTTTAGAAATTGTTACAGTGCCCGACATCAACTCAAGAGAGAATTTTGCCTCACGGTCTGGTGGAATGCCAGAAGCATCCTCAGGAAAGATGCTAGGAAATTCTCTGACGACCTCAACATCTTCTAGCTTCTGATTGTCACGAACATGTGCTGAAGTAACACATGCTAGAAAAGCTTGGCATCCACATCTCATAAGTTTCTCCGCACACATACAAGAGATAATGTGCGGCATTTGCTTGTTTTTCGTATCCTCAAAGACAAAAGATTTCCCGTTGGGTGGTCGAATAGACACTTACCTCTGCCGAAAATTTATCGAAGCTCCATTCAATGATAGTCAATCCATGCCAAGTATGATGTCGAATTCATGCATAGTGATACGATGAGATCTGCCCGAACCACGTCTTTTTGCAAACGAAGCTCCAGATTATTTACAATGCTCGAAGTGATCATTTGATCACCAGACAGAATAGAAACTTTTAAGCCCAATCCCATATCCTGGGGTATAATATTTAGTCTCTTGACGAATGTCTCAGATATGAATGAGTAGCTCCCAAATCCAATAATACATAGGTAGCTACACCTAGAATGAATATCCTTCCTGCGACGAAAACACCTTTAAACCTATTCATGTTGAAGTTTAAGGAATTTCTATCATTATTTTTTCCAAATTTTCAAAAATTACTCGCTTGGACCATGGTATTTCTTGAAAAATACCCTTCAATTTTTTTCAAAATTTTCATTTTAGTCCCCAAAAGTTTCAAACTATTTTTGCCCCTTAAATTTAGAAAATTGCGATTTGGTCCCTATATTTTCAAAAATTTGCATTATAGCTCCAAAAGTTTTGAAAATTACGATTTAGTCCCTGAATTTCGCTTATATGCAATTAAGTTCCTTAATTTTTCGGAATTTGCATTTTGGTCCCCATAAATCTCGAATATCTCAAGTATACGCTTATCCTTGATTAATTCTCAATTTTAAGCCTTAAATTTTTATTTGGATTTAATCATCTCCTTTGCATTATTAAGGCTCATAACCCATATTAAATTCTTATGGTTTGCATTGTCATCTTTTAATTCCTACTAAGATAGAGAATGCAACCTAACTTTCACGAGGTTCTTCTTGGTCCCAAACCAAATCGCATAACCAATTTAACATTTAATGCAAAAAGCAATATATAAACATTAAATAACTAGGTTACCGGTGATTAGGGTCGTGTCTGGCTCCTCCTCAGCTTCCTCATCATTCATAACATAAGCTCTCCCCACAGTTGGTGCTTTCTTCTTCGGGCAATCAGCAAATTTATGTCCTTCTTCTTTGAATATGAGTCATTTGTATGTCCCCCACATGCACTTGCCAAAATTTGGGTGATTGCACTCTTTGCACAGTGGTGTCTCTACAGCTTTCGGTGCTCTAGGTTGTGGTGGCCTTTGTTGTCCCGAATTCTTCACTTGTCCTTGGGGCTTTTGCTGCCCTTGAGCTCTAGGAGGTCCCATAAATGACTTATTATTTGGCTCAGAGCTCTGCTGGTGTTGCTGCCTCTTGCGCTACATCTCATAATCAATATCTTTCAAGGAATGATCAGCTTGGAATGCATAGGCAGTGGCAATTGCATAGCCCGTCGGTCGCATCATCATCACATCCTGACGTATAGTAGATCGAAGGCCATCCATGAAGTGCCTTAATTTTTCAGCAGCATCTCTAGCAATGAGGGGAACAAAGTGACAACCCCTATCAAACTTCCTCACAAACTCGGCAACAGTCGTGTCCCCTTGGCGGAGACTCGTGAACTCTCTCTTCAAGGGTCCTCGGACATCACCAGTGAAGTATTTCTCATAGAATATTTTCTTGAACCGAACCCAAGTGAGTGTAGCCAAATCAATCTCATGTTCCGCTCTTTCCCACCAAAGGGAAGCATCATCTTTAATCATATATGCGGCACACCTAACACGGTCAACGTCTTCCATATTCAGATATCGAAAGTGCACCTCCAGTGAAAGAATCCAACCCTCAGCAGCAAATGGATCAATGGTGCCAGAAAATTCCTTCGGGCCTAGCCTCCGGAACTGATAATAAATGTCGTGTTGTGGCCTCGGAGCTTGCTGAAATTGCTTCTCAAATAAGCGTGCCATGCCCTCTAATGCAAGAATAGCAGCATCCCCATTAGGAGGTGGGGGTGCATTCCTTTGACGAACCTCAATATTCTCAGCTTTCCTATCGGTACTAGGTGCGCGTCTAGGAGGCATTATATCATAATGTTTTCTAAATTCTAAACGTAAACAACATGCATTTAAATCTTTTTATTGTAATCATGCAGCATATACTAATCTCTTTTTGAGCAACTTTAAGCATATATAAAATTGAACCTCAAAAAGCTATTAAACATTTAATGTATAGTATAATCCATGTAAACATGCAGGTATCATTATAAAAATCACGTAAAGCAATTAAACTTACAGATTTGAGGCTTGACGACTGAGCTTTTCAGAACTGACGGTGGCACAACCCTTTGCAAGAACATTGCTCTGATACCGACTGAAACGTCCACTACTCGTTTTTCTTAAAAAGTACTAGATTGTTTTTTAAAACTTCGGCCGAATAGATATACAAATATATATAGACATGTATTTTTAAATTAACTTTGCACCATCTTTAAAAATAAAACAACCAACTATATTTGAAAATTCAAAGGAAAGTAATTAAAAACATAAATCGTCAATCGCTTACCAAACCTAAACTTAGCGATATTTCAAAATAAAAATAACTCTAACTAATCTCAAAAACTTCTCAAAAGCATCATAAATGTCATAAAATCTTGAACGTAAACTTAATCTAAATGCGGAAAACTAACACTGGTCCTCGGGTTGTGTGCACCTTCAGTCCAGCAAGATCAACCATCAAGTCTCTCAACAACATCAATATCATGCTAACCTGCATCGATCACACCTAGTAATTATATTGACTCAGCAAACCTTAACCATGTTAACAAGTAATACATATACAATCACAAGAAACAGTGAAACTATTTTTACTTAAAATACTTTTCATGAACATGCATAAAATTTAAACATTTTTCCTTTCATCATAAGTATTTTCGTTTTTGTCATTTACGTATACGTTTCCCTTTTATTTAATTCGGATCATTAATTGTGATTTCGTATCAGCTGAATGTCGATGGATCCAACTACATGTAACCACAGTACTGAGCGACGTGGACATCAGTGACAGTCTCACCCGTCAAGTGAGCCTTAGCCTTACATATCATCATCATAATCATCGTTAGTTACATTCACTTCACCTCCTTCAAATTTTCATATTTTCATCACTTATAAAAATTAAAGTATATAAAAATCATTTTACTTTTAAAATAAGCATGCAACTTATCTTTTAGCATTAACATTTCATCATAAAATTCCATAAACATTTAAAATAACCATATTAACATATTTTACAGCATTCAGGGGACTTCAAGGACGTTTATCTTTTTTTTAGTTGTAAAATGATTGTTTTACCCCTAGACTTAGAATTTCTCTATTTTGACTTTTGTTACTTTCATTGACTCTAGACTATCCCAAATAATTAATTAAGCTAAAATTAAATTTTTAATATTTTTATTTAACTTAATTCGACACTTTCGATTTAATTTCAAATTTATTAATTCGTAAGGCGTTAAATCCTGAATTAATTCAAACTTTAATATTTTAATCGTATGCTTTAAACATAGAATTTTTATAACTAAATTTACCCTCGTGAACCATGAATCGACCCCTGTGGACAATGGTTCGACCCCTTAACCATTTAAACTCAAGAATCGAACCCTATCATTAATATTTTTAGCCATCTCGCGATTTCATCGAGCCATGCCCGAGCCACCTTGAGCCAAACTCTGAACAGACCACCTATGGACCCTACTGAGCAGCTCTGACCCTTGAATTATCCTTTATCCCACGCTACAACCTCCTGCCCGAACAAGAGCATGCGCGATAGTTCCCTTCCATTTATTGCATGAAATGTTAAATTGGTTATTAGAATTGATTTGAGATTAAGAAGAACCTAGAAGAAACTAGGTTGCATATACTACAATAGATGGATCTAGGGAATGAACTTAAAAATTATGGAAATTGAGCTTGAATTGTGAGCCTTACGTATGCAAAGGAGGTAATTTTATCCAAATAAGAGTGTTAAGGCTTAAAATTGAGGAGGATCAAAAAACATTTGGGGCATGAATGAATTTTTCCGAAAGCTATGAGCATTAAAATGCCGAATTCGAAATTCAAAGGGAATAATTGCAAAACCAAAAATTCTATAGGGCTAATCTGAAATTTTTGAATAGTCCTAGGACTGAAATTGACAAAACAGAAAATCCTATGGTGAAATAGAGAATTTTTGAAATTTCAGGGACTAAATTGCAATTTACAAAAAATCAGGGGTTGTTTTGAAAATTTAAAACAACTATGGTTGTTTTCGGGATTTTCGAAATTATGAGGGTCAAATTAGTAATTTCCGGAAGTGTAGGGTTTAATTTGATAAAATCCGAAACTTATGGAGCAAAATGCAAATTTTTCAAAATTTATGGGGAAAATGGAATAATTCGAAACTTCTAGGGATGAAAGTGAAAACTTCGAAAATTTAAAGGGTTGAACTATAATTATTTTAAAGATGTATTAGGGCCCAATCTCATAAATTTCAATATTTTGGGGAAAAAATAATGATCGAAATTCCTTAAGCCTCAACACGAATAGATTTGAAGGTGTATTCGTCGCTGAAAGGATATTCATTTTGTGGGTAGCTACCTACGCATTGCTGGATTCGAGGGCTACACTTTCATTCATGTCCGAGACATTAGTCAAACGACTAAATATTATACCCGAGGATATGAGATTAGGCTTCAAAGTTTCTATTCTTTCTAGTGATCAAATGATCACTTTGAGCATTGTAATGAATCTGGAGCTTCGTTTGCAAAACAATGTGGTTCAAGCAGATCTCATCGTACTCCCTATAACTGAAATCGACATCATACTTGGCATGGATTTTCTATCATTAAATGGAGCTTCGATAGATTTTCGGCAGAGGTCAATATCTATTCGACCGCCTAGTGGAAAATCTTTTGTCTTTGAGGCAGGGAGGAATAAGCAAATGCTGCACATTATCTTTTGTATGTGCGCGAGGAATCTTATGAGACGAGGATGCCAAGCTTTTCTAGCATGTGTTACTACAACACATGCCTCTATTAGTCAAAAGCTAGAGAATGTTGAGATCATCAGAGACTTTCCTAACGTCTTTCTTGAGGACATTTCTGCCATTCTACCTGATCGTGAGGTGGAATTTTCTATTGGGTTGAAGCCGGGCACTGTACCAATTTATAAAGCACCCTATCGTCTAGCACCTGCCAAAATGAAAGAGTTAAAAGATCAAATTAAAGAATTGCTAGACAAGGGTTTTATTTTCCCTAGTTGTTCTCCGTGGGGCGCACTGCTACTGTCTGTGAAGAAGAAGGATGGTAGTATGCTACTCTGCATTGATTATCGAGAGCTGAATAGAGTCACCATCAAGATTAAATATCCTCCACCTAGAATTGAAGACTCATTTGATCAATTGCAAGGAGCGTCGATATTCTCGAAGATAGATCTTCGTTTAGGATACCATCAGTTGAAAGTGAAAGAGTCTGATGTTCATAAAACATCATTTAGAACTCGATATGGGCATTATGAGTTTATGTTCATGCCATTTGGGTTGACCAATGCACCAGCGATCATCATGGATCTCATGAATCGTGTATTTCAGCCATATCTTGATCAATTATTATAGTCGTCATCGATAATATTTTGATCTATTTAAAGAGTAAGGAGGAGCATAGTAGGCATTTAAAGGCGGCACTACAAATACTGCAAGATAGAAAGTTATACTGCAAGATAGAAAGTTATAAGCTAAGTTCAGCAAGTGCGAGTTTTGGATTTAGCGAGTGGCGTTCTTAGGCCACATTATTTCTAGAGATGGGAGTGAGGTTGATCTAAGTAAAGTCGAGGCAGTGAAAGGATGGCTCGTACCTAAAAGCATAACTTAGATCCATAGTTTTTTCGGTCTAGCTGGCTATATCGGAAGCTTATTCAAGGATTCTCATCTATTGCGGTACCCATGACCGCCTTGACAAAGAAGAATGCAAAATTTGTATGGGGATCCGAATGTCAAGAAAGTTTTGAAAAGTTGAAGCAATCTTTGATCTCAGCGCCAGTAATATCGATTGCATCGGGGTAAGGAGAGTTTGTTTTTTATACAGACGATTTGGAACTTGGTTTGGGCGTAGTTTTGATGCAAAATTATCGAGTAATAGCTATGCGTCGAGACAATTGAAGGTTTATGAGGAAAATTACCCCACACATGACCTTGAGCTTGCCGCATTGGTATTTCTACTGAAGATTTAGAGACAATATTTGTATAGGGAGAAGTGCAAGATTTTCACCGACCATAAAAAGTTTGATATACTTCTTCATACAAAAAGAGTTGAATATTAGGCAACGAAGATGTCTAGAGTTGGTAAAAGACTACGACTGTGACATTAGCTACCATCCGAGGAAAGCTAATGTAGTGGCGTACGCCTTGAGTAGGAAGAAAACAATCATTACTCAATCATAAATTCAGAGACAATTACAGTCCGAGATACAGTGGTTCGAGCTGGCAGTATACGCTAGGGGTGAGGCCCCTAATCTTGCCACCATGACGGTACAGTCGAATTTGAGGGATAGAATCCGTAAGGGACAATCTACCGATGAGCAATTTCAAAATTGGAGGTCGAGAGATAAAGCTAAGGACCAGAAGCTGTATTCTGAGGTAGATGGTATCGTTCGATATCGAGACCGACTTTGGATTCCTAGTGGCGATTTTTTGAGAGAAGTCATTATGAAGGAAGATCATGAAACGTCGTATTCCATTCATCCTGAAAGAACGAAGATGTACAAGGATCTTAAATTATTTTATGGGTGGCCGGGCATGAAGCGAGATATCTTGCGATTTGTATCTGAATGTTTGACATGTCAAAAATTCAAAGCCCAGTAGGAAAACTTAAGCCACTTCCTATTCTCGAATGGAAATGGGAAAATATTAGCATGGATTTTTTTGTGGGACTACGAGGACTATCAAGGGGTTTAATGCTATTTGGGTGATATTTGATCGTATTACGAAATCAGCACATTTTCTACCTATAAATATGAAATTCACCATGACACAGTATGCTGATTTGTATATTCGAGAGATAGTTCGAGTACATGGGATTCCCTTGTCTATGGTTTCTGACAGAGATCTGAGATTCACATCGTCTTTTTGGAAAAATCTGCATGCAGTGATGGTGACTAAATTATTATTCAGTACATCATTACATCCTCAAACCGATGGTCAGTCTAAAAGTGTGATTAAAATTTTGGAGGACCTAATTTGAGCTTGTGTTATTGATTTTCAAGGAAGTTGGGAACCGAAGTTGTCTCTAGTGGAGTTTACTTATAATAATAGATATCAATCATCAATAGGGATGGCTCCTTACGAAGAACTATATGTGAGGAAGTGTAGATCACCCATACATTTGGATGAGGTTGGTGAAAGAGGAGTATTTGGACTGGACTTGAAGTAGTCAAAATCCGAGCGAGGATGAAGATTGTACAAAGCCGACAGAAAAGCTATGCCAACAAGAGAAGAAGAGAGCTAGAGTTTGCAGTGGGCGACAACGTATTTGTGAAAATATCACATCTGAAGGGTGTTATGAGATTTGGTAAAATGTGCAAGCTCAGTCCGAGGTTCATACCCATAGAGTGGCGTTGCCACCGATGCTAGCCGGAGTGCATATTGTGTTCCACATTTCGATGCTGAGGAAGTACACATCGAACCCTTCACATGTACTAAATTATGAGCCCCTACAATTAACTCCAAATATTTCCTAGGAGGAAAGACATACACAAATCCTTGGAAGACAAGAAAGAAGACTCCGAAAAAAATTCATTCCAATGGTTAAATTCAAGTGGCTAAATCACTCAGATGAAGAAGCTACTTGGGAAACCGAGAGGGACATGAGGAATTGCTACCCAGAGTTATTCGGTAAGTTCTAATTTCGAGGACAAAATTTTATTTAAGGTAGGGAGGAATTGTAAGGTTCAAAAAATAAGATGACGTAATTCAACTGCATGCAAATATAGGAAAAATAGAAAATGACTAATTAAATGGTTTTAGTGGCATGAATTAACTATGATATGCTTGATTACATGTTCAAAATTATGGTTTATTGTTAGAATGTATAAAACTGTGTTTTTAAAGGTTATTCGAAATGCTATCGAGGAACGGAGTCCGAGTGCTAAAAGAGGTAAATTTATTTTATTAAATAATTGTTTTAAATTATTTAAAATAAGGTTTATGCTATATGATATTTTTGAAAATGAGGTGTTTTGAGGTGATTTTATAAGATGATACGTGTTTTTAAACGGTATTCGATTTTCGATTAAAATATGAACTTTATGAGAACTCAACTAATAATTTCACAACTTTTTCTAAACAAAATATTTTAAATATTAACTAATGTGCTTAATGGACCTAGTATACCATGGTAATGATTCTAAGCTTGTACTAGGTGTTTTAATTAGATTAAAAGGCTATCAAACCTACCCCATTACCCACACAATACACGTCCCTCCCCTCTCAAAATACTAGGAATCTCCTCCCCCAAAACACACACACCACGCGTAATTTTGGAAGGGAAAGCCACGGTTCTTGGAATGGATTTCAACCTTGGTTTCTGCATCGCCGTTCTTTGCATTGCCAAAACGTTTTCGTGCATATTTGTAAAATACGCAAAGGCATGCCTTAGCCTTCTTTTCTCAGTTATCACACCATATTGCCTGTTTGAATTGTGTTTGCACGAAAAAGATGTTTGCCTTGCATCTATTTTGGTTTTTGTGCTTTGACATGACAAGAACTTATGATTTCATGATCCAAAACCTATTATATTATTGCTTTAATGGGCTGCCATGGTAGGACACTTAGGATGGACGTTTTTACAACATGATAAGGGTCCATAGGTGCCAAACCAGCGGCTGGTCACACATAGGAAAGGGCTGGAACAAAAACTGCACATGTTGGGAACTAGGGTTTTGCTTAGGATAAAGCGGCACGTGCGGCTCGACCAGGGCTCCAGCTTTATGTGGTTAGGTGTGACGAAGAGTCCTAGCCATGCTTGGACTCATGCACAACGGCTAGGGAAGAGTTCATGCAAGATCAGACTCTTCCCATGCGACCCAAAGCAGCGACTTTGAAGGAAGAGTCACGGCTTGGCCAGGGGGTCCATGCTAGGTCTGAGGGGGTTCCAGTGAGGATCATGATGGTTCGGGCTCGGGTGGTGGCTCGGGTGAGGAGTCCTCGTCGAGTTGGAGTCTTGTTTGCATGTGACGGTCGTGGCTCTCGTGCTGGTTGTTGCAACATGGGCTAGGGTCTGGTTTATCGAGTCAAGTATGGTTAGTAGGGTCCCTAGGTGTTCTAGTCTTGGTTTGGCTCAAGGTGGCTCGGATGTGGTTCGAGAAAAACGAGAGATGGTTCGAAGGGTCGAGCTTAGGTTCGAGTTAGGGCTAGGAGAAAGAAAAGGATCGAGCCATGGTCCACAGGGTCGAATAATGGTCCACGAGGGTAATTTTGGTATAAAAAGTATATGTTTAAAGTTTGGGATTAAAATAATAAAGTTTGAATTAATTCAGGAATTAAACGATCTACGAATTAATAATTATGAAATTAAATAGAAAACCTCGTATTTAAGCTAAATAAAAATATGATAAATTTAATTTAAAATTACATAATTATTTGGGATGGTCTAGAGTCAATGAAATTAAGAAAAAGGCAAAATCGAGAAATTCTAAGTTTAGGGGTAAAAAGGTC
Organism: Primulina eburnea; assembly: GCF_022965805.1. NCBI lineage: Eukaryota > Viridiplantae > Streptophyta > Magnoliopsida > Lamiales > Gesneriaceae > Primulina > Primulina eburnea. The sequence goes on along the minus strand of NC_133103.1, from coordinate 39,085,884 downwards.
GTTTTACACAAAAAAATTATTAGACATCCTGGCAGGACTTTGAATGCTGTAATATATACTAAAGTTCTTATTTTATATGTTTATAGAATTTTATGATGAAACGTTAAAGCTAAAATATGTGTTATATGTGCATGAATTTTTATAAGTGATGAAAATACGAAAAGTTGAAGGTGGTGAAGTGATTGTGACTAATACGATGACTATGATGATACGATGATATGTAAGGCCAATTCTCAGTTGACAGGTGAGAGTTTCGCTAATGTTCCATCCGCCTAGTACTGTGGTTACACGTAGATAGATCTATCGACCTTCAGTTGATACGAAAGTCACAATTAACGATTCGAATTCAATAAAAGGGAAACACAAACATATATGATGATAAGGAAATGTATATGATGAAAGGAAAAATATTTAATTTTATGCATGTTCAAGAAAAGTTATTTTATTAAAAGTATTTTCACTGTTGCGTGTGGTTGTATATATAATACTTGCTATCATGGTTAAGATTTGCTGAATCAATAGATTCACTAGGTGTGATCGATGCAAGTGAGCATGATATTGATGTTGTTGAGGGACTTGATGGTTGATCTTCCTGGAGTCAAGGTGCACATAACCCGAAGACCAGCGCTAGTTTTCCGAAATTTAAATTAGGTTTATGATGTAAGTTTATGTTAAATATTTTATGAAATTTATGATGATTTTGAGTGGTTTTGAGAGGATGTTAGAGTTAGTTTTATTTTGAAATATTGCTAAGTTAGGTTTGCTAACGTTTGACGATTTTATGCTTTGATTTCTTCCCTTTGAATTTTCAAATATAGTTGGTTGTCTTATTTTTAAAATGGCCGAAGCTTTTCGAAAGAAATTTTTTTTTGTACTTTTTAAAGAAAACAAATTGTGGACGTTTCAGATAGTTAAGTAAATTCAGTTGTCTTTTGTTTAAAGACTTCAGTTGGCATATTGTTAAACCACCAAAAATTAATTAATCTAACAACCACCTTACCGTTGAAGGTCATGGTCGAACTCTTCCATGCCACCACCGTACGGCACTGTAGCCGCACCGTCTGTCGTCGTAGACCGCTGCCAGAATTATTAAACTATAGCATTCCTTCTGAAAGCAAATCTTTTCAAGGTTTCTACTGCGATTTTGAGAAAAAAAATACAGTCTTCGATCGTGAATTAGATTAGACAATTGAAGAACAAAGGATAATCTAGTAGATTGTTCATAGAGAGTTGCAACAAGAACTATCACTACCTAAACACTTGAATAGTTTGAGTCAGCATTTAGAATGCAAAGATAAACATCTTATGAATGTTTAATTGAATGATTTGGCTTCCCACAAAGAGAGCAAACGGGCCAGTTTAAGCCCCCCATTCTTTCCTCTTCCACTCTGAGTTGTATGATTGGATTGGTAAACCGTCGAATCGAAAAAATTGGGTGCCGAACCTTTGCAGTTAACCCCCATGCGGGAAGTCATACGACGTCTAATAGAGTTTTTATAATGTCCAAAAGTCAACCCACATAAACCACATGCATGTAAATAGATTAAATTGCTTAATTGTTTAATTTAATTAATTTCAAATGTTTATATGATGCATATTATATGGTTAATAGTGTAATTGCATGATTTTAAGAAAACTCTAGATTTTACCCGAATATTCGATAATAGGCTGGGAAATGGGGATTGGAGACGACCAAGATAAAATAAATATTTTTCAATAAATATTTTTGAGGCCTATTAATATGATTAAATATGATTAATTTTTTTTAAAAAATGGTAGGGTTCAAATTGTTTTACGAGACGAGCTCGATTTTATCCGAGAAACTGGTTTTGGGCAAACGACAGACATTTAAAAGATCAAAAGTATTATTTTTGAAAACTAGTTTTTGTAAACTTTTATTTTTTCAAATAAATAGATGTTATTGGGCTTACTTTACCTAATCGCACCCCACGCCAACGATCGTATATTCGAGCGTTTTAAAACGCAAAAGAACGTTTCTAAATTCCTTTGACGCATCATTCAAATCATATTATGCTTGTTTTATATATTTTAGCATGAAAATATTTGAATATAAATCACTTAACGTTTTGATGATTATTTTGAAGTTTTGATGATTTTACGATTTGTTTGAAAACACTATGAATTCTATGGGATATGTTGCCAATACAAGGTGTTTAAGAGATGGAAATAGAGTCCTTTAAAAGTGTAACGTAGTCCTTTAAGAGATGGAAATAGAGTCCTTTAAAGGTGGAACGCAGTCCTTTAAGAGATGGAAATAGAGTCCTAGGTTTTCTAGGGTTTCATAGACTCCTAGGTTTTCTAGGGTTTTATGAAAAAGCTGTGTAATTTTTACTGTCAAAAATGTTTTTTTTTCAAAATGCGGAAATGACACGATATTTTATGATTAAAAAGAAAAAAAACTATTTTGAACGATATGAATTGATTTTGACATAAAGGATATGAAATATCTTTTTTTGGAATATCATAAGGGAGAAGGCCCTAGAGGGAGCTCCTTTGCGAGAAAAGGTCCCAGAGGGAGCCCAACAATCTTATTTCCATTTTACGCCGGTGCCTAGTGTCTGTTCCCATGCGCAATGGTGAGCTAAGACCGATCAGTCAACTAGAGAATAAAGCTAGTCATTTTGAAGGATCAAACTTCATCCAAAATGATAAATGATTGAAAGCTTAACGATTCGACGATTTATTTATGCTTACAAGTTTATTTTAAATAAAAATATGATTTTAATGCATGTGCTTGTATATGTATTATTTGCTACTCATGTTTAGAACGTTCTGAGTTATTAGATTCACTAAGTTTGAATGCTGCAAGTGATGATGATATTGAGGAAGGCGCTGACGCTTGAATAGATCGAGTCCTGCAGACACTCCCAAAAGACATTATTTTCTGCATTAGCTTGATAGTCAAAGTCTTAAAGGATTTTGTTAATGAGTTAATTAGCGATTTTTATGCTTTATTTTGAAAGTAGTTTTATCATGTTATAGGTTGAAGTTGAATGTTGTTAGTCGACGATTTATGGATTTTTATGCACTTGAAATTTTTATGTTAAATTACTTTGATTTACAGAAATGTTAAGTTATTTTAAATGATGAATTTTGAAAGTATGTATGAAAAAAAAATTAGTAGAATTTTAAAGTTAAATGGTAGGAGACGTAAGAGTTGGCACCAGAGCGAAGGATCCCCAAAGGATTGTGTTACTGCCACTCCGAGAAGCTCAAGAAGTCACACATCAAGCATATGAGTTTTTACTGTTTTAAATTTTATATGCTGAATTTTAAATGCCTTTATGATACATGATATAGAGGTTAGATGCATGTTTCAATTAAAATGTTAAATGAATGTTGGTTACGTGGTATGGACGATTTTTACAGAGATGCCTCCTAGACGGGTTCTTCATAGTGATAATGAGGATAGACTGGAGGATTAGATTCTACAGCCTCCACCTAATCTGGATGCTAGTGCCCGTGTACTAGCCGGTATGGCACGTTTACTAGAGCAGCACAGGGGAAATGGTGCGAGGGTCTGACCAGAAGCTGTCTATGAGCCATTTAGGAGGATGGATTCCGCAGATTTTTCTGGCATTACTAATACATTCGTGGCTGAGGGATGGATTAGATATTTAGAGGTGATCTTCCGATATATGTATATGGTGAACGCTGACAGAGTTCTTTGTACCATCTATCTGCAAAACGGAGACACTTCCTTACGATGGGAGAGAGCGAAGCGATGAGTGAATTTAGTGACACTGTCATGGTAGGGTTTCAAGAGGGTGTTCTATGATAAATATTTCACTACCGACATCGTTCGAGGTTGAAGAGAGAGTTTATGAGTCTCCACCAGGGGGACTTGTCTGTTGTTGAGTTTGTGCAGAAGTTTGATAGGGGCTATCATTTTGTGCCCTTGATTGCTAATGATGTTGTGGAGAAGTTACGACACTTCTTGGATCGATTGAGGCCGATGATCCGTCGCGATGTGACGGTCACTGATCCTATTGACTATGTTACTGCCGTTGCTAAAGCTTTTCGAGCCGAGAAATCACTTAAGGATATTGATTGGGAGATGCAGCGTAAGAGGAATCATGCCCAGCAAGCTATTCAGCATAATAAAAAACAATTCACGGGACCACCTAAGAGACCGGGACAGCCGGAACCACAAGGACAACCACCTAAACAAAACGTCCCGAAAACTGCTGAGAATCCACTTTTCAAGGAGTGTGATCGCATCACTATGGAAAGTGAATGTGGGGCACCTACAAGTGCTTCAAGTGTGGAGGAATGGGGCATAAGGCTGGTGATTGCCCAAAGCTCAAGCAACTCCACAACTGGAAGGGCTTACGTGATGCACGCTGAGCAAGCGGAGCCAGACACTACTCTTATTACAAGTACTCCGACTATTTAAGCGTTTTATATTGCTTTATTGGTTAAGATAAAAGCATGGATGCTAGAATTAAATAGAGATACATTGAACTTGATGAATTAAAATTTCATGCTACAAACTCTAGGGTTTAAGAAATTGAATTCTTGCAAACACTAGTTATTTGGATCAAATTGTAAAAGATTGAAATTTTTAGGGCTAAATTGAATTCTATGAAAAAATAATTAATGATAACCTAGTTCAATTCGAAAACTCAAAGGACCAGATAGCAATTTTCGAAAAAAATTTAGGAAAAATTTAGACAAATACGAAATTTCCTAGGACTTAATTGCAAATTTCAAAAATATAAGGTTTCATTTGGTAATTTTAAAAATTTAAGGGGTTAAAATGCTAATATGGGATACTAGAAAGACCTAGTGATATGGAATTTCTAAATTTTATGACCATAATCGAGTATAATGCAAATGTTATCATGACGAATTTTTTTAGCGGGCGTAGCTACTTGTACTTTGCTATATTCTGGAGCTACACATTCTTTAATATTTGAATCCAACAATTTGGAATATTAGTGGATGTGGAGTCGGGATTCAGAGTTGCAGTGCCTTCTAGCGAACAAATGGTCTCTAGTAGCATGGTTAAGGATGTGAAACTTAAATTGCAAAAGATTATTACATGAGCGGACCTTATAGCACTATCAATGACCGAGTTCGATATTATTTTGGGCATGTATTGGCTCACACTGAATGGGTTTTCGGTTGAGGTTAGTGTCTATTAGACCGCCCAACGGGAAATCATTCATCTTTGTGGCTGCACAAAATAATCAAATGATACATATCATTTCTTGCATCCGTGCAAAGAAGCTAATCTGGAGAGGCTGTCAAAGTTTTATTGCTAGTATTATATATGTACCCACTACTGACAGTCGATCGATCGAGGATGTGGAGGTTGTCAAGGACTTTTTGGACGTGTTCCCTGACGATGTTCCTGGCATCCCACCCAAAAGAGAAGTGAAATTCTCTATTGATTTGATGCTCGATATAGTGCCGATCTCTAAGGCAACATATCGATTAGCACCCGCTGAAATGAAGGAATTAAAGGACAAAATTCAAGAACTGTTAAACAAAAGATTTATTCTCCTTAGTTTCTCTCCATGGGCGCGCCAATGTTATTTGTGAAAAAGAAGATGAGACTATGTGGTTGTGCATAAGCTATAGGGAGCTAAATAGAGTGACAGTAAAGAATAAATATCCATTGTCCCGAATCGAGGATTTATTTGATCAATTGCAAGGAGCTTCCGTATTTTCAAAGATAGATCTTAGGTCTAGATATCACCAGTTGAGTTTAATGATTCGGACGTACATAAGACGGCGTTCAGGACATGTTATGGACATTATGAGTTTTTAGTGATGCCGTTTGGGCTGACTAACGCCCTAGCGACCTTCATGGATCTCATGATCGCGTATTTCAGTCGTATCTTGATCAGCTCATTATTGTTTTATCAATGATATCTTGATATTTTCCAAGAGCCGTGATGCGCATGATCAGCATTTAAGGACGACCTTGCAAGTTTTAAGAGATCGAAAATTATATGCAAAGTTCAAAAAGTGAGAGGTCTGACTAGAGAGCGTGGCATTCTTAGGCCACATCGTGTCCAAAGAGGGAGTAGAGGTCGACAATTCTAAGGTCGAGTCAGTTAAGCAGTTGCATGTGTCTAAAATTATGATGGAAATAAGCAGTTTCTTGGGTTTAGCTTGCTACTATCGTAAGTTTATCAAGGGTTTTTCATCCATCGCAGTACCCTTGACGTCATTGACGAAGAAGAATGCAAAATTTTTATGGTGACCGAAGTGTCAAAATAACTTTGATAAGTTGAAACAAGCACTTACTACAGCGCCAGTTTTAGCTATGTCGACAGAGCAAGGGGAATATGTGATATTTACTGATACTTCAAAACTTGGATTGGGCGCCGTTCTCATGCAAAATGACCAAGTCATAACGTATGCGTCTAGAGAACTGAAAGTAAATGAAAAGAATTAGCCGACACATGATCTTGAGCTTGCGGCAGGCGTATTTGCGTTGAAAATTTGGAGGCGCTACTTGTATGGTGAGAAATGCAAGATCTTTACGGATCATAAAAGTCTTAAATATTTCTTCACCCAAAAAAGATTTGAATATGAGACAAAGACGGTGGTTAGATCTTGTTAAGGACTACAAATGTGATATTAGCTACCATCCCGGGAATACCAATGTAGTTGTGGATGCCTTGAGTAGAAAGGGACAGTCTCGGAACATTTCTCAGTACAGAGACCTCTACAATTGGAAATTCAGCGCTTTGATCTCGAATTTTATGCTAGGGGAGAGGTCCCTAATCTCGCTACATTGAGAGTGCATTCCACTTTGCGATATAGAATTCGAGCCGGATAGTCGAATGATGAGCAATGGCAAAAATGAAGACAACGAGATGAATCAAAGGGCATCATGTTATATTTAGGCGAGGATGGAATTGTTAAGTATCGAGGTCGGCTATGGATTCCTAGTGGTGATTCACTTAGAGTTGACATTATGACGGAAGCTCACAGTACCCCTTAGTCCGTTCATCCTGGGAGTACCAAGATGTACAAGGACTTGCAACTTTTATATAGGTGGCCGGGAATGAAAAGAGACATTATGCGCTCTGTATCCGAATGCTTGACATGTCAACAGGTGAATACAGAGCATCAAAGACTTGCAGGAATGCTTCGACCACTCCTCATTCCCGAGTGGAAGTGGGAGAAAATTAATATAGATTTCGTAGTAGGATTGGCAAAGACAGTGAAAGGACTCAATACCATTTGGGTAAGAGTGAACCATCTTACTAAATCATCACATTTCCTACCAGTGAAGACGAATTTTTTCATGACTTAGTATGTGGAGCTATATATTCGAGAAATAATTAGACTGCTTGGGATTCCAGTGTCTATAGTGTCGGACAGAGACACGCCTTTCACTTCCTTGTTTTGGAAGGGTCTACATGCAGCCTCGGGGACTAAGCTACTATTTAATACCGCATTTCATCCTCAGATAGACGGTCAGTCTGAGAGAGTCATACAAATTTTAGAGGATCTAATCCAAGCCTACGTGATCGATTTCCAATAGAGTTGGGAACCAAAGTTACCTCTAGTGGAGTTCACCTACAATAATAGTTATTAATCATCTATAGGAATGGCTCCATAAGAGGCACACTACGGAAGGAAATATAGATCGCCTATCCATTGGGACGAGGTAGGAGAAAGGGCTACAATGGGACCCCAGATAGTTCAGCACACCGTAGAAATGGTCGCCAAGATCCGAGACAAAATGAAAACTGCTCAAATTCAACAAAAGAGCTACGCGGACAAAAAAAAGCTTGATTTCGAGTTTGTAGTAGGTAATCACATGTTTATAAAGATAGCACCTATGAAGGGTGTTATGAGGTTTGGCAAGAAAGACAAACTTAATCCAAGATTCATTGGACCATTTGAGACCCTCGAACGAGTGGGAGCATTAGCATAGCGAGTGGCATTGCCACCTAATCTCGCAGGAGTTCAAAATGTCATCCACATATCAATGCTTCCTAAGTACATGTCAAACCACTCACATGTACTGAACTTTGAGCCATTGCAACTTATGCCAGACCTGTCCTATGAGGAGAGGCATACTCAAATATTGGGTAGACAAGAAAGAAGGTTACGGAACAAGGTGATAAAGATGGTCAAGGTAAAATGGCTAAATCACTCTAAAGAAGAAGACACTTGGGAGACTGAGTTAGAGATTAGGAGTCGCTATCCCGAACTACTCGGCCAACCTTAATGTTGAGGACGAAATTTTATTTAAGGCGGGGAGGATTTGTAACGTCCAAAAGTCAATTTACGTAAACCACATGTATGCAAATGGATTAAATTGCTTAATTGTTTTATTTAATTGATTTTAAATGCTTACATGATGCATATTATATGTTTAAAAGTCTAATTGCATGATATTATGAAAACTGTAGATTTTACCCGAATATTCTACAATAGGCTGGGGAATGGAGACAGGGACGACCAAGATAAAATAAATATTTTTCAATAAATACTTTCAAGGCCAATTTATATGATTGAATATGATTAAATTTTTATAAAAATGGTAGGGTTCAAATTATTTTACTAGATGAGCTCGATTTTATCCGAAAAGCCGATTTTGGGCAAACGATGGAATTTTAAAAGATCAAAAGTATTATTTTCGAAAACTAATTTTTATAAACTTTTATTTTTTAATTAAATAGGTGTTATTGGGCCTAATTTACCTAAGATTGGTAGGCCTAATTGCTCCTAAAAACAAAGGCCCAAAACCTAAGCCCATTAACATGCAAATTTTAAATCTATAAAATAGAAATCCTAGGTTTTTCCAAAGCACATTAAGCCTAAAATTCACACACTTTACACACCAAAAATTAGAAACCTTGAGGAGGAAAAAACAAGGAATTTTCATCGCCCGTTCGTCCTCCTTCGCAGCCCACGCCAATGATCGTAAATTCGAGCGTTCTAAAATGCAAATCATTTTTCTAAGTTCCTTTGATGCATCATTCAAATCATATTATTCTTGTTTTATGCATTTTAGCATGAAAAATATTTGAGTACAAATCACTTAACGTTTTGCTGATTATTTTCAAGTTTTGATGATTTTACGATTTGTTTGAGAACAATATGAATTCTAAGGGACATGTTACTAATACAAGGTGTTTAAGAGATGGAAATAGAGTCGTTTAAAGGTACAACGTAGGCTATAATCGATCTTGGCCGAGGATGGAAGAGTCCTAGGGTTTTCTAGTGTTTCATGGAGTTTTGGCACATGAGGGCTCAGCTAAGAGGAGCAGCTGTACCAGGGCTTAAACCATGGACCTTTTTTGGCCGTGACTTGACTCCAGGAAGAGACCATGAGGTGCTGGACACTGGGCTTGGTGAGGATAAGCGACGCGCAAAAACCCTAGAACTCATGTAGTAAGGGAAGGGGTGCGCAGGCTGTAAGCTTGAACCAGAGGCTTGGTATTGTCCTAGCAGGGGATAGAGGGTCGGCTCAGGGAGGACTAGGTGCTGGTGGCTCATTGGCTTGATAAGGGGAGAGACGCGATCAAGGGCTTCGCATGCACGAGTTTGTGCGACTTGGCTGAGAGCTGGGGCTCAGTGCTGGTCTAGGCTAGGTCAGAGAGTGTTCCAGTGATGGTTAGGAGGGTTTGGACTCGGTGGTTGCTGGAGTAAAAGAGTACTAGTGTGAATTAGAGTCCCTAGTGAAGCTAGGAGAGGGTGTCGCAACTTGTGGCTTGCGCAGGGGACCTTTACATGGGCTGGGAGCTGCGGTGCTGGTCCAAGAGGGTTCAGTATGATCCCTATGGTGTCTGGTCAGGGGCTCTAGGTGGCTCGGCCATGGCTCAAGGAAATTGGGGATTGGCTCGGTGCAAACGAGAAAGGGTTCGATTTATGGTTTAGGAAAAGAGTTGGTTCGAACCATGGTTCACGGGGGTCAGTTCAAGGTTCACGAGGGTTGTTTAGGTATAAAAAGTCGAAGTTTAAAGTTTGGGAAGAAAATATTAAGGTTTGAATTAATTCGGGATTAAAACGCTTTACTGTTTAGTAAATACGAAATTAAATTAAAATCTTGAGTTTATGTCAAATAAAAATATTAAAAATTAAATTTAAGCTTAAATGATTATTTGGGATAGTCTCGAATCAAAAAAAATGAGAAAAATTTGAAATCGAGAATTTTAGGGTCCAAGGGCAAAACAATCATTTTACACCTAGGTAGTACAAAAGGTCTGACAGTATCTCGAAGAATCATAATGAATGCTAAATGATATTTTAAAAACTTTTGTGATGAAATTATGAAATTTTATGATTTATGACAAAGCTTTGCAATTTTCACTGTTAAAAATGTTATTTTATAAATGTGGAAAGGGCACGATATTTTATGATTAAAAAGAAAATGAAAAATATTTTGAAGGATGTTAATTGACTGTGACATAAAGAACATGATATGTGATTTTTTGGAATATCGTGAGGGAGAAGGCCCCAGAGAGAGCCCGTTTACGGGAAAGGGTACCAGAGGGAGCCCGACGATCGTATTTCCATTTTACGTCGGTGCCTAGTGCCCGTCCCCTTGCGCAATGGTGAGCTAAGGCTGATCAGTTGACCAGAGGATAAAGCTAGTCAATTCAAGGATCAAACTTCACCCAAAATGATAAATGATTGAAAGCTTTACGATTTGACGATTTATGATTTATTTATGCTTAAAAGTTTTTTTAAAATAAAGTATGATTTTAATGCATGTGCTTGTATATGTATTATTTTGCTACTCATTTTTAGAACGTGAGTCATTACACTCATTAGGTTTGAATGTTGCAGGTGATGATGATATTGAGGGAAGAACTGAAGTGGAAGGTTGCTAATCGACGATTTAAGGATTTTTATGCACTTGAGATTTTAAATGTTAAATTACTTTGATTTTTGGAAATGTTAAGTTATTTTAAATGGTAAATTTCGAAAGTATGTATGAAAAAAAAAATTAGCAGGATTTTAAAGTTAAAAGATAGGAGACGTAAGAGTTTTAATTGTCAAAACACAATTTTTAAACTTCTGTTAGTCTTTGTGTGGGAGAAAACGATGCTACGAAAATTAAAGGTTACTTCATATACATTTCGATCAATACCTAAAATCATTATTATTTCCTTTATCCGTATATAAGTTAATCAATGCGCTTACTAGGCCCACGTTAAAGCATTATCCAAGGCCTGTAATGATCCAACAACAAAGGGCTGGTATTCAAACAGCAGTGAACCCATTTTGAGACATGAACCTGAAAGCATATGCTACAATGTAGGTGTCCCAATGGTTATGTTTTATATGCATTAACAAATGTTCAGTAACCCCAATTCAAATTTAGTGTAAGTGTCACTACTTTGTGTTACTTTTACAACTTACCTTCATAACATCAGGAGCTTGATCAGGACCATAACCAATTGTCAATTGATATTCACTTTTATGGTTTTCGCTATTCTTAATGTGAATACAAATGGATTTTGATCCCTTCAATCATCTAGATCTCCTCCATAATCAGCTATCACTAAATCCTCGGACGATACCTTCACATATATTGTTAGAGTAAGTTTCTAGCAAGCCAACTTGTGGCTCGGGCTTTTATTGACTCTAATGTAAAACTATGTTTATTTTAATGATATTTTGAGATTTTATTCAATTATGACATTATACTTTATCTGTATACCCATGCAAGCTGAATAGATAAAGTCTTTGAATATACAATAGGTACCATGAGATATGTCTCTCAATGTAAGATCATGAAAATCATTATCAAGTGTACCGTATATTCTAAACAGGTTTCTAGTTGAATCATCTACATAAAAAAAGGATAAAGATCGCTTGAACTCGACACTAGCATATGTGATGTAAACGCCATGTTTCATTGGCAAGGGTCTGGAGATATCCATTCAAACAGATGAGTGACCATATGATGATGCACTGAACAACCCTCTATCGGACTGTTCAAGTGGTTCTCACTTATCAAGTGGAATAGTCCGTAGTTATGGTTCTACACCATTAGTTCGTTAACACAGGACAATGTAGGGTCTATATGTAATAGCATGCACACTTTGATCTGTTTACCAACTCTATTGAGGGTTTCAGTTAGTGAGGTTGGATGTAGTTTCGAAATACGTAAGAGAAAATGCATTGTAGTCGGGGATTCACCATTTACCTAAAGGTAAAGATATCTTATGTGGTTTGATGAGTAAATAGTGCAAAAATCTCTAGTCAGAGTAAGACATGTGCAGTTTCAAAACGTGTTTCCTTAGTTACACATACCATGACACTATTACTCAAAGATAATTCACATCGTTATCGAATTTATATACAAATCTCGATATACCAATAGTTGCATGTTTGATCGGGATATATGTGTTGAAGGGACAGTACTGTATGCTAATCATGACTAAAGGTTCTTGCATGCACTATCAGTGATACTTAGGTGATCATGAAACGATGCTACTAGATGCTCTTACCATGATCCGATTTGTGTAATCAGAAATGAAAACTGACATTCTTGATCAAAGTGTTGATGAAAATGATGAAGCTAACTAAGGTAAGCCCGGATAATAATAAATATTATTCTGAATCACATGGAGATGTGAATCAATGGCTAGCGGTATTCCTGAGCCATTGAGGGGGTCACACAGATATAGCTTGACCTGTTGTGCATTTTAAAAGATTTGAGTTGCACCATTACCACCAGATATAGCTTCTGGTAAAGCGATAAGCGTTCGGTCCTACAATTGGTATCAGAGCCAAGGTCACGGGTTCGATTTCCATTGATTGCAAGGAATGTAATTATTGGGAGGGAGATTGTAGGGTGCAATAATTCTCCCTTCTTGATAGAGAGATCGAACCGTAATGCTTGAGCTGTTGTGCAGTTTAAAAGATTTGAGTTGCACCATTACCACCAGCTATAACTTTTGGTAAAGCGACAAACGCTCGGTCCTACACACAGGTATCGGATTCCGTGTTCTCGTTGACAAAGTCAAAGTTCAAGGAGTTGAAATTTGGTGACTATAGATTGATGGAGATAAAAAAAAAAAAAAAAAAAAAAAAGCTTATAAAAGAGTTTATAAGTGGATTCCAAAAAATGGAAGAAATGAAACTTAGCTTAATTGCTAAATAAGGAAGGAGAGTGGAACTGCCAGTTTTGTGAAGGAGTTCCCTAAACTAACAGTCGCCCAATATGGTAAGTCAAAATTTTGATCTTTGAAATTTTTATTTTCATTATATGAACGAGAGTTGTATCTTTGATACATCGGCGCTCTCGGGTCATCGATTGAAGTTATAATGAGTTTGGAATAATTTATTTAGTAAATTGAGAATTTAATAATTAAATGATTGTAGTAATATTGATGACTATTATAAATTCTCATAAATATTCTAGAGGAATTTAGAATTAAATTAACCAAAGAGTTAATTTTATAAATTAAATAATGGTTATTTAATTTAATATACATATATGTTTTATATGTTGATATAAAATATGTGTATGTAAATATAAATATATGGTATTAATATACCATGTATCATCAAAAGTTGATTAAAATAATAAATATTAATAAAATGGGAATTTAAAATTAATGAAATATGTAGAGTCCTAGTTCCACAAGGACTAAGAATCATTGTGGAAGAGGGACTCCTAAATTGGATTACCAATCTCACTCTATATATACACCATGAGGGGCCATAAATCGATATTGAAAGAATTGCACACAAGTTTTGCACAGAAAGACATCAAAAACTCTCTTCCTTTTGCTCTTTCAACTCTCAGCGACCTTGATATTTGCAAGGAAAAAATTTTGCCATCTTGTTCCTTCCGTCACCGTCGTCGTTACAACGTGTTTGGATTTTGCAAATTCGGATGCTACAGTCTTAACGCACATATCGCTCGTGATTTCTAGTGCAGTCCAAGTGAGGAACACAGCTTCTGATCGTAGACTTGATTAGACGATAAAAACAAGAGTTCCGTTCGTATGGATTAACAAGAAGTGCTATCTTCGCTTAAAAATCGAAATAATTTGGAGTCCAGTGTTTTATATGCACAGGTATAAATTCTATACGCCCTATGAATATATTTTTAAATACACGACGCCCAAGCAACGTTTCGATTGTCGAAAAACAAAATTTCAAACTTCCGCTGCGTCTTGGATGCGAGAATTCAATGTCATAACATATATCACACAATAGAACAAGGAACTATGATAATGTATACAAAGATTTGCTCATTAGATCTATGTTAGACTCCTGCGTGTTTCAAATGCAACTTAGCATCAAAATTCTAGGGGTGATTCGTACAGCTTGAAGAAACATATCTCATGCATGGTTGTATATTTTCACTAGTAGAATTTTTGGTTTTACTTCGCCAATGGTTATTTCGGTTTTTATTAATTATGAAGTATTATTTATATACCAATCAACTTCGATAATAACACTGACGAAGTAAAACATTATTTTTTACTTCACAATTTAAAAAACACGGGCTTCACTTCTTATTTTTTGTAACATTTTACTTCGACAAAGTAGTTTTGATGAAGTAAAAAGTAAAAAAAAAATTGAAATTTATATTTAGTGAAGTAAAACAATGAACCATAATTTTAATTTATTTCTCTTAAATTATCTCTTTATTTAATAATGAACTAATAAAATACAAAATAACTCGTCATATTAATTATTTCACTACAATACAAAAAATGAAGTCTTTTAAATCTACTACTAAATTAAATGATGAAGTAATAAAATACAAAATAAATCGTCATATTAAAATTGTGTCAAAGTTAAAGAAAGAATGTACTTCACCACAATTCAATAATTGTGAAGTCGTTCTCTATTAATTACTTCACTACAATACAAAAAAATGAAATCTTTTAAATCTACTACTCCATATATCGTTAAATATAAATTGTGAAGTAACTCGTCATAATAATTATCTCACTACAATAAAAAAAAATGAAGTCTTTTAAATATACTATTAAATTAAATGATGCAGTAATAAAATATAAAATAACTCGTCATATAAAAATTGTGTCGAAGTTAAAGAAATAATTTATTTCACCACAATTCAATAATTGTGAGTCGTTCTCTATTAATTATTTCACCATAATACCAAAAATAAAGTTTTTAAAATCTACTACTTTGTCATTAAATGTAAATTGTGAAGTAACAAAATATTAAATATTACAAACAAAAAACAAATCTATTAATGACGGTTTTTAACGAATTGTCGCAAATATTTGCAACAGTTCTCACCAAAAGCATCACCATATAATATTTTGCGACGGTTTTTAACTATTTAATTAAAATCGTCGCTAATCAACGATATGTTTACTTAAAACCGTCGCTAATAGCGACTGTTTTATCAAAAACTGTCGCAAATTACCTATAAATATCCGCCTCTTTACTCTATTTTCTCCGCACTGCTTCATCTTCGATCGGTCCATTTTTCTCTCTTGGTCGATTTTAATTTTGCTTTTAAGGTAAATTTTTTTTTGTTTCAATTTTTAATTTATGATCATGAATTTAAAAATATGATATTTAGTTGAGTTGAGGAGATTATTTAAATATATACAAATAATTATAAAATTAAAGATTATTTATTGAATTATAAAACTATATTTAAAAAATATAAATAGTGACGGTTTTGACAAAAAGCATCGCTAATTAGCCCCGATTTTAGCAAAATACCGTCGTTAATTAGCAACGATTTTTGGCTTAAACCGTCGCTAATTGTTACTCAATAACCATCACTAATTGGGCTCCGTCACTGATTTAGATCCATTACATCGAAGCCGTTCACATCAATTACTTCACAAAAATAAAAAACCTATCAAGTTATACAACACATTTACTTCATCATTCAATGTAAACTATGCAGTTATATATAAGATATTATTTCTGCACTTTACGAAATCGATGACGTAGAAGACGTTATTTTACTTCGGCGTCAGTCTGATTCCGGACCAGTTTTCCCTCATTGAACCGGCCAAAGACTTCGTTAATTTCTTGGATACGACTTCGGTGATAATGTGAAGTAAAATGATGCCCTATTACTTCACGTGGGTCTACTTCTTCAAATATCTTCTTATGACTTCATTGAATATGCAAAGAAAATCAAGGAAATTCTTCTATTGTTTATTTCCATATAGCACTTGACTTCAGGTGTTGCTACTTGTGCTGTGATAGGATATCATATCCTATAATAATGTTATGAATAAGCTCTATTATCAACTGTTTCACGGAAATAATTGATGCAAATTGTTAGTAAAGTTATAACTCATTATAACTAGCATATATTGTCCACTTTCTAAAATCTAAATTTTTTGATATTTACTAAAATAATCGTTTTGTCTTTATCTAAAATTTTTGAATTTTTAAATGACTATATCAATCATCCCTATTCTAAAAACTATTGTAAAAAATATCATAGAATGAAAAGGATAAAATTTTCATCAATTCTAAAAAATTACTAAAACTATTTTTTTTTTTTGTTGCGATTTTAAATTTAGAATAATTTTCAGATTCTTTTATACAAAAGTTAATTAACAAGAGAACATTTCAATGTATATACGCCTGGTAGTACTTATATAGCGTGTGGCCAAGCGGGCTTTTGCTGGGCTTAAAATTTTTAAATAATATTATTTATGTATAAGATTTTTTAAATTTTGAGATAAAAAATTTAATTTTGGCCAACTAAAAATATTATTTGATTTTTTTTTGTAAACCTGATTTCGAAACGCTAGGTATACTTTTAGTAGATGAACGATTATCATACAAAGGAATACTTTTATATATAAACATTGACGAAATTGTAATTATAATGATTATTTGGCCAATGTGGACTTAAAATTACATTTTTTTTTTATCAGACATTATCACATATAATTTAAATGACCAATGTTATTTGCATTTCATTTTTATTATCTACGCTCCTTTATGACTAAAGTTGTTCTTATAGTAAAATGGAGCGTATCTAAAGTTGATTCACTGTAGCTTAATGTAATTATTTTGGATCATCCACTGGAGACTCCAGTGATTATATTGGCATTTGTATGACCAATATGCCCATCCAAATGTGGCTCTTCCATACACATTTAACTGAGCACTTGCATATCTTTGGTAGTCTTGCATTCCTGCGTTTTGAACTGCCAATTCACCGGTCCATTCTCCTGCATCAAGAGATGAAATCGTAGGACTCGAGTCAAATATGTGAAGCCTCGCCTTACACACCAAAATTTCAAACTCGATTTATGGAAACAAGCCACAAATTTTCTAGCAAACTGTGTTATTTATTTTGCCATGGTGAATAATGGAGCAAAATAGTTAAAGAAATCCACTGAGAGAAACCAACTTACCTACAAAACTTAGAGGACCATTGGTCTGAGTCACTTGTTGCAAACTATTTGCTCTCTGATTATTGATGTAATCGATGTTCTGTTGGACGTTTAGCGTTGAAAAATAATCCCAGTAAAGATTGTAGTAGTGAACGTCAATGACCGAAAGGGAGAGGCCACCGGCTAGGGGAAGGAGTTCTGTGTTGCTAGCATCTCCCAATCTGTTGGATAAGATGACATAAGCACTTGAAGTATACTTCCTCACTACATTGTATCCTGCTGTATAGTAGTTGCTCAAGTCATCTAAAGTCACCCCTGGTGCTAACGGCTCGTTCATGAGCTCGATCGCTGCTAGACCTATCCGATTACCATACCTGAAACACACAAGACACAAGCTGAGAACACATGCATAGAGGAATGAATCAGCCCATTGCTTGACCAGGGGGCGTGGGACGGGACAAGATTAGGCTGAGGGAGATGATCATCGACCCTCTCCCAAATTATTGAATAGCCCATATGATCTAAATCTTTGTTTTCCAAAACCTTTTAGCAAGAAAATCGATTACTGCAACTGTCTGTGGGATGTACGAGGCACCCCACTCTTGATATCCGTCTCGTGTTCCACTATGATCGTTTCCATTCTGTGATCCCGGAGCTGCATGAAGATCAACTATCACCTTCATATTGTACTGCCTGCATACAATATACCCACATCTTTAATCTAATCAACAAATAAGTACCCTCCGTCATTCATTTGTAATATATAAAAAGAGAGATCCAATTTGCACCCCTGACTAATTCCTACACATTGGCCATATCACGGTTAATCAATACGCTTACTCTGCCCACGTGAAAGCATTATCCAGAGCCTGTAACGAGCCGGCGACAAACGGTTTCGGCGCAGGGTCATACATAATCCACCACCCGACCGGTATTCGAACAGCGGTGAGCCCATTCTGAGACATGAACATGAAATCATCTGCTACAATGTAGGTGCTCCAATGGTTCTGTTTTATATGTAATGACAAAATATTCATTAATCCCAATTCAAATTTTGTGACACCATCACTTATTATACACCTCTCGTTACAAATTACCTTCATTACTGCAGGAGCTTGAGCAGGACCATAACCATTTGTCAACTGATATTCACCTTGTAAGGTGTTCAGAATTGTTAGTACGAATACAGATGGATTTTGGTCCCCCCAATCATTTGGATTCCCTCCATAATCAGCTGTCACTGAATTCCCAGATAAAGCCTTCACATATATCACATAACACAAGAACAAATTTTCAGAATCTATGCATAAATTTTCTCAGTTAGATACCTGTTAAGCATATGTCAGTTCAAGAATGGGATTTCAGCCCAAACACTTCGTTTGTAATACAAATGGAACTAACAATACCTGCAAATAAAGGCCATTAGGTGCAAGAATACGGATTCGGAGAGGATCGGTGTCATTCCTTACAATAACAAAGGTTTCAGTGCTCCCAGGTTGAGTTGCTTGAGCAATCGCTGTTCCACCCATTATCCCGATGAAGTCTTTGTTGAACACTCTGAAGTTGAACGTTCTCTCATCAACTCTCCATAACTACACCAATATGCATTATATTAATACTGATTATAATACGAACAAAAATTATTTTACACAAAACTCTTACATACCCTGAAAGTCTCCCAGCCGGAGGCGGCAGTGCGGTTTGCCACCAAGATGGATCCACCGCCGCTTTCGGCACAGAGATACATGTTCAGACTTGTGGACTTTATCTGCACTTGAGTTCCATCCTGCATTATAACAATCAAAATAACACAATTATTAATTAGTTCAACAGTTTTATATATGATAATTCATTGACTGATCGCATAAACTAAAGAAAATCAAGATTGTATTTATTACAAGAAGATCTTTGTTTGGAATCCCATTAAAGAGATCAGGTGTCATCCAGCCTTCAGCAACAAGCCATGCACCAAGGTTTACTGATTTATAGGGTGGATTCTGTGCACAAGTTCTCTTCAGTATTGCTGCACATAAAATAACAAATGACCACAAACAAATTAAATCAACTCTTTTCATTTTCGTTTTCAAATCTCTTTTCATGGCAAATGGAAAGAGTTATGGGGATATTTATGGAGATACTTCCATGGCTGACCAAGAATTTCTTGTGGGGTCCCATAATCACTTTTTATGAAAAGATGAAGTTAGAATAACTTTATTTTAAAGGCATCTTACTTTCTCAATTTTGAGTACATCTATGTCGTGAGACGATCTCACGAATCTTTATTTGTGAGACGGGTCAATCCTAACGAAATTCAAAATAAAAAACAATATTTTTAGCATAAAAAATAATATTTTTTCATGGATGACCCAAACAAAAGACCAGTCTCACAAAATACGACTCGTAACACCGTTTCATATAAATTTTTGACTTCAATTTTTGTTTGAAATAGAAAACAGTTTCTTTAAACAGAAACTCGATCGACTAGCTATAATTTTGTTGGTTAACCTTTTTCTCTTCCAAATCTGAAGTCACCTAATATCTGCCAAAACAGTATTGTCTTATTTGGTTGTCAAGTGCTGTAGGACCGAGCGCTTACTGCTTTACCAAAAGCTATAGCTAGTAGTAATGGTGCAACTCAAATCTTTTAAACCGCATATCAGCTCAAGCACCACGGTTCGATCGTTCTATCAAGGACAATTATTGCATCCCAACAATCTCCTTCCCGATAATTGCACTCTTTGCAATCAATGGGAATCGAACTCTTGACCTTGGCTCTGATACCAATTGTAGGACCGAGCGCTTACCGTTTTACCAAAAGTGATAGCTAGTTGTATTGGTGCAATTCAAATCTTTTAAATCGCACATCAGCTCAAACACCACGGTTCGATTGTTCTACCAGGGAAAATTATTGCACCCAACAAGTGCTCTTAACGCGCCAAAAAGACTTGTTGCATCGCATCTTTTATTTTCCATAAATTTTATATTTTTTTATATATTTTATTAACGGTTCAGTTAATGATGTAAACCTAAATTGGCAATTCGGCAAGCCATGTTCTCATCGGTCAAAATTCAAACGAAATTTAATGGAAGACTTTTGGTTGATCATCGTGGTGATTTGAATATTCTAGATCGAGAAAGCGTGTAATATTCTACTATAGATTACAATGTATTAAAATACTATATTTTATTTTTATAAAATATTAATTGTTAATTATATAAAAAAATATATAGAAGCTAGTCATAAAAAATGTATAGACAAATGTTTATTTGTGTATTTAAACTTTTTAAAGGGTTGTCATGCAATTTTGCATAAGTTCATTTATTTCAAAGCACTTCCAACGGTTAATTCTTTCTGAGAATAAATAACGATTACTTTTTGGTGATGCTTCGGTACTTTTCTAAAGTTTTGACAAAGTCGACATCTATAATAATAGTTTCATTATTTACTCGAAAATATAATTTAAATGGAATATGACATCTAAGATTTTATCCATTTAGATTAGATGAACTAGAATGTAGTACGTGCAAAGTACACGTCGGTTATGTATTTTTGGTGGTAATAATTGTTTTTTCTTGAGAAAACATTGATTGAGTTGTTGTACAGTTTAAAATGTTAAAGTTAAATCGTTATAAATTTTGATAAAACAACAAGCATTTGATTTTACAATTATTATTACAGTCGGTGTCACAGGTTCGATTCTTATTTATTGCAAAGATTGCAATTGTTCGGAGGGATTGTTGGGAAACGGTATATGCGAGGAAGAACAATTGAATATGGTGCTTGAGTTCATGTACAATTTACATGGTTAGAATTGCATCGTTACTAAAAACTATAAATTTGATAAAATAGCAAACACTTAATCATATTAGTATAATAAAAATATTTAAAAAATAAAATTAAAATATCTAAAATTTAACCAGGAAATAATAAATTCATGTTGTAGCCCTTCGTCCTGATTAGCCGAGAAATGGCGTCTAAGGCGTCTATGGGTGATTTTTATGAATTTATGTTCCTGAGGTGGACTCGGTAAAATCTTTTGTTGTTTAATTTCTTTGGTATAACTTTAATAAATCATTTTATGTTTTGTAAAAATTCCAAATAGGAACCTTATATTCATTATTATTCTTAAATTTAAATATTCATTTTATTAGCTCAGTCGGCTGGAAACCAATAACCTCCATGTGTGCGAAAGTCACTAAGGAAAAATTTGGTAAAACAATGTCACTTATCAAATTCAATTTTATTCCAAGCCTCAGATGGTATCAGAGCCATGGAAATAGTCTGGTTAATAATTTAGCACTTTTATTAAATTAATATTTTAATGAAGAATACAATTTAACAAAAAGTTTAGATTTATTGAATAAATGGACTATTTCTAAGTTAGAATCTAAAATGATTTATAAGTTAGGAACCTTTGAAAGAATTGGTTTCAAACAAGTAGTTAAAACTACAAAATCTTAGATACATCTTCATAATGAAGAAATGGTTATTAGATCGATTATTAGATAATAAAGATATTTTATCTTATATGAAAAATTATAGATTTATTCATATAGGTTTAATACAAATTGCTTTTAGACATTTAACTTTAGAAGGCTTACAAAAAAGCTTTATAGCAGCTTTAAGAGACGGTAGAAATTTAAATTGAAAACAATCTGTTATGGGAATAATTCAATCCAGTCTGGCACATGGACCAATATATTTTTATGTTTGTCCTAATTTATCTTTATCTTTGTCTGATATAAATATATTAGATTCTTTAACATTAAATGTTAAAACACGTGGATATAATTACACTCCTGGAACAGAAACTTATATGTATCTGTTATGGTATTTATTATAAACCACTATTTACACTAAATTCTCTGTGTAAAAGAATAGATAAAAAAATTAAATGAAACTATTCTTATAGAAACTAATTTTAATAGTCTAATATTACAACTCGTAGATCTATAAAATGAGAAGAAATTGAATTTCCAGAAAAATGGATAATTGAAAAAAATGTTCCTAGAAATCATATAATAAATAGAGATTTACTAAAAGTTATACAAATTAATGAAGGATATGTTCAAATGCAGTCTAATAATGATCAAAGAAGATTATTAGTCATTCTTTTATTTCACCTCTTGATTATATGGTGGATATACCACTAACTTCTAGAGTCTCTACTTCTCAGATAAGAGAAGATTTAGAATTCTCTGCACAAGATACAGTAGAAGATTTAATCATAAATCAAAACAATATTGTTCATAAAAGTAACTTTCAAAAAGATACAGAAACTCATACAATTTCATAAATGAATTTTTTGTATTTGATGGACAGTAAATCAAAAATAGATTTTATTAAAGGTTCTATAGCTAGAGCCAAAATAAATGCAGAATTTTATCTGCCCAAATGAGAATCTTTCATAGATTAGTATTTTAAAAGTTTATCTGAAGAAGAATTTAATTATATTGTTATAGAATTTTATAAATATTGTGAAAACCAATATAAATAAATTCATTTTGTTCTTTGGTTTTTTAAGATATTTATTATAGATTATATTTCTATACTTGAAAGAAGTTATAAACTTTCCTCATGACAGATTCAAAAATCTATTTATCCTCCTCAACAATCTTTTATTATAGAAAAAATAATGAAATTTTAAATTTTACTGATTTTTCAAATTTTTTGACAATGATATGTTACAAATAACTGTTAAACATATTAATCAGATAATTGAAAAATAGAATTATACAAATTTATATCTTACTATAATAGGAGAAGAAATAATTTCTCTTAAAGATCGTATTGGTAAAATTATTTTAGATATCAATCAAATTAAATCAGATGTTCATATACAGTCTAAAGAAAAATCTAATATTATTTATATTGTTACTTCTTCTATTCAATCCCCTCAAGAGATAAAAGATTTTAAATTTAAGTCTTTTGTTTCTGATATAGAAAAATTATTGGAAGAAAAATTTAAAACTCTTAATTTAAATAATCTTAATGAATAGTTTGAAAATATTAATAATCATTCTGATGAAGAAATAAATAAAACTAAATGAGCAGATAAACATACCCAAACCAAATATTATTATGATATACCTACTCCTATGGATGTACTTTTTGAAGAACAAGAATTTATCTTTTCCAATAGTTATAATGAGAAAAATAATTATGTGTGAAATATTGATGGTATTAGTAATAAACAAATTTATAACACTACTCACATAATGCTTATGTATAGCACTGTATGTAAAACTTCAGGCAATAATGATAAAAATATTGTTAAAATGATTACTAGTAGGATTTACTGCCAACTTAAAGGTTGGTGGGATCATTATTTAAATCAATCTCATACAGATGAAATTCTTAATTCAATTAAAATTGAGAATCGAATTCAAATAGAGAATTCAGTTTACTCATTAATAATGATAATGATTGAACATTTTACTGGTAAATTTACTGATAATGGTGAACAAATTCATACTTTATTAAGTATTCTAAAATGTAAAACACTTATTGATTTTAGATGGTATAAAGATACATTTTTATTTCAAATTTATGAAATACCAGACTGTAATAATAGTGTTTGGAAAATCAAATTTATAAATGGTTTACCTTTTCTATTTGCTGAAAGAATTAGAAAAATTTTACGAAAAAATGATATTTATATTTCATATGAGAATTATACTTATGGAAAATTAATAGTATTAGTATACAAGAGGGTTTAACTCTCTGTAATGAATTAAAATTAAATAATCAAATTAAAAGACGAAATTTACTTGAAAAAAAAACTATTCGGTAAATTTCTTGATCAATTTGGTATGGACCTACCTAATAAAGTTAAGAAGAAAATAATAGATAAAGACGAAAAACTTTATAGAAAGAAAAGACATTTGTCTGGAAGAAAAAAAGAGAAAAAGAAGAAAAGAAAAGAAAAGAAAGACGTGATTTACGGAAATCAGAGAGATATAAAAAAAAAAAAATTAATAATTTGTAGAAAATTTTAAAAGTCAGGACATTATGCTAATCAATGTTGAGTTAAAAACAAAATTAATAATTTAGATATCGATGAAAATCTAAAAGAAACTTTATTTAAAATAATAATGGATTCAAATCAAGAATCTAATAGTGGATATGAGAATTTTTCAAAATCTTATAATTCAGAAGAAATTCTAGATAATGAATCAGATATAGAAGAATGTATTAATTATATACAAGGAAAATCTTTCATAAATCATATAGATGATAATAATGTTAAAAATGATGATTTTTACAAACTTATGTCTCAATTTCAAGAAATATAAATGTTTTAATAAATAATAATATTTTAGATTTTTTTAAAATAATTAAGGATCCAATATTGAAATCTACAATTATTGATCAAATGAAAAATACTGCTTCAACTAGCAATAATAATAATAACATTCTTGTTAAACAAGAACAAGCATATTCTATGAGAGAAGTCAAAAATATTTTATAGAAAAAATATAGTCAACAAAATCCAGTTACTATACAGGATTTAGTTAAAGAAATATAAAATCTTAAAAAACAAGTAAAAATTTTACAATACAATAATAATAGTTTAAATTATCATATTTCAGCTATTGAAAATAATAATTCAATTTCTAATTCTTAAAATTTTGATAATATTCAAGATATTTCATTTCCTGATCTAAATAAAATATATTTATCTGTTTAAGTATGATAATATCTCAAAAATTGTATACTGATATTACTTTATTAATTGATAATTCTTATAAGAAAAATTTCATTGCTATGTTCACAAATATAGTACTGGGCAACTTAAATTTTCTTGGATACTAACAGGATGAGGCAACCGACAGATGTTTTATTTTGTTGTTCGTTCTTGCTGATAAGCACATAAGCTCAATGATTTTTGTACTCGAAGGATGCCTTCAACTTAGAGTGATTTGACTCAGTTCAGATTGGTATCGTTCTGTTGTAATCTCGTCATTTCTTTTACTGATAAGGATAAGTGAAGTTCAATTGCAAGCTGCGAATCGAATAAACTCTTCGAGCGAGTAATATACATTTGTCAATTCAATTGAGTTGGATCAGTTTAGTTTATAATCACCAAAATTTAAGTTTAAATTATAGCTTAATATACATAATATTAACTTGTGTGAATACAAAAATATAAATTTTTAATATTTATATAAAATATGATATTACAAAAGTAAAAACATGATATCATAATAAATATATCATGTTTCGACCAAATAATGTAATTAAACAAATAACACTGATGATAACTCGGGATGTCCCGGTCCATGGATAGTGCCTGAGATGTCTCGGGCCATGGATTGTGATCGGGTCAGGAAGATGGATTATTCCAAGGTCATGGGCGATCCGGGTCAATAAGACAATAATCTGAGTAAAAATCCGGATCTCGAGCTGCCCGGGACCTTGAAAGAATAGCTTGACAGGGAGAATCTCTGAAGAGGCCCACCGAAGAGCCGGGCCGTTTAACATCTGGGACATAACTGCCCCGAGCTATTGGATGCCCGGGCTCTCGTGTAAGTTCTCGAGAGGTTCTCCCCAAACCACTTCGATATGAGTGCCGCATTTAATTACACCGGCAAAGTAAGGTGTGGGCGGCCAACCTATCTCTGACACCAATCCAAGGGCTTAACAAAATCAAGTGGGCTGGATATGACTAGTAGGAGATTTGACATGTCAGAATAATAGGGTATAATCAGCCGCCCTACTATAATTAATGAGAAACACAAAGAACGAGGTCATCATTACATCCCCTATTATAAATATCAGGTTCTCTGTTTGCATTTACTCTCTATTCAGATCTAAAATACACACATTTATTGCTCATTTACTACTCACCTTCCACACCAATCTCACAACCAACCTCTGGTTACATTGGTTTATAGCTTGAGTCCTCCACTGACTTAAGCATCGGAGTGGTCACGCCGGATACCCCTCCGGCGCCCATTCACGTTGTTATCTTTGTATTTGCAGATCTTCCGAACTGTTCGAGGAGAGAAGTTTTGATTCATACATCTTACTCTTATTCCCTATATATCGATAAGAGATCTGGTGGAGCATACGACCTGGCTCTTTCATTTCACCCAGATCACATCATTGCGCCGTCTATGGGAAATAAGAGATAAGACGTTGATATGGCTCCTAATAGGATGGCAAACCAAGACACTTCTCGGATCCAGGAAGAGAATAACAGTCGTCTTTCTGGTGCATGTGGCCCGCCACCTAATGATCCCCAGCCTACCATCAATTTAACACTTGAGGAATTGACCGAGATTGTAACTGATGCTGTGAAGGTAGCCATGGCGAAGAAAACCTCTACTTATCATTACACCCATCCAAAGCAGGAGCGTGAGCAGTCGCAGAAGGATCGAGAGGAAGAGGTAAGGGAAGAAGAGAGGGAGTCGAGTTCTGGTTCTAAATCTCCTACCGTGGCAAAAGACTTACAGGATTTGAGGAGAAATGTAAAAGTGTTAGAGGGGTAGGTCGGCTCTAGGAGCAGCGCTCAAGTTGTTATTAAGGGTTGCCTGTTCACTGATATCATTGTCCGGGAAACACTTCCCGGGCACTTCAAATCAGCCAGGATTAAGGACTATGATGGGAGCTCCGATCCTGAAGAACATCTTGCCAGATTCGAGAACATGGCCATGCTACATTGTTATGGTGATCAAATTAAATGCAAAGTATTTCTGACCACCCTAGTCGACTCAGCCCAAAGATGGTTAGAAGGGTTAGCACCTCAAAGCATTCAATCCTTCGAAGACTTCCAGACAGTGTTCTTGCACCAATTTAGTAGCAGTAAGAAATAAAAGAAGACTGCTTTTAGCCTGTTTGAGGTGAATCAGGGCCAGGATGAAACTTTAAGAGAATATATCAAGCGATTTAATCGAGTAGCTTTGGATCTCCCTGCCTGCGCCCCCGAGACAAAAACTACTGCATTTATGCAAGGATTACGGGAGGGAGATCTCTTTCGATTTTTAACAAAGAAATTGCCCGGGAACTTTGAAGACTTCTTATCCTGGGCAGAGAAATACATCAACATGGAGGAGGCCCAAAAAAAAAAAAAAGAGAAGCTCTGAAGAGATCCAGGGGAGACCGGGTTGTCAGGCCCGAGGAGAGAGCTCATAAGAAGAATGGTCCGGGGTATTTCTCTCATGTCCCTTTGAGGTTATCCGAGATCGATAAATTCAAGAATGTAGCTCAGACATAACCCCTTGTCCGAATTCGATGGCATGACTGCCAAGACCAGATAAGAAAGGGTTTTGCACCCTTCACAAAGAATGTTCTCATGATACAAGTGAATGCCGAACTTTGAAGAAAGAGTCCAATAGGCGCTCTGTGCCTGAAACTCATCGCTCTCGAGATGGACCCCGAAAACCACCTTGGTTATCTCGACGTCCCGGACCTAACACTCCTAGAATATCCGAAGATATCTTGAGTGGAAGTAGGATAGAGGAGGGAAGCTACCGGGAAAAGAGAAGTAAGCAATTAGAAAATAAAGACCCTTCCATGATTCGAGGAGTAATAAAAATGATTTCGGGAGGGTCCACAGATGGAGACTCCAACTGTGCCCGGAAAGCAAGAAGTAGAAGAGAGTGTCTGGAAATTAATGGGAAGGGGAGAAATGAGCCGGTCATAAGTTTTGGCCCAGAAGACCTCAGGGGAGTCGGCCTACCTCATAATGATGTTGTGGTTATTCAAGTCCGAGAGGCCAATTATGATGTATTAAGTGTGTTCGTTGACAATGTTAGCTCTGTCATTGTCATCTTCAAAGAAGCCTTGATTCAAATGGATTTACATGAGTACCAGTTGGAGGCGGTTGAGACTGCCTTGTTTGGCTTCGCGAGTCACGTTGTATATCCGGAGGGGGAAAAAACATTGCCATTAACCCTGGAATTGGAGATTTGCGAAAGACAGTCATGACTGTCTTTACGATAGTGGATGCCCCATCTTCATAAAACATTATCCTCGGGAGACCCGCTATGAATGAGATAAAAACTGTGGCCTCTACTTATCATCAAAAAATTAAATTTCCAGTACGAGGACGAGTCAGGGAAGTCAGGGGAGATTAGCCTTCCTCGCGGAGGTGTTATGGTGAAACTGTCCGGGTGGATCAAAAAAGGGCAAGGAGGGAGGACAAGGGGAAGAAAGTAAGTCAAACAGAGGAGGTGGCCGAGGAAATAGAGGTGCATTTTATTGCGAAGGAATAACAAGAAGCCGTGGAGGTTGAGCCAGGGAAACATATCCGGGTGGCCCGAGACATT
The DNA here is from genome assembly GCF_022965805.1 of Primulina eburnea. Lineage (NCBI taxonomy): Eukaryota > Viridiplantae > Streptophyta > Magnoliopsida > Lamiales > Gesneriaceae > Primulina > Primulina eburnea. Next base: position 39,057,292 of record NC_133103.1, on the reverse strand, counting down.
AATGCTTCCACTCGGCTAAATCTCTTAAACTGTTTAAAAGCTAACATCAACGTTTTCACTTGGTCTCAGAAGGAATTAGTCGAGATCTCGCCTCAGGTGTCTGAGCATAAATTTAACATTATCTCGGGATCCAGACCTGTGAAGCAGAAGAAAAGGCATTTCGGCCCCGAGAAAGATAAAGTCATTGATGAACAGGTAGAAAAGCTTTTGCGGGCCATTCACATTCGGGAGGTACAATTTCCCACTTGGCTCTCGAATGTGGTCCTTGTTCCTAAAGCTACCAGGACATGGAGAATGTGCGTAGATTTTTGATATCTAAATAAAGCTTGTCCCAAAGATTGTTATCCACTTCCTCGGATTGATCAATTGGTGGACTCTACGTCCGGGTTCGAATTATTAAGTTTTATAGATGCTTATCTGGGGTACCATCAAATCCCCTTGGCCCAAGAAGATCAAGATAAAGCCAGTTTTATCACTTCTGGTTGCATTTTCTGCTATGTGGTTATGCCCTTTGGATTGAAGAATGCCGGAGCCACCTACCAGCGTCTGATGAATCATGTTTTTCAGCAGCAGATAGGTAGGAATGTGGAAGTCTATGTGGATGATATTCTGATCAAGACCCGGGAAGTCTCTTGCTTTGTTGTTGATCTGACCGAGACCTTTGCCACCCTGAAACAATATGGAATAAAGCTCAACCCGGGCCAAATGTGTGTTCGGGGTTAGAAGCGGAAAGTTCTTGGGTTTCATGGTAACAGATCGAGGAATTGAATTAAACCCAGAGAAGATCAAAGCAGTAATTGACATGCCTTCACCCCATTCTGTCCGGGAAGTGCAAAAGTTGATCGAGAGAATCGCTGCCTTATCTCGATTCATTTCCCAGTCTGCCCATAGAAGCTACCCATTTTTTCAAGTTCTGAGGAAGGCACAAAAATTTGGATGGGATGAGAAGTGTGAGAAGGCTTTTCAAGATCTGAAAAAGAATTTATTCGAGCTGCCCGTCCTTGTAAAGCCTAAGCCCGGGGAAAAGCTTTGGATCTACTTGTCCACCATAGAATATGCTGCAAGCTCTATACTTATCCGAGAGGAGGTGACCGATCAAAAGCCAGTGTATTATGTCAGTCATGCCCTCAGATGAGCAGAGTTGAATTACAGTAAAATAGAGAAAATAGCCCTGGCCCTGGTGGTAACTGCCCGGAAGCTAAGACCTTATTTTCTCTCACATCCTATCGTGGTTCTCACCAATTCCCCCCTTGGAAGAATCATGACACATGCTGAAGTATCGGGAAAAATGGTTAAGTGGACGATGGAGCTCGGGGAATATAACATTGAATATAAACCTCGAGTTTATAAAAGCCAAAGCATTGACGGACTTCTGATAGAGATGGTTCAACCAAGAGAAGAGGAAATATGGAGAGTTTTTGTTGATGGTGCATCAAATTTTTCAGGATGTGGAGTTGGAGTGGTTCTGATTGCTCCATCAGGAGAGAAGATTAAATTGTCTATGAGGATCGATTCCCCGGTCACCAATAATGAAGCTGAATATGAAGCTGTAGAACCCGTAAATCAGTCTACGTATAAGCCATGCATAATTCTAGTATTTTAAATTAAATTGACTTCATTGCATGATTATTTAAATGCTTTTCTTTGAAGTTAATTATTTTAGCCAGCAGTTTAAATTTTGTTTCTTTTCAGTTAACTCAGTGAGGCCGGACTGGAGTTGGAGTTTAGAGATAAATTTAAACTTTAGAAAATATTTCCAGGATTTATTTTTAGCTAGCAAGTAAGTTGATTTAAGTTAAAAAGGAGGTTGAGGATTTATTTTAATTACTTGAGGTGAGTAGGAAATAAATTCATTTGAGTACAATTAATTAAGGGATTAGTTCAATAAATATTTAAAGAATAGGTAAGGCTTTAAAGGTTTAGAAATTTATCAACTAGATAATATTTCCCCTCCATTTAAATAGTAAATTTCGGCCCCTAGTTGATTAATTAAGTCCTTGCCAACACATCACCTTTAACCCTTTCTTTGTAATTAATTAAGTAAGATAATCCTTCAAGTTTTAGCACCATTTAATTATCTAATTAGCATTATCCTAACCTAGTCTAAGCATAAAGAAATCGGCCACCCCATCCACAAACACCCCAAGAAGATTTGATAGCAAACAATAATTCAAATTTCAAAAAAAAGGTAGACTTGGTCTTGATTTGTTCCATATATTTTGCACCCACTTCCCTCACTCTCCTATCCATTTCCCCCACTCCCTAATCTCGAAAATTGAGAGACATTTCAGAGCTAGAAATCGTGGGTTCATAGCTAGAACAAGAGAGGAAAAATCGAGAGCTTAGATAGCAAGGAAAGAAGCGTTCCACTCCTCCGCGCCGCATCGTCGTTGTTTCGTTCGTTTTCTTTCAAAACGAAACCAGGCATGTATAGATTTCTTTCAACCCTCAATCAAGTCCTACTATTATTTTAAACATCACTTTTACATGATTTTTATTCAAGAAAACCGAAATTTACATCAAGCATTTTCGAAATGCATGTGCAGAATTTTTTTGACTTTCATGTGCTCTTCACGGATTTCTCTTGTTTCAGTGCTACAGGTTATGGATCGACTCCAGGCTCCCAAGGCTGTTCCTAGACATGTAATAGGATGCATTAGGACCATGTTGGTCCATTCATTCAGCCCCCATGCTTGCTGGAAAACCGAAATGACAGTAAGCTCCCCATAGGCGCAGGATTGGGTTCGAAAAATTCTGTTTTCTGTCAAGAGGAAAGGATCTGATATTGGCTGCCCTAAGGGCCTATAGCCATGGTTAGATCACTTCCCTAGCATTTCTAAGACGTGACTAAGTCGCCCTTTTGGTGGCTTGGTCCATGGTTGCTCGGTTTTCAATTAAAACATCAAGAACAACCCCTACACCCTTCGGCCCCTTCATTATACAGCATGTATTGATTCGATTTTTTTTGGGAATGGTGTGGATCTTGTTTGGCCTATGGCCCTTAGCCACGGTTCATACCATACCCCAAGATGTCTAGATCATGCCATGGTCAACCAAATGGCCACTGGAACGAGTCGAGACAGCAAGCGAAGCACAACACCACACACGCACGCATGAGGGCCCTCGGTAAGAGTGTTCGGTTGGTTGCTGGAATGGTGAGGATTGTGCCTGGCCTAGGGCCCTTAGCCATGGTTCAAATCATTCCTTGGGACGTTGTGGAGAGGTTTTGGTCGGTGGTTCAAGCCCCAATGGCCATTAGCCTTGCAAACGACGCAAGCAAGCCAAGCAAGGTTGCTGTATTTTTGGGACAGCAACTTGCTGTGTCGGTTCGGTGGCTCGTTAGAGTTCTCGGTTGGCTTTTAGCCTATGGCCTTGGACTGGACAGTGCCCCTTTGAGTTGGGAAGGTCGTGTTTTTGACCGTTTGTGATTCGGATCATTTTCGAGGTCGTACGAGATTTTACGGTGCGATGTGCCAAATTGACTCTCGAAAGAGCGTTTCATGTTTTGGCCTCCATTTCACCTAGATTTCGACCCTCATCATTATAGGAGGCATTATTTCAGTATTTTAAGCGTATTTTAATCATGAATATATGTCGGTTCAGTGTCGGTTCAGGTTGGTTCGGAGTCATGATTAAATACGAAGTCATTAGGCGTCATAGTCGCATCTTTTGAACTTAATTGCATAATTTGGGCAAGTATAAGCATTTGCATATTTTTCATGACACAGTTAGGTTGCAGCGAGCCTGGGGACGATCCAATCCAATCCAGTTGGTAAAATACACATGATATTTTCATTATGCCAGTTAATTATTTTACGTGTATGAAAACAGAAAATACTTATTTTTGAGATTTATGCGATATTGCTTGTGGTCAATTCACTATGTATGGGAGCATTATTTTATACGGTCGCCAGTGACCGCTCAGTTTAGTTTGGTACCACCCGGTCGCCAGTGACCGGCCAGCTCAGTTCAGTTTTACACTCCCCGGTAGCTAGTTACCGATCAGTTCAGCTTAGTGCAGGGGCCACAGGCGTAGACCATAATCTCAACAGAAAATTTTACCAGTTATTTCAGTACAGGGCTCCAAGGAGAAAATATTTTTACTGTGATTTTCAGTTCAGTTATGCACGTATTATAATTGCTCAGTACAGATTATTTTCAGCATGCCTCATGACATGATATTTTATCCCATGCATATTTTACTTCAGATTTTACTTCGTTACCTGCGATATATGCATGCTGAGTCTTTAGGCTCACTAGACTTGATTGTTGTAGGTACTGATGAGGCCAGGGCCGAGGGCGGGGACCAGTGAGCTAGCTTGGGTCGGCAGTAGTGGCACCCGAGGACCTCAGTTTCAGCACTTGCCATTTTCTTTTTAATGCTCAAATATTTTATCAGTTGTTGAATACTTTTACTTTTTATTTTGACAAGTATAATTTCTTCTGCTGCTATTTTGAACGTTAAACATTTTATCAGTTTTGGTATGAATGAGGCACTCCATTTATTTTAAAAGAAAAATTTTAAATTTCCCGCAAATTTTCAAGCAAGGATTTTCGGGCCTTGACAGAAGCCGTTCTGGCCGGACTACAAGCCGCCCTGGAAGTCGCCGCATCCCGGGTCATTATTTACTTTGATTCTCAATTGGTCGCACAACAAATCAAAGGAACATATGAGGCCAAAAATTAAAAAAAAATGCTCAAATATTTGGGACTCATCATAGCTCAGGTAGCCTCTCTAACTGATTGGAGCATCGAACAAATTCCCAAGGAAGAGAATGGTGAGGCTGATACCTTAGCTAAATTAGCCGCTTCTATAGCAGACATAAGCACCCGGGAAGTCCTGTGTTTTACCCGACTAATTCTCTCTGTTGATGAAGAGATGTCGTCTACCGGAAAAAACTCATGGATGACTCCTCTGATCGAGTATATAGTCCATGATAAGCTCCCCAAAGACCGGACTCAAGCTTTAAAAATCAAAAAACAAGCACCCAGGTTTGTCCTTTTAAATGATATTTTGTACAAAAGATCCTATCAGGGCTCCTTGCTCAAATGTTTAGCAGAAAATTAAGTGGAATATGTTCTTCGAGAGATACATGAAGGGTGTTGTGGCGGAAATCTCGGTGGAACTGCCCTGGCTCGGAAAATGATATGAGCCGGATTTTGGTGGCCCCGGGTAAATCAAGATGCTACTCAATTTGTTCAATCGTGCAAAGGTTGCCAATATCATTCTACATTTCAACACAATCCAACGACTGACATGAAACCTATCTCAGCATCGTGTCCTTTTGATCAGTGGGGCATGGATATTGTGGGCCCTTTTCCCATAGCCCGGGAACATAAAAAATTCCTTCTTGTGGCTGCAGATTATTTCTCTAAATGGGTGGAGGCTGAACCCTTGGCAAAAATTACTGAGAAAGAGGTGGTGAAATTTCTCTGGAAGAATATCGTTTGGAGATTTGGCATCCCAAGAAGACTAATTTCAGACAATTGAAGGCAGTTCCAGGGAAAGAAAATTCCGTCTTGGTGTAAAGAAATGAAGATTACTCAATCTTTCACCTCGATATCCTACCCACAAGACAATGGCCAAACCGAGGTAACCAACAGGATCATCATACAAGCTTTAAAAGGCCGACTTCATGGGAAAATAAAAGATTCGGTAGAGGAATTTCCAAGTATATTGTGGGCATATCGGACTACTCCTCGGACGGCTACTCGGGAAATTCCTTACAGCTTAGTCTATGGTTCGAAAGCAGTCTAACCTGTAGAAATCAGACAATTTTCTACTCGGATAGAATCTTATCCTAATAACAATGATCAGACCCGAGCCATTTAGCTTAATTTGGTTGAAGAAAAAAGAGATCAGACAATCATCCAAATGGAAGCCTATCAAAGTCGGGTTGTGCCCCGTGAATACTCCGCCGGTATGAAAAGTTCTTAATGTTAATTGAGTACCCGGTTCTCCAATCGATTGGCCTGCAATAATACCTACCCAAGTAGCAGAAACTTCCATTATAACTCTTCTTGGAGATTTCCATTTTTGTGGATGGAATCCTCCAAGAAGAGTTAGAATGGCAGTGAAGTCATATAACAAAAACGTTCGAGCACGAGATTTCCATGTCGGAGACCTAGTCATGAAAAATTTCAAGCCAGTAGGTGATGTGGGGAAGTTAGAACGATTGGAGGGACCTTTCAAAGTGATTAAGAGAGTTAGCTCGGGAGCAGCCTATTATTTAGAGGACTCTCAGGGACACAACCTTAAAAGACCGTGGAATGATTTTCATTTGAAGAAATATTATGTGTAAGGATTTGGTCCTTATATCTATTATTTATACATCAAATAAAGGAATTATTCAGACAAACATCTACCAAGTCCAGGGACCCGTACCCTTGCCCGGTGACCTGAACCCCGGTGATCTACTAAGTCCAGGGACCCGTACCCTGGCCTGGAGACCCGTACCTCGTTGATCTACTAAGTCCAGTGACTCATACCCTAGCTCGAGGACCCGTATGCGTGAGATCTACTCAGTCCAGGGACCCATACCCTGGCCCGGGACCTGTACCCCGCTGATTTATTAAGTCCAGGGACCCGCACCCTGGCCTAGGGACCTGCACCCCGTGTATCTACCAAGCCCAGGATTTGTACCCTGGCTCAAGAAGCTCATCTCAATCATCCGACAAGCTCATGAATTTGATTACGTGTTTTTAAAGTATTTTTTAGTGATGTTTGAAGTTTCTTAGAACATTTCTAACAATTTTTGATTAATAATTCAATCAAATGCAAGAGAAGAAAAGGAAATATATTTCATTAAAAAGGGGAAAACTTACAAGGTGCCCGGAAGCCTGGGAAGAAAAAAAAGGAGAAGAACATCATAATCTATTTTTGGATCCTCCTTTTCCTCCTCGTCCTCCGGGAGAGAAGCAGCCATCTTCATCAAGTCAGGAAAATCTTCTCGGTCAGTAGGGACAAGGCCGGCTTCTTGGAATTGCTCCAAGCATTTGTTGAAAACCAAATCAAAATAAATAAAGGCTTTGTCAGCCACCATCTTTTTAAACTCCTTGGACTTCAAAAATTGAGACATCCTCTCCTCATGGGAAGACTTCTGAAGCTCCAGAGCAGCAGTCGCCTCTTCAGCTCGGGCCCGATAAGATTATGTTTCTTGCCTTGCCACTTGCACCTTCAGACGAGCTGTAATGCCCGAGATTTAATTACTGTAATCAGACGTTGATTAATTGACATAATAGAGGTTATAGGAACTCAAATAAAGAGGGGGAGAATTGTAAGGCCCGAGATGTTATCAATTTTATGAGACCCCGAAAAAAAAATATTATTGATGACATTTTTGTAATTATGTGGAAAAATACTTAATTTAAATTTGATGGCAATTTTGTAATTAAGTGGGACAAATACTTGATTTAAATTTGATGGCAATTTCGTAATTATTGAGGGTTGAATTGCAAATAGTGAAGAATTGAGGGACTAAAGTGCAAATATGGAAAATTGAGTGGGACACTTGTCACCACCATGCAACTTGGTATATACATTTACATTTTCATGTCCTTCTTCAAGAAGAAAACGAGACAATTCTCTGGAGAATCTTCAAGTTATTTTGGAGCTTTGGAAATTGATTTTTCAAGATCCAGTTATCAGAATTTGAATCCGGACACAGTACCGTGCTCCTCTAGACACGAGCTACAACAAGACGTAGTTTTATTAAGTTCTGTTATCATTTGAAATTATAATATTGGAGGAACGGTTATTTGATCATTATTATGTGTTCTGGGAATACTAGGCATTGTATAACTGAAGTCAGATTAAATAATAAACTGTTTATGGAATTGTTATGATTTTCGGAGTGGATTTGATTGAGATTTGATATCTGAGTTGTGTTGTTACTGATTTTGAGTATACCGATATTGAGATTATGAATTGTACTGATACTGATTATGAATTCTGGTATTATATCTGTGATGTTGAGATTGACGGAGTTATTGAAACTGTATTATTATGCCGTCGAAATATCAGTTGATTTAGATTAATCAGATTCAGTAATGATCTCGATTGTATCGTGATATCGTTGATATGAATTAGATTGTACCTTGTTCAGATCTGGATCAGATTATATACTGATTTGAGTATTGATCAGAACATGTTTGGAATTGAATTATATACTGATATTGTATTTATGCTATTGTCATTGCCAGACTGGATATGGACAGATTAGAATACAAGACTTCGTCTTCGTCAGAGCGGGAAGACAAAGGTATAATTCATGTCAATTCAGGAGATATGACTCGAACCAGATTTGGTTGGAGTTTCCCAAAATCACATACTAGTTGTTATTTATATTGTGTTATGTTTATGCCTTGTTTATAGATTTATATTCAAGCATTGAGATATGAGTCATTGGCAGACTTGCCAAACTAGACGTTCGGTGGTATCGACGCATAGGAGCAGACTTCCTCCGATTGTAGACATTCGATACAGACAGGACCGAAGTCTATGAATAAGACGTACCGTCACCCCGATGGGGAGGGTAGGTGACAGACAGTGACGTCTTATTCACACCGGGATCCCTAGAGTTAGAGTCGAGTCAAGATATGAATTGAATTGAGTTGCATGCTTATTTTATTTTGGTATAGAGATTATGGAACCCATTGTTACTGCATGCTTATTTTGATTTGGTTTCATAGACTATGAAACCTATTGTTACTGATTTTATGCATAATAGTATGCTTTATGATTTATATTGTGTACATGCATATCTACCATGTTTTATACTGGGATTTATTCTCACCGGAGTATCCGGCTGTTGTCTTGTTTTGTATGTGTGCATGACAACAGGTGGGATAAGATCGGGGTCAAGAAGATAATGAGAGAAGAAGAGTTTAGAGTGGTTATTCCAGACTTACTGTAAACTTGGTTTAATACTTGAAATTTAGTAGTCGAACTTTAGATTAATTTGAATGATTGTCGTATATAATTGTACTTTTACACTGAGATGTATATTAGTTCAATTCCACTACGTTCCGTATTTACATTTTAAAAAGAAAAATTTTTAGACCCTGTTTATCTTAATTGATAACTAAATCCCAAAGATGATTAAGAAGATGATTAGCGTCCGGGTCCCCACACGAGCAGTTTGTAAGCTGGTCTCAAATATCTTTTGAGATGATTCTGACTCAGAAAGTACCGATGCCAGTTCTACCTGGGCAAGATCTAGTTTGATGTTTCCAGCCGGCCTTCTCCCGGGCTAAGACATGCTCGTGAAGCTCCGTCACCCGGCCTAATTTCTCCTGAAGCTTATTATACATCTCCCGAGTATAGGTGGCCTGTTGATGTGCATTCTTGGCTGCGCCGGCCACTTGCTCGTAAGCAGATATGAGCATATGTAAGCCCTGCAATAGAATAAAGGGTCAGGTTGGCGTAAAAAAAAAGAAGAGGAGAAAGAAGAAAGGGTAAGTAGACTTATAGAGAAGTATCGGGAAATCCCCTCATACAATTTTTGGTTGGGATGAAGGCCCTTGAGATGATCCACCTCCTCAGGACGAAGTAAGCCCCACACCATCTTGGTCAGGTTTGTGCTCACCTCATCGCCAAAAAGGTTTGGCAAATCTAAGAGCGTTCCACCCTGTGGAAAAGGACTAGTAGATGAGACGGGAGGGGGATCGGGTGGTCATCTCAGGTTCCTCCTCCACCGTAATAGCCTCTGTGATTGGCTCCATCACAGCTTTCCTCTTGTGATGTTTCAGAGGAGCCGGGTCCCCTTCACAGGTCAGAGAGGTATTCTCTTCCCTGGTCGGTATAGTCTCTTCCCGAGCCTCGGCCTCTTCCCGGACTTGTCGCTCTTCTTGCTCCTGAGCTTCTCGGGCCCTTTTCTCCGCCCGGGCCTGCATCTACGCAGCCTTTTTTCGAGCAGCAGCCTCAATTAGACTGGTTTTGATCATTTTCTCCTCCGTCATACCAAAAATAGATGTTAGAAAAATAAAACAAGATAAAAAATTAAAATCTGAGAGGAAAGTAATTTACCAGCCTGTGGACCGGCCTGGCCGAACTCGTCTATTATCTGGTCCACAGGATCTTGAGGATGGGGCCATATCCCATAGTGAATTAGATTGTCCCCCTCAATCAAAACTGATGATAAAAAAGACTGCTTTTCCAAGGCATCCCGGGCATGGATGAAAGGGGGGAGAATTTTGAAGTCCCGGGAAGCTCCGGTTGCTTGGGCATTGAATGCAAAAAGCCAGTCGAGCAGGTAAGAGTATTCGGGAGTTGCAAAAAGAAAAATTTCATTTTCCACCCCTTCAGGGAAGAAGGGATGTCTGTCAAGAACCGGTAATGCATCCGGGCCATTAAGAAAAAGACCCCATCATTAAACCGGTAAGAGTAGAAGAAATGAAAAATGAAAGAATTAATAGGGATATTCTTCATGCAGAATAGAATGTAAGTGGCCGCCATGATTCTAAAAGCATTGGGGTGGAGATGATTAATGGAAAGCCAAAAGAAACAAACAATCCCTTCAAAAAAATAATGGACCAGGAATTGAAGTCCACTCCTAAGTTGTTCTACAAAGAAGGTTTGAAAGTTGGGAGGAAGAGTGTCTGGGTGATCATTGGGCCCGAGAATTTTGATTTTATAAATAGAAGAGATCAATCCAAGGGACCAAATTTCCTCCGAGGCCCCGGGACAGAGAGTGGAAGTCACTGTAGAGAACCATAAGGGCCCTGCTACCTTTTCCTTCCCTTTCCCCCGAGAACCAATAGCCCGAGGAGAAGTGGTGGTTCCTTGTTTCTTGTGATAGATCGAAAAACTGGAATGGGAAGGGATATTGGAATATGAACGGAGGTTTCTGAAGGGGTCGGGGAATTGTCCTCCGACAAACCCTTGGCATTTTGCCCAGAAGTGGATGAAGCGGAATGGGACATAGTTTGGAGAAAAGAGAAGACAGAAGTAAAAGAGGTAGAGGAAAAGGTAAGCAAATTTACGAGGTGAACGACGGCGGCCGGTGACTAGTAGCAGAAAGATCGCCTAGAATGAGAGCTCGTCGCCGGAGGAGATGAAGCTCACAAGAATAGAAGTGCGAGAAGTAAGATTCTAAATGAATTCGAAGCAAGAATATATATAGGAGAGGGGGACTAATCTGAGCCATTGATCGAGTGTGGGGACCCGGGCTCTAACTCCATTCTTTTGGGATTTATTGGATCTTTGCTCGAAAATGCAAAATTTTGCTTTTTAACATCAAATCAAATGTATAATTAAAGCATAACATGTCTTTATTATTTAAACAACCATAGTGTACATACACATCTGTCTGATACAACATACATGATTATTTAAAAGTTCCGCACAACTCTAGTACAATAACAAGTAGTCTGCTTCTACACCCGGCATCACCACACTATCAACTCTCTCTTCAACGACGTGACCCTGTACCTGCCCCACCTGTTGCCAAGTACACATACAGACAAGACAACAGCCGGATAACTCCGGTGAGAATAAATCCCAGTATAAAACATGTATGCAATGTAATGAATCATATACAAAAGCATAGCATATATCCATGTACATGAAATAAATCTAAAACATGTAAAGGAATACAAATCTGTATTCAACATCTAGTTCTTGACTCGACTCATTTCTACTCTAGGGATCCCGGTGTGAATAAGACGGTCTGTCACCTACCCAACCACTCGGGGTGACGGTACGTCTTATTCCTAGACTTCGGTCAACTCTGTATCGAGGGTCTACATATAGAGTAAATCTACTACTATGCGTCGATACACCGAAACGTCTAGTTTTGGCCAATCTGCCAATATCTCCTATCTCAGGACTCGAATATAAATCAATAAACAAGACATTACATAATCAAATGTAATAGCAGTCTAGTATGTGATTTAGGTAAACTCGCATCAAATCTGAATCGAGTTGTGCAATCCCGTGACCACATGAATTATACCTTTCTTGTCGAACAATCTGTCACACTCTCGAATCAGCTGCCACTCTGTCAAATCTAGTCTGAAATGACAATGTAACAATGCACTCTATCAAGACATAACTCATATAAAAATCTTGCACAAGTCAATACTTAATCATACTCCATCTCGGTAACAATCGACGGCATAATGGCGTATTTCTATGATACTGGTAACTCAATCTCAACATATAACAATATCATAATCTCATCAACATCACAATAATCTCATTATCACTTCAAAATCGGTACACCATCATACACATAGGCTGGAATTTTGAAATAATGGCATACGATAACCGAAAATCAATCCGATTGCACTTCTATAATGTGCACCCTATCAAGAACACATTCATTCAATAAAATCATGACTTCTCCAACACATAAATATCGAGACATGCTGGAAATGAACAATACTTACATCCTTTCGTAGCCAACGATGCAAGGATCGATAATCCCTACTTATCTCAAAATTTGGATGGATGAATTTTGTACAAGCTCAATTTAAAACCATGAAGAACTTGAGGAATTTTGGAAGAAGCTCTCGGTTCTCTCTACTGAAAATGGAGAAGAATGAATCAGCATGAGACTCTATATATATACATGCCATGTGTCATAAGCACAAACAAAGGTGGCACTTCTGCATGCAGCACCGCGGGTGCGGCGTAACAACAGCGCGGGTGCGCTCGTGTTTCGGCAGCAATTCCATTTTCTAAAAATGATGACCGCGGGTGCGGTCCCTGCATGCACCGCGGGTGCGGTATTTATTCCACAAAATTTCTCAACTCATTGGCCATGCACCGCGGGTGCGGTGGCTCCAAGACCGCGGGTGCGGTGTAGTTTCGATCATGCCTTATAACATTTCCATTTTCATGCCGAACTTCTTCATTTTCCACTTCTGACCTCTATATGCATTATTCATAACATACTTATCAAGTACTTCATAAACATTAATCAAAAGTCTGGGCATTACATCGAGAAACTAATGGAGGGATCAGATTAGCGTTGGAAATCGTGTAGGGTATCTGAAAAAACGGACTCGAGGTTTGAGGCATCATAATGATTATCTTCTCGGAATACGAAAATTTTCGGATAAACTTTGAATTAAAGGGATTGCTTCAGCCCTAAGATCAGGACATCAGCCCTACTGACTCAAGGATACTAAATGACAAATTATTTTCCCTGACCGGGCACACAAGACTGATCAGGACAACGAGTATGACTCTAGCCCGATTATTTAAGGATGGAGTGATGATACCCCGGGATGTCCCGGGCCATGGATTGTGCCCGAGTCAGGAAGATGGATTATTCCTGGGTCATGGGTGATCCGGGTCAATAAAACGATAATCTGAGTAAAAATCCGGATCTCGAGCTGCCCGGGACCTTGAAAAAATAGCTTGATAGGGAGAATATGTGAAAAGGCCCATCGAAGAGCCGGGTCGTTGAACATCTGGGACATAACCATCCCGGGCTATTGGATGCCCGGGCTCTCGTGTAAGTTCTCGAGAGATTCTCCCCAGACCACTTCGATATGAGTACCACATTTAATTACACATTTACACCTACAAAGTAGGTTGTGGGCAACCGACCTATCTCTGACACCAATCCAAGGGTTGACAAAATCAGATGGGCTGGATGTGACTAGTAGGAGATTTGACTTGTCAGAATAATAGGATATAATCAGTCGCCCTACTATAATAAATGAGCAGCACAAAGAACGAGGTCATCATTACATCTCCTACTATAAATATCAGGTTTTCTTTGCATTACTCTTTATTCAGATCTAAAATACACACATTTATTGCTCATTTAGTGCTCACCTTCCACACCAATCTCACAACCATCCTCTGGTTACGTTGGTTTATAGCTTGAGTCCTCCACTGACTTAAGCATCGGAGTAGTCACGCCGGATACCCCTCCGGCACTCATTCACGTAGTTGTCTTTATAGTTGCAAATCTTCCCAGCTCTTCGAGGAGAGAAGTTTTTTATTCATACATCTTGCTCTTATTCCCTTTGTATCGATAGCAGATCCGGTGAAGCATCCGACACGGCTCTTCCATTTAGCCTTAAATTATTACTTTTTCTTATTCTTTATCCTCTTTTTACTTGCATATTTTGGCGAACCTCAAGCCATCTCTGTGGGGACCCGGACGCTAATCATCTTCTTAATCATCTTTGGGTTTAATTATCAGTTAAGATAAACAGGGTCTAAAAATTTGTCTTTTAAAATGCGGAAGGTAATGGAATCAATCTATTATACAAACTAGTATAATAATACAAATCTTGTATCACATGCCTCTAAATTAAAATTAGGTTCAACTACTACATTCAAGTAATAAAACCTATCTACATCCAAGTCCGTGATCACCACTCTAATCTCGATCTCTCCTCATCTTCTGGACCCTGATCCTGCCCCACCTGTTGTCATGCACACATACAAAACAAGACAACAGCCGGATAACTTCGGTGAGATATAAATATCCCAGTATAAACAATGTATTAAATGCAATCATATAAAACATATATAAAAGCATAAACAAACATCAAAACATGTATCTAGTCTGACTACATGAATCAATGATTCGTGATCTACTCTTATCTTATCTCAATTCTAGGGATCCCAATCTAATTTAGACTTTGGTATGCTGTATCGAATGTGTCTGAGATAGACGTCGTTCTACATCTGAAGCTCGTCGATACACCTGTAAGTCTAGAGTCTTATCGGTTCTGAGAAAGACTCGGCGGTTCTGCCCTAGCTAGGCTGTCTGCCCTAGACTCGTACTCTGACTCTGTTCTAAGTCAATACATGCACATATCAATCTGATAATCTGCAAATATCAATGCAATAACATAAAGTATGTGATTTAGGGAAACCCAAGTCAAACCTAACTCGAGTTGTGCAATCCCGAATCAACATTTATTTATACCTTTGTCGACCGGTCTGACGAAGACGATGACCTGTATTCAACTCTGTCCATATCAAATCTGAAATGACAATATCGAATACAACGTATCAGTAAATAACTCAATATACACTCTGTTCTGATCAATACTCGATCCAGTATACAATCTGATCATTGTCTGAACAAGATACAATCTGAGTCATATCAATAATATTACGATACAATCGAAATCATTATCAAATCTGATAAGATGTCAGTCTGCTGATGTTTTGACGGCATAACAATACTATCTGAATAACCCTGTCAGTCTGAACATCACAAATATAATACCAGAATTCATAATCAATACTGGTACAACTTATAATCTCAACGCTAACACGAATCTTGATATCGAATCTCAACTAAATCTATTCTGAAATTCATAACAATTGTATAACCAGTCTATTCTTTAATCTGACTTCAATTATACAATGTTTACTGTAGCAGAAACATCATATCTGATTCATATTTAATTCTGACAATATCATAATTTCAAATCATGTCTAAACGTAACAAAACTTACGTCCAGATGAAGCCTGCGTCGATAGGAACACAGTACCGAAGTCGGATTTCAATTCAGACAACCGGATTCTTCGTAGGATTCAATTTATACCAGCGTTTCCCTTCGTTTCCATTTTCTTTCTTCCTTCTGAAGAAAGAACCGTAGGTATATATATATATAAACTTACCGTGCATGTTTACAAAACGTGGCACATTTCATGTTTTCCAGGTGGCGCTCGAGCGGTTTAAATGTACCGCTCGGACGCCAAACATACTGTCCGGGTGCTTATCTTGCTAACCACTGGCGCTCGAGCGGTCAAAAACTACCGCTCGGGCGCCAGACTTTCTGCACAAGCCCTCACGTTCTCATCCCCTGGCGCTCGAGCGGTCAAAAAATACCGCTCGGGCGCCAGCTATTCTGTCCAAGGGTAAGCTTATGGTGCATTGGCGCTCGGGCGGTCCTTTTCTACCGCTCGAGCGCCGAATGTTCTGTCCAAATTCTTGGCTAACTATTCAACGACGCCCGGCCTCGTCATTTGAGTTCTTATAACCTCAATTATGTCAATTAATCAACGTCTGATTACAATACTTAAATCTCGGGCATTACATTTCTCGCCCTCTTAGATCTGATTTCGTCCTCGAACTCGCAAGTAATCAATTCAGATATATCAGAAAAAAAATGTATACAGAGTTTTAAATCAAAACTCTCATCTTACTGAATTCATTCTGCAATCTCTTTCTTGTATCACTCTCTGATTTCAAATCTGGAATAAGACTTCATGAAGTATATTATCATAATACTTCTCAATTTAATTCTGACAAAATCAATCTTGCCATGTAGGTTATACAACATCCGTATAAACCACTCCATAGTCTATAATGATCCAATACAGCCAACCATCGTTAAATCTGCTGCTCTCGATCTAGGACATATTCAATCCTCGACCTCAAATACCAATCATCATCATCCGATGTTGGTTTATGACATCTGTTCTTTCTGAACTATCTTTATCTTCCTTCGAATTTCTTCAAAAGAATTAAAATCTGTAGTATTCACTGTATAATATCTTGTCTGTAACTATCTCATTACCCATCTGATAATCTGATAGCTCTAATTATACAATAATTCATATAATGACAATATGAAATATCATCTAGTGCTAACATCCAGCACTTCAGTTCTTTGGATATCTTCCAATATCTGGATAATACACTCTGACTATCTGTCAATCTGTAAATCATCTGCAAAATAACTTATGGTATGATCTGCCATAATTGTAAACTTAATCGAAATCACAATCTGATATAGTCTACTTCTACATTCTAGTCACTCTGACTATGTTCTGACATCAATCTGTGTCATTTGGTTCTGTTTGTACATCATCTTGTACAAACTAATAGATATAGATTGAACAATCTGTCAATCATAATCATATTATATCACAATCTGGAACATATTGGGATAATCTTATTACGAAATTCATCGAAATATACTCCCCATGTCGAATCAGACCTATACTAAGTCTGTAATAACTCTTCTGATTTCTCTCTTTCTGTCTTCTCTGTTAGCGATTCAGACATATCAGTACAATTTCTGCCAACATTTCTGTACAAATTCTGTTACAACTGATTTAATCTGTCTATATCAACTCTATCTGTTCGAATACCATACATTCTCAATCTTCAAATTGAAAATTGAAAATTGAATCCACTACGGTACATTTCTGACCCTATCTGTGATTTCAGATTCGAACTATTTGATACAAACAAATCAATTAATAACATAAATGAAAGAAAATATACCTACCTGGTATTCGGTTCTGATTATAAATATCAATTCTGTTATACAACTCTGAAACATTCTGATATCATAACCCAACCAGTTTAGTACAAAACACAAAATCACATATCTGTTTATTTGACCGATACTCTGCTCTGATTATCGAAATACTGTTCTGACCACTCTGATCACGTTTCTGAACGGCTGAAATTCTCGAATTCATTTCTAATACCAGCTGAACTGTAAATACTCTCAACGGTTCATAAAATCTGTATCAATACTGATTCAGAATAAAAATAATCTATACTAATCTAGTAAATATACAGGATTGTAAGTTCTAACAATACTATCGATTCTGAAAAATCAATCAGATCTTCATGCCATTCTGATCAACTGCTATATATCATCTGCAAATATAATATGCTCCCCAAACAATACAATCTGTAGAAAATACTGATCTAGAAGCAATAATTCTCAAGCAATTCGAAACACAATCATATCAGATAATCTGTCAACTCATATAATATCAATCTCTGACAATTCTGACATTTCCGACTGTCTGATCTTTCTGATATCGGTATCTGATCAGTCACTGATCACAATATCAACTGTCTCAAAATCAATCAGTATACTAGCATCAGATATAATCTATTCTGAATAAAATCTGATTCAACAAAATACATATCTGAACAATTTCTGTATACAAGAATCATAATTCTCAGAATATTTAGTATGATCTTTCAAATATTTTTTCAATTCATTTTGTATCATTCTGTATACTCAATACCATTCTGTACTAAATTTACTATACAAACAATACCTGATCTCCATTCAATTCTGAAATTTATCTTTCTGATATAACACCATTCTGAAATCTTATCTAGGCAAGCATCAGCCAACTTATATAATACTGACCAATCTGTTAATACTAAACTCGATTTCAGTGGATCTACTGAATACATAAGGATACAATCTGCTCCTTTCTGTACTAATCGAGTCATATACAATACAGATATCAAAGGAATTCTAAATCTAGAATCCTTATCGTGGTATCTCCACTGATCAGTTATCTTTGGTCTGAATCTTACCATTTCTGGAAAAATTCTACAATATGTCTGTACTTGTTCAGCATATTCATATCAATAATGCAATCAAATCCTAAAACACAAGTACATCAAAATTTAACTCGATCTCATTCTTATCTTACTGTAGTATATTACATATCAGAAATCTCTGATAGTAACAGTTTCCTTACAAGTAAGGGAATTAATACTACAGTACAAACATACCCAACAGATACAGCATATCTCCATGCAACCCAGTCACAGATATTCGTATGAAATGCATTAGTATATATCAATACATATGCAATCTAATCATACAGAATAGTACTTGTTGTGCGTTCTGAATCTGTTTCTCAATTGAACGCTGTTCCCTAAGATCTTCGGGACCGTCTCTGGGGACAAACTTTAGCAAAGTGTCCCGGTTGTCTGCAGATATGACAACTACCAGTCACTCCCTGTCATTGCTCGGTGGGATGCCTCCCTCCGCAACTCCTGCAATACACTTCAGTATGGCTTGGACCAGAAACGCTAGAGCTAGATGAACCACCTCCCATCTTCTTGAATGGCTTCTTCCGAGCTTTCAGCAAATCTTGCGTTTCACTCGTACTGCCTCGATCAAATCGAAGAGGGGATTGCTGTGTCTGGGGTTGCTTCACACACAACCTCCCTAGCTGTCTAATCAGACTCGCCTCAGCTCTCTTTGCTCTACTCAGGATGTCAACAAAATAGTAAGGTCGCTGCAAATTCATCAATGCAACTACCTCTGAATTCAATCCTCTGATGCACTGATTCACTACAGCTTCATCCTTCCCAGCTAAATGAGGAACAAAACGCAAGAAAGTAGAGAATTTCGCAGAATATTCATCAATATTCAATTGGAATTGTCTCAAATTCTCAAATTCTGCTCTTTTGTCCTCCCGGTATGAAACTGAGAAAAATCTTTGATAGAATTCAGCTTTGAAGACTTCCCACGTGATCACAATACCACGTTGTGCTAACACTCTGTTAATTGTAATCCACCAAGTTCTGGCAACCTCTCGTAACTGGTGGAATACCAGTTTAACTTTCTGTTCATCTGTACAATCAAGGAAATCAAATAATATTTCTATGTCATCCAACCAGTTCTGACAGTCTTCAGATGTCTCGATACCACTCAAAATCGGCGGCTGAAATAACTGTAATTCTATCAACTTTACTTCTATCTGAGTTTCTGATGCATCTATTTGTTCAGACGAAGTACTATCCTTTTCTGGAATTCTCCGAGGCGGTATATCTAAATATCAAACAAATTAGTACACAATCTATACAATCTGTCTCAGCCCTCCTCTGATCATATACCTCTGATCCAGACTCGGTTCTGATTCAGGCTTAACAATTACATGCTGCAATCAACTCAGATAACAAACAACATGTAATAGGGAAAACAGTAAATCATGCTAGCACACATCATGCCAGTCAACATTGACATAAATCTCATGCTAGCAATCACATGCAAGGAAGACAATTCAATCTACCCCGCTCATTCTCTACTATCTTATTCTAAAAGATCTATCAGTTCTGACTATCTCAATCTAAAGGATCTATCGCTCTGATACCACCTGTTGTGGGGACCCGGACGCTAATCATCTTCTTAATCATCTTTGGGGTTTAATTATCAGTTAAGATAAACAGGGTCTAAAAATTTTTCTTTTAAAATGCAGAAGGTAATGGAATCAATCTATTATACAAACTAGTATAATAATACAAATCTTGTATCACATGCCTCTAAATTAAAATTAGGTTCAACTACTACATTCAAGTAATAAAACCTATCTACATCCAAGTCCGTGATCACCACTCTAATCTCGATCTCTCCTCATCTTCTGGACCCTGATCCTGCCCCACCTGTTGTCATGCACACATACAAAACAAGACAACAGCCGGATAACTCCGGTAAAATATAAATATCCCAGTATAAACAATGTATTAAATGCAATCATATAAAACATATATAAAAGCATAAACAAACATCAAAACATGTATCTAGTCTGACTACATGAATCAATGATTCGTGATCTACTCTTATCTTATCTCAATTCTAGGGATCCCAATCTAATTTAGACTTTGGTATGCTGTATCGAATGTGTCTGAGATAGACGTCGTTCTACATCTGAAGCTCGTCGATACACCGTAAGTCTAGAGTCTTATCGGTTCTGAGAAAGACTCGGCGGTTCTGCCCTAGCTAGGCTGTCTGCCCTAGACTCGGACTCTGACTCTGTTCTAAGTCAATACATGCACATATCAATCTGATAATCTGCAAATATCAATGCAATAACATAAAGTATGTGATTTAGGGAAACTCAAGTCAAACCTAACTCGAGTTGTGCAATCCCGAATCAACATTTATTTATACCTTTGTCGTCCGGTCTGACGAAGACGATGACCTGTATTCAACTCTGTACATATCAAATCTGAAATGACAATATCGAATACAACGTATCAGTAAATAACTCAATATATACTCTGTTCTGATCAATACTCGATCCAGTATACAATCTGATCATTGTCTGAACAAGATACAATCTGAGTCATATCAATAATATTACGATACAATCGAAATCATTATCAAATCTGATCAGATGTCAGTCTGCTGATGTTTTGACGGCATAACAATACTATCTGAATAACCCCGTCAGTCTGAACATCACAAATATAATACCAGAATTCATAATCAATACTGGTACAACTTATAATCTCAACGCTAACACGAATCTTGATATCGAATCTCAACTAAATCTACTCTGAAATTGATAACAATTGTATAACCAGTCTATTCTTTAATCTGACTTCAATTATACAATGTTTACTGTAGCAGAAACATCATATCTGATTCATATTTAATTCTGACAATATCATAATTTCAAATCATGTCTAAACGTAACAAAACTTACGTCCAGATGAAGCCTGCGTCGATAGGAACACAGTACCGAAGTCGGATTTCAATTCAGACAACCGGATTCTTCGTAAGATTCAATTTATACCAGCGTTTCCCTTCGTTTCCATTTTCTTTCTTCCTTCTGAAGAAAGAACCGTAGGTATATATATATATATATATATATATATATATATATATATAAACTTACCGTGCATGTTTACAAAACGTGGCACATTCTGTCCGGGTGCTTATCTTGCTAACCACTGGCGCTCGAGCGGTCAAAAACTACCGCTCGGGCGCCAGACTTTCTGCACAAGCCCTCACGTTCTCATCCCCTGGCGCTCGAGCTGTCAAAAAATACCGCTCGGGCGTCAGCTATTCTATCCAAGGGTAAGCTTATGGTGCATTGGCGCTCGGGCGGTCCTTTTCTACCGCTCGAGCGCCGAATGTTCTGTCCAAATTCTTGGCTAACTATTCAACGACGCCCGGCCTCGTCATTTGAGTTCTTAGAACCTCAATTATGTCAATTAATCAACGTCTGATTACAATACTTAAATCTCGGGCATTACAATCTCCAACCACAAAATCTATTTTGGTGCAAATTTTACACTAAAATAATGCAATTTCTTCACCAAATACAACATTCATCCCCAACTCATTTACTTCAAATCTTACACCAAAAAGAATATTCTCGAAATATTTCATTTACTTTACATATATTAATTATTATATTTTATTTAATATATTTAAATTATGACTAATGTTTTATTATTAATAAATTTAAATAATAATATTTTTCTAGTTTGTTTATCTTCTAAATGTATTTTTCTTTCGATTATTATCTTTGTATTTGTATTTGAATTATGTGTTTCAAGTTGTGTTTGTATTTCAATTATTTTTTTTCAATTTAATATGAATTGTATTGTTATACTAATTTTTTATATTTGTATTAAATTATATTAATTAAAAATCATTAAATCAAATTAGTTTTTAAATATTAATAATTAACATAAATAAATAAATATTTTAAAATCAACAATTATTTTTTAAAAAATTTATGATTAAATATCTAATTATTAAAATAATAAAATAAATATTATACTATTATTTTATAATATTTATAATTTTAATACAAATATCTATAATAAATATACATTAAAAATTTTAAAAAATAAAGACCCTGTGCCAAATTTGACGCAAGGGGTCTCCCCCGCGCCAAATTTGGCTCAGGGAAGAGGGGCTGCGCTATATATCGTTTTCCTCTATTCACATTGGCTTAGGGAAGAGGGGCTGCGCTATTTATCGTTTTCCTCTATTCACATTGGCCTTGAATTCAATTTAACGATCTTCATCATTTAAGAAAAATATCCTCGAAAATATTCGACATCGAAAGATACACGAGCGGAAAATTGGATGAACGAGAGGATCCTTTCATTGATGAAGGGTAGATTTCGAAAACTCGTCAACCAAAACCACACAGAAAACTTGCAACTGGTTTTTTGTTGGGTTTTTTTATAACCAAAAGTTCGATACTTAACGAGTCTCCATGATTGTGTAATAATGTAGAAATAAATTATTTTTTATTGTCACATTTGAATGTAAAGAGTGTTGCAGTAAGTGTCTTTTTAATTATGAATGTTTGTTTGCATGTTAATTGGAAATGTGAATGTGTTGTATTGAAATTATTGGTGTCCAAATTTTTTATGGTTTGCGTGTGTTTTTCTGAAAATTTAATTATAGTCGTGAGTATTGTGTTTCTTTGTATCAGTTAATTAACTTTAACTCCTCAATAATCTTTGCAACTTTCTCATCAGTCCGAAAATTTGTGCTCCAATTCCTTGAAATAATTGATTTATTTTTTTTAACTCCTTAGTGCTTATCAAAATACTAAAATACCCTTCTTTATTTGTGTAAACCATAGAACACCCCTTCTTTATTTGTTCTTTTTTCTTCCCTTCATTTTTAATGTTAGCCTAATCTTCTTTTATCAAACACATTTATGTTGCTGATTTTTTATAAATCGGAAAAATTTGTAAACTATATGAAAGTGGGAAAAAATATGACACTGCTCAAAAACTTGTTTGCATAGTACATTTTGATTTTTGTTTAATTTGTATATGTAATTTTCTTTGTTATTTTTCTTTTGGTTTTAATTGCTAGAATAATGTCTGAATGAATTTTTTTCCTTTTCCATTTTATGTGCATTTGTTTTTAAAATAGTGAAGGATCGTATGCTAGTGCCTTTAAAGGCATTTAAAATACAATATTCTCTAATGAGCTGCAATAACTCATGTTCTAAGAATGTTAACACCGATTATCAAATCGAGTTTGGTTAAAAACCAAGCGGAAGAAACTCGAAGTAATTCTTCGTGAAGAATAATGTTAAATTAGAAAAAAATTTAACTTATGTAAACTGAATAACTGAAAAGCAGGGGATCAGTTGTCGCATATATCAGTTCAGTTATGGCAAGAAATGAACCGACGGATGCTCTAACTGATCAAGTCAGTTTGAAAACAACAGTTAATCAGTTAAATACACAAGATATGTTTACGGATGTTCTGAGACTTCAACTGCTCCTACGTCACCTTTTCTACCACCTCGGGTTGAATGCACTAGAAGACTTTGATTTGTACAACTACTTGTACAAATCCACTCAGCTTAGGACTGACACTACTGCCTCAACTGAACTCCTAGCCTAGATTGAAGGCAACACCTTATTAGAGTAGATGCCCTACAAGCCAACTGTTGGCTAGGGAATTTATTGACTCAGTTGTAATAAAAAATCTTTATTTTAATATAATTCATTATTTCATGGTTTATTATTTCTTTATCTATATACCCATGTTATCAAACATAGAAAAAGACTTTGATTATACTTTAATAGAAATGAATCGTAATTCGATGTTGAAACTCATTTGTAAACATTGTATGATCTAAATTCGTTCATAGTTGATTTAGCCGCCTAAAACATGGATAAAGGTCGCTTGAGCTCGAGACTAGCATATGTGATGTTGTTGTTAGAGTAGGTGCACATCGAGCCAAGTGTTGGCCGAGTGTTCACAATGAAACTCTATGTAAGAACGATCTTTATTTTAATAATATTTGAATTTATTGTTTTGGCACTTCTTTATCTGTATACCCATGCTAGTTGCATAGATAAAGCCCTTGAATTTACAAATAGTAGAAAGAATATGAGATGCTCATATGATGAGTATCATGAAACTCATATTTGTAATACTGTATATTCTAAACGGTTCCTAGTCGATTCAGCCGCCACTAAGAAGGATATAGGCCGCTAGAGCTCGAGACTAGTATCTGCGATGTGAGTACCATGTTTCATTGGTAGGGGACATTGTGATGTCCGAGCATGCAGATAGGTGCTTCTGGTAGAGTGCACTGAACAACCCTCTATAAAGGACTTTCCAAGTGGTTCTCACTTATCGAGTGGAAACGTCCTAGTTTATGGTTGTACACCATTAGTCCTTATGACCCGGGACAACATTGAGACTCTATATGCTAGCGTTTCACTTTGACTTGTTTACCGACTCTCATGGGGTCATCAGGTGGCAAGGTTGGGTGTTATGTTGAAACATATAGGAGTCGATGCATTGTAGTCGGGAATTCACCGCTTACCTACGGGTATGGATATCCTATGTGTATTCATGTATATGTAGTTTGAAATCTCTGGTCAGAATATGGTGGTAATTATGAAAGGGGTTTCATAGATTACACCATCGATGCAACTACAACATGACACATAGTATCGATTCATTGACAACTCTCGATAAACCAATGGTTGTCGAATCGATCGGGATATATGAGTTGAAGGGACCGTACTGTACGCTAACCATAATTGAATGGTTCTTGCATGCACTATTATCTCAAATGTGTTTGAGATAATTAAATTTAGTCCATGGTTTTTTAATTTGTTAAAAAACCATATAATATATTTGCATGCATGGGAGTTGAAAGGTTGGGGAGACAACTTTTTCAATCTCCAAGACTTGGGATGCTAGTAGTGTTTAATTTTTTCACACTACCAATGCAAGTCATCTTTTCCCTCAATAAACCATGCCATGGCCGAAATCTTGGGAGATCATCCTCCAAGTTTTTTCTCTCTTTTCTTCTTCAAGTGTTGAGGAAGAAAATAATCTTCTCCTTGAAAAATCCTCTTGATTTTCTAGTGCAAATCAAGAGGGGATTTACCTAGCAAGTGGTGGGCCTAATTTTTGAAGGAGAGCTTGTAGACTTGTCATCCATTCAAGAGCTTTGTTGTTTAACAACAAAGTTGGAGCCACAATCAATCTTTTAAAGATTGATAGGTATATCTCTCAAACACCCTATGAATGTCATTATGTGTTTTTATTGTATTTGTTGCACAAAAGGGGTGGCCGAAAATTCCTTGAAAAAAATATATTTTTGAACTTCCGTTGCGCTTCCGGTCACCGTAACCGATCCCCTTTCAAGTGGTATCCGAGCTATGGTTACGTTTTTTGTGTAGCATTTACATAATATTATGTTGAGATCGATTTCTAACCGCTTGAGATAATTTTTTGCATAAAAAATCGAGGCCATCTTGGAGCATTTTTCGGCAGCATGTTGCTGCCCATTTCGGGCACCTCGGGTTGCCCGAGGGGCTGCCCGAAACGGGCAGCAAGGGCAGCCCTTGGGCACTTAAGTTTAAAATTACAAAAGTTACAAATATTTTCTCATGAAATAAATATTTTAAGTTGGACTTTAAATATTTATAGTAAATGGTGATTTACAAGAAATTCGGTTATAAATAAATTAATTTGAAAGTAAACAAAGGTGTTTGTATACTTTGTTAATTTAGTTTATAATCGTGGCGGTTATTGATTGAATCAAGATATATAATATTGGATCAATTAATTATTGTGATAATTAATTGATGGTGTATGATATGTGATATTGTGCATGAAGGATGATCAAAAGCCCAAGCCCAATTTGCTAGGTGTATGCTAGGATATTTTATGTTGAATGATTGTAATAATTATAAATTTATAAAGTGGGCTTGGTTTATGGCCCGTTCCCACCCCATGAGATGTATCCCTATTTGCCATGGATATTTATTTGTAAATATTAGTATAGTGGATGATCAAGATTGGAAGATGGTGGCCATGATGATTATGAAGATCGAAGACATGTAAATATTGGAAGCTAATGTAATAGTTTCATTTGCATTCCATGCATTTCCCTAGGATTGGACCTAGGTCCGTGTTTAGCTCACACGGTCCGTTGGTATTGGGGCGATTGATCATCCTTGTTTTTTTACTGTTTATAATATATGCATGATATGTTATAAATAATGAGTATGTGCGTTATTATTATGATAATAACAAAGTTGCATGAATCCGACAAACATACGATCTAACATGGCGAGCTTTTAAATAAAATTAATGATGAGACCTTTCAAAATTAAAAAACCCTCATTTTGAATAAGATTCAAAATTAATATCAAGCCCAAAAAAAGGAATTATAAATTTGTTTATAATTTCCTTGTCTTCCATCGACAATGGGTGCATGATGAACACTACCCGTACTCGGGGCTCGGCTCATATTATTGGGGGAGCTTTGGGTGCCGGAAAGCTGTGACATCCATTG
This sequence comes from Primulina eburnea, assembly GCF_022965805.1. Lineage (NCBI taxonomy): Eukaryota > Viridiplantae > Streptophyta > Magnoliopsida > Lamiales > Gesneriaceae > Primulina > Primulina eburnea. Next base: position 39,030,498 of record NC_133103.1, on the reverse strand, counting down.
ACATGGTGATGTGAACTACGTGGAACTTCCATGATTTCGGCTCATATTATTGAGGGAACTCATGGCGACCGTCCATTAAGGTTCAATATCGATGGGTTAGGCTTGACACGTAAAGATGAACGACGTCATATTATTGGGTCCTAATCAAACGTGAGACAAAAGTTTACGCATAGGGTTGCATGGCGATGCAATTGGAAACTACCTTTTAGGAATTATGATTGACTGATATTATTCGGGATCATAATTCGCTAATTGGACCTTACGTACCTATTGAGGGAAGGAGTTTCCCATTTTCACTAGAGGGTAGTGAAGATGTCAAAACAGTGGGAGCGAAAATTTATAAAGTAAAAGTCCATACTTTATATCTTAGTAAGTATTTTAAAATAGTCATTAACATTTATCTGTTTTACTTTTCAGTACAAAATTTGACAATGTCTTCAATTCGCAATCCGATTTCTGCCATACTCGAAAAACATGTGTTAACCGGACCTAACTATCTCACTTGGCTAAGAAATCTGAAAATCGTCCTCAACTCGGAAAGGATTGCATATACACTGACTGAGTCACCCCCTGCTGAGGCTCCGACTAGCTGCACTCCTAAGGAATTGCAGACCTACAAGGATTGGTGTGACCATGACTTGAAGGCTAGGTATTATATGCAGGCTTCTATGAACGATGAGCTGCAGAGGCATTTTGAGGATGCAAAGAATGCTGCTGACATTCATATGTGAGCAGACTCGGCCTCTGAGGCATGCTACAGTCAAGGAGCTCATCACTTTACGCATGCGAGATGGAGCTTCGGTCCATGAGCATGGCCTAAAGTTGATTGGGCTCGTGGACAAGCTCGTTGGCATGGATTTGATGTTGCCTTCGGAGTTGACCACTGATGTGTTGCTGCTGTCGTTGCCTAGCTCATTTGATCCTTTTGTGGTGAACTTCAATATGAACAAGCTTGAGCCGAGCCTTGAAGAGTTGGTGAACATGCTTGTGACTTTTGAGTCCACCATCAAGAAAGAGAAGCCGGTTCTTTTTGTGGGCTCTTCATCTAGCTCGAAGACTGGTCCACCTGGGAAGGGAAAGAAGCGTTCTTTCCAACGTCCCAAGAAGAGCATGCCCTCGAAGAGGCAGACTCCGAGTCTCGTAGTGGCAGCCACACCAGTGAAGACTGACAAGACTGTTGACATCTGTCACCACTGCAAGAAACCTGGACATTGGAGGCGTAACTGCAGGGAATATCTTGCCCAGAAGGGTTCTGGAAAGGGTATGTTCTATATTGAAGTAAACATTTCGATTAACTCTACTTCTTGGGTATTGGATACCGGCTGTGCCTCACATCTCTGTAATGATTTGCAGGTGATGGGAAGAAGTAGGAGGCTCAGGGAAGGTGAGACCTTCTTGAGGATGGGCAATTGAGCAAGGGTTGCTGCCAAGGCCATAGGAGATGTTTGTTTACTTTTGAACAATGATTTTAAGTTGTTATTGAGAGATGTTTTGTTTGTACCAGATTGGTGAAAAACATTATTTCCATTTATATGTTAGACAAAGATGGATTTTCTTGTTTATTTAGCAAAGGTGTTTGCAATATTTACAAGAATGAATGTTTAATTGGTACTAGAGAACTTGAAAACGATCTCTACACCTTAAAATTGAAAGATATTCCACTTAACAATGTCCAAGCAATAACAACAACAAACAAACGAAAACAAGATATTCTAAATTCGGCACAATTATAGCATGCTCGATTAGGATATATTTCCTTAAGAAAGATGAACAAGTTAGTGGGAGTAGGCATGTTTGATATGTATGATATTAATGCTCTCACGACTTGTGAATCTTGTCTAAAAGGAAAGATGACCAAGATTCCCTTTAAGGGCCATGTGGAGCGAGCCAAAGGGTTATTGGATTTGATCCATACCGATGTGTGCGGTCCGCTTAGCATCACCACTAAGCATGGACATGCCTACTTCATCACCTTTACCGATGACGTTTCGAGGTATGGGTATGTGTATTTGATGAAATACAAATCTGAAGCCTTTGAAAGGTTCAAAGAATTCAGAAGTGAAGTAGAGAAGCAATTGGGACGAAGCATCAAGACACTTCGATCGGATCGAGGTGGTGAGTACTTGAGTGCCGAGTTCCAAGAGTATCTTAAGGAGAATGGGATTCTCTCGCAGTGGACTCCGCCCACTACACCGCAGTTGAATGGTGTTTCGGAGCGTCGTAACGGACTTTGTTGGACATGGTTCGGTCTATGATGGGGTTCACGGAGTTGCCGCCATCTTTTTGGGGATATGCACTTGAGACAGCGGCAATGTTGTTGAGCAATGTCCATACAAAGACAGTTGACAAGACACCATATGAGATATGGATGGGTAAGCCACCCAAGCATTCTTATCTTAGAATATGGGGGTGCCCTGCTTATGTGAAGCAGGCAGTGGGCGATAAATTGGATAGTCGGTCCATTTTATGCTACTTTGTGGGATATCCAAGAAATTCCGTTGGATATTATTTCTATCATCCCCAAGAAACAAAGGTGTTTGTTTCTAGGAATGCAACCTTTTTGGAAAGGGAATTTCTATTGGATATAAAAGGCGAGATGATAGACCTCGAAGAGGTTCAAGAGACACCCACAGTTGTAGAACCCACACCCAATGAGCCAAGTGAGGAGATACAAGCTCCTAGAAGATCCGAGAGAGTCTCGAGACCACCTATGAGGTATGGTCTGCTTCTTGAAGAGGGCCATGATGAGCCTAACCTTGGATGTGATCCAAGGACCTTCAAGGAAGTGTTATCTGATGCCGATTCATCCAAGTGGCTTGAAGCAATAGAATCTGAGATGAATTCCAAGCATTCGAACCAAGTGTGGAATCTCGTGGATCCACCTGAGGGAATTGTTCCCATAGGGTGTAAATGGATTTACAAGAGGAAAATTGGAGCGGATGGGAAGGTATTGACCTTCAAGGCGCGATTGGTGGCAAAAAGATATACTCAAAGACAAGGAGTTGACTTTGAGGAAACCTTTTCTCCAGTTGCAATGTTCAAGTCCATAAGGATTTTGCTAGCCATAGCTGCATGGTATGACTATGAGATATGGCAGATGGATGTTAAGACAGCCTTTCTTAATGGGGATATTAAGGAAGAAATTTACATGTCTCAACCCGAAGGGTTTACATCTATCGGAAGTGAGCATATGGTATGCAAATTTCAAAGATCTATTTATGGTATAAAGCAGGCATCTAGGAGTTGGAACCTCAGATTCGATAGTACAATCAAAGAGTTTGGTTTTGCTAAGAATCCTGAGGAACCCTGTGTGTATAAGAAGGTCAGTGGGAGTACTGTGACATTCCTGGTGTTGTATGTTGATGACATTATACTCATTGGGAATGATGTAGGAATGTTGCAATCAACTAAGATATGGTCAGCAAGTAAGTTCTCGATGCAGGACTTGGGTGAAGCATCTTTTGTATTAGGAATACAGATCTATAGAGATAGATAAAAAAGATTGCTTGGTCTCACCCAGTCCACATACATTGATACCATCGTGAAGCTGTTTTCGATGGATGAGTCCAAGAGAGGACATCTACCAATGTGTCATGGCGTGTCCCTATCCAAGTCGATGTCTCCCAAGACTGATGCAGAGATAGTGGCGATGACACGCATTCCGTATGCTTCGGCAATTGGTAGTATCATGAATGAGATGATATCTACACGTCCTGATGTGGCTTTTGCACTAAGTGTAGTGAGTAGATATTAATCTAACCCTGGTCTTCCACACTGGAAAGCTGTGAAAGATATCCTCAAGTATTTGAGAAGGACCAATAAGTTGTTCTTGGTCTATGGGGGTGGAGAACTTAAAATTGGAAGGCTATACCGACTCTAGCTTCCAAAGCGATATCGATGACTCGAATTCAACCTCTGGATTCGTATTCATGCTCAATGGTGGTGTTGTCTCTTGGAAGAGTTCCAAGCAAGACAGCACTGCGGATTCCACCACTGAGGACCGAATACATTGCAACATCGGCTACAGCTAAGGAGGCTGTTTGGATTAGGAATTTCGTTCAAGAGTTGGGCGTCGTTCCTAATGGAGTTGCTCCTATCCCGGTGATGTGTGACAATACGGGAGCCATAGCTCAGGAGAAGGAGCCAAGGTCTCATCAGAAGTCCAAACATATACTGAGAAAGTACCACATCCTCCGAGAGATCGTGGAAAGAGGAGATGTCACGATGGACAAAGTCGCCTCCACAGATAATGTTGTTGATCTGCTAACTAAGCCTTTACCTGGACCATTATTCGGGAAGCATCGCGAATAGATGGGTTTAAAGCATATGGGTAAAGCCTTTACCTGGACCATTATTCGAGAAGCATCGCGAATTGATGGGTTTAAAGCATATGGGTAGTTGGCTCTAGTGCAAGTGGGAGATTGTTAGAGTAGGTGCACGTCGAGCCAAGTGTTGGCCGAGTGTTCAGAATGATACTCTATGTATGAACGATCTTTATTTTAATAATATTTGAATTTATTGTTTTGGCACTTCTTTATCTGTATACCCATGCTAGTTGCATAGATAAAGCCCTTGAATATACAAATAGTAGAAAGAATATGAGATGCTCATATGATGAGTATCATGAAACTCATATTTGTAATACTGTATATTCTAAACGGTTCCTAGTCGATTCAGCCGCCACTAAGAAGGATATAGGCCGCTAGAGCTCGAGACTAGTATCTGCGATGTGAGTACCATGTTTCATTGGTAGGGGACATTTTGATGTCCGAGCATGTAGATAGGTGCTCCTGGTAGAGTGCACTGAACAACCCTCTATAAGGGACTTTCCAAGTGGTTCTCACTTATCGAGTGGAAACGTCCTAGTTTATGGTTGTACACCATTAGTCCTTATGACCCGGGACAACATTGAGACTCTATATGCTAGCGTTTCACTTTGACTTGTTTACCGTTTCTCATGGGGTCATCAGGTGGCAAGGTTGGGTGTTATGTTGAAACATATAGGAGTCGATGCATTGTAGTCGGAGATTTACCGCTTACCTACGGGTATGGATATCCTATGTGTATTCATGTATATGTAGTTTGAAATATCTGATCATAGTATGGTGGTAATTATGAAAGGGGTTTCATAGATTACACCATCGATGCAACTACAACATGACACATAGTATCGATTCATTGACAACTCTCGATAAACCAATGGTTGTCGAATCGATCGGGATATATGAGTTGAAGGGACCGTACTGTACGCTAACCATAATTGAATGGTTCTTGCAGGCACTATCATTTGATACCTAGGGAATCATGTAAGCGATGCTGCTAGGCGTTTAACATGATTGGTTGGGTACTATCAGACTTGAGTTCTGACGTTCTTGTTATCAAGGAGTTGATAAGTAAGAATGGAGCAATTGGAGTATGCTCATATAAGGACATGTATAGTCCGAATCACATGGAGATGTGAACCCACGGCTAGTTGTATCAGTGAACCATTGAGGGCCACACAAGTACTTGCTTTCTAGATCCCGTTGAGAAGTAAAATAGTTCAATGTGTTGAACGACTTATAAATGAGTTTATAAGTGTAAGAAAAAATAGAAGTATGACTTCTATCAGAGAAATGTAAATTTTAATTTATGAATGTGTTCCTAAATTAAAAGTTGGCCAAGTGAATAATGTATTTGAAAATTGTGATTTTCATAAACATTATTATGGACAAAACTAAATTAATTCAGGTGTTGAATTAATTAAACACTAGTGGACCTAGTAGAGTGCAAATAATTAAATTAATTCAAGTATTGAATTAATTAAATTATATTGATTCTTGTAGAGCTCAATTTAAATAAATTATTTAACTAGTGGAATTGAGTAAATTCAAGTAATGTTTAATTAGTCTCAAATATGTTTGAGATAATTAAATTTAGTCCATGGTTTTTTAATTTGTTAAAAAACCATATAATATATTTGCATGCATGGGAGTTGAAAGGTTGGGGAGACAACTTTTTCAATCTCCAAGACTTGGGATGCTAGTAGTGTTTAATTTTTTCACACTACCAATGCAAGTCATCTTTTCCCTCAATAAACCATGCCATGGCCGAAATCTTGGGTGTTCATCCTCCAAGTTTTTTCTCTCTTTTCTTCTTCAAGTGTTGAGGAAGAAAATAATCTTCTCCTTGAAAAATCCTCTTGATTTTCTAGTGCAAATCAAGAGGGGATTTACCTAGCAAGTGGTGGGCCTAATTTTTGAAGGAAGGAGAGCTTGTAGACTTGTCATCCATTCAAGAGCTTTGTTGTTTAACAACAAAGTTGGAGCCACAATCAATCTTTTAAAGATTGATAGGTATATCTCTCAAACACCCTATGAATGTCATTATGTGTTTTTATTGTATTTGTTGCACAAAAAGGGTGGCCGAAAATTCCTTGACAAAAATTTGATTTTTGAACTTCCGTTGCGCTTCCGGTCACCGTAACCGATCCCCTTTCAATTGTATACCGCGTTTCTTGGTAAGGGCATAGAGATATCCAAACATGCAGATGTGTTATCATATGATGATTTTATCGAACAACCCTCCCTCGGACTTTCTAAGTGGTTATGATTCATCGAGAGGATAAGTCTGTGGTTGTGATTGTACGCCATTAGTCCTTACGACTCGGGACAACACTGAGGCTCTATATGCTAGGGTTGTGCTTTGACTCGTTTACCGGCTCCAGGAGAGTCATCAGGTGGTGAGGTTGGGTACAGTTGCTACACATATAGGAGCCAGTGCATTGTAGTCGGGGATTCACCGCTCACCTATGGGTGTGGATGTCCTATGTGATCTAGTGAAATAATAGTGCATGTAATCTCTGGCCAGAGTATGAGATGTACATTTGAAAAGAGTTCTCCAATGGTACATGTGATGCCACTATTTATTCTCAAAGATGTGTCACATAGTTATCGAATTATTATGCAACCCTCGATGAACCAATGATTGCACATTCGATCGAGATATATGAGATGAAGGGACCGTACTGTACGTTAATCATAACCGATTGGTTCTTGCAGGCACTATCAGTGATACTGTAATAGCCGAGCCTGGTGAACGGTACGATTTAAGTTTTCGTATGTTATGGATTTATTGATTAAGTTTAAGTTTAGTTGTGATGTTAAGAGTTGTGATTATGGGCTATAGTATGGTTGATTATTCTTGTTTTGTGGTGTTGTTGATGTTCATGGTTGGTGGTTGTTTTGTATCAGCGTTTCGGTTAGATTTTAGTTTCTTGAGATTTTGTTTCTGCCGTGGCAGCACCGCACCCGCGCTCAGTGTAAGGACCGCACCCGCGGTCTGAATTATTGGAATTATTGGTGTTTTGCCGTAGCTTCACCGCACCCGCGGTATAGTGAGGACCGCACCCGCGGTGATTGCAGGACCGCACCCGCGGTCGTCGATTTCAGAATTTTGGTGGAGAGCCGTGAGCTTACCGCACCCGCGGTACAAGAGTAGCGCACCCGCGGTCGCGCATTTCGGGTTACTGTTCGAGATTTTAAGTGGGTAGTTGGCTTACTTTTTCTCATTCTTTCCTCCCCATCTTCGATATTTCTCTCCTTAGGCTAGGGTTTCTCTCATTTCTTTGACTTCCTATCTTCGATTCAAGCTTCTGATTGGTGATTTGAGTTGAGATCGAAGTTCTTCTTGGTGCTAGGAAGCTAAGGTAAGCTTTTGGTGTTGTTATTTCTTGGTTTTGGAGGAGAGATGATATGAATTTGTTGTATTTGTTGGATTTATGGATTATTTGGCATGGGTTCTTGATTATTGAGTTGATGATGGTGTTATTTATGGATTATTGTTGTAGGATTTCAACCAAGGAGTTAGATTCAAGTGTTCTTGTGGTTTGTAAGTGGAATCTCCTTCTTGTGCTCACATGATAGTATATGTATTGTATTTCAAAGATTTTAATGTGTTATTCCCTTCATTGGCTTCATAATTATGTATTGATTCACTTGTATATCTATTGGAGGCATTGTATGTCTCAATTGTATTGAAAAGGCAATACAAAGAGTATAGTTTCCAAAGTGTTTGATAAATGTCAAAGAGAGATAATTCAAATGTTTTATGGATTGATAGATACATAGTCAGAGATTGCATGCAATTAGTTGATCAACGACCACAGGCTTATATCCCTCAGAGTTGTCGATTTATATCGATGGGATATAGGTAACCAGAGCCAGAGATACTATTGATATCAATCCATCAGAGAAAAGAGAAATACCATCTTATTGCTATGCTATTGCTATGATATTTATTTCAGAGTTGATGGTATTTATGTTTTTAAAGCTATGAATTTCAGAGTATGATATGTTCATTGCTATGTAAGAGTTCCACTTGCTGAGTTTTATACTCATTTCAGTTATTTCATGTGATGCAGCTAAGAGCGACGGACCAGGACAGTGATCGTGGATCGGGGTCATATGCATATAGAGATGGAAGGAAGGAAGATGTTATTTTGTTGATATTTTGGGACATGATCATAGGAATGATATGTGTAACGACCCATTACAGGCCCAGTGGACCGCCCATACGGCCCACTGCCCCGATCGACCCAAGGCTATCCCGATCTTGGGCTCCCTCTATGGGGTCTTTTCCCTCACGGGCTTTCCATAGGCGTCGTACGGGTTACTTATAGAACCCCTCCAGCCCACGAACTGGAGTCTGTGCCTTCCCAGGATCGAACCTAAGACCACATGGATATATAGGTACTTGTCCATCCGTTTGAAGATGACAAGTAGTATAAAACAACAATTTTGTGCCAAGTTTAGCCCATAAAGTATTCCAAAAGTAACTCAAAAATATAACATCGCGATCAGAAACAATAGTCTTATTCATGCCATGCAACCTAACGACTACTCTAAAGAACAAATCCGCAATGTTTGAAGGATCATCGGTTTTATGACAAGCTATAAAATGTGGCATCTTAGAGAATCTATCCACAACAACAAAAATAGAATCCCTCCCATTCTTAGTCCTAGACAAGCCCAAAATAAAGTCCATAGAAATGTCAATCCAAGTTCTTTTTAAGAATAACACGCAAAAGTGTTCCCAAATTTCTATTGACAACTTCAGTTTGTCAATCCGTTTGAGGATGACAAGCAGTAGAAAAAAACAATTTTGTGCCAAGTTTAGCCCATAAAGTATTCCAAAAGTAACTCAAGAATTTAACATCGCGACCAGAAGCAATAGTCCTAGTCATGCAACCTAACGACTTCTCTAAAGAACAAATCTGCAATGTTTGAAGCATTATCGGTTTTATGACAAGCTATAAAATGTGCCATCTTAGATAATCTATCCACAACAACAAAAGTAGAATCCCTCCCCTTCTTAGTCCTAGGCAACCCCAAAATAAAGTCCATTGAAATGTCAATCCAAGTTCTTTTTAAGAATAGCACGCAAAAGTGTTCCCAAAGTTCTATTGACAACTTCAGTTTGTCCATCCGTTTGAAGAAGACAAGTAGTAGAAAACAACAATTTTGTGCCAAATTTAGCCCATAAAGTATTCCAAAAGTAACTCAAGAATATAACATCGCGATCAGAAACAATAGTTCTAGTCATGCCATGCAACCTAACGACTTCTCTAAAGAACAAATCCGCAATGTTTGAAGCATCATCGTTTTTATGACAAGCTATAAAATGTGCCATCTTAGTGAATCTATCCACAAAAACAAAAATAGAATCCCTTCCCTTCTTAGTCCTAGGCAACCCCAAAATAAAGTCTTTAGAAATGCCAATCCAAGTTCTTTTTAAGAATAGCATGCAAAAGTGTTCCCAAAGTTCTATCGACAACTTCAGTTTGTTCATCCGTTTGAGGATGACAAGTAGTAGAAAACAACAATTTTGTGCCAAGTTTAGCCCATAAATTATTCCAAAAGTAACTCAAGAATATAACATCGCGATCAGAAACAATAGTCCTAGGCATGCCATGCAACCTAACGACTACTCTAAAGAACAAATCCGCAATGTTTGAAGGATCATCGGTTTTATGACAAGCTATAAAATGTGCCATCTTAGAGAATCTATCCACAACAACAAAAATAGAATCCCTCCCATTCTTAGTCCTAGGTAACCCCAAAATAAAGTCCATAGAAATTTCAATCCAAGTTCTTTTTAAGAATAGCACGCAAAAGTGTTCCCAAAGTTCTATTGACAACTTCAGTTTGTCCATCCGTTTGAAGATGACAAGTAGTATAAAACAACAATTTTGTGCCAAGTTTATCCCATAAAGTATTCCAAAAGTAACTCAAAAATATAACATCGCGATCAGAAACAATAGTCTTATTCATGCCATGCAACCTAACGACTACTCTAAAGAACAAATCCGCAATGTTTGAAGGATCATCGGTTTTATGACAAGCTATAAAATGTGGCATCTTAGAGAATCTATCCACAACAACAAAAATAAAATCCCTCCCATTCTTAGTCCTAGACAAGCCCAAAATAAAGTCCATAGAAATGTCAATCCAAGTTCTTTTTAAGAATAACACGCAAAAGTGTTCCCAAATTTCTATTGACAACTTCAGTTTGTCAATCCGTTTGAGGATGACAAGTAGTAGAAGAAAACAATTTTGTGCCAAGTTTAGCCCATAAAGTATTCCAAAAGTAACTCAAGAATTTAACATCGCGACCAGAAGCAATAGTCCTAGTCATGCAACCTAACGACTTCTCTAAAGAACAAATCTGCAATGTTTGAAGCATTATCGGTTTTATGACAAGCTATAAAATGTGCCATCTTAGATAATCTATCCACAACAACAAAAGTAGAATCCCTCCCCTTCTTAGTCCTAGGCAACCCCAAAATAAAGTCCATTGAAATGTCAATCCAAGTTCTTTTTAAGAATATCACGCAAAAGTGTTCCCAAAGTTCTATTGACAACTTCAGTTTGTCCATCCGTTTGAAGAAGTCAAGTAGTAGAAAACAACAATTTTGTGCCAAATTTAGCCCATAAAGTATTCCAAAAGTAACTCAAGAATATAACATCGCGATCAGAAACAATAGTTCTAGTCATGCCATGCAACCTAACGACTTCTCTAAAGAACAAATCCGCAATGTTTGAAGCATCATCGTTTTTATGACAAGCTATAAAATGTGCCATCTTAGTGAATCTATCAACAAAAACAAAAATAGAATCCCTTCCCTTCTTAGTCCTAGGCAACCCCAAAATAAAGTCTTTAGAAATGCCAATCCAAGTTCTTTTTAAGAATAGCATGCAAAAGTGTTCTCAAAGTTCTATCGACAACTTCAGTTTGTTCATCCGTTTGAGGATGACAAGTAGTAGAAAACAACAATTTTGTGCCAAGTTTAGCCCATAAATTATTCCAAAAGTAACTCAAGAATATAACATCGCGATCAGAAACAATAGTCCTAGGCATGCCATGCAACCTAACGACTACTCTAAAGAACAAATCCGCAATGTTTGAAAGATCATCGGTTTTATGACAAGCTATAAAATGTGCCATCTTAGAGAATCTATCCACAACAACAAAAATAGAATCCCTCCCATTCTTAGTCCTAGGTAACCCCAAAATAAAGTCCATAGAAATTTCAATCCAAGTTCTTTTTAAGAATAGCACGCAAAAGTGTTCCCAAAGTTCTATTGACAACTTCAGTTTGTCCATCTGTTTGAAGATGACAAGTAGTATAAAACAACAATTTTGTGCCAAGTTTAGCCCATAAAGTATTCCAAAAGTAACTCAAAAATATAACATCGCGATCAGAAACAATAGTCTTATTCATGCCATGCAACCTAACGACTACTCTAAAGAACAAATCCGCAATGTTTGAAGGATCATCGGTTTTATGACAAGCTATAAAATGTGCCATCTTAGAGAATCTATCCACAACAACAAAAATAGAATCCCTCCCATTCTTAGTCCTAGACAAGCCCAAAATAAAGTCCATAGAAATGTCAATCCAAGTTCTTTTTAAGAATAACACGCAAAAGTGTTCCCAAATTTCTATTGACAACTTCAGTTTGTCAATCCGTTTGAGGATGACAAGCAGTAGAAAAAAAACAATTTTGTGCCAAGTTTAGCCCATAAAGTATTCCAAAATTAACTCAAGAATTTAACATCGCGACCAGAAGCAATAGTCCTAGTCATGCAACCTAACGACTTCTCTAAAGAACAAATCTGCAATGTTTGAAGCATTATCGGTTTTATGACAAGCTATAAAATGTGCCATCTTAGATAATCTATCCACAACAACAAAAATAGAATCCCTCCCCTTCTTAGTCCTAGGCAACCCCAAAATAAAGTCCATAGAAATGTCAATCCAAGTTCTTTTTAAGAATAGCACGCAAAAGTGTTCCCAAAGTTCTATTAACAACTTCAGTTTGTCCATCCGTTTGAAGATGACAAGTAGTAGAAAACAACAATTTTGTGCCAAATTTAGCCCATAAAGTATTCCAAAAGTAACTCAAGAATATAACATCGCGATCAGAAACAATAGTCCTAGTCATGCCATGCAACCTAACGACTTCTCTAAAGAACAAATCCGCAATGTTTGAAGCATCATCGTTTTTATGACAAGCTATAAAATGTGCCATCTTAGAAAATCTATCCACAACAACAAAAACAGAATCCCTCCCCTTCTTAGTCCTAGGCAACCCCAAAATAAAGTCCATAGAAATGTCAATCCAAGTTCTTTTTAAGAATAGCACGCAAAAGTGTTCCAAAAGTTCTATCGACAACTTCAGTTTGTCCATCCGTTTGAGGATGACAGTTAGAAGAAAACAACAATTTGTGCCAAGTTTAGCCCATAAATTATTCCAAAAGTAACTCAAGAATATAACATCGCGATCAGAAACAATAGTCCTAGGCATGCCATGCAACCTAGCGACTTCTCTAAAGAACAAATCCGCAATGTTTGAAGCATCATCGGTTTTATGACAAGCTATAAAACGTGCTGTAAGGTCCAGGAATTTAATCCGCGTAACCTAAATGCATGCAATCTAGGGTTTTTATTTTTAATTTACGTGTTTAATTATATTTATGCATTTTATGCATAATTCATGCATGATAGGATTTATTTCAAGAAATTTTAAAGGTTCATGCATTAAAGATTTTTACGTCGCATTTCAAGAAATTTTAAAGGTTCATGCATTAAATTACGCGATTTATTTTTTTTATAAATTAAAATAAGGGGTTTTTAAGTGGATTTTTCTAAAATGAGAATTTTTGGGTATTTTTACCCGCACGATTTTAACGGTACGCAAATTTTATCGAATCGGGAGACTTTTTAAGGGTTCGACTAATATTTTCAAAATCTTTCCAACACGACATATTTTTCGGGAGTGTGTTGGAATTTAATGGGCGTACTTTTAAACTTATTGGGCCTAAATATTCTTTTTAAACCTTTAAAATAAAATTAGGGTCCATTAATGTATTGTTTAACCTTTTAATTATTGTATAAATCACCCTTAACCCTAAACCTAGTGATTAGCACCTCTCATCAGCCGACACACACTCACCTCTCTCGAAATTCTCACGGCTCCAACTAGGGTTTTCGTAAGAGCCTCGGTTCTTGCTTGTTCTTCGATCCAAGGCCCTCCGACGCTTCTCTTCTCGCGTTCATACAATTAAGGCACGCATTGTATCTTCATTTCTGCATCACTCACGTGTGTATTACTGATGTTTATGTGTACATGAATGAAATATCTTGATCTGAAAATGAACGTGAAGTGTCATCAATTTTACATGGGTTTCCTTTCAATTTTCATTTTTGTTACTCACGGGTTCTGAGTTTTCTTGCAAGGGGTTGCTGTACTCGGTCGTTTAGGGGTAAGTCGTAGTGTATAAGTACTGCTTTGGGGTTTAGGGAGGCTGCTGGATCGAACCTTTGAGTGAGACAATGGAACCGAATGCAAGGAGAGACGGTGGATTGCCTTTTGGTGTCTAGCGGGTTAGCTGTTAGTGGAGGTTGCATGGGGCCGATTGTGTGGTTAAGATAGGTTCGTTAGAGTCTAATCTAAGTCCATGTTAGGTGGGTTATGAGCTGGTGCATCGGTGATTAGATAATGGAGTGAAATTGGGGTTTAGTTTGGTTGTGGGATGCTGCTAGGGAGAGGCCGAGTCGAAGGTGATGTGAGGTAGTCTCGGCTGGTTTTCTTCGCAAGGTAGTGAAGCGGCCATTTGTGTGGGTTGGTATAGTTTAGAGGGGTTATTAAGGGGCCTAATGGTGAGTCTTAAGGTGGGACAAGTGGTTAAATTATAGGGGACCGAATGGTTGTGAGTTTTTGGGAGATTAGTGTACATGAGGTGGTTAAACATGAGAGGACCGAGAGTGTGCCAAGTTTTGGGGATTTCCACCGTGGGTGTATGGGCCTAATGATGTTGTTTTAGGTACTATTTAGTGTTTTTAAGATATGGTAAAAGTTGTAGAAGAGTTGGGTAAATTTTGGATTTATTCAAATTAAAAACCGGAACCTCGGTCCAAGTTTTAAAACGAATTGGTTAAGTTGTAATATGGGCTTGAGTTTACATCTAGGAACGCTTATAAATATATTTGGGATATTTTAAGGAGTTTGGTAAGTTTCGGGTCAATTTTAGAGGCCCAGGGGTTAAGCGATAATTATTGGGTTTCCAAGGGTAAAATGGTCATTTTTCACCCGTGGTGAGATTTTGGTCCTGGCAGCGCCCTGAGCACAAAATTATGATATTTTAAATGTTCATGCACCATGATTCATGATTTTTAAGATTTTATGAGAATATACGTTGCATGCTTGAATTTAAAGAAAATTGCATTGGAGTATGATTTTATAAGTGATGAAAATGATAATGTTTTGAATGATGGGAATTAGTTGTGGCTATCGAAGTATATGTAAATGTTTAAGATGTATATGTAAATGATGATGATGATGATGATGATGAGGCCTAGGCATAGTGGATAGGTAATCCTGTCACTGATGTCCGACAGCCGCCCGGTACCGCGGTTCTATGTATGATGGATCCATCGTAAATGATGATGTACGATAGTCACCTCTAATGAACTGAATGATAAATGATGAACGATGAATGATGATTATCGATGAAATGTTTTGACATGACACGATTGCATATGGCACATTTACATTAAGATTTTAAATTTCATGAAAGATATGTTTATTATGATATTTTTCACTGCTGTGTGCTACGTATACGTATTTGTTATCTATGGTAAAGGTGTGTTGAGTCTTTAGACTCACTAGGCGTGTGTGATGCAGGTGAGTTCGATGTCGAGGAGACTGGAGGTGCTGGACTCTGAGTCGGCAGACCTGGTGGACGACATGACCCGAGGACCTAAGATTTTTCCGCACATTAAGATTTACGAGTTTTGAGGGGATATGATTATTTTGCACTCTGTTTTATTTTACAGTGGATGCTAAGATTTTACTCGATTTTACTCCACGTCTTTTTATTGGTAATTGATGATGCTTATTTTTAAACGATGATTTTTAAGAAGGATTGTTTGCATGGGAGTTATTTAAATGTCAAAAAAAAAAAAAAAAAAAAATTTTCCGCATTTTAAATGAGTAGACTTTACATTTGGCATCTTAGAAAATCTATCCACAACAACGAAAATAGAATCCCTCCCTTTCTTAGTCCTAGGGAACCCCAAAATAAAGTCCATAGAAATGTCAATCCAAGTTCTTTTTAAAAATAGCACGCAAAAGTGTTCCCAAAGTTCTATTGACAACTTCATTTTGTCCATCCGTTTGAGGATGACAAGTAGTAGAAAACAACAATTTTGTGCCAAGTTTAGCCCATAAAGTATTCCAAAAGTAACTCAAGAATTTAACATCGCGACCAGAAGCAATAGTCCTAGTCATGCAACCTAACGACTTCTCTAAAGAACAAATCTGCAATGTTTGAAACATCATCGGTTTTATGACAAGCTATAAAATGTGCCATCTTGGAGAATCTATCCACAACAACAAAAAAAGAATCACTCCCTTTCTTAGTCCTAGGCAACCCCAAAATAAAGTCCATAGAAATGTCAATCCAAGTTCTTTTTAAGAATAGCACGCAAAAGTGTTCCCAAAGTTCTATTGACATATTCAGTTTGTCCATCCGTTTGAGGATGACAAGTAGTAGAAAACAATAATTTTGTGCCAAGTTTAGCCCATGAAAGTATTCCAAAAGTAACTCAAGAATATAACATCGCGATCAGAAACAATAGTCCTAGTCATGCCATGCAACCTAACGACTACTCTAAAGAACAAATCCGCAATGTTTGAAGCATCATCGGTTTTATGACAAGCTATAAAATGTGCCATCTTAGAGAATCTATCCACAACAACGAAAATAGAATCCCTCCCTTTCTTAGTCCTAGGAAACCCCAAAATAAAGTCCATAGAAATGTCAATCCAAATTCTTTTTAAGAATAGCACGCAAAAGTGTTCCCAAAGTTTTATTTACATATTAAGTTTATCCATCCGTTTTAGGATGACAAGTAGTAGAAAACAACAATTTTTTGCCAAGTTTAGCCCATAAAGTCTTCCAAAAGTAACTCAAGAATTTAACATTGCGACCAGAAGCAATAGTCCTAGTCATGCAACCAAACGACTTCTCTAAAGAACAAATCTGCAATGTTTGAAGCATTATCGGTTTTATGACAAGCTATAAAATGTGCCATCTTAGAGAATCTATCCACAACAACAAAAATAGAATCCCTCCCATTCTTAGTCCTAGACAAGACCAAAATAAAGTCCATAGAAATGTCAATCCAAGTTCTTTTTAAGAATAACACGCAAAAGTGTTCCCAAAGTTCTATTGACAACTTCAGTTTGTCAATCCGTTTGAGGATGACAAGCAGTAGAAAAAAACAATTTTGTGTCAAGTTTAGCCCATAAAGTATTCCAAAAGTAACTCAAGAATTTAACATCGCGACCAGAAGCAATAGTCCTAGTCATGCAACCTAACGACTTCTCTAAAGAACAAATCTGCAATGTTTGAAACATCATCGGTTTTATGACAAGCTATAAAATGTGCCATCTTGGAGAATCTATCCACAACAACAAAAAAAGAATCACTCCTCTTCTTAGTCCTTTTCAACCCCAAAATAAAGTCCATAGAAATGTCAATCCAAGTTCTTTTTAAGAATAGCACGCAAAAGTGTTCTAAAAGTTCTATTGACAACTTCAGCTTGTCCATCCGTTTGAGGATGACAAGTAGTAGAAAACAACAATTTTGTGCCAAGTTTAGCCCATAAATTATTCCAAAAGTAACTCAAGAATTTAACATCGCGACCAGAAGCATTAGTCCTAGTCATGCAACCTAATGACTTCTCTAAAGAACTAATCCGCCATGTTTGAAGCATCATCGGTTTTATGACAAGCTATAAAATGTGCCATCTTAGAGAATCTATCCACAACAACAAAAATAGAATCACTCTCCTTCTAAGTCCTAGGCAACCCCAAAATAAAGTCCTTAGAAATGCCAATCCAAGTTCTTTTTAAGAATATCACGCAAAAATGTTCCCAAAGTTCTATTGACAACTTCAGTTTGTCCATCCGTTTGAAGATGACAAGTAGTATAAAACAACAATTTTGTGCCATGTTTAGCCCATAAAGTATTCCAAAAGTAACTCAAAAATATAACATCGCGATCAGAAACAATAGTCCTATTCATGCCATGTGTAATAGCCGAGCCCGGTGTACGGTATGGTTAAGCTTTGCTTGTTATTTGGGTTATGTGATTAGATGTTTAGAGTTTTTTTTGGACCATAGTATTATTGGTTATTATTGTCTTGAGTTATTAGTTGTTGTGGGTTGTTCGTTTCAGAGTTTCGGATCGATTTTAGTTGGTTGAGTTTTGATCATTGCCGTGACCAGAGTGCACCCGCGCTCTTAGAGGAGTGCCCCCGCGGTGTACTATTCATGATTTTGGAGTTGGGAGGCCGTGGCAGGACCGCACCCGCTGTGATGACCGCACCCGCGGTGTCTGTAGGGCCGCACCCACGGTCCGAGTGTTCCAGATTTTGTGTTGTGCCGTGAGCTAGGCGCACCCGCGGTGCTTGTGGCAGCGCACCCGCAGTGGAGGTATGGGCGTGATATTTAGTTACTTTTTGGAGTGGTGGCTTCACTTTACTCTTTTTCCTCCTCTTTCATTTCGATTTTCTCTCTATTTCCTAGGGTTTTCATCCATTTCTTTCATTTCCTATCTTCGATTCAAGCGTTTAGTTGGCGATTCGACTTGAGTTTGAGGTTCTCCTTGGTGCTAGGAAGCTAAGGTAAGCTTTTGGTGTGATTCTTTTAAGGTTTTTAGTTAAGGGTTGATTTGGGTTGTTGTTTTTGTTTGATTTATGGATTATTTAGCTTGGATTCTTGGATATAGAGTTGATGTTGGTATTATTTATGGATTATTGTTGTAGGTGGTGTTCAAGAGCTTTGATTGAGGTGTTCTATTGGTTTGTAAGTGAAAATTCACCCTTTTTGCTCACATGATGTTATATGTATTGTGTTTCAAAGGTTTTAATGTGTTATTCCCTTCAAATTGATTCATTGTTATGTATTGATTCCATTGCTATGCAT
This sequence comes from Primulina eburnea, assembly GCF_022965805.1. Classification (NCBI taxonomy): domain Eukaryota; kingdom Viridiplantae; phylum Streptophyta; class Magnoliopsida; order Lamiales; family Gesneriaceae; genus Primulina; species Primulina eburnea. Next base: position 39,011,962 of record NC_133103.1, on the reverse strand, counting down.
ATTGGAGACTTTTATGTCTCATTATTGTTCAAAGGGAATACAAGAGAAAAGAAAGAGTTTCAAAGTGATTGTTAATGCCAAGAAAGAGTTTAAATGCTTTATTGGATTGATAGATACATAGTCAAAGATTGCATGCAATTAGTTGATCAACGACCATAGGCTTTTATCCCTCAGAGTTATCGGTTTATATCGATTTGGGATACGAGCACCCCAGAGCAGAGATACTATTGATATCAATCCAACTAGAGTAAAGAGAAATACCATCTCATTTATATGCTATTGCTATGATATTCATGTTCAGAGTTTATGATTCAGAGTTGATGGTATTTATGATTTCAAAGCTATGTTTTACAGAGTTTATTGCATTGCTATGTAAGAGTTCCACTTGCTGAGATTTATTCTCATTTCAGTTATTTCATGTGATGCAGATCAGAGTGGCGGCCATGGACGTTGACTGTGGACAGGGGGTCATATGCATACACCGTTGGAAGGAAGATTTTGGCATGATCATAGGAATGATGTTTTGTATTTTGTTATTTTGTATATTGTTATTTTGTAAAGATGTTTAAAGAAATGTATTTTGAAACTCCTTCCGTATTTTAAAGAAAATTTTAATTTCCGCTGTGTATTTTATTTAAAGAGGTCAGAGGTGTCACACCATGCAACCTAACGACTACTCTAAAGAACAAATCCGCAATGTTTGAAGCATCATCGGTTTTATGACAAGCTATAAAATGTGCCATCTTAGAGAATCTATCCACAACAACAAAAATAGAATCCCTCCCATTCTTAGTCCTAGACAATCCCAAAATAAAGTCCATAGAAATGTCAATCCAAGTTCTTTTTAAGAATAGCACGCAAAAGTGTTCCCAAAGTTCTATCGACAACTTCAGTTTGTTCATCCGTTTGAGGATGACAAGTTGTAGAAAACAACAATTTTGTGCCAAGTTTAGCCCATAAATTATTCCAAAATTAACTCAAGAATATAACATCGCGATCAGAAACAATAGTCCTAGGCATGCCATGCAACCTAGCGACTTCTCTAAAGAACAAATTCGCAATGTTTGAAGCATCATCGGTTTTATGACAAGCCTTAAAATGTGTCATCTTAGAGAATCTATCCACAACAACGAAAATAGAATCCCTCCCTTTCTTAGTCCTAGGCAACCCCAAAATAAAGTCCATAGAAATTTCAATCCAAGTTCTTTTTAAGAATAGCACGCAAAAGTGTTCCCAAAGTTCTATTGACATATTAAGTTTGTCAATCCGTTTGAGGATGACAAGCAGTAGAAAAAAATAATTTTGTGCCAAGTTTAGCCCATAAAGTATTCCAAAAGTAACTCAATAATTTAACATTGTGACCAGAAGCAATAGTCCTAGTCATGCAACCTAACGACTTCTCTAAAGAACAAATCTGCAATGTTTGAAGCATTATCGGTTTTATGACAAGCTATAAAATGTGTCATCTTAGATAATCTATCCACAACAACAAAAATAGAATCCCTCCCCTTCTTAGTCCTAGGCAACCGCAAAATAAAGTCTATAGAAATGTCAATCCAATTTCTTTTTAAGAATAGCACGCAAAAGTGTTCCCAAAGTTCTATTGACAACTTCAGTTTGTCCATCCGTTTGAAGATGACAAGTAGTAGAAAACAACAATTTTGCGCCAAATTTAGCCCATAAAGTATTCCAAAAGTAACTCAAGAATATAACATCGCGATCAGAAACAATAGTCCTAGTCATGTCATGCAACCTAACGACTTCTCTAAAGAACAAATCCGCAATGTTTGAAGCATCATCGTTTTTATGACAAGCTATAAAATGTGCCATCTTAGTGAATCTATCCACAACAACAAAAATAGAATCCCTCCCCTTCTTAGTCCTAGGCAACCCCAAAATAAAGTCCTTAGAAATGCCAATCCAAGTTCTTTTTAAGAATAGAACTCAAAAGTGTTCCCAAAACTCTATCGACAACTTCAGTTTGTTCATCCGTTTGAGGATGACAAGTAGGAGAAAACAACAATTTTGTGCCAAGTTTAGCCCATAAATTATTCCAAAAGTAACTCAAGAATATAACATCGCGATCAGAAACAATAGTCCAAGGCATGCCTTGCAACCTAGCGACTTCTCTAAAGAACAAATCCACAATGTTTGAAGCATCATCGGTTTTATGACAAGCTATAAAATGTGCCATCTTAGAAAATCTATCCACAACAACGAAAATAGAATCCCTCCCTTTCTTAGTCCTAGGGAACCCCAAAATAAAGTCCATAGAAATGTCAATCCAAGTTCTATTTAAAAATAGCACACAAAAGTGTTCCCAAAGTTCTATTGACAACTTCATTTTGTCCATCCGTTTGAGGATGACAAGTAGTAGAAAACAACAATTTTGTGCCAAGTTTAGCCCATAAAGTCTTCCAAAAGTAACTCAAGAATATAACATCGTGATCAGAAACAATAGTCCTAGGCATGCCATGCAACCTAGCAACTTCTCTAAAGAACAAATCCGCAATGTTTGAAGCATCATTGGTTTTATGACAAGCTATAAAATGTGCCATCTTAGGGAATCTATCCACAACAACAAAAATAGAATCCCTCCCATTCTTAGTCCTAGGTAACCCCAAAATAAAGTCCATAGAAATTTCAATCCAAGTTCTTTTTAAGAATAGCACGCAAAAGTGTTCCTAAAGTTCTATTGACAACTTCAGTTTGTCCATCCGTTTGAAGATGACAAGTAGTATAAAACAACAATTTTGTTCCAAGTTTAGGCCATAAAATATTCCAAAAGTAACTCAAAAATATAACATCACGATCAGAAACAATAGTCTTATTCATGCCATGCAACCTAACGACTACTCTAAAGAACAAATCCGCAATGTTTGAAGCATCATCGGTTTTATGACAAGCTATAAAATGTGCCATCTTAGAGAATCTATCCACAAAAACAAAAATAGAATCCCTCCCATTCTTAGTTCTAGACAAGCCCAAAATAAAGTCCATAGAAATTTCAATCCAAGTTCTTTTTAAGAATAACACGCAAAAGTGTTCCAAAAGTTCTATTGACAACTTCAGTTTGTCAATCCGTTTGAGGATGACAAGCAGTAGAAAAAAACAATTTTGTGCCAAGTTTAGCCCATAAAGTATTCCAAAAGTAACTCAAGAATTTAGCATCGCGACCAGAAGCAATAGTCCTAGTCATGCAACCTAACGACTTCTCTAAAGAAAAAATCTGCAATGTTTGAAGCATTATCGGTTTTATGACAAGCTATAAAATGTGTCATCTTAGATAATCTATCCACAACTACAAAAATAGAATCCCTCCCCTTCTTAGTCCTAGGCAACCCCAAAATAAAGTCCATAGAAATGTCAATCCAAGTTCTTTTTAAGAATAGCACGCAAAAGTGTTCCCAAAGTTCTATTGACAACTTAAGTTTGTCCATCCGTTTGAAGATGACAAGTAGTAAAAGACAACAATTTTTTGCTAAATTTAGCCCATAAAATATTCCAAAAGTAACTCAAGAATATAACATTGCGATCAGAAACGATAGTCCTAGTCATGCCATGCAACCTAACGACTTCTCTAAAGAACAAATCCGCAATGTTTGAAGCATCATCATTTTTATGACAAGCTATAAAATGTGCCATCTTAGTGAATCTATCCACAACAACAAAAATAGAATCCCTCCCCTTCTTAGTCCTAGGCAACCCCAAAATAAAGTCCTTAGAAATGCCAATCCAAGTTCTTTTTAAGAATAGCACGCAAAAGTGTTCCCAAAGTTCTATCGACAACTTCAGTTTGTTCATCCGTTTGAGGATGACAATTAGAAAACAACAATTTTGTGCCAATTTTAGCCCATAAATTATTCCAAAAGTAACTCAAGAATATAACATCGCGATCAGAAACAATAGTCCTAAGCATGCCATGCAACCTAGCGACTTCTCTAAAGAACAAATCCACAATGTTTGAAGCATCATCGGTTTTATGACAAGCTATAAAATGTGCCATCTTAGAAAATCTATCCACAACAACGAAAATAGAATCCCTCCCTTTCTTAGTCCTAGGGAACCCCAAAATAAAGTCCATAGAAATGTCAATCCAAGTTCTTTTTAAGAATAGCACGCAAAAGTGTTCCCAAAATTCTATTGTCAACTTCAGTTTTTCCATCCGTTTGAGGATGACAAGTAGTAGAAAACAACAATTTTGTGCCAAGTTTAGCCCATAAAGTCTTCAAAAAATAACTCAAGAATTTAACATCGCGACCAGAAACAATAGTTCTAGACATGGCATGCAACGTAACGACTTCTCTAAAGAACAAATCCGCAATGTTTGAAGCATCATCGGTTTTATGACAAGCTATAAAATGTGCCATCTTAGAGAATCTATCCACAACAACAAAAATAGAATCCCTTCATTCTTAGTTCTAGACAAGCCCAAAATAAAGTCCATAGAAATGTCAATCCAAGTTCTTTTTAAGAATAACACGCAAAAGTGTTCCAAAAGTTCTATTGACAACTTCAGTTTGTCAATCCGTTTGAGGATGACAAGCAGTAGAAAAAAACAATTTTGTGCCAAGTTTAGCCCATAAAGTATTCCAAAAGTAACTCAAGAATTTAACATCGCGACCAGAAGCAATAGTCCTAGTCATGCAACCTAACGACTTCTCTAAAGAACAAATCTGCAATGTTTGAAGCATTATCGGTTTTATGACAAGCTATAAAATGTGCCATCTTAGATAATCTATCCACAACAACAAAAATAGAATCCCTCCCCTTCTTAGTCCTAGGCAACCCCAAAATAAAGTACATAGAAATGTCAATCCAAGTACTTTTTAAGAATAGCACGCAAAAGTGTTCCCAAAGTTCTATTAACAACTTCAGTTTGTCCATCTGTTTGAAGATGACAAGTAGTAGAAAACAACAATTTTGTGCCAAATTTAGCCCATAAAGTATTCCAAAAGTAACTCAAGAATATAACATCGCGATCAGAAACAATAGTCCTAGTCATGTCATGCAACCTAACGACTTCTCTAAAGAACAAATCCGCAATGTTTGAAGCATCATCGTTTTTATGACAAGCTATAAAATGTGCCATCTTAGAGAATCTATCCACAACAACAAAAATAGAATCCCTCCCCTTCTTAGTCCTAGGCAACCCCAAAATAAAGTCCATAGAAATGTCAATCCAAGTTCTTTTTAAGAATAGCACGCAAAAGTGTTCCAAAAGTTCTATCGACAACTTCAGTTTGTCCATCCGTTTGAGGATGACAGGTAGAAGAAAACAACAATTTGTGCCAAGTTTAGCCCATAAATTATTCCAAAAGTAACTCAAGAATATAACATCGTGATCAGAAACAATAGTCCTAGGCATGCCATGCAACCTAGCGACTTCTCTAAAGAACAAATCCGCAATGTTTGAAGCATCATCGGTTTTATGACAAGCTATAAAATGTGCTGTAAGGTCCAGGAATTTAATCCGCGTAACCTGAATGCATGCAATCTAGGGTTTTTATTTTTAATTTACGTGTTTAATTATATTTATGCATTTTATGCATAATTCATGCATGATAGGATTTATTTCAAGAAATTTTAAAGGTTCATGCATTAAAGATTTTTAAGTCGCATTTCACGCTCGAACGAGGAACGGAGACCGGAGAAGTTTCAGGAAAATTATTCTATTACGCGATTTATTTTTTTTATAAATTAAAATAAGGGGTTTTTAAGTGGATTTTTCTAAAATGAGAATTTTTGGGTATTTTTACCCGCACGATTTTAACGGTACGCAAATTTTATCGAATCGAGAGACTTTTTAAGGGTTCGACTAATATTTTCAAAATCTTTCCAACACGACATATTTTTCGGGAGTGTGTTGGAATTTAATGGGCGTACTTTTAAACTTATTGGGCCTAAATATTCTTTTTAAACCTTTAAAATAAAATTAGGGTCCATTAATGTATTGTTTAACCTTTTAATTATTGTATAAATCACCCTTAACCCTAAACCTAGTGATTAGCACCTCTCATCAGCCGACACACACTCACCTCTCTCGAAATTCTCACGGCTCCAACTAGCGTTTTCGTAAGAGCCTCGGTTCTTGCTTGTTCTTCGATCCAAGGCCCTCCGACGCTTTTCTTCTCGCGTTCATACAATTAAGGCACGCATTGTATCTTCATTTCTGCATCACTCACGTGTGTATTACTGATGTTTATGTGTACATGCATGAAATCTCTTGATCTGAAAATGAACGTGAAGTGTCATCAATTTTACATGGGTTTCCTTTCAATTTTCATTTTTGTTACTCACGGGTTCTGAGTTTTCTTGCAAGGGGTTGCTGTACTCGGTCGTTTAGGGGTAAGTCGTAGTGTATAAGTACTGCTTTGGGGTTTAGGGAGGCTGCTGGATCGAACCTTTGAGTGAGACAATGGAACCGAATGCACTACGACTTACCCCTAAACGACCGAGTACAGCAACCCCTTGCAAGAAAACTCAGTGGATCGAACCTTTGAGTGAGACAATGGAACCGAATGCAAGGAGAGACGGTGGAGTGACTTTTGGTGTCTAGCGGGTTAGCTGTTAGTGGAGGTTGCATGGGGCCGATTGTGTGGTTAAGATAGGTTCGTTAGAGTCTAATCTAAGTCCATGTTAGGTGGGTTATGAGCTGGTGCATCGGTGATTAGATAATGGAGTGAAATTGGGGTTTAGTTTGGTTGTGGGATGCTGCTAGGGAGAGGCCGAGTCGAAGGTGATGTGAGGTAGTCTCGGCTGGTTTTCTTCGCAAGGTAGTGAAGCGGCCATTTGTGTGGGTTGGTATAGTTTAGAGGGGTTATTAAGGGGCCTAATGGTGAGTCTTAAGGTGGGACAAGTGGTTAAATTATAGGGGACCGAATGGTTGTGAGTTTTTGGGAGATTAGTGTACATGAGGTGGTGAAACATGAGAGGACCGAGAGTGTGCCAAGTTTTGGGGATTTCCACGTGGGTGTATGGGCCTAATGATGTTGTTTTAGGTACTATTTAGTGTTTTTAAGATATGGTAAAAGTTGTAGAAGAGTTGGGTAAATTTTGGATTTATTCAAATTAAAAACCGGAACCTCGGTCCAAGTTTTAAAACGAATTGGTTAAGTTGTAATATGGGCTTGAGTTTACATCTAGGAACGCTTATAAATATATTTGGGATATTTTAAGGAGTTTGGTAAGTTTCGGGTCAATTTTAGAGGCCCAGGGGTTAAGCGATAATTATTGGGTTTCCAAGGATAAAATGGTCATTTTTCACCCGTGGTGAGATTTTGGTCCTGGCAGCGCCCTGAGCACAAAATTATGATATTTTAAATGTTCATGCACCATGATTCATGATTTTTAAGATTTTATGAGAATATACGTTGCATGCTTGAATTTAAAGAAAATTGCATTGGAGTATGATTTTATAAGTGATGAAAATGATAATGTTTTGAATGATGGGAATTAGTTGTGGCTATCGAAGTATATGTAAATGTTTAAGATGTATATGTAAATGATGATGATGATGATGATGATGATGATGATGATGAGGCCTAGGCATAGTGGATAGGTAATCCTGTCACTGATGTCCGACAGCCGCCCGGTACCGCGGTTCTATGTATGATGGATCCATCGTAAATGATGATGTACGATAGTCACCTCTAATGAACTGAATGATAAATGATGAACGATGAATGATGATTATCGATGAAATGTTTTGACATGACACGATTGCATATAGGCACATTTACATTAAGATTTTAAAGTTCATGAAAGATATGTTTATTATGATATTTTTCACTGCTGTGTGCTACGTATACGTATTTGTTATCTATGGTAAAGGTGTGTTTTGTCTTTAGACTCACTAGGCGTGTGTGATGCAGGTGAGTTCGATGTCGAGGAGACTGGAGGTGCTGGACTCTGAGTCGGCAGACCTGGTGGACGACATGACCCGAGGACCTAAGATTTTTCCGCACCTTAAGATTTATGAGTTTTGAGGGGATATGATTATTTTGCACTCTGTTTTATTTTACAGTGGATGCTAAGATTTTACTCGATTTTACTCCACGTCATTTTATTGGTAATTGATGATGCTTATTTTTAAACGATGATTTTTAAGAAGGATTGTTTGCATGGGAGTTATTTAAATGTCAAAAAAAAAAAAAAAAAAAAATTTTTTTCGCATTTTAAATGAGTAGACTTTACAGTTGGCATCTTAGAAAATCTATCCACAACAACGAAAATAGAATCCCTCCCTTTCTTAGTCCTAGGGAACCCCAAAATAAAGTCCATAGAAATGTCAATCCAAGTTCTTTTTAAAAATAGCACGCAAAAGTGTTCCCAAAGTTCTATTGACAACTTCATTTTGTCCATCCGTTTGAGGATGACAAGTAGTAGAAAACAACAATTTTGTGCCAAGTTTACCCCATAAAGTCTTCCAAAAGTAACTTAAGAATATAACATCGCGATCAGAAACAATAGTCCTAGGCATGCCATGCAACCTAGCGACTTCTCTAAAGAACAAATCCGCAATGTTTGAAGCATAATTGATTTTATGACAAGCTATAAAATGTGCCATCTTAGAGAATCTATCCACAACAACAAAAATAGAATCCCTCCCATTCTTAGTCCTAGGTAACCCAAAATAAAGTCCATAGAAATTTCAATCCAGGTTCTTTTTAAGAATAGCACGCAAAAGTGTTCCCAAAGTTCTATTGACAACTTCAGTTTGTCAATCCGTTTGAGGATGACAAGTAGTTGAAAAAAACAATTTTGTGCCAAGTTTAGCCCATAAAGTATTCCAAAAGTAACTCAAGAATTTAACATCGCGACCAGAAGCAATAGTCCTAGTCATGCAACCTAGCGACTTCTATAAATAACAAATCCGCAATGTTTGAAGCATCATCGGTTTTATGACAAGCTATAAAATGTGCCATCTTAGAGAATCTATCCACAACAACGAAAATAGAATCCCTTCCTTTCTTAGTCCTAGGCAACCCCAAAATAAAGTCCATAGAAATGTCAATCCAAGTTCTTTTTAAGAATAGCACGCAAAAGTGTTCCCAAAGTTCTATTGACATATTCAGTTTGTCCATCCGTTTGAGGATGACAAGTAGTAGAAAACAATAATTTTGTGCCAAGTTTATCCCATGAAAGTATCCAAAAGTAACTCAAGAATATAACATCGCGATCAGAAACAATAGTCCTAGTCATGCCATGCAACCTAACGACTACTCTAAAGAACAAATCCGCTATGTTTGAAGCATCATCGGTTTTATGACAAGCTATAAAATGTGCCATCTTAGAGAATCTATCCACAACAACGAAAATAGAATCCCTCCCTTTCTTAGTCCTAGGAAACCCCAAAATAAAGTCCATAGAAATGTCAATCCAAGTTCTTTTTAAGAATAGCACGCAAAAGTGTTCCCAAAGTTCTATTGACATATTAAGTTTGTCCATCCGTTTTAGGATGACAAGTAGTAGAAAACAACAATTTTTTGCCAAGTTTAGCCCATAAAGTCTTCCAAAAGTAACTCAAGAATTTAACATTGCGACAAGAAGCAATAGTCCTAGTCATGCAACCTAACGACTTCTCTAAAGAACAAATCTGCAATGTTTGAAACATCATCGGTTTTATGAAAAGCTATAAAATTTGCCATCTTGGAGAATCTATCCACAACAACAAAAATAGAATCACTCCCCTTCTTAGTCCTTTTCAATCCCAAAATAAAGTCCATAGAAATGTCAATCCAAGTTCTTTTTAAGAATAGCACGCAAAAGTGTTCCAAAAGTTCTATTGACAACTTCAGCTTGTCCATCCGTTTGAGGATGACAAGTAGTAGAAAACAACAATTATTGTGCCAAGTTTAGCCCATAAATTATTCCAAAAGTAACTCAAGAATTTAACATCGCGACCAGAAGCAATAGTCCTAGTCATGCAACCTAATGACTTCTCTAAAGAACTAATCCGCCATGTTTGAAGCATCATCGGTTTTATGACAAGCTATAAAATGTGCCATCTTAGAGAATCTATCCACAACAACAAAAATAGAATCCCTCCCCTTCTTAGTCCTAGGCAACCCCAAAATAAAGTCCATAGAAATGCCAATCCAAGTTCTTTTTAAGAATATCACGCAAAAATGTTCCCAAAGTTCTATTGACAACTTCAGTTTGTCCATCCGTTTGAAGATGACAAGTAGTATAAAACAACAATTTTGTGCCAAGTTTAGCCCATAAAGTATTCCAAAAGTAACTCAAAAATATAACATCGCGATCAGAAACAATAGTCCTATTCATGCCATGTGTAATAGCCGAGCCCGGTGTACGGTATGGTTAAGCTTTGCTTGTTATTTGGGTTATGTGATAAATGTTTAGAGTTGTGTTTTGGGCCATAGTATTATTTGTTATTATTGTCTTGAGGTATTAGTTGTTGTGGGTTGTTCGTTTCAGAGTTTCGGATCGATTTAGTTGGTTGAGTTTGGATCATTGCCGTGACCAGAGTGCACCCGCGCTCTTAGAGGAGTGCCCCCGTGGTGTACTATTCATGATTTTGGAGTTGGGAGGCCGTGGCAGGACCGCACCCGCGGTAGTGTAAGGACCGCACCCGCTGTGATGACCGCACCCGCGGTGTCTGTAGGGCCGCACCCACGGTCCGAGTGTTCCAGATTTTGTGTTGTGCCGTGAGCTAGGCGCACCCGCGGTGCTTGTGGCAGCGCACCCGCGGTGGAGGTATGGGCGTGATATTTAGTTACTTTTTGGAGTGGTTGGCTTCACTTTACTCTTTTTCCTCCTCTTTCATTTCGATTTTCTCTCTATTTCCTAGGGTTTTCATCCATTTCTTTCATTTCCTATCTTCGATTCAAGCGTTTAGTTGGCGATTCGACTTGAGTTTGAGGTTCTCCTTGGTGCTAGGAAGCTAAGGTAAGCTTTTGGTGCGATTCTTTTAAGGTTTTGAGTTAAGGGTTGATTTGGGTTGTTGTTTTTGTTGAATTTATGGATTATTTAGCTTGGATTCTTGGATATAGAGTTGATGTTGGTATTATTTATGGATTATTGTTGTAGGTGGTGTTCAAGAGCTTTGATTGAGGTGTTCTATTGGTTTGTAAGTGGAAATTCATCCTTTTTGCTCACATGATGTTATATGTATTGTGTTTCAAAGGTTTTAATGTGTTATTCCCTTCAAATTGATTCATTGTTATGTATTGATTCCATTGCTATGCATATTGGAGACTTTTATGTCTCATTATTGTTCAAAGGGAATACAAGAGAAAAGAAAGAGTTTCAAAGTGATTGTTAATGCCAAGAAAGAGTTTAAATGCTTTATTGGATTGATAGATACATAGTCAAAGATTGCATGCAATTAGTTGATCAACGACCATAGGCTTTTATCCCTCAGAGTTATCGGTTTATATCGATTTGGGATACGAGCACCCCAGAGCAGAGATACTATTGATATCAATCCAACTAGAGTAAAGAGAAATACCATCTCATTTATATGCTATTGCTATGATATTCATGTTCAGAGTTTATGATTCAGAGTTGATGGTATTTATGATTTCACAGCTATGTTTTACAGAGTTTATTGCATTGCTATGTAAGAGTTCCACTTGCTGAGATTTATTCTCATTTCAGTTAATTCATGTGATGCAGATCAGAGTGGCGGCCCGGGACGTTGACTGTGGACAGGGGGTCATATGCATACACCGTTGGAAGGAAGATTTTGGCATGATCATAGGAATGATGTTTTGTATTTTGTTATTTTGTATATTGTTATTTTGTAAAGATGTTTAAAGAAATGTATTTTGAAACTCCTTCCGTATTTTAAAGAAAATTTTAATTTCCGCTGTGTATTTTATTTAAAGAGGTCAGAGGTGTCACACCATGCAACCTAACGACTACTCTAAAGAACAAATCCGCAATGTTTGAAGCATCATCGGTTTTAGAGAATCTATCCACAACAACAAAAATAGAATCCCTCCCATTCTTAGTCCTAGACAAGCCCAAAATAAAGTCCATAGAAATGTCAATCCAAGTTCTTTTTAAGAATAGCACGCAAAAGTGTTCCCAAAGTTCTATCGACAACTTAAGTTTGTCCATCCGTTTGAGGATGACAAGTTGTAGAAAACAACAATTTTGTGCCAAGTTTAGCCCATAAATTATTCCAAAATGTAAGGCCCGAGATTATATCATTTTAATCCGAGATTAATTAATTTACGAATTTTGGAATGATGAATTAAATTCCTCGATTTTTGTAATTAATAAGGATTGAAATTGAATTAAAAGATTGAGTGAGGACCAAATTGCAAATAAAGAAGACTTGAGGGACTAAAGTGCAAATATTGGCTTGAGTGGGACACATGTCCTTGCCATGCAATTTATATGGTAAAATCTTCATTCCACTTTCTGAATTCAGCCGAGGACCGAGAACAGCACTTGAGAATTCTCAAGTTTCTTTAAAGCTTGGGAAAATTGATTTTGTTCAATCCGTCTATCAGAATTTTGATCCGAACACAGTTCTGTGATCTTCTTGTCAACACCTACAACTGGACGTAAGTTTTATTGAGTTCTGTTATCATTTGAAATTATGATGTTGTAGGAATTTGATATAATTCATATATGATGTTCTTGACATGTTAGACATCATAGAAGCGAAGTCAGATTTAGAAACGGAATGATGATGGAATTGTTATGAATTTTAAGGTATATTGAGTTATACCGGACATATTTGAACTACGGTGGGATTACAGACTGTAATGGATATGAGTTATGATTTGTAATTAATATCTGGTGATATGGTATTGACGGGAATACTGAGATTGTACCGTTATACCGTCGATTTTGAATTAAATCCAGATTAACCAGATTCAGTATTGAATTGAGAATGGGATATTGATATTAGTATTCCCGTTATGTCCTTTCAGATTTACAGAGACAGTCTTGAGTTCAGAACTGAGATTGCTTCAGACCGTGACTGCAAACGAAAGGTATAAGTCAATGTGGTATTAGGAGATGGACTTGAGTCGGTTTAGACTTGGGTTTCCCTAAATCACATACTTTACTTTATTGCATTGATATTTGCATTGATTGATTGATATACTTGTTTTCTTGAGTTATAGATTACAGGTATTAGAAGAGTAATCTTATGACAGAAGTGCCGTTAGTGGTGGGATCACCACGGGGACATTGCACGATGTCATAAGATATCTGCCAAAGACTGTCACTGGATGTTTGGCTATCGATGTGGACAGGATGGTGGCTTTTTCTATTACTGTTAATCAGTATTGTATCGATGTGGATAGATTAGTAGCTCTTCTATTACTGTTAATCGATGTCATATCGATGTGGATAGAATTAGAGTTGCTTCTATTACTGTTAATCGGTACTATATTGATGTGGATAGAATAATAGCTTCCTCTATTACTGGTAATCGATACCGTATCGATGTGAATAGAACTGGAGTCTTTTCTATTACTGTTATCGATACCATATCGGCGTGGATAGAACTGGAGTCTTTTCTATTACTGCTAGTCGATATATGCATGCCAACTTCTGGAATCGGGATCCCTAGACTAGGATTGTGTCTAGTCTGAATGATGTAGCTACGAGTATTGTCGACAGTTTGATATTGATTATGTTTCAGACTTTGTTACATATATCTGTTACCTGATTACATGCTTTATATTGTTTATATGATTGCATGTTTCGTTGATTTATACTGGGAGTATATTCTCACCGGTTTATCCGGCTGTTGTCTTGTCTGTATGTGTACTTGACAACAGGTGGGACAAGATCAGGGTCCAGGAGATGAAGAGAGAGATCGTGATTAGAGTGGTGGCACCGGACTTGGACTAGAGATAGGGTTGAACACTTGATAGTAGTTGTCAAACCCTAGTTTGAATAAATGTGTTGTAATACAGGACTTGTATTTTATATACTGATATGTATATATGTTTTAATTTCACTACGTTCCGCATTTTTAAAAAAAAAAAAATTTAGACCCTGTTTTTAATTGATTAATTAGTCCCAATTATGATTAAGAACTTGATTAGCGTCCGGGTCCCCACAACAGGTGGTATCAGAGCGAGAGATCCCTTAGACTGAGATAGAAGCTAGTGAGCGGGGTAGATTGATTTTCTTTCCTGCTTTTGATTGCTAGCATGATTCCTGTTTTAATATATGCTACCTGAATTATCTGATATTGTTATGGTATTTTATATTATTGGAATGGATCAGTTGTAAGATGATCCGAGGAGGATTGAAACTGGTAAGTGGTATTTGGAATTACTAACCTCTTCGATTATCAGATATGCCTCCGAGAAGGACACCAGAACAGGGAAGTACATCGAATCCTCCTATGGATGTGACCCCTACTCCAATGGAGCAATTGTTGAAAAGATTTCAGTCATTCCATCCACCGACTTTGAAAGGAACGGAGAATTCCGTGGAATGTGAAAGTTGGTTGGACGATATTGAATCGTTGTTCGAATCTTTGGAATATACTGAGGAAAAGAGGGTGAAACTGATCGGACACCAGATGCATGACGTTGCTAAACACTCGTGGAACACGACAAAACGGGCTTTGGAATTACGAGGTACGGCCATTACCTGGAATGTGTTTAAGACTGAATTTTATCTACGGTTCTTTCCAGTTTCATATAGGAAGGACAAGGGAGCCGAGTTTGCAAACTTGAAACAAGGACAGTTAAACATTGAGGATTATGTGGCTAAGTTCTCTACTCTGCTCCGATTTGCCCCTCATGTGGCTGGGAGCGATGAGGCCGTTGCAGACCAGTTCATAAATGGTCTAAATCCTGAAATCTTTACCCTGGTGAATACCGGAAGGCCAAACAATTTCACTGATGCTCTGAATCGAGCTAAGGGAGCTGAAGCCGGATTGATAAGACAGAAAGAGGCTTCGTTTGTGCCTTCAGCACCGAGTTCACAGATGCCTCCACCATTTCCTCGATTTGAAAGTGGTAGTGGAAGTGGGAAGAAAGACTTCCTGAAGCCTAAGGGGAAGAAATTCAAGAAAGCTGGGAGTAGCTCCTCTAGTTCGAGTGGCTCTAGACAGACTAGTCAGGGCCAGAGTTATACAGGACCATACTGTAGCACCTGTGGAGGGAGGCATTCCACAGAGCAGTGCAGAGGAGTGTTCGGCAATTGCCGCATTTGTAAGCAGCATGGACACTTTGCCCGAGTGTGTCCACAGCGAGGTGCACAGGGATCACAGGCAGCTGAGTCATCTGGATCAGTTGCTCAGACAGGGAGACGATCTTCTGCCGTTCATTCCTTTCAGCCAGCACCGTCTACTCTGTCACAGCAGAGGCCAGGAGGGGGCCAAACAGCGAGCCAGCCTCCTAGACAGCAGGCCCGATTGTTTGCTTTGACTGAGGATTAAGCTCAGGATGCACCTGATGATGTCGTGGCAGGTAACTGTTTTATTTCTGGTTATCCTGCATATGTATTGATTGATACTGGTGCATCCCATACGTTTATTTCTGAAAGATTTGCATTGATACATGCATTGCCTGTTGAATCTTTAGCTACTGTAGTATCTGTCTCGTCTCCGTTAGGGACAGGTTTGATATCAGTGAAGTCTGTGAAATTTTGTATACTGCAGTACGATGGGCATACGATTGAGTTAGACTGTATTGTGCTTGGTTTATCTGATTTTGATTGTATTATCGGTATCGATACGTTAACCAAGTATAGAGCTACAGTTGATTGTTTCCACAAGATTGTACGCTTCAGACCTGAAATGGCTGAAGAGTGGAAATTTTACGGTAAGGGTTCTCGAGCCAGAATTCCTTTGATATCTGCAATAAATATGACACGATTATTGCAGAAAGGAGCGGATGGATTCCTGGTATATTCAGTTGATTTACAGAAGTCGAGCCCATCATTGGCGGACTTGCCAGTGGTGTGTGAATTTGCTGATGTCTTTCCAGACGAGATTCCTGGTCCGATGCGAGAGATAGACTTCAGCATTGAATTGATGCCAGGCACAGTTCCGATTTCGAGGGCTTCTTACCGATTGGCACCGATAGAGTTGAGAGAGTTGAAAGAACAGTTGGAGGATTTACTGGCCAAGGGATATATTAGACCGAGTGTATCTCCTTGGGGTGCTCCAGTACTGTTCGTAAGGAAGAAAGATGGGTCGATGAGACTTTGTATCGACTACAGGCAACTAAATAAGGCAACGGTAAAGAATAAATATCCATTGCCTCGTATTGATGATTTATTTGATCAGTTGCAGGGTTCTTCGGTGTATTCCAAGATCGACTTGAGATCTGGATACCATCAATTGAGAGTCAGGGACTCTGATATCTCTAAGACAGCATTCAGAACCAGGTATGGACACTATGAGTTTATTGTCATGCCTTTTGGTTTGACGAATGCACCGGCGGTATTTATGGGATTGATGAACCGCGTCTTTCAGAAATATTTGGATGATTTTGTTATCATATTCATTGATGATATATTGATATATTCAAAGAATATGATTGAACATGCTAATCATCTGAGGACTGTGTTAAAAATTTTGAGGGCAGAGAAACTGTATGCTAAGTTGTCGAAATGCGAGTTCTGGTTGAAACAGGTGGTATTTCTGGGGCATATTATATCGGGAGACGGTATATCAGTTGATCCCAGTAAGGTTGAGGCAGTAATTTCGTGGCCGAGACCAACATCTGTCCCAGAGATACGCAGCTTTATGGGTTTGGCAGGATATTATCGCCGATTCATTAAAGATTTTTCGAGTATTGCCAAACCGATTACACAGTTGACTCAGAAGAATGCTCCATTTGTGTGGACAGAAGACTGTGAATCCAGTTTTCTTGAGTTGAAAAAGAGACTGACCAGTGCGCCTGTGTTGACGATTCCTTCAGGCACTGGTGATTTTGTCGTTTATTGTGATGCATCTCACCGCAGATTAGGTTGTGTTTTGATGCAGCGGGGGCATGTGATTGCTTATGCCTCGAGACAGCTGAAATCCCACGAATCTCGTTACCCAATTCATGATCTTGAATTGGCAGCCATAGTCTTTGCCTTGAAGATATGGCGACATTATTTATACGGTGAGAAATTTGAAATCTATTCTGATCATAAGAGCTTGAAATATCTGTTTTCGCAATCAGAGTTGAATATGAGACAGCGGAGATGGCTAGATTTATTGAAAGACTTTGATTGTGAGATTAAATATTATCCAGGGAAGTCCAATGCAGCAGATGCACTGAGTCGAAAGGTATCTGCACTATCCTTATCGACGATAGGTGTTTCGAATTTGATAAAATACTGCTGTGTGTCTGGATTAGCTGTTGAAACAGATCATCAGCCTTGGAGATTATGTGCGATTCGAGATGAACCGGCATTGATATTGAGAATCAACGAGGCACAGAAAAGTGATCAGAATATCCAGAAGTCAATTGCGATGGTCAGAGCTGGTCATCAATCGGAATATCAGGTTCGGAATAGTGTTTTGTATGTGAATAATCGTATTGTTGTGCCGAATGTTTCGGATTTAAGACAGCGAATACTGTCAGAAGCGCACAACAGTCGTTTTAGCATTCATCCTGGTGGCAGGAAAATGTACAATGATTTAAAGACACAGTATTGGTGGAAACAAATGAAATCTGATGTGACTCAATTTGTAGCCAAGTGTCTGAATTGTCAACAGGTGAAAGCTGAAAGAAAGAAACCAGGAGGATTATTACAGAGTTTGTCGATTCCTGAATGGAAATGGGATCACATTTCCATGGATTTTGTGACACAATTACCGAGATCCTCCCGAGGTTCTGATGCGATTTGGGTCGTGATTGATCGATTGACCAAATCAGCATGCTTTATTCCATACAAGATGACCTATAGATATGATCAGATGGCCGATATTTATGTTCGAGAAGTGGTGAGACTGCACGGAGTGCCAAAGTCGATTGTTTCAGATCGTGATCCTCGATTTACATCGCACTTTTGGCAGAGTTTGCAGCAAGCTCTCGGTACAAAGTTACATCTTAGTACCGCATATCATCCACAGACCGACGGACAGTCAGAACGGACGATCCAGACATTGGAAGATATGCTAAGAGCGGTAGTGCTTGACTTTAGCACTGGTTGGCAAGATGCATTGCCACTTTGCGAATTTTCGTACAACAACAGCTATCAGACGAGTATTGAGATGGCCCCATTTGAAGCGTTGTACGGAAAGAAATGCAGATCCCCATTGTATTGGGATGATATCTCTGAAGTTCCTGAGACTGGACCCGATATGATCAGAGATATGACTGAAAAAGTAAAGTTGATTCACAAGAAAATGAAGGCAGCCCAGGACAGAAAAGCAAAATATGCCAACCTCCTGTTGGAGTAGGTGCCCGTCGAGCCAAGTGTTGGCCGAGTGTTCACAATGAAACTCTATGTATAAGCAATCTTTATTTTAGTAATATTTGAAATTATTATTTTGGCACATCTTTATCTGTATACCCATGCTAGTTGCATAGATAAAGCCCTTGAATATACAAATAGTAGAAAGAATATGAGATACTCATATGATGAGTATCATGAAACTCATATTTGTAATACTGTATATTCTAAACAGTTCCTAGTCGATTCAGCCGCCACTAAGAAGGATATAGGCCGCTCGAGTTAGAGACTAGTATCTGCGATGTGAGTACCATGTTTCATTGGTAGGGGACATTGTGATGTCCGAACATGCAGATAGGTGCTCCTTGTAGAGTGCACTGAACAATCCTCCATAAAAGGACTTTCCAAGTGGTTCTCACTTATCGAGTGGAAAAAGTCCTGGTTTATGGTTGTACAGAATTAGTCCTTATGACCCGGGACAACATTGAGACTCTATGTGCTAGAATTACACTTTGACTTGTTTACCGACTCTCATGGGGTCATCAGGTGGCAAGATTGGGTGTTCTGTCGAAACACATAGGAGTCGATGCATTGTAGTCGGGGATTCACCGCTTACCTTCGGGTATGGATATCCTATGTGTTATCATGTGTATGTAGGTTGAAATCTCTGGCCAGAGTATGGTTGTAATTATGAAAGGGGTTTCATAGATTACACCATCGATGCAACTACAACATGACACATAGTATCGATTCATTGACAACTCTCGATAAACCAATGGTTGTCGAATCGGTCGGGATATATGAGTTAAGGGACCGTACTGTACGCTAACCATAATTGAATGGTTCTTGCAGGCACTATCATTTGATACCTAGGGAATCATGTAAGCGATGCTGCTAGGCGTTTAACATGATTGGTTGGGTACTATAAGACTTGAGTTCTGACGTTCTTGTTATCAAGGTGTTGATAAGTAAGAATGGAGCAATTGGGGTATGCTCATATAAGGACATGTTTAGTCCGAATCACATGGAGATGTGAACCCACGGCTAGTCGTATCAATGAACCATTGAGGGCCACACAAGTGCTAGCTTTCTAGATCCCGTTGAGAAGTAAAAATAGTTCAATGTGTTGAACGGCTTATAAAGGAGTTTATAAGCGTAAGGAAAATTAGAAGTATGACTTCTATAAAGGAGAAAATAGTTCAATGTGTTGAACGACTTATAAATGAGTTTATAAGTGTAAGAAAAAATAGAAGTATGACTTCTATGAGAGAAATGTAAATTTTGATTTATGGAAATGTTCCTAAATTAAAATTTGGCCAAGTGAATAATGTATTTGAAAATTGTGATTTTCATAAACATTATTATGGACTAAATTAAATTAATTCAAGTGTTGAATTAATTAAACACTAGTGGACCTAGTAGAGTCCAAAATAATTAAATTAATTCAAGTGTTGAATTAATTAAATTATATTGAGTCTTGTAGAGCTCAATTTAAATTAATTATTTAACTAGTGGGACTTGAGTAAATTCAAGTAATGTTTAATTAGTCTCAAATATGTTTGAGATAATTAAATTTAGTCCAAAGTTTTTAATTTGATTAAAAACTATATTATATGCATGCATGGGAGGTGAAGGGTTGGAGATTACTTTTTATTAAAATAATGCAAGTCATGCACCTTTTGCTTTTTGCTTTTCTCACAACCAAGACAAGAAAATTAACTCATTCTCCTTCACTCCCAACATGAGATGGCCGAAAACATAGCATATTTTCTCTCCATTTTTCTCTCTTTTGTTCTTCAATTGTTGGAGATCAAAAACACTTCTCTTTGAAAAATCCTCATATTTTTCTAGTGCAAAATATGAGGGGATCTTCCTAGTTAGTGGTGGGCTTGATTTTTGAACAAGGAGTGTTCAAAGAGGAAGCTTGTAGATTGTCTTGCCTTGAAGAGCTTTGTTGTTTGACAACAAAGTTGGTGCCATTCATCAATCTTTTAAAGATTGATAGGTAAAACTATTTCTAACACTCTATGAATGTCATAATGTGTTTTTATTGTATTTGTTGCACAAGACTAGTAGGTGGCCGAAATTTTCTCTATAAAATTCGATTTTTAAACTTCCGTTGCGCTTCCGGCCACCGTAACCGATCCCCTTTCAAGTGGTATCCGAGCTATGGTTACGTTTTTGTGTAGCAAATACAAGATATTATGTTGAGATCGATTTCTAACCGCATGAGTATATTTTTTTGCAACGTTTCAAGGCCGTTTTTGGGGACAAATTCGGGCAGCAAGTTGCTGCCCGTGTCGGGCAGCTCGGGCTGCCCGAGGTGCTGCCCGTTTCGGGCAGCAAGGGCAGCCCGAGGGGCTTCCCGAACAGCCCCAACATTTAAAATAAAAAAATTTTTTTGGGAAGTTGGCCGGAATCCGGCGACGGCGATGACGACTAGGGTTTTCAAAATGTGTTTTGAAATATCAAAGTGTCATGGGCCTTGAGTTGTTGGGCCATTGGATGGCCAACACTTTTGTGAATTTTAAATGGGCCAAAATATTTTTGGTGAAAAATGAGTTTTTTTTTTTTTTTGGGCCCTTGAGTTTAAAATTACAAAAGTTGCAAATATTTTCTCATGAAATAAATAATTTAAGTTAGACTTTAATTATTTATAGTAAATGGTGATTTACAAGAAATTCGGTTATAAATAAATTAATTTGAAAGTAGACAAATGTGTTTGTATACTTTGTTAATTTAGTTTATAATCGTGGCGGTTAGTGATTGGATCAAGATATATAATATGGGATCAATTAATTATGGTGATAATTAATTGATGGTGTATGATATGTGATATTATGCATGAAGGATGATCAAAAGCCCAAGCTCAATTTGCTAGGTGTATGCTAGGATATTTGATGTTGAATGATTGTAATAATTATCAAATTTAAAGTGGGCTTGGTTTATGGCCCGTTCCCACCCCCCATGAGATGTATCCCTATTTGCCATGGATATTTATTTGTAAATATTAGTATAGTGGATGATCAAGATTGGAAGATGGTGGCCATGATGATTATGAAGATCGAAGACATGTAAATATTGGAAGCTTATGTAATAGTTGCATTTGCATCCCGTGCATTTCCCTAGGATTGGACCTAGGCCCGTGTTTAGCTCACACGGTCCGTTAGTATTGGGGCGATTGATCATCCTTGTTTTGTTTACTGTTTATAATATATGCATGATATGTTATAAATAATGAGTATGTGCGTTATTATTATGACAATAACAAAGTTGCATGAATCCGGCAAACATACGATCAAACATGGCGAGCTTTTAAAATAAAATTAATGATGAGACCTTTCAAAACTAAAAACCCTCATTTTGAATAAGATTCAAAATTAATATCAAGCCCGAAAAGGGGAATTATAAAGTTGGTTATAATTTCCTTGTCTTCCATCGACAATGGGTGCATGATGAATGCTACCCGTACTCGGGGCTCGGCTCATATTATTGGGGGGCCTTGGGTGCCGGAAAGCTATGACATCCATTGACATGGTGATGTGAACTACATGGAACTCCCATGACTTCGGCTCAGATAATTGAGGGAACTCATGGCGACCGTCCATTAAGGTTCAACATCGATGGGTAAGGCTTGACACGTAAAGATGAACGACGTCTATAATGGGTCCTAATCAAACGTGAGACAAAAGTTTACGTTAAGGGTTGCATTGTGATGCAATTGGGAAACTACCTTTTAGGAATTGTGATTGGCTGTATAATCGGGATCATAATTCGCTAATTGGACCTTACGTACCTACTGAGGAAAGGAGTTTCCTGTTTTCACTAGAGGGTAGTGAAAGATGTCAAAACAGTGGGAGCAAATATTTATGAAGTAAAAGTCCAAACTTCATATCTTACTAAATATTTTAAAATAGTCATCAACATTTATCTGTTTCTACTTTTCAGTACAAATTGACAATGTCTTCGATTCGCAATCCGATATCTGCAATACTCGACAAACACATGTTAACCGGACCTAATTACCTCACTTGGCTAAGAAACCTAAAAATAGTCTTGAATTCGGAAAGGGTAGCATATACACTGACTGAGTCGCCCCCTGTTGAGGCTCCGACTGACTGCAATCCTGAGGAATTGCAGGCTTACAAGGAATGGTGTGACCATGACTTGATAGCCAGGTGTTATATGCTGACTTCTATGAATGATGAGCTGCAGAGGCGTTTTGAGGGTGCAAAGAATGCTGCTGACATTCATTTGCACCTCAAGGAGCTTTTTGGTGAGCAGACTCGGCCTCTTAGGCATGCTACCGTCAAGGAGCTGATCACTTTGCGCATGTGAGATGGGGCCTCGGTCCATGAGCATGGCCTAAAGGTGATCGGGCTCGTGGATAAGCTCGTTAGCATGGATATGATCTTGCCTTCGGAGTTGACCACCGACGTGTTTGTGGGGACCCGGAGGCTAATCATCTTCTTAATCATCGTGGGGATTTAATTATCAGTTCTGATAAACAGGGTCTAAAAATTTTTCTTTTAAAATACAAGTGCGGAAGGTAATGGAATCTAAATATTATACATATCTGTATAAAATACATTTCAGTATAAAAGTACAATACTGTACAATCTAAGTCTAAGGTTCGATTACTAAATTCAAGTAATCAACCAAATCTACAGTAAGTCCGGAATCACCACGCTAACTCGTCTTCTCTTATCATCTTCTTGACCCCGATCCAGCCCCACCTGTTGTCATGCACACATACAAAACAAGACAACAGCCGGATAACTCCGGTGAGAATAAATCCCAGTATAAAACATGGTAAGCATGTATATAAACAAACTAATTTATAAAGCATGCTATCATGTATAAAAACAATCTATTTCATAATCTATGAAATTAATCAAATAAGCATGCAACTCAAATCAGATACACATGCATATAAACAATCTTAATCATAATACATGCTAACCCAACTGAAAGCAATAACGATGGGTCCCACGATCTAGGAGCCACATCCATATAAGCATGCAATTCTAATCAAATCATGTCTAGACTTGACTCGATCTATAACTCTAGGGATCCCGGTGTGAATAAGACGTCACTGTCTGTCACCTACCCTACCAATCGAGGTGCTGTACGTCTTATTCCTAGACTTCGGCCTGATCTGTATCCGCATCTACAAAGGGGCGGTAATCTTCCCCTAAGCTGAGATATCGCCGAACATCTAGAAGTCTGCCTGATCTCCAGACTGTCCTATCTTAATGCATGAATACACAATCTGTAAACAAACATAATCATTCTAATGCAATGCCACAAGATCTGTAAACAAAGCATAGCAAGATTTGTATACAAGTTCTATAACCAAATCTATAAACAATCATATCAAAACATAAATAATAGTCTAGTATGTGATTTTATTGGGAAACTCAAATGAGATCTGATTTGAGTTATATCTTCCCAAATATCACATGAATTATACCTTTATCGTCCCCGTCTGAGGAAGACGAAGTCTCGAAGTCCCGTCTGTCCATATCCAATCTGAAATGACAATATCAAATACACTGTATCAATGTATAACTCAATTCTCAGTCTGTTCTGAGCAATATACAATCTGATCATATCAACAATATCACGATATAATCTAAATCAATACTGAATCTGATCACTCTGAATCAACTGATGTTTCAACGGAAATATCAATACAGTCTTGTAAACCCATCAATCTCAATATCACAATTATCATCTCAGAATTCATCATTCAATAGCAGTACAATTCATAATCTCAATATCTGTATACCCAATCTGGAATGCACAATTTTGAACTCCACAATATCAATATCAAATTCCATTCAAGTCATGACATTGAATAAAATTCATTCTATATCAAATTCGGCGGCGTAACGGTGCAATTTCGGTATCCCGATAAATCAAATATCAATCAATTAATATCAACAACTCATAATTCCCAACAATACCAAGCCAAAGTATAATAATCTTGCACCATCAAATTTCGGCCACATGCTGGATTTTTCAAACCAATTCATATGATGTCCGTTCTTCGATCCGATTACGTTTCTATAATCGCTATATACTCAAGAACACATTGCACCAATAAAATCCATAATTCCCCAACATATTATTTTCGAAACATGCTGAAAATTGATGAACTTTACCTCACCTTGAAGCCCTTGAGTTGAGGAGCAAGAATCTACATTCAATTTCAAGAAATTATGGTTGGATCATGAGATATGAAATTTTGAAGATCAAAATCCTTGGAGGAAACCATGGAAGCTCACGTCTTTACCCTTCCAAGCTAGGTGTCCATGCAAAATGAAATTTGGAAGGAAATGCCACGTTCAAGAGGTGACCAAGACAAGTGTCCCACTTAAATTTCCATATTTGCACTTTAGTCCCTCAACTTTTCACTAATTGCAAATTGGCCCCCGCTCAATCTTTTTAATTCAATTCCATCCTAAATAATTCCATTTCAATCCTAAATAATTGCAAACATCTTGGAATATAATTCAACACTCCAAAAGTTTCCAATTACATACTCTCGGATTAAAATAATATCATCTTTATTATCTCGGGCCTTACATATCTCCCCCTCTTAGATCTGAGTTCGTCCTCGAACTCGCAAAAAAATCACTTCATATATAACAGAAGAAATGTATAACAGAGTTTAAATCAAACTCTCATCTTAATGAATCCATTCTGAAATCTCTTTCTTGTATCAATTTCTGATTTCAAATCTGGAATAAGACTTCATAAAGTATATTATCATAATACTTCTTAAACTAACTCTGACAAAATCAATCTTGCCCTGTTGGTTATACAACATCCGTATAGACCCATCACAGTTCATAACAAAGAAATACCAGTAGTTGTTATCCCATTTGTTTATCCCAATCAAAGATAATTTCTATCTTCATTTTCCAATACCAATCGTCATCATCCGACGTTGGTTGTCTTAAATCTGTCCATTCTGAACTATCTGGATAACTATTGTCATACAGTAAATCATACAGTGACAATAAATCGTAATACTGAGTATTAACATCCAGTACTAAAGTTCTGCCAAAATCTTCCAATATCTGGATAATATCCTCTGACTATCTGTCAATCTGTGAAAAATCTGCGAGAGAGAGCTCATGATATCTTCTATAATAAGTACAAACTCAATCATAATCACAATCTGATATAATCTACTTAAATGTTTTGTTCTATCTGAACATTTCTTTGACATCGATCTATGTCATTTAGTTCTGTTGGTACGTAATCTGGTACAAACTGATAGATATAGATTGAGTAATCTTTCAATCATAATCATATCATATCTCAATCTAAAGAAAATGACGGTAATTTCATTACGAAAGCCATAGAAATGTACTCCCATTTCTATTCAGAAATATACAAAATCTGTAATAATCTTCTGATTCCTATCTTTCTGTCCTCTTCTGTTAGCAATTCAGACATATCAGTACCATTTCTGCCAACATTTTGGTACCAATTCTGCCATAACTGATTTAATCTGTTTATATCACAGCTATCTGTTCGAATATCATACCTTATCAAACATCAGGATGAAAACTGAATCCACTACTGTGCATTTCTGACACTATCTGTGCTTTCAGATTCGAACTATTCTGTATAAACAATCAGTTAATAATATAAAGTAAAGAAGAAATACCTACCTGGTATTCGGCTCTGATTACAGATATCAAATTCTGTTATACAATTCTGAAACATTCTGATATCACATTTCTGAACTGTTGCAATTCTCAACTGTTTACAATATTCTGTATCAAATATACATGCAAACCATAGTAATATCAATCAGATTCGAGATAAAAACAACCTATACAGATCTAGTGAGTTTAAGAAAACTCATAAAACAACAATTGCTGGCAATACTGATAATTCTGACTACTGATCAATCTTTACAGTGCCCAAATCATCTGCCATATCTCATCTGCAAATAGAATATGCTCCCAAACAATATAAGATGTCTCAAATACTGATTTAAACCAATAACAATACACAAGCAGATATAACATAATAAGAGAATAAGAAAATCTGCAAAACTCAGTAATTCTGACTTTCTGATATTTCTGCTAATTCTGATATATCTGATACCTGTGTCGTTTACCGTCGCTGATTTCTGTCTCAACTGTGCAAATCAATCGTTATACAAACTGCAGATATCACATATGCTGAATACAATCTGTTTCAATTATGATTCATACCTAACCAATTTCTGTATACAATAATCACGGTTATCTGAATATTCAATAAAATCTTCAAATATTCAATTCAACCAATCAGATACTGCTAACATATCAAATATCATAGATATAATAAGCATAAAATCATCAGAATATCCCTGAATCTAAGAGTTAGCAATTTGTACCCTTCTATTAATCTTCAATATCATTCTGTACTGAATTCTAGTATATAACCATTACCTGGTATCGATTCAATTCTGAAATCTACCTTTCTGATATCAAACACATCTGAAATCTTATCTAGGCAAATATCAATCAATCCTTACGTAACTATCAAATCTGTAGTTGCTAAACTCGATTTCAGTAGGTCTACTGAATACATAAGGATACCATCTGTTCCTTTCTGTACTAATCGAGTCATCACAGTACAATAATCTAAGGAATTCTGGATCTAGAATCCTCATTTCTCAACTAGATATGATCTTAATCTCACCATTTCTGGAACACATTCTACGATATTTCTGTACTTGTTTAGCATTACATGTCAATAATGAAATCGAAATCATATAACACAAGTACATCATAATCTAACCCAATCCCGGGTTCATCTCACTGTAGTATATAACATGTCACAGAGATCTCTGATATCAACATATTCCTCAACAACCAAGGAATCAATACTACAGTATACACAGACCCCACAAATATAGCATATCACCATGCTACTTAATTACAGATACTCATGAAGAATGCATTAGTACACATCAATACGTATGCAATATAATCATAAAAGAGTAGTACCTGTTGTAAATTCTGGGTCTGTTCTTCTGTCATTACCACCAATGACTTTGCTCTTTAAGATCTTCGAAAATGTTTCTGAGGACAACTTTAGCAAAGTGTCCCGTCTGCTTACAAATATTGCACTTCCCAAGCACTCCCTGACATTGTTCTGTGGAGTGTCTCCCTCCACAAGTCCTGCAATACACTCCGGTATAGCCCGGACCAGGACTGCTAGAACTAAAGGAATCACTTCCTAACTTCTTGAACTGTTTCTTTTGAATTCTCAATGGTTCTTTTTCCTTACCACTACGACTGCCAATCTCTACTCTGGAATGCAGTTGCTGTGCAGTCTGTTCTGGAAGAACATACGATGCTCCCTGTTGTCCTATCAGAACCGTTTCTGCTCTTTTAGCTCTATTCAAGGTATCCACAAAATTACTTGATTACTTCACATTCACCAACGTACGTATTTCTGGATTCAATCCTTGAATTAACTGACTAGAAATAGCATAATCATTTCTAGCCATAAGAGGGGCAAAACATAACAAGGTGAAAAACTGTGCCATGTACTCATCAATACTCATCTGACCTTGTCTCAGGTTTGCAAATTCTGCACTTCTGTCCTCTCTATATGACACGGGAAAAAATCTTTGATAAAACTCAAACTTGAAAATCTTCCACGTAATTACTGGACGACTCTTCTCTAAAGCTCCTTTGGTGAGTAACCACCATTTTCTGGCAGCCTCATGCAATTGGTTCTCAATCAGTTTAATTCTACACTCATCTGTGAAACAAAGGAAATCAAATAACATTTCTGTCTCCTCAAGCCAATTCTCACAATCTGCTGACGTCTCATTTCCTTTCAGAACCGGCGGCTGAAACGACTGAAACCTCCGTAACTGTGTTTCCATCTGAATCTCTGCCACATCTATCTTAGGTTTTGACCTACCTGTCTGATCATATGAAGTACTGCCCCTTTCTGGAATTCTTCTAGGAGGTATATCTGATTACCAAAAACATTAGTAACCCAATACTGCAAATCTGTGCCAATCTTTTTCTGATCATGATCATCTTACTGCTGATCATGAATCCGATCTGATTCATACTCAAGAATACATAATACCAATTTAAATCAAATAGTCAGGTAGTCATGTATCTTAAAGCAGTAACACATAGTCTCATGCTAGCACACAATGTCAATCAACATTAGAATCAATCTCATGCTAGCACACACATGCAAGGAAAGAAAATTCATCTACCCCGCTCACTCTCTTCTATCTCAATCTAAAGGATCTATCAACTCTGACTATCTTAATCTAAAAGATCTATCTCTAAAAGATCTATCGCTAAAGGAACTATCAGCTCTGATACCACCTGTTGTGGGGACCCGGACGCTAATCACCTTCTTAATCATCGTGGGGATTTAATTATCAGTTCTGATAAACAGGGTCTAAAAATTTTTCTTTTAAAATACAAGTGCGGAAGGTAATGGAATCTAAATATTATACATATCTGTATAAAATACATTTCAGTATAAAAGTACAATACTGTACAATCTAAGTCTAAGGTTCGATTACTAAATTCAAGTAATCAACCAAATCTACAGTAAGTCCGGAATCACCACGCTAACTCGTCTTCTCTTATCATCTTCTTGACCCCGATCCAGCCCCACCTGTTGTCATGCACACATACAAAACAAGACAACAGCCGGATAACTCCGGTGAGAATAAATCCCAGTATAAAACATGGTAAGCATGTATATAAACAAACTAATTTATAAAGCATGCTATCATGTATAAAAACAATCTATTTCATAATCTATGAAATTAATCAAATAAGCATGCAACTCAAATCAGATACACATGCATATAAACAATCTTAATCATAAAACATGCTAACCCAACTGAAAGCAATAACGATGGGTCCCACGATCTAGGAGCCACATCCATATAAGCATGCAATTCTAATCAAATCATGTCTAGACTTGACTCGATCTATAACTCTAGGGATCCCGGTGTGAATAAGACGTCACTGTCTGTCACCTACCCTACCAATCGAGGTGCTGTACGTCTTATTCCTAGACTTCGGCCTGATCTGTATCCGCATCTACAAAAGGGCAGTGATCTTCCCCTAAGCTGAGATATCGCCGAACATCTAGAAGTCTGCCTGATCTCCAGACTGTCCTATCTTAATGCATGAATACACAATCTGTAAACAAACATAATCATTCTAATGCAATGCCACAAGATCTGTAAACAAAGCATAGCAAGATTTGTATACAAGTTCTATAGCCAAATCTGTAAACAATCATATCAAAACATAAATAATAGTCTAGTATGTGATTTTATTGGGAAACTCAAATGAGATCTGATTTGAGTTATATCTTCCCAAATATCACATGAATTATACCTTTATCGTCCCCGTCTGAGGAAGACGAAGTCTCGAAGTCCCGTCTGTCCATATCCAATCTGAAATGACAATATCAAATACACTGTATCAATGTATAACTCAATTCTCAGTCTGTTCTGAGCAATATACAATCTGATCATATCAACAATATCACGATATAATCTAAATCAATACTGAATCTGATCACTCTGAATCAATTGATGTTTCAACGGAAATATCAATACAGTCTTGTAACCCCATCAATCTCAATATCACAATTATCATCTCAGAATTCATCATTCAATAGCAGTACAATTCATAATCTCAATATCTGTATACCCAATCTGGAATGCACAATTTTGAACTCCACAATATCAATATCAAATTCCATTCAAGTCATGACATTGAATAAAATTCATTCTATATCAAATTCGGCGGCGTAACGGTGCAATTTCGGTATCCCGATAAATCAAATATCAATCAATTAATATCAACAACTCATAATTCCCAACAATACCAAGCCAAAACATAATAATCTTGCACCATCAAATTTCGGCCACATGCTGGATTTTTCAAACCAATTCATATGATGTCCGTTCTTCGATCCGATTACGTTTCTATAATCGCTATATACTCAAGAACACATTGCACCAATAAAATCCATAATTCCCAACATATTATTTTCGAAACATGCTGAAAATTGATGAACTTTACCTCACCTTGAAGCCCTTGAGTTGAGGAGCAAGAATCTACATTCAATTTCAAGAAATTATGGTTGGATCATGAGATATGAAATTTTGAAGATCAAAATCCTTGAAGGAAACCATGGAAGCTCACGTCTTTACCCTTCCAAGCTAGGTGTCCATGCAAAATGAAATTTGGAAGGAAATGCCACGTTCAAGAGGTGACCAAGACAAGTGTCCCACTTAAATTTCCATATTTGCACTTTAGTCCCTCAACTTTTCACTAATTGCAAATTGGCCCCCGCTCAATCTTTTTAATTCAATTCCATCCTAAATAATTCCATTTCAATCCTAAATAATTGCAAACATCTTGGAATATAATTCAACACTCCAAAAGTTTCCAATTACATACTCTCGGATTAAAATAATATCATCTTTATTATCTCGGGCCTTACAGTGTTGCTGTTATCGCTGCCTAGCTCATTTGATCCTTTTGTGGTGAACTTCAACATGAACAAGCTAGAGCCGACCCTTGAGGAGTTGGTGAATATGCTTGTTACGTTTGAATCCACCATCAAGAAAGAGAAGTTGGTTCTTTATGTGGGTTCTTCATCTGGTACGAAGATTGATCCACATGGGAAGGGAAAGAAGAGTTCTTTCCAACGTCCCAAGAAGAACGTGCCCTTGTTGAGGCAATCTCCGAATCCCGTTGAGGCAGCCAGACCAGTTAGGGCTGACAAGACTAGTGATGAATGTCATCACTGCAAGAAGCCTGGACATTGGAGGCGAAATTGCAAGGAATATCTGGCCCAGAAGTGTTCTGGAAACGGTATGTTCTAAATTAAAGTAAACATTTCAATTAACTCTACTTCTTGGGTATTAGATACCGGTTGTGACTCACATCTCTGTAATGGGTTACAGGTGATGGGAAGAAGTAGAATGCTTAAGGAAGGTGTGACCTTCTAGAGGATGAGCAATGGAGCAAGAGTTGCTGCCAAGGCTATTGAAGATGTTTACTTATTATTGAACAATATTTTAAGTTAATTTTATGAGATGTTTTGTTTGTACCTAATTTTGAAAAAACATTGTTTCCATTTCTATGCCGATAAAAATGGATATTCTTGTTTATTTTGCAAAGGTATTTGCAACATTTACATGAATGAATGTTTGATTGGTACTGGTAAACTTGAAAACGATCTCTATAACTTAAATTAAAAGATATTCTACTAAATGTCCATTCAAAGACATACACCATATGAGATATGGATGGGTAAGCCTCCTAAGTATTCTTATCCTAGAATATGGGGGTGCCCTACTTATGAAGCAGGTAGTGGGAGATAAATTGGATAGTCGATCCATTTTATGCTACTTTGTGGGATATCCAATGAATTCGATTGGATACTACTTCTATCATCCCCAAGAAACAAAAGTGTTTGTTTCTAGGAATGCGACCCTTTTGGAAAGGGAATTTCTATTGGATAGAAAAAGGGAGATGATAGAACTCGAAGAGGTTCGAGAGACACCCACAATTATAGAACCCACACCCGAAGAGCCAAGAGAGGAGATACAAACTCCTAGAAGATCCGAGAGAGTCTCGAGACCACCTATAAGGTATGGTCTACTTCTTGAAGAGGGCCATGATGAGCCTAATCTTGGATGTGATCCAAGGACCTTCAAGGAAGCGTTATCTGATGCCGATTCATCCAAGTGGCTTGAAGCTATGGAATCTGAGATGAATTCCATGCATTCGAACCAAGTGTGAGATCTTATAGATCCACCTGAGGGAAAGGTTCCCATAGGGACTTGGGACGGATGGGAAGGTATTGACCTTCAAGGTGCGATTGGTGGCAAAAATGATGTACTCAAAGACAAAGAGTTGACTTTGAGGAAACCTTTTCCCTGTCGCAATGTTCAAGACCATAAGGATTTTGCTAGCCATAGCTGCATGGTATGACTATGAGATATGGCAGATGGATGTCAAGACAGACTTTCTTAATGGGGATTTTAAGAAAGTTATTTACATGTCTAAACCTGGAGGGTTTACATCTATCGGAAGTGAGCATATGGTATGCAAACTTCAGAGATCTATTTATGATCTAAAGCAGGCATCTAGGAGTTGGAACCTCAGATTCGATAATACAATCAAATAGTTTGATTTACTAAGAATCCTGAGGAACCCTATATGTATAAGAGGGTCAGTGGGAGTGTTGCGACATTCCTGGTGTTGTATGTTGATGACATTCTACTCATTGAGAATGATGTAGGAATGTTGCAATCAACTAATATATATGGTTAGCGAGTAAGTTCTCGATGCACGACTTGGGTGAAGCATCTTTTGTATTGTGAATACAGATCTATTGAGATAGATCGAGAAGATTGCTTGGTCTCACCCAGTCCACATACATTGATACCATCGTGAAGTCGTTCTCGATGGATGAGTCCAAGGGAGGACATCTACCAATGTGTCATGGCGTGTCCCTATCCAAGTCTGTCTCCCAAGACTGATGCAGAGATAGTGGCGATGACTCGCATTCCGTATGCTTCGGCTATTGGTAGCATCATGTATGGGATGATATCTACACGTCTTGACGTGGCTTTCGCACTAAGTGTAGTGAGTAGATATCAATCGAACCCTGGTCTTCCACACTGGAAAGCTGTGAAAGACATCCTCAAGTAGTTGAGAAGGACCAATAAATTGTTCTTGGTCTATGGGGTGGAGAACTAAAATTGGAAGGCTATACCGACTCTAACTTCCAAAGCGATATCGATGACTCGAAGTCAACCTCTGGTTTTGTATTCATGCTCTATGGTGCTGCTGTCTCTTGGAAGAGTTCCAAGCGAGACAATACTACGGATTCCAGCACAGAGGCCGAATACATTGCTGCATCAGATGCAGCAAGGGAGGCTGTTTGGATAAGGAATTTCGTCCAAGAGTTGGGCGTCATTCCTAATGGAGTTGCTCCTGTCCCGGTGTTGTGTGACAACACGGGAGCTATAGCTCAAGCAAAGGAGCCTAGGTCTCATCAGAAATCCAAACTAGTATTGAGAAAGTACCACATCCTCGGAGAGATTGTGGAAAGAGGAGAAGTGTCTTTTGACAAAGTCGGCTCCGCCGATAATGTTGTTGATCCACTAGCTAAGCCTTTACCTGGACCATTATTCGACAAGCATCGCGAATCAATGGGTTTAAAGCATATGGGTAGTTGGCTCTAGTGCAATTGGGAGATTGTTAGAGTAGGTGCCCGTCGAGCCAAGTGTTGGCCGAGTGTTCACAATGAAACTCTATGTATAAGCAATCTTTATTTTAGTAATATTTGAAATTATTATTTTGGCACATCTTTATCTGTATACCCATGCTAGTTGCATAGATAAAGCCCTTGAATATACAAATAGTAGAAAGAATATGAGATGCTCATATGATGAGTATCATGAAACTCATATTTGTAATACTGTATATTCTAAACAGTTCCTAGTCGATTCAGCCGCCACTAAGAAGGATATAGGCCGCTCGAGTTAGAGACTAGTATCTGCTATGTGAGTACCATGTTTCATTGGTAGGGGACATTGTGATGTCCGAACATGCAGATAGGTGCTCCTTGTAGAGTGCACTGAACAATCCTCCATAAAAGGACTTTCCAAGTGGTTCTCACTTATCGAGTGGAAAAAGTCCTGGTTTATGGTTGTACAGAATTAGTCCTTATGACCCGGGACAACATTGAGACTCTATGTGCTAGAATTACACTTTGACTTGTTTACCGACTCTCATGGGGTCATCAGGTGGCAAGATTGGGTGTTCTGTCGAAACACATAGGAGTCGATGCATTGTAGTCGGGGATTCACCGCTTACCTTCGGGTATGGATATCCTATGTGTTATCATGTGTATGTAGGTTGAAATCTCTGGCCAGAGTATGGTTGTAATTATGAAAGGGGTTTCATAGATTACACCATCGATGCAACTACAACATGACACATAGTATCGATTCATTGACAACTCTCGATAAACCAATGGTTGTCGAATCGGTCGGGATATATGAGTTAAGGGACCGTACTGTACGCTAACCATAATTGAATGGTTCTTGCAGGCACTATCATTTGATACCTAGGGAATCATGTAAGCGATGCTGCTAGGCGTTTAACATGATTGGTTGGGTACTATAAGACTTGAGTTCTGACGTTCTTGTTATCAAGGTGTTGATAAGTAAGAATGGAGCAATTGGGGTATGCTCATATAAGGACATGTTTAGTCCGAATCACATGGAGATGTGAACCCACGGCTAGTCGTATCAATGAACCATTGAGGGCCACACAAGTGCTAGCTTTCTAGATCCCGTTGAGAAGTAAAAATAGTTCAATGTGTTGAACGGCTTATAAAGGAGTTTATAAGCGTAAGGAAAATTAGAAGTATGACTTCTATAAAGGAGAAAATAGTTCAATGTGTTGAACGACTTATAAATGAGTTTATAAGTGTAAGAAAAAATAGAAGTATGACTTCTATGAGAGAAATGTAAATTTTGATTTATGGAAATGTTCCTAAATTAAAATTTGGCCAAGTGAATAATGTATTTGAAAATTGTGATTTTCATAAACATTATTATGGACTAAATTAAATTAATTCAAGTGTTGAATTAATTAAACACTAGTGGACCTAGTAGAGTCTAAAATAATTAAATTAATTCAAGTGTTGAATTAATTAAATTATATTGAGTCTTGTAGAGCTCAATTTAAATTAATTATTTAACTAGTGGGACTTGAGTAAATTCAAGTAATGTTTAATTAGTCTCAAATATGTTTGAGATAATTAAATTTAGTCCAAAGTTTTTAATTTGATTAAAAACTATATTATATGCAAGCATCGGAGGTGAAGGGTTGGAGATTACTTTTTATTAAAATAATGCAAGGCATGCACCTTTTGCTTTTTGCTTTTCTCACAACCAAGACAAGAAAATTAACTCATTCTCCTTCACTCCCAACATGAGATGGCCGAAAACATAGCATATTTTCTCTCCTCCATTTTTCTCTCTTTTGTTCTTCAATTGTTGGAGATCAAAAACACTTCTCTTTGAAAAATCCTCATATTTTTCTAGTGCAAAATATGAGGGGATCTTCCTAGTTAGTGGTGGGCTTGATTTTTGAACAAGGAGTGTTCAAAGGAGGAAGCTTGTAGATTGTCTTGCCTTGAAGAGCTTTGTTGTTTGACAACAAAGTTGGTGCCATTCATCAATCTTTTAAAGATTGATAGGTAAAACTATTTCTAACACCCTATGAATGTCATAATGTGTTTTTATTTTATTTGTTGCACAAGACTAGTAGGTGGCCGAAATTTTCTCTATAAAATTCGATTTTTAAACTTCCGTTGCGCTTCCGGCCACCGTAACCGATCCCCTTTCACCTCCGACGTAGACCGTTGGTATTTGAGGCAGGAGACCGGGTGTTCCTGAAGATTTCTCCTTTCAGAGGTGTTGTCAGATTTGGCAAGAAAGGAAAATTGTCTCCAAGATATGTGGGTCCATATGAGATTCTTGAAAAGATAGGAGATCGTGCCTATCGACTCGCATTGCCGCCTTCATTATCTGGAATACATGATGTCTTTCATGTATCAATTCTGCGGAAATACCTCCCTGATGATTCTCACGTGATTCAGCCAGACGAGACCGAGCTGGATGAGACATTGAGTTATGTCGAGAAACCGATCCGGATTATTGATCGTAAGGAAAAACAGCTCAGAACAAAGATAATTCCGTTGGTGAAAGTACAATGGACTCGTCATGGCGTGGAAGAATCCACTTGGGAAACTGAATCTGACATGAGACAAGAATTCCCAGCATTATTCCACTGATGTGAGTTTACTATTTAGTTTATGTTATTTCTGATTTGATTGCCTGTGATATGATTGCTTGAGATTTCGAGGACGAAATCATGTCTCAGAGGGGGAGAATTGTAAGGCCCGAGATTATATCATTTTAATCCGAGATTAATTAATTTACGAATTTTGGAATGATGAATTAAATTCCTCGATTTTTGTAATTAATAAGGATTGAAATTGAATTAAAAGATTGAGTGAGGACCAAATTGCAAATAAAGAAGACTTGAGGGACTAAAGTGCAAATATTGGCTTGAGTGGGACACATGTCCTTGCCATGCAATTTATATGGTAAAATCTTCATTCCACTTTCTGAATTCAGCCGAGGACCGAGAACAGCGCTTGAGAATTCTCAAGTTTCTTTAAAGCTTGGGAAAATTGATTTTGTTCAATCCGTCTATCAGAATTTTGATCCGAACACAGTTCTGTGATCTTCTTGTCAACAGCTACAACTGGACGTAAGTTTTATTGAGTTCAGTTATCATTTGAAATTATGATGTTGTAGGAATTTGATATAATTCATATATGATGTTCTTGACATGTTAGACATCATAGAAGCGAAGTCAGATTTAGAAACGGAATGATGATGGAATTGTTATGAATTTTAAGGTATATTGAGTTATACCGGACAGATTTGAACTACGGTGGGATTACAGACTGTAATGGATATGAGTTATGATTTGTAATTAATATCTGGTGATATGGTATTGACGGGAATACTGAGATTGTACCGTTATACCGTCGATTTTGAATTAAATCCAGATTAACCAGATTCAGTATTGAATTGAGAATGGGATATTGATATTAGTATTCCCGTTATGTCCTTTCAGATTTACAGAGACAGTCTTGAGTTCAGAACTGAGATTGCTTCAGACCGTGACTGCAAACGAAAGGTATAAGTCAATGTGGTATTGGGAGATGGACTTGAGTCGGTTTAGACTTGGGTTTCCCTAAATCACATACTTTACTTTATTGCATTGATATTTGCATTGATTGATTGATATACTTGTTTTCTTGAGTTATAGATTACAGGTATTAGAAGAGTAATCTTATGACAGAAGTGTCCGTTAGTGGTGGGATCACCACGGGGACATTGCACGATGTCATAAGATGGTGTATTGGCGGATCTGCCAAAGACTGTCACTGGATGTTTGGCTATCGATGTGGACAGGATGGTGGCTTTTTCTATTACTGTTAATCAGTATTGTATCGATGTGGATAGATTAGTAGCTCTTCTATTACTGTTAATCGATGTCATATCGATGTTGATAGAATTAGAGTTGCTTCTATTACTGTTAATCGGTACTATATGGATGTGGATAGAATAATAGCTTCCTCTATTACTGGTATCGATACCGTATCGATGTGAATAGAACTGGAGTCTTTTCTATTACTGTTGATCGATACCATATCGGCGTGGATAGAACTGGAGTCTTTTCTATTACTTCTAGTCGATATACGCATGCCAACTTCTGGAATCGGGATCCCTAGACTAGGATTGTGTCTAGTCTGAATGATGTAGCTACGAGTATTGTCGACAGTTTGATATTGATTATGTTTCAGACTTTGTTACATATATCTGTTACCTGATTACATGCTTTATATTGTTTATATGATTGCATATTTCGTTGATTTATACTGGGAGTATATTCTCACCGGTTTATCCGGCTGTTGTCTTGTCTGTATGTGTACTTGACAACAGGTGGGACAAGATCAGGGTCCAGGAGATGAAGAGAGAGATCGTGATTAGAGTGGTGGCACCGGACTTGGATTAGAGATAGGGTTGAACACTTGATAGTAGTTGTCAAACCCTAGTTTGAATAAATGTGTTGTAATACAGGACTTGTATTTTATATACTGATATGTATATATGTTTTAATTTCACTACGTTCCGCATTTAAAAAAAAAAAAAAATTTAGACCCTGTTTTTAATTGATTAATTAGTCCCAATTATGATTAAGAACTTGATTAGCGTCTGGGTCCCCACACAAAATTAACTCAAGAATATAACATCGCGATCAGAAACAATAGTCCTAGGCATGCCATGCAACCTTGCGACTTCTCTAAAGAACAAATCCGCAATGTTTGAAGCATCATCGGTTTTATGACAAGCTATAAAATGTGTCATCTTAGAGAATCTATCCACAACAACGAAAATAGAATCCCTCCCTTTCTTAGTCCTAGGCAACCTCAAAATAAAGTCCATAGAAATTTCAATCCAAGTTCTTTTTAAGAATAGCACGCAAAAGTGTTCCCAAAGTTCTATTGACATATTAAGTTGGTCAATCCGTTTGAGGATGACAAGCAGTAGAAAAAAACAATTTTGTGCCAAGTTTAGCCCATAAAGTATTCCAAAAGTAACTCAAGAATTTAACATTGCGACCAGAAGCAATAGTCCTAGTCATGCAACCTAACGACTTCTCTAAAGAACAAATCTACAATGTTTGAAGCATTATCGGTTTTATGACAAGCTATAAAATGTGCCATCTTAGAGAATCTATCCACAACAACAAAAATAGAATCCCTCCCCTTCTTAGTCCTAGGCAACCCCAAAATAAAGTCTATAGAAATGTCAATCCAAGTTCTTTTTAAGAATAGCACGCAAAAGTGTTCACAAAGTTCTATTGACAACTTCAGTTTGTCCATCCGTTTGAAGATGACAAGTAGTAGAAAACAACAATTTTGTGCCAAATTTAGCCCATAAAGTATTCCAAAAGTAACTCAAGAATATAACATCGCGATCAGAAACAATAGTCCTAGTCATGTCATGCAACCTAACGACTTCTCTAAAGAACAAATCCGCAATGTTTGAAGCATCATCGTTTTTATGACAAGCTATAAAATGTGCCATCTTAGTGAATCTATCCACAACAACAAAAATAGAATCCCTCCCCTTCTTAGTCCTAGGCAACCCCAAAATAAAGTCCTTAGAAATGCCAATCCAAGTTCTTTTTAAGAATAGAACGCAAAAGTGTTCCCAAAACTCTATCGACAACTTCAGTTTGTTCATCCGTTTGAGGATGACAAGTAGTAGAAAACAACAATTTTGTGTCAAGTTTAGCCTATAAATTATTCCAAAAGTAACTCAAGAATATAACATCGCGATCAGAAACAATAGTCCTAGGCATGCCTTGCAACCTAGCGACTTCTCTAAAGAACAAATCCGCAATGTTTGAAGCATCATCGGTTTTATGACAAGCTATAAAATGTGCCATCTTAGAAAATCTATCCACAACAACGAAAATAGAATCCCTCCCTTTCTTAGTCCTAGGGAACCCCAAAATAAAGTCCATAGAAATGTCAATCCAAGTTCTACTTAAAAATAGCACGCAAAAGTGTTCCCAAAGTTCTATTGACAACTTCATTTTGTCCATCCGTTTGAGGATGACAAGTAGAAGAAAACAACAATTTTGTGCCAAGTTTAGCCCATAAAGTCTTCCAAAAGTAACTCTAGAATATAACATCGCAATCAGAAACAATAGTCCTAGGCATGCCATGCAACCTAGCGACTTCTCTAAAGAACAAATCCGCAATGTTTGAAGCATCATTGGTTTTATGACAAGCTATAAAATGTGCCATCTTAGGGAATCTATCCACAACAACAAAAATAGAATCCCTCCCATTCTTAGTCCTAGGTAACCCCAAAATAAAGTCCATAGAAATTTCAATCCAAGTTCTTTTTAAGAATAGCACGCAAAAGTGTTCCAAAAGTTCTATTGACAACTTCAGTTTGTCCATCCGTTTGAAGATGACAAGTAGTATAAAACAACAATTTTGTTCCAAGTTTAGCCCATAAAGTATTCCAAAAGTAACTCAAAAATATAACATCACGATCAGAAACAATAGTCTTATTCATGCCATGCAACCTAACGACTACTCTGAAGAACAAATCCGCAATGTTTGAAGCATCATCGGTTTTATGACAAGCTATAAAATGTGCCATCTTAGAGAATCTATCCACAACAACAAAAATAGAATCCCTCCCATTCTTAGTTCTAGACAAGCCCAAAATAAAGTCCATAGAAATGTCAATCCAAGTTCTTTTTAAGAATAACACGCAAAAGTGTTCCAAAAGTTCTATTGACAACTTCAGTTTGTCAATCCGTTTGAGGATGACAAGCAGTAGAAAAAAACAATTTTGTGCCAAGTTTAGCCCATAAAGTATTCCAAAAGTAACTCAAGAATTTAGCATCGCGACCAGAAGCAATAGTCCTAGTCATGCAACCTAACGACTTCTCTAAAGAAAAAATCTGCAATGTTTGAAGCATTATCGGTTTTATGACAAGCTATAAAATGTGCCATCTTAGATAATCTATCCACAACTACAAAAATAGAATCCCTCCCCTTCTTAGTCCTAGGCAACCCCAAAATAAAGTCCATAGAAATGTCAATCCAAGTTCTTTTTAAGAATAGCACGCAAAAGTGTTCCCAAAGTTCTATTGACAACTTCAGTTTGTCCATCCGTTTGAAGATGACAAGTAGTAGAAGACAACAATTTTGTGCCAAATTTAGCCCATAAAGTATTCCAAAAGTAACTCAAGAATATAACATTGCGATCAGAAACAATAGTCCTAGTCATGCCATGCAACCTAACGACTTCTCTAAAGAACAAATCCGCAATGTTTGAAGCATCATCGTTTTTATGACAAGCTATAAAATGTGCCATCTTAGTGAATCTATCCACAACAACAAAAATAGAATCCCTCCCCTTATTAGTCCTAGGCAACCCCAAAATAAAGTCCTTAGAAATGCCAATCCAAGTTCATTTTAAGAATAGCACGCAAAAGTGTTCCCAAAGTTCTATCGACAACTTTAGTTTGTTCATCCGTTTGAGGATGACAAGTAGAAAACAACAATTTTGTGCCAAGTTTAGCCCATAAATTATTCCAAAAGTAACTCAAGAATATAACATCGCGATCAGAAACAATAGTCCTAGGCATGCCATGCAACCTAGCGACTTCTCTAAAGAACAAATCCACAATGTTTGAAGCATCATCGGTTTTATGACAAGCTATAAAATGTGCCATCTTAGAAAATCTATCTACAACAACGAAAATAGAATCCCTCCCTTTCTTAGTCCTAGGGATCCCCAAAATAAAGTCCATAGAAATGTCAATCCAAGTTCTTTTTAAGAATAGCACGCAAAAGTGTTCCCAAAATTCTTTTGACAACTTCAGTTTTTCCATCCGTTTGAGGATGACAAGTAGTAGAAAACAACAATTATGTGCCAAGTTTAGCCCATAAAGTCTTCAAAAAGTAACTCAAGAATTTAACATCGCGACCAGAAACAATAGTTCTAGACATGGCAAGCAACATAACGACTTCTCTAAAGAACAAATCCGCAATGTTTGAAGCATCATCGGTTTTATGACAAGCTATAAAATGTGCCATCTTAGAGAATCTATCCAGAACAACAAAAATAGAATCCCTCCCATTCTTAGTTCTAGACAAGCCCAAAAAAAAATCCATAGAAATGTCAATCCAAGTTCTTTTAAGAATAACACGCAAAAGTGTTCCAAAAGTTCTATTGACAACTTCAGTTTGTCAATCTGTTTGAGGATGACAAGTAGTCGAAAAAAACAATTTTGTGCCAAGTTTAGCCCATAAAGTATTCCAAAAGTAACTCAAGAATTTAGCATCGCGACCAGAAGCAATAGTCCTAGTCATGCAACCTAATGACTTCTCTAAAGAAAAAATCTGCAATGTTTGAAGCATTATCGGTTTTATGACAAGCTATAAAATGTGCCATCTTAGTGAATCTATCTACAACAACAAGAATAGAATCCCTCCCCTTCTTAGTCCTAGGCAACCCCAAAATAAAGTCCTTAGAAATGCCAATCCAAGTTCTTTTAAAGAATAGCACGCAAAAGTGTTCCCAAAGTTCTATCGACAACTTCAGTTTGTTCATCCGTTTGAGGATGACAAGTAAGAGAAAACAACAATTTTGTGCCAAGTTTAGCCCATAAATTATTCCAAAAGTAACTCAAGAATATAACATCGCGATCAGAAACAATAGTCCTAGGCATGCCATGCAACCTAGCGACTTCTCTAAAGAACAAATCCACAATGTTTGAAGCATCATCGGTTTTATGACAAGCTATAAAATATGCCATCTTAGAAAATCTATCCACAACAACGAAAATAGAATCCCTCCCTTTCTTAGTCCTAGGGAACCCCAAAATAAAGTCCATAGAAATGTCAAT
This sequence comes from Primulina eburnea, assembly GCF_022965805.1. NCBI lineage: Eukaryota > Viridiplantae > Streptophyta > Magnoliopsida > Lamiales > Gesneriaceae > Primulina > Primulina eburnea. Next base: position 38,969,483 of record NC_133103.1, on the reverse strand, counting down.
CCAAGTTCTTTTTAAAAATAGCACGCAAAAGTGTTCCCAAAGTTCAATTGACAACTTCATTTTTTCCATCCGTTTGAGGATGACAAGTAGTAGAAAAAAACAATTTTGTGCCAAGTTTAGCCCATAAAGTTTTCCAAAAGTAACTCAAGAATATAACATCGCGATCAGAAACAATAGTCCTAGGCATGCCATGCAACCTAGCGACTTCTCTAAAGAACAAATCCACAATGTTTGAAGCATCATCGGTTTTATGACAAGCTATAAAATGTGTCATCTTAAAAAATCTATCCACAACAACGAAAATAGAATCCTTCCCTTTCTTAGTCCTAGGGAACCCCAAAATAAAGTCCATAGAAATCTCAATCCAAGTTCTTTTTAAAAATAGCACGCAAAAGTGTTCCCAAAGTTCTATTGACAACTTCATTTTGTCCATCCGTTTGAGGATGACAAGTAGTAGAAAACAACAATTTTGTGCCAAGTTTAGCCCATAAAGTCTTCCAAAAGTAACTCAAGAATATAACATCGCGATCAGAAACAATAGTCCTAGGCATGCCTTGCAACCTAGCGACTTCTCTAAAGAACAAATCCGCAATGTTTGAAGCATCATTAGTTTTATGACAAGCTGTAAAATGTGCCATCTTAGAGAATCTATCCAAAACAACAAAAATAGAATCCCTCCCATTCTTAGTCCTAGGTAACCCCAAAATAAAGTCCATAGAAATGTCAATCCAAGTTCTTTTTAAGAATAGCACGCAAAAGTGTTCCCAAAGTTCTATTGACATATTCAGTTTGTCCATCCGTTAGAGGATGAAAAGTAGTAGAAAACAACAATTTTGTGCCAAGTTTAGCCAATGGAGTATTCCAAAAGTAACTCAGGAATATAACATCGCGATCAGAAACATTAGTCCTAGTCATGCCATATAACCTAACGACTACTCTAAAGAACAAATCCGCAATGTTTGAAGCATCATCGGTTTTATGACAAGCTATAAAATGTGCCATCTTAGAGAATCTATCCACACCAACAAAAATAGAATCCCTCCCATTCTTAGTCCTAGACAAGCCCAAAATAAAATCCATAGAAATGTCAATCCAAGTTCTTTTTAAGAATAAGACGCAAAAGTGTTCCCAAAGTTCTATTGACAACTTCAGTTTGTCAATCCGTTTGAGGATGACAAGCAGTAGAAAAAAACAATTTTGTGCCAAGTTTAGCCCATAAAGTATTCCAAAAGTAACTCAAGAAGTTAACATCGCGATCAGAAACAATAGTCCTAGTCATGCCATGCAACCTAACGACTTCTCTAAAGAACAAATCCGCAATGTTTGAAGCATCATCGTTTTTATGACAAGCTATAAAATGTGCCATCTTAGAGAATCTATCCACAACAACAAAAATAGAATCTCTCCCCTTCATAGTCCTAGGCAACCCCAAAATAAAGTCCATATAAATGTCAATCCAAGTTCTTTTTAAGAATAGCACGCAAAAGTGTTCCAAAAGTTCTATCGACAACTTCAGTTTGTCCATCCGTTTGAGGATGACAGGTAGTAGAAAACAACAATTTTGTCCCAAGTTTAGCCCATAAATTATTCCAAAAGTAACTCAAGAATATAACATCGCGATCAGAAACAATAGTCCTAGGCATGCCATGCAACCTAGCGACTTCTCTAAAGAACAAATCCGCAATGTTTGAAGTATCATCGGTTTTATGACAATCTATAAAATGTGCCATCTTAGAAAATCTATCCACAACAACGAAAATAGAATCCCTCCCTTTCATAGTCCGAGGGAACCCCAAAATAAAGTCCATAGAAATGTCAATCCAAGTTCTTTTTAAAAATAGCACGCAAAAGTGTTCCCAAAGTTCTATTGACAACTTCATTTTTTCCATCCGTTTGAGGATGACAAGTAGTAGAAAAAAACAATTTTGTGCCAAGTTTAGCCCATAAAGTTTTCCAAAAGTAACTCAAGAATATAACATCGCGATCAGAAACAATAGTCCTAGGCATGCTATGCAACCTAGCGACTTCTCTAAAGAACAAATCCACAATGTTTGAAGCATCATCGGTTTTATGACAAGCTATAAAATGTGTCATCTTAAAAAATCTATCCACAACAACGAAAATAGAATCCTTCCCTTTCTTAGTCCTAGGGAACCCCAAAATAAAGTCCATAGAAATCTCAATCCAAGTTCTTTTTAAAAATAGCACGCAAAAGTGTTCCCAAAGTTCTATTGACAACTTCAGTTTGTCAATCCGTTTGAGGATGACAAGTAGTTGAAAAAAACAATTTTGTGCCAAGTTTAGCCCATAAAGTATTCCAAAAGTAACTCAAGAATTTAACATCGCGACCAGAAGCAATAGTCCTAGTCATGCAACCTAGCGAATTCTCTAAATAACAAATCCGCAATGTTTGAAGCATCATCGGTTTTATGACAAGCTATAAAATGTGCCATCTTAGAGAATCTATCCACAACAACGAAAATAAAATCCCTCCCTTTCTTAGACTTAGGTAACCCCAAAATAAAGTCCATAGAAATGTCAATCCAAGTTCTTTTTAAGAATAGCACGCAAAAGTGTTCCCAAAGTTCTATTGACAACTTCATTTTGTCCATCCGTTGAAGATGACAAGTAGTAGAAAACAACAATTTTGTGCCAAGTTTAGCCTATAAAGTGTTCCAAAAGTAACTCTAGAATATAACATCGCGATCAGAAACAATAGTCCTAGGCATGCCATGCAACCTAGCGACTTCTCTAAAGAACAAATCCGCAATGTTGGAAGCATAATCGGTTTTATGACAAGCTATAAAATGTGACATCTTAGAGAATCTATCCGCAACAACAAAAAAAGAATCCCTCCCCTTCTTAGTCCTAGGCAACCCCAAAATAAAGTCCATAGAAATGTCAATCCAAGTTCTTTTTAAGAATAACACGCAAAAGTGTTCCCAAAGTTCTATTGACAACTTCAGTTTGTCCATCCATTTGAAAATGACAAGTAGTAGAAAACAACAATTTTGTGCCAAGTTTAGCCCATAAAGTCTTTTAAAAGTAACTCAAGAATTTAACATCGCGACCAGAAACAATAGTCCTAGGCATGCCATGCAACCTAGCGACTTCTCTAAATAACAAATCCGCAATGTTTGAAGCATCATCGGTTTTATGACAAGCTATAAAATGTGCCATCTTAGAGAATCTATCCACAACAACGAAAATAGAATCCCTCCCTTTCTTAGTCCTAGGCAACCCCAAAATAAAGTCCATAGAAATGTCAATCCAAGTTCTTTTTAAGAATAGCACGCAAAAGTGTTCCCAAAGTTCTATTGACATATTCAGTTTGTCCATCCGTTTGAGGATGACAAGTAGTAGAAAACAATAATTTTGTGCCAAGTTTAGCCCATGAAAGTAATCCAAAAGTAACTCAAGAATATAACATCGCGATCAGAAACAATAGTCCTAGTCATGCCATGCAACCTAACGACTACTCTAAAGAACAAATCCGCAATGTTTGAAGCATCCTCGGTTTTATGACAAGCTATAAAATGTGCCATCTTAGAGAATCTATCTACAACAACGAAAATAGAATCCCTCCCTTTCTTTGTCCTAGGCAACCCCAAAATAAAGTCCATAGAAATGTCAATCCAAGTTCTTTTTAAGAATAGCACGCAAAAGTGTTCCCAAAGTTCTATTGACATATTAAGTTTGTCCATCCGTTTGAGGATGACAAGTAGTAGAAAACAACAATTTTGTGCCAAGTTTAGCCCATAAAGTATTCCAAAAGTAACTCAAGAATTTAACATTGCGACCAGAAGCAATAGTCCGAGTCATGCAACCTAACGACTTCTCTAAAGAACAAATCTGCAATGTTTGAAACATCATCGGTTTTATGACAAGCTATAAAATGTGCCATCTTGGAGAATCTATCCACAACAACAAAAATAGAATCACTCCCCTTCTTAGTCCTCTTCAACCCCAAAATAAAGTCCATAGAAATGTCAATCCAAGTTCTTTTTAAGAATAGCACGCAAAAGTGTTCCCAAAGTTCTATTGACAACTTCAGCTTGTCCATCCATTTGAGGATGACAAGTAGTAGAAAACAACAATTTTGTGCCAAGTTTAGCCCATAAAGTATTCCAAACGTAACTCAAGAATTTAACATCGTGACCAGAAGCAATAGTCCTAGTCATGCAACCTAGCGACTTATCTAAAGAACAAATCCGCCATGTTTGAAGCATCATCGGTTTTATGACAAGCTATAAAATGTGCCATCTTAGAGAATCTATACACAACAACAAAAATAGAATCCCTCCCCTTCTTAGTCCTAGGCAACCTCAAAATAAAGTCCTTAGAAATGCCAATCCAAGTTCTTTTTAAGAATAGCACGCAAAAGTGTTCTCAAAGTTCTATCGACAACTTCAGTTTGTCCATCCGTTTGAGGATGACAAGTTGTAGAAAACAACAATTTTGTGCCAAGTTTAGCCCACAAAGTATTCCAAAAGTAACTCAAGAATATAACATCGCGATCAGAAACAATAGTCCTAGGCATGCCATGCAACCTTGCGACTTCTCTAAAGAACAAATCCGCAATGTTTGAAGCATCATCGTTTTTATGACAAGCTATAAAATGTGCCATCTTAGATAATCTATCCACAACAACAAAAATAGAATCCCTCCCCTTCTTAGTCCTAGGCAACCCCATAATAAAGCCCATAGAAATGTCAATCCAAGTTCTTTTTAAGAATAGCACGCAAAAGTGTTCCGAAAGTTCTATCGACAACTTCAGTTTGTCCATCCGTTTGAGGATGACAATTTGTAGAAAACAACAATTTTGTGCCAAGTTTAGCCCATAAAGTATTTCAAAAGTAACTCAAGAATATAACATCGCGATCAGAAACAATAGCCCTAGGCATGCCATGCAACCTAGCGAATTCTCTAAAGAACAAATCCGCAATGTTTGAAGCATCATCGGTTTTATGACAAGCTATAAAATGTGCCATCTTAGAAAATCTATCCACAACAACGAAAATAGAATCCCTCCCTTTCTTAGTCCTAGGGAACCCCAAAATAAAGTCCATAGAAATGTCAATCCAAGTTCTTTTTAAAAATAGCACGCAAAAATGTTCCCAAAGTTCTATTGACAACTTCAGTTTGTCCATCCGTTTGAAGATGACAAGTAGTATAAAACAACAATTTTGTGCCAAGTTTAGCCCATAAAGTATTTCAAAAGTAACTCAAAAATATAACATCGCGATCAGAAACAATAGTCCTAATCATGCCATGCAACCTAACGACTTCTCTAAAGAACAAATCCGCAATGTTTGAAGCATCATCGTTTTTATGACAAGCTATAAAATGTGCCATCTTAGAGAATCTATCCACAACAACAAAAATAGAATCCCTCCCCTTCTTAGTCATAGGCAACCCCAAAATAAAGTCCATAGAAATGTCAATCCAAGTTCTTTTTAAGAATAGCACGCAAAAGTGTTCCCAAAGTTCTATCGACAACTTCAGTTTGTCCATCCGTTTGAGGATGACAAGTAGTAGAAAACAACAATTTTGTGCCAAGTTTAGCCCATAAAGTATTCCAAAAGTAACTCAAGAATATAACATCGCGATCAGAAACAATAGTCCTAGGCATGCCATGCAACCTAACGACTACTCTAAAGAACAAATCCGCAATGTTTGAAGCATCATCGGTTTTTTGACAAGCTATAAAATGTGTCATCTTAGAGAATCTATCCACAACAACAAAAATAGAATCCCTCCCATTCTTAGTCCTAGACAAGACCAAAATATAGTCCATAGAAATGTCAATCCAAGTTCTTTTTAAGAATAACACGCAAAAGTGTTCCCAAAGTTCTATTGACAACTTCAGTTTGTCAATCCGTTTGAGGATGACAAGCAGTAGAAAAAAACAATTTTGTGCCAAGTTTAGCCCATAAAGTATTCCAAAAGTAACTCAAGAATTTAACATCGCGACCAGAAGCAATAGTCCTAGTCATGCAACCTAACGACTTCTCTAAAGAACAAATCTGCAATGTTTGAAGCATTATCGGTTTTATGACAAGCTATAAAATGTGCCACCTTAGATAATCTATCCACAACAACAAAAATAGAATCCCTCCCCTTCTTAGTCCTAGGCAACCCCAAAATAAAGTTTATAGAAATGTCAGTCCAAGTTCTTTTTAAGAATAGCACGCAAAAAGGTTCCCAAAGTTCTATTGACAACTTCAGTTTGTCCATCCGTTTGAAGATGACAAGTAGTAGAAAACAACAATTTTGTGCCAAATTTAGCCCATAAAGTATTCAAAAAGTTACTCAAGAATATAACATCGCGATCAGAAACAATAGTCCTAATCATGCCATGCAACCTAACGACTTCTCTAAAGAACAAATCCGCAATGTTTGAAGCATCATCGTTTTTATGACAAGCTATAAAATGTGCCATCTTAGAGAATCTATCCACAACAACAAAAATAGAATCCCTCCCCTTCTTAGTCATAGGCAACCCCAAAATAAAGTCCATAGAAATGTCAATCCAAGTTCTTTTTAAGAATAGCACGCAAAAGTGTTCCCAAAGTTCTATCGACAACTTCAGTTTGTCCATCCGTTTGAGGATGACAAGTAGTAGAAAACAACAATTTTGTGCCAAGTTTAGCCCATAAAGTATTCCAAAAGTAACTCAAGAATATAACATCGCGATCAGAAACAATAGTCCTAGGCATGCCATGCAACCTAGCGACTTCTCTAAAGAACAAATCCGCAATGTTGGAAGCATCATCGGTTTTATGACAAGCTATAAAATGTGACATCTTAGAGAATCTATCCACAACAACAAAAAAAGATTCCCTCCCCATCTTAGCCCTAGGCAACCCCAAAATAAAGTCCACAGAAATGTCAATCCAAGTTCTTTTTAAGAATAACACGCAAAAGTGTTCCCAAAGTTCTATTGACAACTTCAGTTTGTCCATCCGTTTGAGGATGACAAGTAGTAGAAAACAACAATTTTGTGCCAAGTTTAGCCCATAAAGTCTTTTAAAAGTAACTCAAGAATTTAACATCGCGATCAGAAACAATAGTCCTAGGCATCCATGCAACCTAGCGACTTCTCTAAATAACAAATCCGCAATGTTTGAAGCATCATCGGTTTTATGACAACCTAGCGACTTCTCTGACTATCTCAATCTAAAGGATGTATCGCTCTGATACCACCTGTTGTGGGGACCCGGACGCTGATCTTTCTTCTTAATCATCTTCGGAATTTAATTATCAATTAAGATAAACAGTGTCAAAAAATTTTTCTTTTTAAAATAAAATGCGGAAGATAATGGAATCATGCTATTATACAAATCTGTATAATAATACAAATCTTGTACAACCTTTATCTAGTTCAACTAAGGTTCAACTACTATAATCAATTAATAAAACCTACTCTACAATAAGTCCAGAATCACCACGCTAAACTCGTCTTCTCTCGTCATCTTCTCGACCCCGATCCTGTCCCACCTGTTGTCATGCACACATACAAAACAAGACAACAGCCGGATAACTCCGGTGAGAATAAATCCCAGTATAAAACATGGTAAGCATGCATATAAACAATCTAAATCATAAAACATGGTATCCTGAACATATTCAAAGCAATAGATTTCATAATCTATGAAATCTACTCAAAATAAGCATGCAATTTAAATCAGATAAACATGAAATTCAAATCAAATGATAAAACATGCTATCATGACTGAAAGCAATAACAATGGGTCCATAGTCTATGAAACCACATCCACAAACGCATGCAGTTCTAGTTAAATCATGTCTAGACTCGACTCAACTTTAACTCTAGGGATCCCGGTGTGAATAAGACGATCTATCACCTACCCTCCCAATCGGGGTGACAGTACGTCTTATTCCTAGACTTCGGCCTGATCTGTATCCACATCTACAATAGGAGAATGATCTTCCCCTAAGCTGTGATATCACCGAACATCTAGAAGTTTGACGGATCTGTCAAGACTCCCTATCTTAAATGCAATAAATAACAATCTGTAAATAAAGCATAGCATATCAACACATAAACAAAACATATTCATATCAGAATATAACAATAATCTATTATGTGATTTTATTGGGAAACTCAAATAAGATCTTATTTGAGTTGTATCTTCCCGAATATCACATGAATTATACATTTGTCGTCCCGGTCTGACGAAGACGATGACCTGTATTCAAATCTGTCCATCTCGAATCTGAAATGACAATATCGATTACGCTGTATCAGTGAATAACTCAATTTACAATCTGTTCTGATCAATACTCAATTCAGTATACAATCTGATCAATGTCTGAACAAGATACAATTCAATTCATGCCATCGATATGACACTATAATTGAAATCATATCTGAATCTGATCAATCTAAATCAACTGATGTTTCGACAGCATAACAATACAATCTGAATAACCCCGTCAGTTCTGAACATCACAAATATAATACTGGAACTCATAATATGTGTCAATACAATTCATAATCTGAATACTAATACAATTCTGGTATAGAATCTCAGTCAATATCTTTCGAAAATAATAACAATTAGAGAAACAGTCCGTTCTTTAATCTGACTTCAATTATACAATGTCTACTGTATCAGAAACACCATATATGAATCTCATTGTATCTTGTTCTGAATATGCAAGTCTGAATATTTCCCACGAAATCATTGTACCTCTCTGTTCCAACATTCTTTTACTAGTAATCCACTAATTCTTGGCGGCTTCTCGTAACTGATAAGGCACCATTTTAACTCTCTGTTCATGTGTACAATCAAGTAAATCGAACAGTATTTCTATATTATCAAACCAGTTCTAACAATCTTCAGATATCTCGGTACCACTCAGAATCGGCGGCTGTAATAACTGCAACTCCCTCATCTTGGCTTCTACTGAGTTTCTGATGCATCTATCTGTTCAGAAGAAGTACTACCCCTTTCTGGAATTCGCCGTGGAGGTATATCTGAATATCAAACAAAGTAATACACAATCTATATAATCTATATCAGCCCTCCTCTGATCATATACCTCTGATTCAGACTCGGTTCTGATTCAGTCTTGGTAATTACATGTTGTAGTCAACTCAGATAACAAACAACATGTAATAGGGAAAGCAATAAATCATGCTAGCACTCACAATGTAAATCAACATTAAAATAATTCTCATGCTAGCAATCACATGCAAGGAAAGAAAATTCAATCTACCCCGCTCATTCCCTTCTACCTCAGTCTAACTCAATCTAAAGGTTCTATCATCTCTGACTATCTCAATCTAAAGGATCTATCGCTCTGATACCACCTGTTGTGGGGACCCGGACGCTGATCTTTCTTCTTAATCATCTTTGGGATTTAATTATCAATTAAGATAAACATGGTCTAAAAATTTTTCTTTTTAAAATAAAATGCGGAAGGTAATGGAATCATGCTATTATACAAATCTGTATAATAATACAAATCTTGTACAACCTTTATCTAGTTCAACTAAGGTTCAACTACTATAATCAAGTAATAAAACCTACTCTACAATAAGTCCGGAATCACCACGCTAAACTCGTCTTCTCTCGTCATCTTCTCGACCCCGATCCTGTCCCACCTGTTGTCATGCTCACATACAAAACAAGACAACAGCCAGATAACTCCGGTGAGAATAAATCCCAGTATAAAACATGGTAAGCATGCATATAAACAATCTAAATCATAAAACATGCTATCCTGAACATATTCAAAGCAATAGATTCATAATCTATGAAATCTACTCAAAAATAAGCATCCAATTTAAATCAGATAAACATGCAATTCAAATCAAATCATAAAACATGCTATCATGACTGAAAGCAATAACAATGGGTTCCATAGTCTACGAAACCACATCCATAAACGCATGCAGTTCTAGTTAAATCATGTCTAGACTCGACTCAACTTTAACTCTAGGGATCCCGATGTGAATAAGACGATCTATCACCTACCCTCCCAATCGAGGGTGACGGTACGTCTTATTCCTAGACTTCGGCCTGATCTGTATCCACATCTACAATAGGAGAATGATCTTCCCTTAAGCTGTGATATCACCGAACATCTAGAAGTTTGACGGATCTGTCAAGACTCCCTATCTTAAATGCAATAAATAACAATCTGTAAATAAAGCATAGCATATCAACACATAAACAAAACATATTCATATCAGAATATAACAATAATCTACTATGTGATTTTATTGGGAAACTCAAATAGGATCTTATTTGAGTTGTATCTTCCCGAATATCACATGAATTATACCTTTGTCGTCCCGGTCTGACGAAGACGATGACCTGTATTCAAATCTGTCCATCTCGAATCTGAAATGACAATATCGAATACGCTGTATCAGTGAATAACTCAATTTACAATCTGTTCTGATCAATACTCAATTCAGTATACAATCTGATCAATGTCTGAACAAGATACAATTCAATTCATGTCATCGATATCACACTATAATTGAAATCATATCTGAATCTGATCAATCTAAATCAACTGATGTTTCGACGGCATAACAATAAAATCTGAGTAACCCCGTCAATTCTGAACATCACAAATATAATACTGGAACTCATAATCTGTGTCAATACAATTCATAATCTGAATACTAACACAATTCTGGTATTGAATCTCAGTCAATATCTTTCGAAAATTGTGACACCTTGACCCGTTACAATTAAAAAACAGCGGAATTTAAAATTTTCTTTCAAATATATGGAAGGAGTTTCAAAATACATTTCTTCAAACATCTTTACAATAGAATATATACATGATCATTTAAATGACAAAGCAAAATACAAAATATCATTCTTATGATCATGTCCAAAAATCTTCCTTCCAACATGGCATGCATATGACCCCCTGTCCACAGTCAACGTCCCGGTCCGTCGCTCTTATCTGCATCACATGAAATAACTGAAATGAGTATAAAACTCAGCAAGCGGAACTCTTACATAGCAATGAACATAGCATACTCTGTAAAACATGGCTTTAAAACATTGAATACCATCAATCTATGAATCATAAATAACATAGCAATAACAATAACAATGAGATGGTATTTCTCTTTTCTCTGGTATGGATTGATATCAATAGTAACTCTGTCTGTGGTGCTCGTATCCCATCGATATAAATCGACAACTCTGAGGGATATAAGCCTATGGTCGTTGATCAACTAATTGCATGCAATCTCTGACTATGTATCTATCAATCCATAAAACATTTGAAATATCTCTCTTTGACATTTATCAAACACTTTGGAAACTATACTCTTTGTATTCCCTTTTTCAATACAATTGAGACATACAATGCCTCCAATAGATATACAAGTGAATCAATACATAATTATGAAGCCAATGAAGGGAATAACACATTAAAACCTTTGAAATACAATACATATACATCATGTGAGCACAAGGGATGAAATTCCACTTACAAACCACAAGAACACCTCAATCTAAGCTCTTGATACACCACCTACAACAATAATCCATTAATAACACCATCATCAACTCAATATCCAAGAACTCAAGTCAAATAATCCATAAAACCAACATAAACATCAAACCCAAATCATCTCTCTCCAAAACCAAGGAATAACAACACCAAAAGCTTACCTTAGCTTCCTAGCACCAAGAAGAACTTCGATCTCAACTCGAAAATCCAACTAGAAGCTTGAATCAAAGATAGGAAGCAAAAGAAATGTGGGAAAACCCTTGCCTTCAAGAGAGAAATCGAGAATGGAGAGGAAAGAAAAGGGGAAAAGTGAAGTCAACTCATCCAAAAAGCAATTTAAATCTCGACCATACCTCTACTGTTCATCACCGCGGGTGCGCAACTCTTGTACCGCGGGTGCGGTAACCTCACGACACACCACCAATAATTCTGAAATCGATGACCGCGGGTGCGGTCCTGCAATTACCGCGGGTGCGGTCTACACCACGGGTGCGGTACTAACATCACCGCGGGTGCGTTGAATCCACTGTAAAACCCACAAAATCCAACAATTATGACCGCGGGTGCGGTCCTTACACTGAGTGCGGGTGCGGTCTGGTCACGGCCAAGACAAAATCTAAGGCAACTAAAATCGAACCAAAACAATGAAACAACGCAACAACCAACAACTAACAATATCAACCACACCTCAAGACAAAATAACCAACAATACTATGGCCCATAATCACAACTCTTAACATCACAACTAAACTTAAACTTAATCAATAAATCTATAACATACGAAAACTTAAACCGTACCGTACACCGGGCTCGGCTATTACAAAAATCATAACAATTACAGAAACAGTCCGTTCTTTAATCTGACTTCAATTATACAATGTCTACTGTATCAGAAACACCATATATGAATCTCATTCAATTCTGACAATACCATAAATTCAAATCATATCTAAACGTAACAAAACTTACGTCCAATTGTAGCCTACATCGATAGGAACTCGGTACTGTACTCGGATTCAAAATCTGATAGCCGAATCTTTCAAAATCCCAATTATACGATCAAAATGAAATTTAAGATTCTCAGAGCATTTCTCGATTTATATATATATATATATATATATATATATATATATATATGCCATGTGTCATCATAAGAAACAAATGTGGCTTTCTCGCATGCAGCACCGCGGGTGCGCTCCATCTAGACAGCAGGTGCGCTCAAGTTTCGGCAGTCCATCCAATTTTGCATAAACGTCAACCGCGGGTGCGCTACATAAAAGACCGCGGGTGCGGTTACGTTTGAACCGCGGGTGCGGTGTCTGTAAATAATCTCCAACTCTCTGTCCATCAACCGCGGGTGCGGTCATATATCTACCGCGGATGCGGTATTGCTTCGGCATCCTCTTCAAAAATTAAGGATTAATGACCGCGGGTGCAGTCCTTTTCTAGGCGCGGTTGCAGTCTCTCATCTATGAAATATTTTATCATCCCATCTCACTTAATACCTCTCGTTGTATGTCATGCATACTCCTATTTTCGAATTTCACGTCAATGAAGACTAATAAATCTAGTGCTTCTCATTACCTGTCATGCATACTCATATCTTCATCACATCAATGAAGACTAATAATCTCAAGCCTTACATTTCTCCCCCTCTAAGAAATGATTTCGTCCTCGAAATCATAGGTCATTCTATCAATGCAAGTATAAAAGGCAATATAATCAAAACTGAATAAATACTTACATTATTGAAATAACTCGGGATGTTTCTGTCTATATCTGCTTCTGTCTCCCAAGTTGCTTCCTCAGTGCCATGACACTCCACTGGACTTTCACAAGTGGAATAGTCTTTGTCCTGAGCTGCTTTTCTTTCTGATCAAGAATCTGTATTGGTTGCTCAACATAACTTAAAGTCTGATCAAGCTCGGCTTCGTCATGCTGACTGACATGAGAAATATCTGGCATATAACTACGTAACATAGATACATGAAAAACGTCATATATCCCAGATAAAGAAGGAGGAAGAGCAAGTCGATATGCTCGATCACCAATATTTTCAAGAATCTCGTAAGGACCAACGTATCTCGGAAACAACTTCCCGCGTTTGCCAAATCTGAAAACGCCTCTGAAAGGAGAGATCTTCAAGAATACCCTGTCTCCTTCTTCAAATACTAATGGTCTACGTCTGATATTGGCATATTTGGCTTGCCTATCCTGTGCCGTTTTCATTCTCTTCTGGATTATCTTCAATAAGCCCAAGTTCTGGTACCTCATATCAGGCCCAAGTTCTGGTACCTCAGATATATCATCCTAGTATAGCGGAGATCTGCACTTCTTGACATACAAGGCTTCAAACGGTGCCATTTCGATACTCGTCTGATAGCTGTTGTTGTACGAGAATTCACACAAAGGTAGTGAATCTTGCCAACTAGTACCAAAGTCTAGTACTACAGCTCTCAGCATATCTTCTAAAGTCTGGATAGTCTGCTCTGACTGTCCGTCTGTCTGGGGATGATAAGCAGTACTTAGGTGTAATGTCGTACCTAAAGCCTGCTGCAAACTGTGCCAGAAGTGAGAAGTATCTGACTACCTCTCGGACATATATCTCGGCCATCTGATCATGTCTGTACGGAATAAAACAAGCTGATTTGGTTAATCTGTCTATCACAACCCAAATCGCATCACAACCCCGGGATGATCGAGGTAACTTCGTCACAAAATCCATGGAAATGTGATCTCATGTCCATTCAGGAATAGACAAACTCTGAAGTAAACCTCCGGGTTTCTTTCTCTCGGCCTTCACCTGTTGGCAATTCAAGCACTTAGACACATATTTGGCAATATCTGACTTCATCTGTTTCCACCAGAACTGTGTCTTCAAATCATTGTACATTTTTCGACCTCCAGGATGAATGCCGAACCGACTACAGTGCGCTGCTGACAATATCTGTTGTTTCAACTCTGAAACATCTGGCACCACAAGATGGTTATTCACGTACAGAACATAATCATGTACCTGATATTCTGACTGATGTACCGATCTGACCATCTGAATCGACTTCTGAACATTCTGATCAGTTCTCTGCGCTTCTTAAATTCGCATAATCAAATCTGGTTCAATTTGAATCGAAGCAAGTCGTAGAGTTCTACTAGCTATATCAAATGCTAAACCCGACAAGCAACAATCTTCAATCATATTTGAAACACCTATCGTCGATAAGGATAAGGAACATACCTTTCGACTCAAGGCGTCCGCTGCTGTATTTGACTTCCCTGGATAGTACTTAATCTCGCAATCAAAATATTTCAGTAGATCAAGCCATCTACGCTGCCTCATGTTCAACTCTGACTGAGAAAACAGATACTTCAGGCTTTTATGATCAGAGTAAATCTCAAACTTCTCGCCATAGAGATAATGACGCCAGATCTTCAATGCAAACACGATAGCCGATAATTCAAGATCATGAATTGGGTATCGGGTCTCATGTGGCTTCAGCTGTCTAGAGGCGTATGCGATTACATGACCCCGGTGCATAAGAACACATCCTAGCCCTCTGTGGGATGCATCACAATATACAACGAAATAACCAGTACGTGAAGGAATTATCAAAACAGGTGCGCTGGTCAGCCTCTTCTTCAACTCTAGGAAGCTAGACTCGCAATCCTCAGACCACACAAATGGTGTATTCTTTTGCGTCAACTGGGTAATCGGTTTCGCAATGCTGGAGAAATATTTGATGAATCGTCTATAGTACCCTGCTAGACCCATGAAACTGCGTATCTCTGGCACAGAAGTCGGTCTCGGCCAACTGATCACAGCCTCAAATTTACTCGGATCCACATAAATACCATCTCCAGATATAATATGACCCAAGAAGACAACCTGTCTCAACCAGAATTCACACTTGGACAGTTTGGCATACAATCTCTCTTTTCTCAATGTCTGCAACACAATCCTCAAATGATCGGCATGCTCCGTCATACTCTTAGAATACACCAGAATGTCATCAATAAAAACAATTACAAACTCGTCTAAATATCTCTGAAAGACACGGTTCATCAACCCCATAAACACCGCTGGAGCATTCGTTAACCCAAAAGGCATGACAATAAATTCGTAATGTCCATACCTGGTTCGGAATGTTGTCTTTGGTATATCAATATCTCGTACTCGCAGCTGGTGATATCCATATCTCAAATCGATCTTGGAATAAACAGAGGATCCCTGCAACTGATCAAATAAATCATCGATACGAGGCAATGGGTACTTGTTCTTTACCGTCGCCTTGTTCAGTTGCCGGTAGTCAATACACAATCGCATAGAACCATCTTTCTTCCGCACAAATAGCACAGGTGCGCCCCAAGGAGACACACTCGGTCTAATGTATCCCTTGATCAGAAGGTCTTCTAACTGTGCTTTCAATTCTTTCAACTCTATCGGCGCCATCCTATACGGAGCTCGAGATATAGGAACGGTACCTGGAATAAGATCAATACTAAAATTTACCTCTCGAGCTGGAGGTAACCCTGGAATCTCCTCTGCCAATGTCAAGCCCGGCTTCAGTAAATCTACGGAATAAATAAGGAACCCTTCTGCTCCTTGTTGCAACAATCTCGTCATAGTCAAAGCAGATACTAAGGGAATCCGAGATCTGGAACCCTTCCCATAGAATTTCCACTCCTCTGCCATTTCAGGTCTGAATTTGACGATCTTGTGGAAACAGTCTACGGTGGCTCTGTACTTGGTTAGCATATCAATCCCAACAACACAATCAAAATCAGCCAAACCAAGAACAATGCAATCTAAGTCAATCTCATGACCCTCGAACTGTAGTATACAATTTCTAACTGTAGTCATAGATACAAGACCACTTCCCAACGGATAAGAAATAGATACTACAGTCGAAAATGACTCAACAGGTAATGAATGCAATAATGCAAAACGTTCAGAGATGAATGTATGCGATGCACCGGTGTCTATCAACACATATGCAGGATAACCGTAAAGAAAACAGTTACCTGCAATAACATCGTCTGGCGCATTCTGGGCTTGCTCCTCGGTCAGTGCAAACACCCTAGCCTGCTGTCTAGGAGGTTGACTCACAGTCTGTCTACCTCCTGATCTCTGCTGGGACTGTGCAGATGGCGGCTGGAATGAATGTACGGATGTCTGTCTCTCAATCTGAGGCACTGATGCCGATGACCCGGCACTCTGGGATCGCTGTGTACCTCTCTGGGGACAAACTCTGGCGAAGTGCCCCTGCTGTCTACAAATATTGCAGCGTCCCATAATTCCCTGACACTGCTCAGTGGCATGCCTGCCTCCACACGAATTGCAATAAACACCACTATATTCTGAACTCTGACCCTGACCTCTCTGTCGGGATCCACTGGAGCTCGACGAACTGCTCCCTGATTTCTTAAACTATTTGCCCTTAGCCTTCAAAAACTCTTTCTTGCCGCTACTGCTTCCACTATCAAATCGAGGAGGAGGTGGTGGAAACTGCACGGCGGGCTGTGGTTGCCTCTGACTCTGAACACCATAAGAAGCCCCTCGCTGCCTGATCAAGCCAGTCTCTGCTCCTTTCGCTCTGTTCAGTGCATCAGAAAAAGTATTGGGTCGCCCCGTGTTCACTAAAGTAAATATGTCAGGGTTCAAACCATTAATGAACTGATCTGCGACGGCTTCATCATTCCCTGCTACATGAGGTGCAAATCGAAGCAAAGACGAAAACTTAGCAAAATATTCTTCTACATTCAATTGCCCCTGTCTTAAGTTCGCAAATTCTGCCCCTTGTCCTTTCGATAAGATACTGGAAAGAAACGCTAATAAAATTCATCTTTAAATACCTTCCAAGATCAATACCTCTATGCTCCAGGGCTCGTTTTGTTGTCAACCACCAACTCTTGGCCACTTCTTGCAACTGATGTCCGATTAACTTTACCCTTTGTTCATCTGTGTAGGCAAGAGATTCAAACAACATTTCTATGTCGTCTAGCCAGCTCTCACAATCCACGGCATTCTCGGTACCCTTCAAGGTAGGCGGATGGAATGATTGAAATCTCTTCAATAACGTCTCCATAGGTGCCGCAGTAACATCCATCTGAGTACCTGACGTGCTACAATGTTCTGGCACTTGACCTGCAGCTGGTTGTGGTATTCTTCTGGGCGGCATATGTAATGCCCGGAAATGTTAAAAATGTGAAGGGTACAATGTTGGAACAGATTCAGTGGCGCTCGAGCGGTAGAAAAGTCCCGCCCGAGCGCCATTGTTCAACAATGTTATGCTTTGGACAGAACCTTCCGCGCCCGAGCGGTACATTTTGACCGCTCGAGCGCCAAAGTGTCATTCGAAAAGTGTTGGACAGAGACTGTCGCGCCCGAGCGGTACATTCTTACCGCCCGAGCGCCGCCTGAAATGTGTAAAATTTTAAAGAAGACACGTATGAGATTACATACAATATATATAATGTGTTGTCTTCACTTTCCTTCATTCAGACAACAAGAACCGAGAGCAAGCCTTGTTCCTTCAAGCTTTTTCATTTTAGATTTGAGATTGTGCAAGATTTGTTCATCTGATTTTAATTCCGAGCCCGGATTTGTGATCCTTGCAACAAGAACTAGCAAAGGATGTAAGTATTATTCATTTGCAGCATGTTTCGAAATATATGTGTTGGAGAAATTATGATTGTGTTGAAAAGATGTGTTCTTGACATGTTGAGTTTGATATATTCGTTACCGGTTTGATTTTCGGATACCGTACGTGGTTATTTCGAAATTCCAGCATGTATATTGAATTGGTTGGGAAGAATTGAGCATGTTACATTGGGTTTTGATGAGAGATTATTATTGTTTGAGTTAGCGGTATCGCGAGACTACGCCGTTATGCCGTCAAGTTATATCAAAACCGAGTATTGATTTATATATGAGTTGCTTGAATTGTATATTGATAGAATGTATGTCTACATTGCCTTTCAGAGTTATTATTGTCAGACTCGACATTCCGATTTCAAGATCTCGACAGACATTGTGCGACGAAAGGTATAATTCATGTGGTCACGGGATTGCACAACTCGATTCAGATTTGATACGAGTTTCCCTAAATCACATACTAGATTGTTATTACATTTCATTATGTAATGCCTTGTTTATTGATTTATAGTCGAGTCCTGAGATAGGAGATATTGGCAGACTGGCCAAAACTAGACGTTTCGGTGTATCGACGCATAGGAGTAGATTTGCTCTATGTGTAGACCCTCGATACAGAGTTGACCGAAGTCTAGGAATAAGACGTACCGTCGCCCCGATTGGTTGAGTAGGTGACAGACCGTCTTATTCACACCGGGATCCCTAGATTAGAAAAGAGTCGAGTCAAGAGTTAAATGTTGAATACAGATTTGTATTCTTCTACATGTTTAGATTTGCATTCATGTTATTTAATATATGCTATGCTCTTGTACATGATTATTACATTGCATGCATCCATGTTTTATACTGGGATATGTTCTCACCGGAGTTATCCGGCTGTTGTCGTGTCTGTATGTGTGCATGGCAACAGGTGGGGCAGGATCTGGGTCACGAGGAAGATGAGAGATTGTTGATAGAGTGGTGATCTCGGGCGTTGCAGCTATTAGTTGTTTGTACTAGACTTGTACCGAAACTTTTAAACACTGGTGTATGGTTGTACTAGACAGACATGTATGTACATTATGTTGTTTATTTCAGTTAAAGACATGATATGCTTTAGTTATACATTTGAATTAATATTAAAAGCAAATTTTTGACCCACATTTTCGAGCAAAGATCCAATTAAATCCCAAAAGAATTGAGTTAGAGCCCGGGTCCCCACAACAGGTGGTATCAGAGCAGTAGGTTCTGTAGACTGAGATAGAATAGAATGAGCGGGGTAGATTGAGTTATCTTACTTGCTTTTGAGATGCTAGCATGATTATTGCTTTCCCTATTATATGTTGTGTTGTATTATCTGAATTGATTTACAGCATTTCAAGCCTGAATCAGAACCGATTCTCGATCAGAGTCTATGATCAGAGGAGCAGTTTGATAATCAGATCTATGCCGCCTAGACGTATACCACAGCCAGAGCAGGGTAGCACATCAGGTGCACAGATGGATGTCACCGCTACACCGATGGAGACCTTATTGAAGAGATTTCAGTCTTTCCATCCGCCTACCTTGAAGGGCACAGAGAATGCAGTAGAGTGCGAGAGCTGGCTCGATGATATCGAGATGTTGTTTGAGTCTTTGGCATATACTGATGAGCGACATGTGAAACTGATAGGGCATCAGATGCAAGAGGTTGCCAAGAGCTGGTGGTTGACTACGAAGAGAGCCTTGGAGCACCGAGGCATTGATATCGCATGGAAAGTCTTTAAAGATGAGTTCTATCAGCGCTTCTTCCCCGTTTCCTACCTAAAAGATAAAGGAGCTGAATTTGCGAATTTGAAGCAGGGACAGTGGAACATCGAGGAGTATGTGGCTAAATTTTCTGCATTGTTACGATTTGCACCGCATGTGGCTGGGAACGACGAGGCAGTGGCCGATCAGTTCATCAACGGGCTGAACCCCGATGTCTTTACCTTGGTGAACACGGGCCGGCCTAGTACTTTTTCAGAGGCATTGAACCGAGCGAAGGGAGCAGAGGCTGGCTTGATCAGGCAGCGAGGGGCTTCCTACGGTGTTCAGGGGCAGAGACCGCCACAGCCTACTACCGTACAGTTTCCACCACCTCCTCCTCGTTTCGATAGTGGATCTAGTGGTAGTGGCAAGAAGGAATTTTTAAAGCTAAGGGTAAACAGTTTAAGAAGTCCGGGAGTAATTCATCGAGTTCGAGTGGATCTCGACAGAGAGGTCAGGGTTCAGATTACAGTGGCGTATATTGTAGCTCGTGTGGAGGACGACATGCGACGGAGCAGTGTCAAGGAGTTATGGGACGCTGCAACATCTGTAGGCAACAGGGACATTTCGCTAGAGTTTGTCCCCAGAGAGGTGCACCACGATTCCAGAGTGCAGGGTCATCAGCACCAGTGCCACAGATGGAGAGACATGCATCCTCTGTACACTCCTTCCAGCCACCCTCCACACAGACCCAGCAGAGACCAGGAGGTAGTCAGACGGTGAGTCAGCCTCCCAGACAGCAGGCACGTGTCTTTGCCCTGACAGAGGAGCAGGTGCAGGAGGCGCCAGATGACGTCATTGCAGGTAACTGTTTTCTTTGCGGTTATCCTGCATATGTGTTGATAGACACAGGGGCATCTCATACATTCATATCTGAACATTTTGCATTAAGACATTCATTGCCTGTTGAGTCGATGTCTACGGTAGTGTCTATAGCTTCTCTGTTGGGAAGTGGTTTGATATCTGTGACTACTGTTAGACACTGTATGCTTCAGTTTTAGGGGCATGAGATCGATCTTGATTGTGTAGTACTTGGTTTAGCTGATTTTGATTGTATAGTTGGTATAGACATGTTGACCAAGTACAGGGCCACTGTAGATTTTTTCCACAAGATTGTCAGATTCAGACCCGAAATGACAGATAAGTGGAAATTCTACGGCAAGGGTTCCAAATCTCGGATTCCCTTAGTATCTGCTCTGACTATGAGTAGATTGCTTCAGAGAGGAGCAGAGGGCTTCCTCGTATATTCAGTAGATCTACTGAAGTCGAGCCCAGCATTGGCAGATCTGCCAATGGTTTGCGAGTTTGCAGATGTGTTCCCAGATGAGATTCCAGGGTTGCCTCCGGTTCGAGAGGTTGATTTTAGCATAGATCTTGTGCCAGGCAGTGTTCCTATCTCGAGAGCTCCGTATAGGATGGCACCGATAGAGCTGAAAGAGTTGAAAGCACAGTTGGAAGATCTTCTGTCCAAGGGGTACATTAGACCGAGTGTATCGCCTTGGGCTGCTCCGGTGCTATTCGTTCGAAAGAAAGATGGTTCGATGCGACTGTGTATTGATTATAGGCATTTGAACAAGGCACCAGTGAAGAACAAGTATCCTTTGCCTCGCATCGATGACTTGTTTGATCAGTTACAGGGATCGTCTGTATACTCGAAGATTGATTTGAGATCAGGGTATCATCAGCTCAGAGTTAGAGACATTGATATTCCGAAGACTGCATTCCGAACCAGGTATGGACATTACGAGTTTGTTGTTATGCCTTTTGGTTTAACGAATGAACCAGCGGTATTTATGAGTTTGATGAACCGTATTTTTCAGAGATATTTAGATGATTTTGTGATTGTGTTCATTGATGATATTTTGGTGTATTCGAAGAGTCTGACTGAGCATGCAGATCATCTGAGAATTGTATTGAAAACTTTGAGAAATGAGCAGTTGTATGCTAAACTGTCCAAGTGCGAATTTTGGCTGAGACAGGTTGTCTTCTTGGGGCATATTATATCTGGAGAGGGTATTGCGGTAGATCCGAGTAAAGTTGAGGCTGTGATCAGTTGGCCGAGACCGATTTCTATGCCGGAGATACGCAGTTTCATGGGTCTAGCCGGGTATTATCGTCGTTTTATCCGAGATTTCTCCAGTATAGCGAAGCCTATCACCCAGTTGACACAGAAGAACATGCCATTTGTGTGGTCCGAAGATTGTGAAGCCAGTTTTGTAGAGTTGAAAAAGAGGCTGACTAGTGCACCTGTCTTGACGATTCCTTCAGGTACAGGTGAGTTTGTTGTATACTGTGACGCATCTCACAGAGGGTTAGGGTGTGTTCTTATGCAGCAAGGGCACGTGATAGCGTACGCCTCTAGACAGCTGAAGCCGCACGAGACCCGTTATCCGATTCATGATCTTGAATTGGCGGCGATTGTCTTTGCACTCAAGATCTGGCGTCATTATCTGTATGGCGAGAAATTTGAGATCTATTCAGATCATAAGAGCCTGAAGTACCTATTCTCTCAGTCAGAGCTGAATATGCGACAGCGCAGATGGCTTGATCTGCTGAAAGATTTTGATTGCGAGATCAAGTATTATCCAGGGAAGTCGAATGCAGCGGCGGACGCATTGAGTCGAAAGGTATGTGCTCTTTCCTTATCGACAGTAGGTGTATCGAATTTAGTAGAGGATTGTTGCTTGTCTGGGTTGACATTTGATACAGAGAGTAGACCGTTGCGACTTGCTGCGATTCAGATTGAGCCAGATCTGATTTTGAGGATCAAAGAAGCGCAGAAAACCGATCCGAGCGTTCAGAAATCGATTGATATGGTCAGAGCTGGTCATATATCAGAGTATCAGGTTAGAGATTCTGTTTTATATGTGAATAACCGCTTAGTAGTGCCAGATGTTTCAGATTTGAGACGACAGATCATGTCAGAGGCACACTGTAGTCGGTTTAGCATTCATCCTGGTGGCAGGAAGATGTACAATGACTTGAAGACACAATTCTGGTGGAAACAGATGAAGACAGATATTGCAGAATTTGTGTCTAGATGTCTGAATTGCCAGCAGGTGAAGGCAGAAAGAAAGAAGCCCGGGGGTTTACTTCAGAGTTTCTCTATTCCTGAATGGAAATGGGATCACATTTCCATGGATTTCGTGACGAGGCTACCTCGATCTTCGAAGGGCTGTGATTCGATTTGGGTTGTCATTGACAGACTGACCAAATCTGCCTGTTTCATCCCGTACAGAATGACATATCGACATGATCAGATGGCAGAGTTATATGTCAGAGAGGTCGTCAGATTGCACGGTGTGCCGAAGTCGATCGTATCAGATCGTGATCCACGATTCACTTCTCACTTTTGGCACAGCCTGCAGCATGCTCTAGGTACGAATTTACACCTGAGCACTGCTTATCATCCTCAGACGGACGGACAGTCAGAGCGGACTATCCAGACTTTAGAGGACATGCTGAGAGCTGTAGTACTAGATTTTGGTACTAGTTGGCAAGATTCATTGCCGTTGTGTGAGTTTTCATACAACAACAGCTATCAGACTAGCATTGAGATGGCACCGTTCGAAGCTTTATACGGAAAGAAGTGCAGATCTCCGTTGTACTGGGATGATATCTTTGAGGTACCAGAGTTGGGGCCTGATATGATTCGTGAGATGACCGAGAAAGTGAAGATCATTCAGAAGCGAATGAAGACAGCGCAGGATAGGCAAGCGAAGTACACCAATGTCAGACGCCGACCGTTGGTATTTGAGCAGGGAGACAGAGTATTTTTGAAGATTTCACCTTTCAGAGGCGTTGTCAGATTTGGCAAGCGAGGAAAGTTGTCTCCTAGATACGTCGGTTTGTATGAAATCCTTGAGAAGATTGACGATCGAGCTTACAGACTTGCTCTTCCTCCTTCATTATCTGGTATTCATGATGTATTTCATGTCTCGATGTTGCGTAGATATATGCCAGATAGTTCTCATGTCATTCAGCCTGACGAAGCCGAACTAGATCAGACTCTGAGCTATGTTGAAAGACCGATACAGATCCTTGATCGGAAAGAGAAACAACTTAGAACCAAGACCATTTCGCTTGTGAAGGTTCAATGGAGTCGGCATGGCATCGAGGAAGCAACTTGGGAGACAGAGTCTGATATGAGACAGAGATATCCTGAGTTATTCACATGATGTAAGTATTTATTCAGCTTTTGTTTACACTGCTGTTTATATACGCCCTGAGTTGATGCTTGCAAGTTCGAGGACGAACTTATATCTAAGAGGGGGAGAAATGTAATGCCCGGAAATGTTAAAAATGTGAAGGGTACAATGTTGGAACAGATTCAGTGGCGCCCGAGCGGTAGAAAAGTCCCGCCCGAGCGCCATTGTTCAACAATGTTATGCTTTGGACAGAACCTTCCGCGCCCGAGCGGTACATTTTGACCCCTCGAGCGCCAAAGTGTCATTCGAAAAGTGTTGGACAGAGACTTTCGCGCCCGAGCGGTACATTCTTACCGCCCGAGCGCCGCCTGAAATGTGTAAAATTTTAAAGAAGACGTATGAGATTACATGCAATATATATAATGTGTTGTCTTCACTTTCCTTCATTCAGACAACAAGAACCGAGAGCAAGCCTTGTTCCTTCAAGCTTTTTCATTTTAGATTTGAGATTGTGCAAGATTTGTTCATCTGATTTTAATTCCGAGCCCGGATTTGTGATCCTTGCAACAAGAACTAGCAAAGGATGTAAGTATTATTCATTTGCAGCATGTTTCGAAATATATGTGTTGGAGAAATTATGATTGTGTTGAAAAGATGTGTTCTTGACATGTTGAGTTTGATATATTCGTTACCGGTTTGATTTTCAGATACCGTACGTGGTTATTTCGAAATTCCAGCATGTATATTGAATTGGTTGGGAAGAATTGAGCATGTTACATTGGGTTTTGATGAGAGATTATTATTGTTTGAGTTAGCGGTATCGCGAGACTACGCCGTTATGCCGTCAAGTTATATCAAAACCGAGTATTGATTTGTATATGAGTTGCTTGAATTGTATATTGATAGAATGTATGTCTACATTGCCTTTCAGAGTTATTATTGTCAGACTCGACATTCCGATTTCAAGATCTCGACAGACATTGTGCGACGAAAGGTATAATTCATGTGGTCACGGGATTGCACAACTCGATTCAGATTTGATACGAGTTTCCCTAAATCACATACTAGATTGTTATTACATTTCATTATGTAATGCCTTGTTTATTGATTTATAATCGAGTCCTGAGATATGAGATATTGGCAGACTGGCCAAAACTAGACGTTTCGGTGTATCGACGCTATAGGAGTAGATTTGCTCTGTGTAGACCCTCGATACATAGTTGACCGAAGTCTAGGAATAAAACGTACCGTCGCCCCGATTGGTTGAGTAGGTGACAGACCGTCTTATTCACACCGGGATCCCCAGATTAGAAAAGAGTCGAGTCAAGAGTTAAATGTTGAATACAGATTTGTATTCTTCTACATGTTTAGATTTGCATTCATGTTATTTAATATATGCTATGCTCTTGTACATGATTATTACATTGCATGCATCCATGTTTTATACTGGGATATGTTCTCACCGGAGTTATCCGGCTGTTGTCGTGTCTGTATGTGTGCATGGCAACAGGTGGGGCAGGATCTGGATCACGAGGAAGATGAGAGATTGTTGATAGAGTGGTGATCTCGGGCGTTGCAGCTATTAGTTGTTTGTACTAGACTTGTACCGAATCTTTTAAACACTGGTGTATGGTTGTACTAGACAGACATGTATGTACATTATGTTGTTTATTTCAGTTAAAGACATGATATGCTTTAGTTATACATTTGAATTAATATTAAAAGCAAATTTTTGACCCACATTTTCGAGCAAAGATCCAATTAAATCCCAAAAGAATTGAGTTAGAGCCTGGGTCCCCACAGCATATCTGAATATCAAACAGATTAATATACACTCTATATAATCTGTCTCAGCCCTCCTATGATCATATGCCATTGATACAGAATCGGTTCTGATTCAGTCTTGACAATTATATGCTGTAAATCAATTCAGATACAATACAACATACAATAGGGAAAGCAATAAATCATGCAAGCACATCAAAAGCAAGGAAGAAGACTCGATCTACCCCGCTCATTCTATCTTATCTCAGTCTACAGAACCTACTGCTCTGATACCACCTGTTGTGGGGACTCGGGCTCTAACTCATTTCTTTACGGGATTAATCGGATCGTTGTTAGAAAACTTGGGTCAAATTTTCGCCTTTAAACATAAATTCAAATGTTTATAAATAAGCATAAGGTCTTTATTTATTCCAACAAAAATGTAAATATATCTTGTTCTAGTACATTCATACAACTAGTGTTTAATACAACTTACAAACTACAAGTAATACAAGTCTAGTATGACACCACTAGTGATCTTCTGTGCCCGTACTCACCACGCTATCTCGATCTCATCTCTGTCGTGACCCAGATCCTGCCCCACCTGTTGTTATGCACACATACAGACATAACAACAGCCGGAAACTCCGGTGAGAACAAATCCCAGTATAAAACATGATATGCATGCATAAACAAAATATAAATCATGAAACAAACTATCATGAATAATATCAAAAGCAATAGGTTCCATAGTCTATGAAACCAAATCAATATAAGCATGCAATATCAATCAAATCATGTCTTGACTCAATTCGACTCTCTCTAGGGATCCCGGTGTGAATAAGACGTCGCTGTCTGTTACCTACCTTCCCAATCGGGGTAACGGTACGTCTCATTCCTAGATTTCGGTCATGTCTGTATCGAGTGTCTATACACGGAGACGAACTGCTCCAATGCGACGATACTACCGAACATCTAGTTTGACAAATCTGTCAATGACTCCTATCTTAAGGCTTGAATATAAATCTATAAACAAGGCATCACATTCAAAATATAACCATAATCTAGTATGTGATTTTATTGGGAAACTCAAATTGAATCTCATTTGAGTTGTGTCTTCCCAAAACAAAACATGAATTATACCTTTCGTCGTACAGTCTGTCGTAGTCGAAGTCTTGCTATCAAAGTTGCCAATAAAATCTGAAATGGCAATTGTGTAGACATAATCTATCAAGACACAACTCAAAGCAAGTCTTGTACAATTCATTATTCAATCTCAATACAGTTTGGCGGCACAACAGCGTGATCTCGCAATACCGGTCAACTCAAATCTCAACATGTATCAACAATTCATAATCCTCAATTCATAATCAACATAATTTACCCATTAGCAACTCAAAATCTGCAGAAATCGAAATATGCATATGCTGGAAATTGAGAACAATCATATACGATATCATTTCTTCAATTCGTTTACATTTCTACGACGTACAAAATCTTAAGAACATATATCTCTACTCAAATCATCATTCCTCCAACATATAGATTTCAACACATGCTGAAAATGAACAATACTTACATTCCTTTGTAGTACTTAATGAGAAGAGCTCAAAACAAAAATCGGATTTAAGTTTGGATGGCTAAATCTTGCACAAATCAAATTCTAAGCTATAAAGAAAGCTTGGAACCCTTTTCTCCTTCGTTTCTCAACTAATGAAAGTGTTAAAAATGAAGACTCAGCACAATTCTATATTTATATATATGCCATGTGTCATCATAAGAAACAAAGGTGGCTTTCTCGCATGTAGCACCGTGGGTGCGCTCCATCTAGACCGCAGGTGCGCTCAAGTTTCGGCAGTCCATCCAATTTTGCATAAACGTCGACCGCGGGTGCGCTACATAAAAGACCGCGGGTGCGGTGACATCAACGCGGGTGCGGTTACGTTTGAACCGAGGGTGCGGTGTCATTTCTGTAAATAATCTCCAACTCTCTGTCCATCAACCGCGGGTGCGGTCATATATCTACCGCGGGTGCGGTATTGCTTCGGCATCCCCTTCAAAAATTCAGGATTAATGACCGTGGGTGCAGTCCTTTTCTAGGCGCGGTTGCGGTCTCTCATCTATGAAATATTTTATCATCCCATCTCACTTAATACCTCTCGTTGTATGTCATGCATACTCCTATTTTCGAATTTCACGTCAATGAAGACTAATAAATCTAGTGCTTCTCATTACCTGTCATGCATACTCATATCTTCCGAATATCACATCAATGAAAACTAATAATCTCAAGCCTTACAAAAGGGGTAGGTGAACTGAAATTCCCAACAAGTTCATTTCTCATCGAATTTTAATCAACCATTCTAGATATAATATCTCATTATTTAATTCCTGACTCATTTATATTTTCATATTTATTTGAGCATAGTACTACTAAACAAATAATCAATTTTCGTTGCAAAAGATTTGATAATTAGAAATAATAATTTTCAAATACAGTTTTCAGTGGAACGATACTCGTACTCACGTAGATTATACTATTACTTGACATCGTGCACTTGCGATTAATTTTTAAGCACACAAAACCATATTTTTATTAAGGATTCCATAGTGCAAGTTTTGCTCGATCAGTAGTAGACACAGTATTCATCCAGGAATTCGAAAGATGTATCATACCTTGAGAGCTCATTATTGGTGGGAAGGTATGAAGAAATATATTTCTCATTTTGTGGCTAAATGTTTAATAAGTCAACAAGTTAAAGTCGAGAGAATGAGACATGGTGGAATGTTACATAGTCTTGAAGTGCCGCAGTGGAACTAGGTGAACATTGCTATGGATTTTGTGACACATTTACCTCGTTCAAATTGTGGTTGTGATGCGATTTGGGTGATTGTCGATAGATTGTCTAAATAAGCTCATTTTATTCCGTATGATCGTACTTGTACTTATATGAAAATGGCGAAACTGTACATTGATCATATAGTAAGATTGCATGGTGTGCCAGTAACCATAGTATCTGATCGTGATCCAAGGTTTGCTTCGATGTTTTGGGGAAGTTTGCAATCAGCTTTGGGTTCAAAGTTGGCTATGAGCACTGCCTATCACCCGTATACAGATGGTCAGTCAGAAAGAACCATTCAAACGTTTGAAGACGGGTTACATGCAGTAGTGATGGATTTCAAAGGTAGTTGGCAAGAATCATTGTCTTTGGTGAATTCTCTTATAATAATAGTTTTCAGGCGACAATCGGTATGGCACCATTTGAAGCTTTGTATGGAAGAAAGTGCAGATCGCCGATATGTTGAGAAGATGTAGGAGAAAGATAGATGTCAAGACCGGAATTTATTCAAGAAATGAAAGATAAAGTTGAATTGATCAGGAAAAGGATGAAAGCTGCCCAGGATCGTCAAGCTAGTTATGCTAATAAAAGGCGTAGACCTTTAGAGTTCGAAGTGGGCGATTATGTTTTCTTGAAAGTATCACCATTCCGGGGTACTATGAGATTCGGACATAAAGGGAAGTTAGCTCCGCGTTATATTGGTCCGTATTTGATTGTTGAGAGGATTGGCACATTGGCTTATTGTTTGGATTTGCCGCCGAGTTTGTCTTTGATACATAGTGTGTTTCATGTATCTATGTTGTGGAAGTATGAGCCAGATTCGTCTCATATCTTGAATGTCGAGGATGTAGAGTTGGACAGTTCTCTTAGCAATGTTGAACATCTAATGCAAATTTTGGACTGCAAGAAAACACAACTCAGGAGCAAGACGATTCCATTGGTTTTGGTATAGTGGAGTAGACATGGAACAGAAAAATCTACATGGGAATTAGAGGCAAAGATGCGACAAGAATGGCCTCATTTGTTTGAAAATGTAATGAATACGCGATCCTATGTATTATCAATCATAATGTTTTGGATATCAGCGTTGTATTTGTTAGATTTCGAGGACGAAATCTTTTATTAAAAGGGGAGAATGTGAGGCCCAATAAGCAATACACCCAACCCATTTCTAGATTTACTTTAAATAACCCAACCCATTTGAGAAATCAGAATAGTAGTACGCTCAAATCCAGAAGCTCTTCCCCCAGCCTTGCAACTCGTCGCTTCTCTCTTGTTTCTGCAGCCCTCGCGTAGCGCCGCCTTCGGTCGAAGAATTAGCCCAGCTGCTAGCAATCTTCTTCCTCCATTATATTAGACTTTGCCTGCCATGAATCGGAAGTTATTGAGCTCGATTGGCTTGTTTTACAGCATCAGTGCGTGCAAGCTTTGATCCGGTTTAGGTAAGGTTTTGGCTTCGATTATTGGTTGTTTTTGGTGGATTAGTTTGAATAAGTGAAGTATTAAGCTTTTCCCCTAATTTCTAGCTCATTTTTCAGATTGTGAATAGTGTTTCCGGTGACATTTCCGACGAGCTCCTTCTTCGAGATCACTATTGTGCGTTTTAGCCTAGATATTGAGGTATTAAGCTTGAATTCAGATTGTAAAAAGGTTATATAGGCTGCCCGGAAATTGAATTTTTACCGAGCCGATTTAATTTGTTTTAGTCGGTTAGAATGCAGTATATTTAAGTATATAGCGAATTTATATTGTAGGTTCTATTGTTGGACGAGTTCATCCGATAGTCCTTAAGAAATTATTGTGGTATTGTAAGTTGAAGTTAAGGTACACTCAAACCTATATCATTATGACGTTTATATTGACATGCAAGAATATTGGGTGAATGTTGTTTGCTATTATGTGCCTTGAATGTTTATCTAGTTCCATTCATGCATTAAATTGTATTGGCATAACATATTGAGTATTAACTCCTTTGACGGCTATTTATATTGATTCTGTTAAGATACATTGAGTTATCAGAGGGACGATTTGGTTAGGATTAGCCACATTCCCAAATGGCAGCTAGGGACAAGCGACTTAGCTACTCGCATTCCCGATGCTACGTGAATGGACGAGCGACGATTTGATGCTGCATTCCTGGCACAGGTGGCCAATGTTACTGTTGATTATGCTATTCGTTTGGACTCCATTTGGTATCCGTTATTCCATTGTACCATTCATGCATCGCATGACATTGCATTTACTTGGTATTATTGCATATCTTTTATATACGTCATAATTTTACTGGTTTGTCGTACTGGGGTCCGACCCCTGTTTTCTTTTTATGTTGTTGTTGTTTTTGATGCCATAGCAAGTAATTCCATGGGATTTGACGCGTTTGGTGGAGTGTCACCTAGTGGTACCCAGTAGTCAGTCGGTTGGTGTCAGAGTTCCTAGATATTTATATATATTATGCTGGTTTGATACATTTGCCAGCGAGATGCCCTGGTAGCTGTATGGTGTTGTTTTTATGTTTTTTTTGGATTTTATTTGTGGTATATTGTGTCTAGTCCTGGCCAGTGCGGCTGTAGGATATTTGTTTGGTTGATTGTGAACTTAATGTTATTTTCGAGCGTATATTAATGTTGTTGTGTTTTGAAATTTCCGGGATGTCCTACTTACGAGGAGGTCATGCCGAAATTTCTGTAGGTCCAAATGAACGTTTTAAACTCGTTTTCGCTGTTTACACCATTTAATCCTTGTTGTTTGGTAATTAAATATTAATTAAGAGCACGAGCCCTGACAAATGTGTTGTTGGATTGGAAGCCTATTTGACTAATTAGGGTGTATGCAAGACAAAAAGCAAGAAGAAGCCTCAGGAGATGAGAATGAGCATGTGAAATAACCTCTTCGCAATTCAAAATCGGATTGGGCAATGGATCATTTATGTGCTCCAATCTATAGCAAAAGGCCAAAATCAATTAAGATAATTTTGGGTTTTATGGAGACATATAGATATATTGTAAATGATCCTATATACAAGCAACTAGCCCACTGGATCAACGCTTGCAGGGCATTTTTTTGAGCTAAATTTGGACAAATCCAAAATTTAATTAAGCCCGTGAAGAAATAATTAAGTTACAAAATCCCATAAAGGATTAAAAAATGTTTGAATAAATCAGTTTCCGAATTTGGAAGAAAAGAAATTAATAGGCAGAATTTAAAAAGAAAACTTAACTCAACAACACAATCTTCAACACATTTATGCAAATTCTCGACAAATTTTAGTCTGCATCTTTACGTATTTTTAAACATAGGATTAGGTTTTCAGTTTTTGCAAAAGTCTTCCACTTCTTAGTTTTTATTATATTTTTTTGTTTACTTAAATTCTTATTATTTGTTGATAGAAATAATGTCAGGGATTTATTTCATTGATTTAGTTTTATTATCTTCTTTGTTTTTTTAGTGCATAAAAGTTTATGTGATTATAATTGATAGACAAATTTCGCATTCATTTCGTTTGATTTCAAATATATTGGAATTTTATTATTTCCATTCATTTTAGCGTTTGTAGCACCTATCACTTTCGCAACTCAAAATATTGTGCAAATAAAGATGTCTAAGTTACTAACTAGACAAGTTTAATAATTTATCATTTGTAAATTTATAGAAAGAAATAATAAATAAACCAACAACAGTTAAAAATAATGACAGTGGAAGGTTAATTTTTAAATATTTAAATTGGTAATCAACACAAATTTTCTAATATTTTTTATTCTTATTTAATACGAGATTTGTTTAGGGTAATTCTCATAAGAAAACTTGGATATTTTTATGGTCATAGAACATCTAATTTTTATAAGCTCAACTTAATTTATATATTAAATTAAATAGTATGATATTATATGCACAAAATTAAATATAATTTTGTATAAAAAATTTTAATTGCCAAAATAGAAACTATATTTTGTAAAATTTCGTGTGTAAACTTGCATAAACAATAAAATTAGTAAGGAAAATTAAAACCTGTTACACACCACTGTATATAACATGTGTTGGTATATGATTGGCTATTGAGTTGACCAATTCTTGAACACCTATAAAAGTCATGCTGTAGAAAACACCTTACTTTTGACAGAATAATTTTTCTTCTCGTTCTTAGTAAGAAGCTTCTCTCCTTTTTTGCTCATTTCTTATTCCTCACGATCACCGATCAATTGATTCGGATTACATAATCTGTGTGAATTTAACATGGTATCAGAGCAAATTTTTTTTTTTCAATTGATCAATCTGCACATTGTTGAACTCATTTTTGCGTAATTCATTTTCTGATCTCTGTTCGTTGGAGTATGGCTGCTCAGATCTCAAATTTCAGCTTCAATGATCCTTTGTATTTGCATCCATCTGATGCACCAGGTATTTCTCTTGATCCACTAATTGGATCTGAAAATTATGGTATTTGGAGTAGGGCAATGAAGATCGCACTACACGCTAAGAACAAGCTCGGATTTGTGGATGGTACTTGCCGAAAGCCAGCAGCCAATTCTCCATCTCTATATCAATGGGAGCGTTGCAATGCAGTTGTTTTATCGTGGATTTTCTCGTCTGTATCCAAGGAAATCTTCTGCGGTCTTGTATATGCAAAAGAGGCTTCCAGTGTTTGGGCAGATTTGCAGGAGCGCTTCGACAAGATCTGTGGTTCACGCATCTATGCTATTCACCGTGATATTGTTCGATTGTCTCAAGGATCGGGCACTATTTCCGTCTATTTTTCGAAGCTTAAGCAGCTGTGGGATGAGCTAGCCTCGGTGACTTCTCCTTCCTGTGAATGTCCTACCTCAAGATCCTATGTTGAATACGAGCAACAACAGCGGTTAATACAATTTCTTATGGGGCTCAATGATAGTTATGGTACAATTCGAAGTCAGATTCTCCTCATGACTCCAATTGCCTCTGTGAGTCAAGCGTATTCTCTTATTAGTCAAGAGGAATCACATAGACATGTGATGACTTTTCAAAGAATATCTGATGCTCCTACAACAGCTTTTTACTCCTCCAAGCCTTTAGACATCATTAAGTGTGATCACTGCTCAATTCCGGGACATATGAAGGAAAATTGCTTCCGATTGATAGGTTATCCACCGGGGCATAAGTTGCACAAAAGGTTTCCTCAAACCAAAGGGATTAAGGGAGTTTCTAAGGCTCCGCGAGTACTGCACACAACACAATCAGTGATCCTTCGGTTGCAACCTCTGATGCAAGCCATGCTTTGGGAGCCACCTTCACACTTGCCCAATATGCTCAAATCCTTCGTTTGCTTGAAAACTCTACTGTCAGCCAGGAACATTCAGCGAATTTGGCAGGTACGGTTACCAGTTTGATTTCCATTTCTGCTGCCCATGATTGGATATTGGATAGTGGTGCAAATGCTCATATTTCAGGTACCTCTACTGGACTTCAAAATCCTCAACCTTGTCCTTCATCTACTGGATCAGTTCGCCTACCTAATGGTAATTCCACCCCTATTTTTTCCACTGGAACAATTCCATTGTCACCCTCTTGCACATTACCAAATGTCCTTTATGTTCCTGATTTCAAGTTCAACCTTCTGTCAATATCCCAATTCACCAAAGATAACCAATGTTGTGTGGTGTTCTATCCAACATTCTGTTTGTTTCAGGAACTCTTCAGTGGGAAGATCATGGGGATTGGTAAGCTGAAAGATGGATTGTACTACCTTGCCAACTCGTCCTCACTTGATGTGCACAAGACACAGTTACCTGTTTTTCCTTGTAATTCAGTCACTTCTTTACCCAAACAAACACCTTCTTGTAATGTTTCTTCTTCTCTCAATAACAATATAGATCTTTGGCATAAAAGATTTGGTCACATTTCTGTTGCCCAATTGCGATGTTTACTTTTTGTTACCGAAAATCATCTTATACAACAATGTACAATCTGTCCAATGGCCAAGCAAACCAGATCTATATTTACTTCTGTCCAAAGACACAAATCTCCTCATGCTTTTCATCTTGTTCACATGGACATATAGGGTCCTCATCGTATTGCCACTCATGAAGGTGCTCAATACTTTCTCACTTTGGTTGATGATTTCTCGAGATGTGTATGGGTTTTTCTAATGCAATTTAAGTCAGATACCCTTCGCATCTTGAAACTATTCTTTGCCTTTGTGTCAACCCATTTTCATTCAAAAATTCAGCACATTCGTTCGGACAATGGTTCTGAATTTTTTTAGCACCGAATGTAATGAATTCTTTTATACTCTTGGTGTCATTCATCAGAGTTCATGTCCCTACACACCACAACAAAATGAGCTAGTGGAGCGCAAACATCGTCATATTCTCAATGTGGCTCGTGCTCTCAAACTCCAAGGGTCCATACCCAATATCTATTGGGGGGAATGTATCTTACATGCAGCATACTTAATCAATCGCACTCCCACTCCCCTCCATGAAAATAAGACTCCTTTCGAAGCTCTATTCAACAAAGTACCTTCATTTGATCACATCAAAGTACTTGGTTGTCTTTGTTTTGCCACAAATCTTCGTCCAACTCATAAATTTGATGTTCGTGTGAAACCATATATTTTCATTGGTTATCCACCTCATCAAAAGGGTTTCAAGCTTCTTCATCCTCTAACCAACCGATTCCTTGTTTCACGAGATGTGGTGTTTCATGAAATTTTTTTTCCTTTTACAACAATATCTAAACCCTCTGCCGTGTTTCCATCTCATACACCCATGAGCTCTGATGATGGTGCTCCACCAGTACCCAGCTCATCACCTAGCCCACCATCTCTCTGTTCTAATATTCCAGAATCTAGGAGATCATCCAGACAGTCCAAGCCACCCATTTGGACCAAAGATTTTCTTTGCTCCGCTGTATCCACCTCATCCTCCTCCAAGAAACTATATGACTTAGCCAAATATCTTGTTTATACTGGTATTTCTTTACCTCATCAGTCGTATCTTGCCTCCATATCTCACTTGTCTGAACCACATTCTTTTAAAGAGGCTTCTTCTGACCACGATGGCAAAAGGCTATGGCTGCTAAGATTGAAGCCCTTGAGGCTAACAAAACTTGGGCAATTGTACCACTACCTCCGGACAAGAAGCCTATTGGTTGTCGTTGGGTTTATAAGATCAAGTATAATAATGATGGTAGTGTTAACAAATTCAAAGCACGTCTTGTTCCTAAAGGTTATACTCAACAATATGGGATAGACTATCTCGATACATTTTCTCCTGTTGCCAAAATTTTCACGGTCCGATGCCTCTTATCCATTGCTGCTGCCAAACGTTGGCCTTTATACCTAATGGATGTCACTAACGCCTTTTTACAAGGTGATCTCACCGAGGACATATATATGACCATCCCTCAAGGTTTTGAACGACCAAAAAATAATCTTGCTTTCAAGCTGTTGAAATCCTTATATGGATTAAAACAAGCTTCTAGGCAATGGAATTCGAACTTCTGTTCCGTGATGATTCAATATGGATTTACACAATCTGCCCATGACCATTCCTTGTTTATCAAGCGCCGAGTTGACTCTATTACTCTTCTTTTGGTTTATGTGGATGATATTGTTATTTCGGGTGATGATTATGAGTCTATTGTGGGTTTGAAAGCTTATCTTCATTCTAAGTTTGCTATCAAAGATCTTGGCCCTCTCAAGTATTTTTTGGGGCTCGAAGTTGCTCGATCTTCAAAAGGCATTTGTTTGAACCAACGGAAATATGCTCTGGAGCTGATTTCTGATATTGGCATGGCTGGTTGTAAGCCATTTTCCACTCCAATGGAACAACACCTCAAATTAACTTCTTCCGAGTTTGATGCAAGTTTCGCTAAAACGCACACTACCTCTGCCACTGACCCTCCTCTACCTGATCCTACTGCTTTTCAACGGCTCATTAGGCGTCTCATTTATCTCACAATTACTCGCCCCGACATTTGCTTTGCTGTCCAGCATCTCAGCCAATTTATGCAGGCCCCGAAATTATCTCACATGCGTGCAGCTGAAAGGATTATTGGTTTGTAAGGCTCGAGAATTGTCAATTGGCATTGATGTGAGACTTGAAACCATGAGAATGCATGACATATAGAGTGGAATTTTTGAAGCATGGCCGAAGCCACACCGCACCCGCGGTGTTAGAGATACAGCACCCGCGGTGCATTGAGAGGAAATTGAGGGAAATGTGCGAACAGACACCGCACCCGCGGTGCTAGCACGACCGCACCCGCGGTGTGAGACCGCACCCGCGGTCATGTAAGGACCGCACCCGCGGTCTAAGTGCTACATTTTTGGATGAACTTGCCGTGAGCATAGCGCACCCGCGCTCTTGAGACACCGCACCCGCGGTCTGCATGCGAAATTGCCACCTTCGATTTTGGTCTTGACACATGGCATGAGGTATATATATGTTATGTTGACACATCACTCCTTCATTCTTCAGAATTCAGAACCGAGAGCTCCCAAGGAAATCCTTCAAGTTTCTTCGTGCTAAAAAGTAGAATTATGCAAGAGTTGTTCATCCGATTTTAATTCCGAGGTAAGATTTG
This sequence comes from Primulina eburnea, assembly GCF_022965805.1. Classification (NCBI taxonomy): domain Eukaryota; kingdom Viridiplantae; phylum Streptophyta; class Magnoliopsida; order Lamiales; family Gesneriaceae; genus Primulina; species Primulina eburnea. The sequence continues at coordinate 38,932,242 of NC_133103.1, read as the reverse complement.
TGTTCCTTGCATTGAAGGCTACAAAGTGACGTAAGTTTGATATAATTCCAGCATGATTCAGATTGTGGATGTTGGGGAACTTATGATTTTGTTGCGAATATGTGTTCTTGATATGCTAAGCATCGTAGAAACGTAAACGGATTGAATTACGGATGTCGTATGCTATAGGTTCAAATTTCCAGCATGTATTATGTGAAGATTATGCAGAATTTGGTATTCATGTTTGTATTGGATGAGATTATGAGTTATTGAGATTGATTATGATATTGTTATGTTGAGATTGAGTTGGCCGGTATTGAGAAATAAGCCGTTACGCCGTTGAATTGTATTGAAATCAGTTACAGATTTGTACATTGAGTTAGTTGAGATGCTTGTTGATAGAGTGTGTCTACACATTGCCATTTCAGATTATATTGGTTATTGTGAACTCGAGACTTCGACTGCGACACCGACGATTCGACAAGAAAGGTATAATTCATGTGGTCACGGGATTGCACAACTCGATTCAGATTTGATACGAGTTTCCCTAAATCACATACTAGATAGTTATTACATTGATTATGTAATGTTTCGTTTATTGATTTATATTCGAGTCTTGAGATAGGAGAGATTGGCAGACTTGCCAAAACTAGACGTTTCGGTGTATCGACGCATAGAAACAGATTTGTTATATGTGTAGACCCTCGATACAGAGTTGACCGAAGTCTAGGAATAAGACGTACCGTTGCCCCGAGTGGCTGGGTAGGTGACAGACCGTCTTATTCACACCGGGATCCCTAGATTAGAAAAGAGTCGAGTCAAGATTTGAATTGGGGAATACAGATTTGTATTCTTCTACATGTTTAGATTTATATTCATGTTACTTGTTACATATGCTATGCTTTTGTATATGATATTTACATTGCATGCATCCATGTTTTATACTGGGATATGTTCTCACCGGAGTTATCCGGCTGTTGTCGTGTCTGTATGTGTGCATGGCAACAGGTGGGGCAGGATCAGGGTCACGACGAGGAAGAGAGAGTTGATAGCGTGGAGATGCCGGGTGTAGCAGAAGACTTCTGATGTTGCACTAGTAGTTTTATGTTGATACTAGAGATGTTATGTTGTTATTGTAACATGTATAACAAGTAAGGCTACTAGATCATGTCATGTAATAGTCGTTGACTCATGTTTGTTTTAAATAAAAATGAGACGCTTTATGTTAACATTCGATTTAATGTTAGAAAGCGAAAAATTTTGACCCGCCATTTATAATAAAGATCCAATTAAATCCCAAAAGAATTGAGTTAGAACCCGGGTCCCCACAACAGGTGGTATCAGAGCTGTAGGTTCTGTAGACTGAGATAGAATAGAATGAGCGGGGTAGATCGAGTCATCTTCCTTGCTTTTGAGATGCTAGCATGATTTACTGCTTTCCCTATTGTATGTGGTTGTATTATCTGAATTGATTTACAGCATTTCAAGCCTGAATCAGAACCAATTATCGATCAGAGGTATATGATCAGAGGAGGGCTGAGACAGATGATATTGGTTGTGTACTAATCAGTTTGATGATCAGATTTATGCCGCCTAGACGAGTGCCACAGCCAGAGCAGGGTAGCACGTCCGGTGCACAGATGGATGTTACCGCTACGCCGATGGAGACCTTATTGAAGAGATTTCAGTCTTTCCATCCGCCTACCCTGAAGGGCACAGAGAGTGCAGTAGAGTGCGAGAGCTGGCTTGATGATATCGAGATGCTGTTTGAGTCTTTGGCTTACACTGACGAACGACGTGTGAAGTTGATAGGCCATCAGATGCAAGAGGTTGCAAAGAGCTGGTGGTTGACTACGAAGAGAGCCTTGGAGCACCGAGGCATTGATATCACGTGGAAAGTTTTTAAAGATGAGTTCTATCAGCGCTTCTTCCCCGTCTCCTACCGGAAAGATAAGGGAGCTGAATTTGCGAATCTGAAGCAGGGACAGTGGAACATTGAGGAGTATGTCGCTAAATTTTCTGCTTTGCTGCGATTTGCACCGCATGTGGCCGGGAACGACGAGGCAGTGGCCGATCAGTTCATCAATAGGCTGAATCCCGATGTCTTTACTTTGGTGAACACGGGACGGCCTAACACTTTTTCAGAGGCACTGAACCGAGCGAAGGGAGCAGAGGCTGGCTTGATCAGGCAGCGAGGAGCTTCCTACGGTGTTCAGGGGCAGAGACCGCCACATCCTACCACCGTTCAGTTTCCACCCCCTCCTCCTCGTTTTGACAGTGGAGCTAGTGGTAGTGGCAAGAAGGATTTTCTGAAGGCTAAGGGCAAACAGTTTAAGAAATCTGGGAGTAGTTCATCGAGTTCGAGTGGATCTCGACAGAGAGGTCAGGGGTCAGATTATAGTGGCGCATACTGTGGTTCGTGCGGAGGGCGACATGCGACGGAGCAGTGTCAAGGAGTTCTGGGACGCTGCAATATCTGCAGACAGCAGGGGCATTTCGCCAGAGTGTGCCCACAGAGGAGTTCTCAGCGATTCCAGAGTACAGGATCGTCTGCTGCAGCGCCACAGATGGAGAGACAGGCATCTTCTGTACACTCCTTTCAGCCACCCTCCACACAGACTCAGCAGAGGCCAGGAGGTAGTCAGACTGTGAGTCAGCCTCCTCGACAGCAGGCACGTGTCTTTGCCCTGACAGAGGAACAGGCGCAGGAGGCGCCAGATGACGTCATTGCAGGTAATTGTTTCCTTTGCGGTTATCCTGCATATGTGTTGATAGACACAGGGGCATCTCATACATTTATATCTGAACATTTTGCATTGAGACATTCATTGCCTGTTGAGTCGTTGTCGACAGTAGTGTCTATAGCTTCTCCGTTGGGAAGTGGTTTGATATCTGTGACTACTGTTAGACACTGTATGCTTCAGTTTGAGGGGCATGAGATTGATCTTGATTGTGTAGTACTTGGTTTAGCTGATTTTGACTGTATAGTTGGCATAGACATGTTGACCAAGTACAGGGCCACGGTAGATTGTTTCCACAAGATTGTCAGATTCAGACCCGAGATGACAGACGAGTGGAAATTCTACGGCAAGGGTTCCAGATCTCGGATTCCCTTAGTATCTGCCCTGACTATGAGTAGATTGCTTCAGAGAGGAGCAGAGGGCTTTCTCGTATATTCAGTAGACCTACTGAAGTCGAGCCCAGCATTGGCAGATTTGCCAGTGGTTTGCGAGTTTGCAGATGTTTTTCCTGATGAGATTCCAGGGTTGCCTCCGGTTCGAGAGGTTGATTTCAGCATAGATCTTATGCCCGGTTCTGTTCCTATTTCGAGAGCTCCGTATAGGATGGCGCCGATAGAGCTGAAAGAGTTGAAAGCACAGTTGGAGGATCTTCTGTCCAAGGGATATATCAGACCCAGTGTATCACCTTGGGGTGCTCCGGTGCTTTTTGTTCGAAAGAAAGATGGCTCGATGAGACTGTGTATTGATTACAGGCAGTTGAATAAGGCAACAGTGAAGAACAAGTATCCTTTGCCGCGCATCGACGACTTGTTTGATCAACTACAGGGATCTTCGGTATACTCGAAGATCGATTTGAGATCAGGGTATCATCAGCTCCGAGTTAGAGACGTTGATATTCCGAAGACTGCATTTCGAACCAGGTATGGACATTACGAGTTTGTTGTTATGCCTTTCGGTTTGACGAATGCACCTGCGGTGTTCATGAGTTTGATGAACCGCATTTTTCAGAGATATTTAGATGAATTTGTGATTGTGTTTATTGACGACATTTTGGTGTATTCGAAGAGTTTGACTGAGCATGCAGATCATCTGAGAATTGTATTGAAGACTTTGAGGAATGAGCGGTTGTATGCCAAACTGTCCAAGTGTGAATTCTGGCTGCGACAGGTTGTCTTCTTGGGGCATATTATATCTGGAGATGGTATTGCGGTAGATCCGAGTAAAGTTGAGGCTGTGATCAGTTGGCCGAGACCGACTTCTGTGCCTGAGATACGCAGTTTCATGGGTCTAGCCGGGTATTATCGTCGTTTTATTCGAGATTTCTCCAGTATAGCGAAGCCTATCACCCAGTTGACACAGAAGAATATGCCGTTTGTGTGGTCTGAAGATTGTGAAACTAGTTTTGTAGAGCTGAAGAAGAGGCTGACTAGTGCGCCTGTCTTGACGATTCCATCAGGTACAGGTGAGTTTGTTGTATATTGTGATGCATCTCACAGAGGGCTTGGATGTGTTCTTATGCAGCGAGGGCACGTGATAGCGTACGCCTCTAGACAGCTGAAGCCACACGAGACTCGTTATCCGATTCATGATCTTGAATTGGCGGCGATTGTATTTGCACTCAAGATCTGGCGTCACTATCTGTATGGTGAGAAATTTGAGATCTATTCCGATCATAAGAGCTTGAAGTATCTCTTTTCTCAGTCAGAGTTGAACATGAGGCAGCGACGATGGCTTGATCTGCTGAAAGATTTTGATTGCGAGATCAAGTACCATCCAGGGAAGTCGAATGCAGCGGCAGACGCCTTGAGTCGAAAGGTATGTTCTTTGTCCTTGTCGACTATAGGTGTATCGAGTTTAGTAGAAGATTGTTGCTTGTCTGGATTGACATTTAATACAGAGAGTAGACCGTTGCGACTTGCTGCGATTCAGATTGAGCCAGACTTGATTTCGAGGATCAAAGAAGCACAGAGAACTGATCCGAGTGTGCAGAAATCGATTGATATGGTCAGAGCTGGTCATATCTCAGAATATCAGGTCAGAGATTCTGTTCTGTATGTGCATAACCGTCTAGTGGTGCCAGATGTTTCAGATTTGAGACGACAGATCATGTCGGAGGCACATTGTAGTCGGTTCAGCATTCATCCTGGAGGCAGGAAGATGTATAATGACTTGAAGACACAATTCTGGTGGAAACAGATGAAGACAGACATCGCAGAATTTGTGTCTAGATGTCTGAATTGCCAACAGGTGAAGGCAGAGAGAAAGAAGCCCGGAGGTCTACTTCAGAGTTTGTCTATTCCTGAATGGAAATGGGACCACATTTCCATGGATTTCGTGACGAAGTTACCTCGATCTTCGCGGGGCTGTGACGCGATTTGGGTTGTGATAGACAGACTGACCAAATCAGCGTGTTTTATTCCGTACCGGATGACCTATCGACACGATCAGATGGCCGAGTTGTATGTCAGAGATGTCGTCAGATTGCACGGTGTGCCGAAGTCGATCGTATCAGATCGTGATCCACGATTCACTTCTCACTTTTGGCACAGTTTGCAGCAGGCTTTGGGTACGACTTTACACCTGAGCACTGCTTATCATCCCCAGACAGACGGACAGTCAGAGCGGACTATCCAGATTCTAGAGGATATGCTGAGAGCTGTAGTACTAGACTTTGGTACTAGTTGGCAAGATTCATTGCCGTTGTGTGAATTTTCATACAACAACAGCTATCAGACTAGCATAGAGATGGCACCGTTCGAAGCTTTATACGGAAAGAAGTGCAGATCTCCGTTGTACTGGGATGATATTTCTGAGGTACCAGAGTTAGGGCCTGATATGATTCGTGAGATGACAGAAAAAGTGAAGATCATTCAGAAACGAATGAAAACGGCACAGGATAGGCAAGCGAAATACGCCAATATTAGACGTAGACCGTTAGTATTCGAGCAGGGAGACAGAGTATTTCTGAAGATTTCACCTTTCAGAGGCGTTGTCAGATTTGGCAAGCAAGGAAAGTTGTCTCCTAGATACGTCGGTCCGTATGAGATCCTTGAGAAGATTGGCGATCGAGCTTACAGACTTGCTCTTCCTCCTTCATTGTCCGGTATACATGATGTTTTTCATGTATCGATGCTTCGCAGATACATGCCGGATGATTCTCATGTTATTCAACCTGACGAAGCCGAGTTAGATCAGACTTTGAGCTACGTCGAGCAACCGATACAGATTCTGGATAGAAAGAAAAAGAAGCTTAGAACTAAGACCATTCCACTTGTGAAGGTGCAATGGAGTCGGCATGGCATCGAGGAAGCAACTTGGGAGACAGAGTCTGAGATGAGACAGAGGCATCCCGAGCTATTTGTATGATGTGAGTTTTCTTTCAGTTCTAATGTCATTTCTTCCTTTACTATGATTGATTAAGTTGTTTGCGAGTTCGAGGACGAACTCTTGTCTAAGAGGGGGAGAAATGTAAGGCTCGAGAATTGTCAATTGGCATTGATGTGAGACTTGAAACCATGAGAATGCATGACATATAGAGTGGAATTTTTGAAGCATGGCCGAAGCCACACCGCACCCGCGGTGTTAGAGATACAGCACCCGCGGTGCATTGAGAGGAAATTGAGGGAAATGTGCGAACAGACACCGCACCCGCGGTGCTAGCACGACCGCACCCGCGGTGTGAGACCGCACCCGCGGTCATGTAAGGACCGCACCCGCGGTCTAAGTGCTACATTTTTGGATGAACTTGCCGTGAGCATAGCGCACCCGCGCTCTTGAGACACCGCACCCGCGGTCTGCATGCGAAATTGCCACCTTCGATTTTGTTCTTGACACATGGCATGAGGTATATATATGTTATGTTGACACATCACTCCTTCATTCTTCAGAATTCAGAACCGAGAGCTCCCAAGGAAATCCTTCAAGTTTCTTCGTGCTAAAAAGTAGAATTATGCAAGAGTTGTTCATCCGATTTTAATTCCGAGGTAAGATTTGTGTTCCTTGCATTGAAGGCTACAAAGTGACGTAAGTTTGATATAATTCCAGCATGATTCAGATTGTGGATGTTGGGGAACTTATGATTTTGTTGCGAATATGTGTTCTTGATATGCTAAGCATCGTAGAAACGTAAACGGATTGAATTACGGATGTCGTATGCTATAGGTTCAAATTTCCAGCATGTATTATGTGAAGATTATGCAGAATTTGGTATTCATGTTTGTATTGGATGAGATTATGAGTTATTGAGATTGATTATGATATTGTTATGTTGAGATTGAGTTGGCCGGTATTGAGAAATAAGCCGTTACGCCGTTGAATTGTATTGAAATCAGTTACAGATTTGTACATTGAGTTAGTTGAGATGCTTGTTGATAGAGTGTGTCTACACATTGCCATTTCAGATTATATTGGTTATTGTGAACTCGAGACTTCGACTGCGACACCGACGATTCGACAAGAAAGGTATAATTCATGTGGTCACGGGATTGCACAACTCGATTCAGATTTGATACGAGTTTCCCTAAATCACATACTAGATAGTTATTACATTGATTATGTAATGTTTCGTTTATTGATTTATATTCGAGTCTTGAGATAGGAGAGATTGGCAGACTTGCCAAAACTAGACGTTTCGGTGTATCGACGCATAGAAACAGATTTGTTATATGTGTAGACCCTCGATACAGAGTTGACCGAAGTCTAGGAATAAGACGTACCGTTGCCCCGAGTGGCTGGGTAGGTGACAGACCGTCTTATTCACACCGGGATCCCTAGATTAGAAAAGAGTCGAGTCAAGATTTGAATTGGGGAATACAGATTTGTATTCTTCTACATGTTTAGATTTATATTCATGTTACTTGTTACATATGCTATGCTTTTGTATATGATATTTACATTGCATGCATCCATGTTTTATACTGGGATATGTTCTCACCGGAGTTATCCGGCTGTTGTCGTGTCTGTATGTGTGCATGGCAACAGGTGGGGCAGGATCAGGGTCACGACGAGGAAGAGAGAGTTGATAGCGTGGAGATGCCGGGTGTAGCAGAAGACTTCTGATGTTGCACTAGTAGTTTTATGTTGATACTAGAGATGTTATGTTGTTATTGTAACATGTATAACAAGTAAGGCTACTAGATCATGTCATGTAATAGTCGTTGACTCATGTTTGTTTTAAATAAAAATGAGACGCTTTATGTTAACATTCGATTTAATGTTAGAAAGCGAAAAATTTTGACCCGCCATTTATAATAAAGATCCAATTAAATCCCAAAAGAATTGAGTTAGAACCCGGGTCCCCACATGGTTGGTCTCCTGGCATGGGCATTTTCTTATCAGCATCTTGTGACTTCAGCTTGTATGTTTATTGTGATTCAGACTGGGCATCTTGTCCTATGAGTCGCAAGTCTGTCTCTGGATATCTTATTACACTTGGTTCATCGTCAATATCATGGAAGTCCAAGAAACAAAGCACGGTTTCTCGTTCTTCGGCGGAAGCGGAATATAGATCAATGGCCTCCACTGCATGTGAAATTGTCTGGTTGCGTGACCTCCTCACTGACATGGGTCTCCTTTTTCAAAGTCCCACCATGCTTCATAGTGACAATCAGGCGGCTCTTCACATAGCAGCTAATCCATTGTACCATGAACGTACGAAGCACATCGAGATTGATTGTTCATCCGTGAAAAAATTCGAGACAACATGATAGCTACATCTCATGTTTCTACACACTGTCAACCAGCAGATGTTTTTACCAAAGCATCGGGTTCTGATCAGCACCATTTTCTGCTGTCGAAGCTTGGCTTACTCAACATACTCCAAGCTTGAGGGGGGATGTTACACACCACTGTATATAACATGTGTTGGTATATGATTGGCTATTGAGTTGACCAATTCTTGTACATCTATAAATAAGTCATGCTGTAGAAAACACCTTACTTTTGACAGAATATTTTCTCTTCTCGTTCTTAGTAAGAAGCTTCTCTCCTTTTTTGCTAATTTCTTATTCCTCACGATCACCGATCAATTGATTCGGATTACATAATCTGTGTGGATTTAACAAAACCGAGCACCTTTTCGGAATCATATTATTTATTACACAATTATTTTTTTTATAAAATCAAAATGTCAATAATGCATAAGAGATAAATTGACAATGACGTCTAAGAATAAATACATTTCACGTGGAAATGATAATATCTAATCTAATCTAATCTATCTAATCTAATATCTAATATTTTATAAAAATATGAGTTTGAATTGTGAGCTTACCTTTTTTACCCTTTTATTTATTTTATAATTTGTCATAGTCATTTGGTTCTTTAAGCAATTTTCTATGTTAGTTTAATGTGTTAATTAATAGTGTACTTAACTTTCATTTGTGAGTTTTCTTTTTTACCCTTTCATTTGTTTTATATTTTGTCATGTTCATGGGGTTCTTTAAGTCATTTTTCATGTTAGTTTAATATGATAATTAATATTTTACTTAACTCAATCAAATTAATTATTATTTTGATTTTATTTATAAATTTATCATAATGTTATACATTTTTAAAAAATTGCTAGTATTACTCAAATCTATTTTATTTTATTTTATTATTATAAATATGTGACTTTTATTTGTAAATTTACTATTTTACCGTTTTGTTTATTGTCATTTTTCATTTTACTTTAATATGATAATTAATATTGTACTTAATTCAATCAAATTAATTATTATTTTGATTTTACTTATAAATTTATCATAATGTTATACATTTTTTAAAAAAATTCTAATATTACTAACATCTATTTTATTTTATTTTATTATTATAAATATGTGACTTTTATTTGTAAACTTACTATTTTACCATTTTGTTTATTGTCATTTTTCATTTTAGTTTAATATGATAATTAATAGTGTACTTAACTCAATCAAATTAATTATTAATTATTATTTTGATTTTATTTTATAAACTTACTATTTTACCTTTTTTTGTCTTATAATTTGTATAATGTTCATGATTTTCTTTAAGTTATTTCCTATGTTAGTTTAATAGGATTATTAATAGAGCACTTAACTCAATCAAACTATTTATTATTTTATTTTTACTTTTATTTTAAATTTAATTTTACTTTTATTTTTAAATTTAAATTTAGTTATTTTAATTTATACAATGACATCAAATTAATATAAAATCACTCTCATAATATTATACATTAAAAAATTATTAATATTAAGAACATTAAAAAGTAATAATAGGAAAACGAATGGAGATAAGTGACTTTGAAAAAAATTAAATAATTAAAAACAATTAAGGTCATATAAAACATCTTCTTCCCATTTACAATAGAGATATTTTAAGACTACTTATGTATCAATAAATATATATGATTGAGAGAAAATATTTGTATGTAGATGATTTCAATTAGGGATGTAATCGAGTCGAGCCGAGCCGAGCCGAAGTCTTGAATGTTTGAGCTTGGTTCGTTTATAATCGAGCCGAGCTCGAGCTTTATTTAACGAAAATATGCATCGCTCACGAGCTTATTCAAGCTTTTATCAAGCCTAAACAAATTTAATGAATATGAATTATAATTTAAATTTTTATTTAATTAATTAAAAAGTGAATTATTTTTCAAAGAAAAATATATTATTCTTATTAAAATTTGTAAATTTATTATTATAATAAATTTAATATATTTTTCTATATATTTCATAAATAATATGCAAAATCAATAAATCAAATATAATAAATTTAATATATTTTTCTATATATTTCATAAATAATATGCAAAATCAATAAATCAAATATCAAAACTATTATTTTTTCATCTAAAAGATTACTCATGAACTTACCAACGAACATGTTCACGAGCTAACGAGCCGAATACTGTAAAGCTTGAATTTGGTTTGTTTATCTTAACGAGCCTCATTAAACAAGCTCAAACGAGCTTTTATCGAATCGAGCTTCGAATAGCTCACAAATGGTTTGGTTCGTTTACATCCCTAATTTCAATATAAGCATTTAAGCTATTTAGTCAATTTTCGATATATGATGTTAAATAAATATTATTATTTATTAAATATATTATTTTCATTTGTAACCTTACCATTTTACCATTTTTTGTTTTACAAATTGTCATGTTCATGATGTTATTTAAGCCATTTTTTATGTTAGTTTAATAATATCATTTATATTGTACTTAACTCAATCAAACTAATTATTTTTTTAATTTAATTTTAAATTTAATTTTAATTACTAAATTTATACATGTCCATCAAATTCATAAAAAATATCTACCATATTGATGATAGGTAATAATGGGTAGACGAAGAGAGATGAGTCGGATTGAATAAAAATAAATTATTAATAAATATTAAGGTTATATAAAACTTCTTTCTCGCATTTATAATAAAGATATTTTCAAACACTTTATGTGTCAATAGATGTAAGGCCCGAGAATTTGATTACCGTAATCTGAAATAATTTGAGTATAATCACCGTAATCTGAGATTAATATGAAATGATTTAGTGATTAATCAAGGTAATTATAGACGGAACGGAGTGGACCGGGAAAGGTGAGAAAAGATGCAAAATATATGTGCAAGGAGGTGTGCTCGCGCACAGGCGCGACGTGATGCGCGAGCCATGCGCGGAGTGGACAGAAGACCCCGCGCATATGCACGGCGTGTGGGCGCGCATATGCGCGAGGTGTCCAGTAGCCTAGTGGAGTGCTCGGCGCATATGCGCGATATGAACGGCGCATATGCGCGAGTAGGGCAGTGGGTTAGGCGCACATGCGCGACGGAAGGCGCGCATATGCGCGAGAGATGCCGAGACACGTGCCGAGAAATTGTGTCTCGCGCATATGCGCCGAAAGACGTCGCGCATATGCACGAGACGTGCTGCTTAAAGAATCATGCCACGTTTTGTAAACCATGCAATGTATATATATATATATATATACAAAACGAATTAATCCCTCAGAATCAGAAGAATCTAGAAAAGTCTCCGTGAAGTGATAGAAAATCCTTACGCCTTTTGTGAGAAATCCGTCTATCTGATTCTGAATCCGACTTCGGTATTGAGTTCCTATCGACGTAGGCTACAACTGGACGTAAGTTTTACTACGTTTTGATATGTTTTGAAATTATGGTATTGTCAGAATCTGATATGATTCATATATAAGGTTCTCGGTATGTTAGACATCGTATAATTGAAACTGGATTGAGAAACAGATACCATATGAAATTGTTATGATTTTTAGAATTGAGTTGATTGAGAATGGATATCAGGATTGAAGTATTATCGAGTATGAGGTGTTGGGATTGATATCTGACTGATATGGTAGTGCTGGATATATTGAAATTATGACGTTATGTTGTTGAAACGAATTTGATTGAATTATGATTATATCCAGTATTGATTGAGTGATGTATTGATATCGTACCCTCGATATTGTTATTGTCAGACTGAGTATTGACAGGCTTGGGGTTCGAGACTTCGACAGAGTCAAAGTATCAGAAAGAAAGGTATAAATTAATGTTGAGTTGGGATTGCACAACTCGAGTGAGGTTTGACTCGAGTTTCCCTAAATCACATACTTAGTTTATTACATTGATATTTGTAATTGATGAGATTGATGTTTGTAGTCTATTGATTTATAGCCACTGCATGTATTGACTACTAAGTCGTTGAGTCACCGGCTGATTCGCCTAGTCACCGGCTGATTCGTCTGGTTATTGGCTGATTCGTCTAGTTATTGACTGATTCGTCTAAACTTTGGCTGATTCGCTTAATTACTGGCTGATTCGTCTAGTTATTGGCTGATTCGCTTAATCTTGACTGATTCGTCAATTCTGCGGCTGTTTCGCCCAGACACTAGATATATGAATTATATTGATGCCGTGTAGGAATTGATTCATTCCTATCGACTGAGATTCAATATAATTATCAATATCTAGACATCGGGATCCCTAGGTTAGAGTTGAGTCGAGTCTGAGACGACGTGTTGTTTGAGTCGAGTCTGAGTCTGAGTGTGATTCATTGCTTGATATCGATTTATGTTTCTGATTTGATACATGTTATGAATATTGATTATATGCTTTTATATGATTGCATGTTTACATTGTTTATACTGGAATTTATTCTCACCGGAGTATCCGGCTGTTGTCTTGTTTTGTATGTGTGCATGACAACAGGTGGGGCTGGATCAGGGTCAAGAAGAGGATGAGAGAAGACAGTTAGCGTGGAGATCCGGACTTAGGAGTACATCTGTTACATCACCTGAGATAGTGTGAAGAAACAGTAGATATGATGATTTACGTTTGTACAGGACTTGTACTTAGATCTGAATAGTGATCTTATAAATGAGATAAGACTTATTTCATATGCTGCGTACTCTTGTATTTTAAAAAAAAAAATTAGACCATGTTTATTTTTAATTGATTAATTATTCCTAGAAAGTGATTAAGAATTGAATTAAGTTCGGGTCCCCACAACAGGTGGTATCAGAGCCATAGGTCTAAAACCTACAGTTCTTGAGACTGAGATAGAAGCTAGTGAGCGGGGTAGATAGAATTTTCTTTCCTTGCTTGTGATTGCTAGCATGCTTTATTGCTTTATATAATACATGTTACTTGATTTATCTGATTTGATTTTGTAATATGTATTGTTGGAAACGAATTTGAACCGATTCTCGATCAGCAGTAAGATGATCGGAGGAGGGAACTGAAGTGAAACAGGTTTATTGGATTGGGTTACTAATACATTTGATTATCAGATATGCCTCCGAGAAGAATACCGGAACAGGGTAGTACTTCAAATCCTCCAATGGATGTTACAGCCACTCCTATGGAAAAATTATTGAAAATATTGCAGTCATTCAAACCGCCAACCCTGAAAGGAACAGAGACTTCGGTTGACTGTGAGAGTTGGTTGAATGACATAGAAACGTTGTTTGATTCGTTGGAATATACAGATGAACGACGAGTTCGGCTGATAGGACACCAGTTGCAGGACATTGCAATGAGCTGGTGGGTTACGATGAAGAGGGCCTTGGAGCATCGAGATACGAATATTACTTGGGATATATTTAAAACTGAGTTTTATCAGAGATTTTTCCCAGTGTCGTACAGGAAAGACAAGGGGGCGGAGTTTGCCAATTTGAGACAGGGTCAGCTGAACATTGAAGAATATGTGACCAAGTTCTCTACCTTGTTGAAGTTTGCTCCACATGTGGCTGAAAATGACGAAGCTGTTGCTGATCAGTTCATCAATGGCTTGAATCCCGATATTTTTACATTAGTGAACACAGGGCGACCGAATAACTTTGCTGATGCCATGAATAGAGCAAAGGGCTTGATAAGGCAGAGAGGAGCTGCAGATGTTCCTTCCGCACTGAGACCACCGCAACCACCTCCCCGATTCGAGAGTGACAGTAGCAGTGGTGGAAAGAAATAATTTTTGAAGGCTAGAGGAAAGCAGTTTAAGAAGTCTGGTGGCAGTTCTTCTAGCTCCAGTGGCTCCAAACAGAGTTATATTGGGGCTTATTACGGAAATTGTGGAGGGAGATATTCCACAGATCAATGCCAAGGAGTACTTGGTAGTTGCCACTTCTGCAAACAACAGGGACATTTTGCCAGAGTGTGTCCACAGAGGGGTTCCCAAAGATTCCAGGGAACCGAATCATCTGGATCAGCAGCACAGTGGAGTAGACCATCAGCTGCTGTTCATTCATTTCAGCCAGCACCATCTCAGTCACAGCAGAGTCCAGGAGGAAGCCATACCGTTGTCCAGCCTCCTAGACAGCAGGCCAGAGTATTTGCTTTGACCGAGGAGCAGGCTCAGGGAGCACCAGATGATGATGTTGCAGGTAACTATTCTTGATGTAGTTATCCTGCTTTTATATTAATAAATACGGATGCTTCCCGTACACTTATTTCTGAATGATTCGCATTGAGTCATGCATTGCCTGTTAAATCTTTATCTACTGTAGTGTATCTCTTTACCGGTTGGGGAGAGTGTTATATCAGTGAATTCTATAAAATATTGAATACTACAGTAGGATGAGAATGAGATCGAGCTAGATCATGTGGTAGCTTGTATTGTACTAGTGTTTTCTGATTTTGGGGACTGCATTACTGATATTGATATGCCGACTTTAATGCCCGAGATTTAATTATTGTAATCAGATGCTGATTAATTGACAAGATTGTGACGCATGAGGTTATACGAACTTGAATGAAGAAGTCGGGCATCGTTACAATATAAGCCAAGATGTTCAACCGAACATCTCGAGATGTTCGGCTGAACATCTCAAAAGAAATGACCGGCGCACATGCGCGAAGAAACACGCGCATATGCGCGAGGGGTCCAGAAGCCCTCGCGCATATGCGCGAGATAAGGCGCGCATATGCGCCACAGTTCCAGAATCTTTGGCGCATATGCGCGAGATGAAGCGCGCATATGCGCGAGTGGGTTTTTGGCAAATTCTGGAGAAGCCACGTGTGATTTACAAGCAAAGTATATATATATATATATAAGAGACAAACGATTTCTCCTCAGAAGGAAGAAAGGGGAATCGAGAAAAGCTTCCGGGAAAAGCTTAGCTTCTTTATATGTTTCAATCTTGATCGTGCCAAATCCGTCCGTTCGATTTGAAATCCGACTTCAGTACTGTGTTCCTAACAAAACAGGCTACAACTGGACGTAAGTTTTGCTACGTTTTGACATGCTTTGAAGTTATGATATTGTCAGAATTGAATAGAACTCATATATGTTGTTCTTGACATATTAGACATCATAGAATCGAAGTCAGATTAAGAAACGGACTGAATATGAAATTGTTATGATGTTTAGAGTTGAGTTGATTGAGAATTGATATCAGGATTGGAGTATTATCGAGTATGAGATATTAGAATTAATATCTGATCGATATGGTATTGTTGGGTATATTGATATTATACCATTATGCCATCGATATCGAATTAAGTTAAATATTGAGCAGAACAGATTTGATTCGAGTGGTGTATTGATATTATACTCCTCGATATTGTTCTTGTCAGATTGAGTATTGACAGGCTTCGAGTTCGAGACTTCGACAGAGTCAGAGTAACAGAAAGAAAGGTATAAATTAATGTTGTTTTGGGATTGCACAACTCGAGGAAGTTTTGACTCAAGTTTCCCTAAATCACATACTTAGTTTATTACATTGATTCTTGTAATTGATGAGATTGATGATTGTAGTCTATTGATTTATAGCCACTGCATGTAATGACTGCTGATTCGCTAGTCATTGATTGATTTGCTTAGATACTGACTGTATGTATTGATTACTGAGTCGTTGAGTCATAGGCTGATTCGCCTAGTCACCGGCTGATTCGTCGGGTTATTGACTGATTCGTCCATTATAGGCTGATTCGCCTAGTCACCGGCTGATTCGTCTGGTGATTGACTGATTCGTCTAAACTTAAGCTGATTCGCTTAATTACAGGCTGAGTTGTCTGATTATTGGCTGATTCGCCTAATTACTGGCTGATTCGTCAGGTTATTGACTGAGTCGTCAATTCTGCGGCTGATTCGCCCAGACACTGATATATGAATTATATCGATGCCGTTTAGGGATTGATTCATTCCTATCGACTGAGATTCGATATAATACCTATATCCAGACATCGGGATCCCTAGGATAGAGTTGAGTCGAGTCTGAGACGACGCGTCAGTGGAGTCGAGTCTGAGACGACGCGTCGGTTGAGTTGAGTCTGATATGACATGTTGATTTACATTGTTTATGCCATTCATGATTATTGAATGTTTGATATGAATTTATGTTTCTTATTTGAGACATGTTATGGATACTTCTTATATGCTTTCGTATATGCTTTTATATGATTGCATGTTTACATTGTTTATACTGGGATATTTATATCTCACCGGAGTTATCCGGCTGTTGTCTTGTTTTGTATGTGTGCATGACAACAGGTGGGGCTGGATCAGGGTCAAGAAGAGGATGAGAGAAGATTAGATAGCGTGGAGATCCGGGCTTCGAAGCAACATAGGATTCAGCACTGATATGTAGTTGAACCTAGTTGAATTCTTGTAGATAACACAAGATTTGTATGTTCATGTTTAATATGTAATTTGAGTAAATTACATTACGTTTCCGCTTTGTATTTTTTAAAAAAAAAAAAGTTTAGACCCTGTTTTATAATTGATTAATTAGTCCTAATGATGATTAAGAACTTGATTAGCGTCCGGGTCCCCACAACAGGTGGTATCAGAGCTGTAGGTACCAGAACTGTAGATTATTGAGATTGAGATAGAAGCTAGTGAGCGGGGTAGAATGTGTTTCTTTCCTTGCTTATGATTGCTAGCATTCTTTACTGCTTTATATAATACATGTTACTTGACTTATCTGATTTGATTTTGTAATATGTATTATTTGAAATGAATTCGAACCGATTCTCGATCAGCAGTAAGATGATCGGAGGAGAGACTGAATTGAAACAGATGTGTTGGATTGGATTACTAATCCTTTTGAGTTTCAGATATGCCTCCTAGACGAATTCCAGAACAGGGTAGTACATCGAATCCTCCAATGGATGTAACACCGACTCCAATGGAAACCTTGCTGAAGAGGTTTCAGTCATTCAAACCACCCACTCTGACGGGTACTGAGACATCAGTCGAGTGTGAGAGTTGGTTAGGTAGCATTGAGTTGCTGTTTGATTCACTGGAGTACAGTGATGAGCGCCGGATTAAATTGATTGGACACCAGTTGCTGGATGTTGCACAAAGCTGGTGGATTACAATGAAGAGGGCCTTGGAGCAACGAGGTACGATTATTACTTGGGATGTGTTTAAAACTGAGTTTTATCAGAGATTTTTCCCAATATCGTACAGAAAAGACAAGGAGCGGAGTTTGCCAATTTGAGACAGGGTCAGCTGAACATTGAAGAATATGTGACCAAGTTCTCTACCTTGTTGAAGTTTGCTCCTCATGTGTCTGAAAATGACGAAGTCGTTGCTGATCAGTTCATCAATGGCTTGAATCCCGATATTTTTACATTGGTGAACACAGGACCACCGAATAACTTTGCTGATGCCATGAATAGAGCAAAGGGTGCTGAAGCAGGCCTGATAAGGCAGAGAGGAGCTGAATTTGTTCCTCCAGTGTCGAGACCACCGCAACCACCTCCCCGATTCGAGAGTGGCGGTAGCAGTGGTGGAAGAAAAGATTTTCTGAAGACTAGAGGAAAGCAGTTTAAGAAGTCTGGCGGCAGTTCTTCTAGCTCTAGTGGTTCTCAGCAGAGTTATACCGGCGTTTACTGCGGAAATTGTGGAGGGAGACATTCCACTGAGCAATGCCAAGGAGTACTTGGTAGTTGCTACTTCTGCAAACAACAGGGACATTTTGCCAGAGTATGTCCACAGAGGGGTTCCCAAAGATCCCAGGGAGCTGAACCATCTGGACCAGCGGCACAGTGGAGTAGACGATCAGCTGCCGTTCCTTCATTTCAGCCAGCACTATCTCAGTCACAGCAGAGGCCAAGAGGAAGCCAGACAGTTGGCCAACCTCCTAGACAGCAGGCCAGAGTATTTGCTTTGACCGAGGAACAGGCTCAGGAAGCACCAGATGATGATGTTGCAGGTAACTGATTTGTTTGATTTTCCTGCATATGTATTGAGGGATACTGGTACTTCACATACTTTTATTTCTGAGAGATTTGCATTGATGTATGCACTATCTGTCGAGTCCCTATTTACTGTAGTATTTGTTTCTTTCTTTTGGGAAAAGATCTGGTATCAGTGATTTCTGTTAGATCTTGTATACTACAGTAGGATGAGAATGAGATCGAGATAGATTGTGTGGTAGATGATTGTACTGGTGTTCTATAATTTTGGAACTGCATTACTGATATTGCTATGCTGATCAAGTACAGCGCTACCATAGATTAGTTCCAGAAGATGGTGAGAATCAGATCTGAGATGGCCAAGGGATGAATATTGTACGATAAGGATTCTAGATTGAGAATTACTTTGATATTCGTACTAGCTATGACTCGATTATTACAGAAAGGAGCAGAGTAACTCCTTATGTATTCAGTTTATTTACTGAAGCTGAGTCTATCGTTGGTTGATTTACCAATAATAAGAAAGTAATTGATGCTTTCCCCATATGAGACTTCAGATCTGATTTCAGTCCGAGAGATTGATTTTAGCCTTGAACTGATATTAGAAATTGTTAAAATTTCGAATCCTGACTGAGACAGATTGCATTCAGGATGAGTTATATCTGAATATGATATGTTTGGTGATTTTGCTAGAGTTAAACCGTGATTAGTCAGCTGAGGTTGACATCAGTGTCAGACAGTTGCGGTTTATGAATTTAGCATGTTTGAATCTGATTGAATATTGATGTTATTCTGGATACGTGGTTTAGACGGATTGTAGACAATGGAGATTATATTGTACCGTCCGAACCAGAGCTGATTTTGAAACGTTAGCAGTTCAAAAAGCTGATTAGAATATTTAGAACTCAATATCGATAGTCAGAACAGAGTGTCGATCAGAGTAACAGATATGTGATTGTGTATGTTGTATGAGATTGATTATTCTGTGATGTCAGATGTGTCAGAATTGTACAGCAAAGCTTGATAGTGATAGTTAGAGCCGAATACCAGGTAGGTATTTCCTCTTTAATTTATGTTATTAACTGATTTGTGTATATCAAATATTTCGAATCAGAAAGAACATATATTGTCAGAAGCTTACAGTCATGGATTCAGTGTTCAGTCTGATGATTAAGACTGTATTGTATTCGAACAGATAGTTGTGATATAGACAGATGAGATCAGTTATAACAGAAATGTATTGAAATGTTGGCAGAAATTGTACTGATATGTCTAAATCGCTAACAGAAAAGATAGAAAGATAGAACTCAGAAGATTTATTACAGAATTGTATAGTTCTAAATAGAAATGGGAGTACATTTCTATGGCTTTCGTAATGAAATTACCGTCATTTTTTTTCAGATTGAGATATGATATGATTGTGATTGACAGATTGTTCAATATATATCTATCATTTTGTACCAGATAACGTACAAACATGACCAAATGACACAGATCGATGTCAGAAAAGTGGTCAGAAAGATCAGAATGCCATAGTAGATTATGTCAGATTGTAATGTTACTTGAGTTTGTATTCGTGATAGAATATATCATGAACTCTCTCTTAGATTGTTTTACACATTGACAGGCAGTCAGAATGGGTTATCCAGCTAGTGGAAGACCTTGGCACAGCTTTAGTGCTGGATGTTAGCACTATGCAGCTTTAGTGCTGGATGTTAACACTAATTGATATGATTTAATATCACTGCGTGATAATAGCTATCAGTTTATCAGATGAGTAATGAGATAGTTATAGTCAGGACAGTATACAGTGAATACTACAGAATTCTTTTGCAGAGAAGGCATAAAAGAATGAATACAGATCAGATTTGACAGATTTATTATGCCAACGTCGGATGATGACGGTTGGTAGGGGAATGATATCCTTGATTCGAGGATAATAGATTGATAATAGCTAATATTACTGATATGTCATGAGCTATAGATTGGTATATACGGATGTTGTATAGCCAGTATTGTGAGATTGATTTTGTCAGCGATAGAGATTTCAGAATAGATTTATTGAGATGAGTTCTGATTTAAACTCTGTATACATTTCTTCGGATAGATCTGAATTGATTACTTGCGAGTTCGAGGACGAACTCAGATCTAAGAGGGGGAGAAATATAATGCCCGAGATTTAATTATTGTAATCAGATGCTGATTAATTGACAAGATTGTGACGCATGAGGTTATACGAACTTGAATGAAGAAGTCGGGCATCGTTACAATATAAGCCAAGATGTTCAACCGAACATCTCGAGATGTTCGGCTGAACATCTCAAAAGAAATGACCAGCGCACATGCGCGAAGAAACACGCGCATATGCGCGAGGGGTCCAGAAGCCCTCGCGCATATGCGCGAGATAAGGCGCGCATATGCGCCACAGTTCCAGAATCTTTGGCGCATATGCGCGAGATGAAGCGCGCATATGCGCGAGTGGGTTTTTGGCAAATTTTGGAGAAGCCACGTGTGATTTACATGCAAAGTATATATATATAAGAGACAAACGATTTCTCCTCAGAAGGAAGAAAGGGGAATCGAGAAAAGCTTCCGGGAAAAGCTTAGCTTCTTTATATTTTTCAATCTTGATCGTGCCAAATCCGTCCGTTCGATTTGAAATCCGACTTCAGTACTGTGTTCCTAACAAAACAGGCTACAACTGGACGTAAGTTTTGCTACGTTTTGACATGCTTTGAAATTATGATATTGTCAGAATTGAATAGAACTCATATATGTTGTTCTTGACATATTAGACATCATAGAATCGAAGTCAGATTAAGAAACTGACTGAATATGAAATTGTTATGATGTTTAGAGTTGAGTTGATTGAGAATTGATATCAGGATTGGAGTATTATCGAGTATGAGATATTAGAATTAATATCTGATCGATATGGTATTGTTGGGTATATTGATATTATACCGTTATGCCATCGATATCGAATTAGGTTAAATATTGAGCAGAACAGATTTGATTCGAGTGGTGTATTGATATTATACTCCTCGATATTGTTCTTGTCAGATTGAGTATTGACAGGCTTCGAGTTCGAGACTTCGACAGAGTCAGAGTAACAGAAAGAAAGGTATAAATTAATGTTGTTTTGGGATTGCACAACTCGAGGAAGTTTTGACTCAAGTTTCCCTAAATCACATACTTAGTTTATTACATTGATTCTTGTAATTGATGAGATTGATGATTGTAGTCTATTGATTTATAGCCACTGCATGTAATGACTGCTGATTCGCTAGTCATTGATTGATTTGCTTAGATACTGACTGTATGTATTGATTACTGAGTCGTTGAGTCATAGGCTGATTCGCCTAGTCACCGGCTGATTCGTCGGGTTATTGACTGATTCGTCCATTATAGGCTGATTCGCCTAGTCACCGGCTGATTCGTCTGGTGATTGACTGATTCGTCTAAACTTAAGCTGATTCGCTTAATTACAGGCTGAGTTGTCTGATTATTGGCTGATTCGCCTAATTACTGGCTGATTCGTCAGGTTATTGACTGAGTCGTCAATTCTGCGGCTGATTCGCCCAGACACTGATATATGAATTATATCGATGCCGTTTAGGGATTGATTCATTCCTATCGACTGAGATTCGATATAATACCTATATCCAGACATCGGGATCCCTAGGATAGAGTTGAGTCGAGTCTGAGACGACGCGTCAGTGGAGTCGAGTCTGAGACGACGCGTCGGTTGAGTTGAGTCTGATATGACATGTTGATTTACATTGTTTATGCCATTCATGATTATTGAATGTTTGATATGAATTTATGTTTCTTATTTGAGACATGTTATGGATACTTCTTATATGCTTTCGTATATGCTTTTATATGATTGCATGTTTACATTGTTTATACTGGGATATTTATATCTCACCGGAGTTATCCGGCTGTTGTCTTGTTTTGTATGTGTGCAGTGACAACAGGTGGGGCTGGATCAGGGTCAAGAAGAGGATGAGAGAAGATTAGATAGCGTGGAGATCCGGGCTTCGAAGCAACATAGGATTCAGCACTGATATGTAGTTGAACCTAGTTGAATTCTTGTAGATAACACAAGATTTGTATGTTCATGTTTAATATGTAATTTGAGTAAATTACATTACGTTTCCGCTTTGTATTTTTTTAAAAAAAAAAAGTTTAGACCCTGTTTTATAATTGATTAATTAGTCCTAATGATGATTAAGAACTTGATTAGCGTCCGGGTCCCCACACCGACAAAGTAAAGAGCTACCATAGATTAGTTCCCGAAGATGGTGAGAATTGGACCTGAGATGGCCAAGGAATGATTATTGTACGATAAGGATTCTAGATTGAGAATTCCTTTGATATCCGTACTATCTATGACTCGATTATTACAGCAAGGAGCAGATGGACTCCTTATGTATTCAGTTGAATTACTGAAGTTGAGTTTATCATTGGCTGATTTACCAATGATATGAAACTTATTGATGTTTTTCCCTCGATAAGACTTTAGATTTGATTTCAGTTAGCGAGATTGATTTTAGCCTGGAACTGATATTAGAAATTGCTGAAATTTTTGAATCCTGATTGAGACAGATTGCATTCAGGATGTGTTATATCTGAAGATGATATATTTGTTGATTTTAACAAAATTTAACCGTAATTAGTTGGCCGAGGTGGATATCAGTGTCAGATATTTGCGGTTTTATGAATTTAACAGATCAGTACCGATGAGTGATGTTTTGAATCTGATTGAATCTTGCTGTTGTTCTGAATCCGTGTTGGAATCAGGTAAGTAATACTGCATTGTATATGAATAACCAATCTGTTGTGCCAGATGTTTCGAATTTGAAATGATAAATATTTTCAGATGTGTGCAATAATTTATTCAGTATGCATTTTGATAGCAGAAAAGGTTTTGATAGAAACCAGGAGATTGGTTAGACAGATTATTGATTCTGAAATAGAAATGGGAGTACATTTCTATGGTTCGGTGACGAAACTATCGAAATCTTCCTAAGACTATGTTGCAATGTGATCACGATTGTAATCAATGGAATGCTCGAATATGCATATATGATGTGTACATGATAATGTACAGATAAGATCAGACGATCAAGAGTTATGTCAGAAGAGTGATTAGACTGCACGGAATGCCAAAATTGACTATATCATACTATGATTTTCGATTGATTTTGTATTTTTGGCAGAATATACCATAACCTCTTTCACCTATCGTCTATAGATTGACGGATGGTCGGAGCGAACTATCCGGATACTGGAGAATATCCAGGAACTGTAGTGCTGGATTTTAGCACTAGCTGACATGATTTATTGTCATTTGTGAGTTTTCGTACAACAACAGCTATCAAACAAGTATTGAAATGGCTTCTTTCGAAGCGTTGTACGGAAAGAAATAATGATCCCCTCTTTATTGGGATGGTGTCTCTGAGGTTTCTGAGATTAGACCTGATATGATCAGAGATATGACTGCAAAGGTGAAGCTAATCCAGAAGAGAATAAACACAACTCATAATAAACAGACTGAATATGCCAATGTCGGACGATGACTGTTGGTATTTGAGATCGAAGATCGAATATATCTTTGATTGGGATAAACAGATTCGATAACAGCTGATGGTGTGGAGTTGTTACAAACTGTTGGTTGATATATACCGATGTTGTATAGCCAGTATTGTGAGATTGATTTCAGAATGGATTCATTAAGATGAATTATCGGATTAAACTTTATTATACAATTTCTGATATATCTGAATTGATTGCCTATGATTTTGGGGACGAAATTGTATCTTAGGGGGGGAGAAATGTAAGGCCCGAGAATTTGATTACCGTAATCTGAAATGATTCGAGTATAATCACCGTAATCTGAGATTAATCTGAAATGATTTAGTGATTAATCAAGGTAATTATAGACGGAACGGAGTGGACCAGGAAAGGTGAGAAAAGACGCAAAATATATGTGCAAGGAGGTGTGCTCGCGCACAGGCGCGACGTGATGCGCGAGCCATGCACGGAGTGGACAGAAGACCCCGCGCATATGCGCGGCGTGTGGGCGCGCATATGCGCGAGGTGTCCAGTAGCCTAGTGGAGTGCTCGGCGCATATGCGCGATGTGAACGGCGCATATGCGCGAGCATGGCAGTGGGTTAGGCGCACATGCGCGACGGAAGGCGCGCATATGCGCGAGAAATGCCGAGACACGCGCCGAGAAATTGTTTCTCGCGCATATGCGCCGAAAGATGTCGCGCACATGCGCGACGGAAGGCGCGCATATGCGCGAGAGATGCCGAGACACGCGCCGAGAAATTGTGTCTCGCGCATATGCGCCGAAACACGTCGCGCATATGCACGAGACGTGCTGCTTAAAGAATCATGCCACGTTTTGTAAACCATGCAATGTATATATATATATATATATATATACAAAACGAATTAATCCCTCAAAATCAGAAGAATCTAGAAAAGTCTCCGTGAAGTGATAGAAAATCCTTACGCCTTTTGTGAGAAATCCGTCTATCTGATTCTGAATCCGACTTCGGTATTGAGTTCCTATCGACGTAGCCTACAACTGGACGTAAGTTTTACTACGTTTTGATAAGTTTTGAAATTATGGTATTGTCAGAATCTGATATGATTCATATATGAGGTTCTCGGTATGTTAGACATCGTATAATTGAAACTGGATTGAGAAACAGATACCATATGAAATTGTTATGATTTTTAGAATTGAGTTGATTGAGAATGGATATCAGGATTGAAGTATTATCGAGTATGAGGTGTTGGGATTGATATCTGACTGATATGGTAGTGCTGGATATATTGAAATTATGACGTTATGTTGTTGAAACGAATTTGATTGAATTCTGATTATATCCAGTATTGATTGAGTGATGTATTGATATCGTACCCTCGATATTGTTATTGTCAGACTGAGTATTGACAGGCTTGGGGTTCGAGACTTCGACAGAGTCAAAGTATCAGAAAGAAAGGTATAAATTAATGTTGAGTTGGGATTGCACAACTCGAGTGAGGTTTGACTCGAGTTTCCCTAAATCACATACTTAGTTTATTACATTGATATTTGTAATTGATGAGATTGATGTTTGTAGTCTATTGATTTATAGCCACTGCATGTATTGACTACTAAGTCGTTGAGTCACCGGCTGATTCGCCTAGTCACCGGCTGATTCGTCTGGTTATTGGCTGATTCGTCTAGTTATTGGACTGATTCGTCTAACTTTGGCTGATTCGCTTAATTACTAGCTGATTCGTCTAGTTATTGGCTGATTCGCTTAATCTTGACTGATTCGTCAATTCTGCGGCTGTTTCGCCCAGACACTGGATATATGAATTATATCGATGCCGTGTAGGAATTGATTCATTCCTATCGACTGAGATTCAATATAATTATCAATATCCAGACATCGGGATCCCTAGGTTAGAGTTGAGTCGAGTCTGAGACGACGCGTTGTTTGAGTCGAGTCTGAGTGTGATTCATTGCTTGATATTGATTTATGTTTCTGATTTGATACATGTTATGAATTTTGATTATATGCTTTTATATGATTGCATGTTTACATTGTTTATACTGGAATTTATTCTCACCGGAGTATCCTGCTGTTGTCTTGTTTTGTATGTGTGCATGACAACAGGTGGGGCTGGATTAGGGTCAAGAAGAGGATGAGAGAAGACAGTTAGCGTGGAGATCCGGACTTAGGAGTACATCTGTTACATCACCTGAGATAGTGTGAAGAAACAGTAGATATGATGATTTACGTTTGTACAGGACTTGTACTTAGATCTGAATAGTGATCTTATAAATGAGATAAGACTTATTTCATATGTTGCGTACTCTTGTATTTTTTAAAAAAAAATTAGAGCCTGTTTATTTTTAATTGATTAATTTTTCCTAGAAAGTGATTAAGAATTGAATTAAGTTCGGGTCCCCACAATAGAGATACATGATTGAGAGAAATGTTTGTATATAAGTTATTCCAAACACTGTTTTTAAGCTATTTAGTCAATTTTTTTTTATAAATGCAGCTAAATAAATATTACTAAATAATATGCTTCATTTGATTATTTTGTGGTCTTGCAATGAGACGAGTTTTTTAACATAGCATTAAGTGTTTTGGTGTTATATGTCGTTTGTATTGATCATGTTGTGTTTGGATTCTTTATGTGATTTGTTTGTTCAACGAAAGAAAATATAAAACAAAATCATATATCCCACAAAAATTATTATTTTTATATTTTTTTCCTTGAGATATTTTGTTAAACACATAATGCATGTTAGTTTGTTTAGATTACTTAGTTTGAAGCGACTTAGAAAATATTAAAAATTATGAAATGCTTTTTCATTTTTAGCTTATATCTCAGAATATAAAGATATAAAAAATATTATTTATTGGGATAAATGTATTTCCAGACTTCTGTCTATAAATCAGTATTCAAATTTTTTTTACAATATTATTATATTCTCTATTAATTTTTTTTTATTTAAATTGATTGAAGGTATTTGAATTGAGTTTTTATGTGCTTGATTATATTATTTTTGCAGTATTATTTATTGTGAAATTAATAGGTGGACTAAAAAAATTGGTGCATCTATGGGTCCTCTGATGGACGACAAACATGAATAAACTGTTAAAAAGATAATATCAAGTATATTTTGGCAAACGATTTAGTTCTAATTAAATGATTATCCATGAATCTAAATTTAAATTGTATCACAAGTTAACGTATGTTTTGTCGTCGCCAGATATATCTTGTCAACGGTCTAATATTTTTCTTTGATTTAAGAAAAATTATGTGACTTCGTATTATATTTTTGTTTCTTAAGGTTTTATTAAAGGATTTTTCATGATGATTTTGAGGCACCATTTTTTCCTTTGTGTGTTTTTTTAAAAAAGTAAAATATTTATTAAACCATGACGTTAATAAGGCAAGGCGCCTTCTCTTTATTTGAAAAAAAATATTGAAAAATTTATAAAAAAATTTGAATAATATGAGTTAGTATTTAATTTGAGAGTGATTTATGATTTTTGTTGCTCGTATATACTTCAATTTCTTTGTTATTGTACTAAATAAATTATTTTTGAACTTTGAGTTATCATTTTTTTATGGAGGTTGATTGTGTCATGAATTTTTTAAATTCATTTTGTTTAGTATTGTTGGCAGCAATTGATTTTTCTGAATTTCTATTATTTGTCTTGTTTTTTATATGAAAATATGTATGAGAGTACATCAATCAAAGCTACATATTTTGGGTCTTATGTTCTACGAAGAGGGTAATATATGATTTCTGGGAATTATATAATTTATTGGTTTTTCATATATGTAGTTAAGAAATTAATCAAATTTTGAACAAAAAATTTATGACAAACATAATGGATGAAAAAACATGATGTTGCGTATTAATATGTCCTTATTTCTTTATGATATAATTGAAACACATTTTTTTAGATATTTGAAATTAGGTCTAACTAAGTGACATGAAACATATACATAATATATATTTGAAGGCGTATTTAAAGCAAAATATTAAGATCAAGAATTATTCATATTTAAATTTCAATGCAGCACAATGAAGAAGAAATTGGAAAATTGTATGTGTAAACCTTTAAGGCTTATATGCTACTTCATGGTTTGCAAAATATTGATGACATGTAAAATATCAATATTTCTCAAAGAATAAACAAAAAAAAAAAAATTCTTCATTCAGAAAAAGAAATACATGAAAAAAAATTGTGTATAATTTTCATTCTATTTTTAATGGTATGAGAACAATTCTAAAGCTTTGTGGACACAATAGATCTATTTTGTGCATTTTTAGTAAATTGAGACATTGAGTCGGTTGCACTTTATTTCTTCCAATATTATCTCGATAGATTTCGAGGTGACTAAGAAGTTGTTTTTGTCTATTGTTTTAGTTAAAGTGGCTAACAAACATTTATGAGATATATGATGGTAACATAGACAACTACTCGCCAAATAAATTTACTTAGCCGAATAGTGATTGAAACTATTCATCCCCGTGATATGATGCACGCAATCATTATTCCAAATCTTCTAAAAAATGACGAACGAAATGACTTTCCTGAATTGTCTCAAATTAAACGAAGACACAATTCTAAGATATAGTCATTTGAAAAGATTTTCAAGTTTTTTTCTCACACTGATTGAGAAATCATTGTTAAAAATTTATTAAACTTATAGCTATATGTTGATAATATTGATAATAAATATATAAAAATGATATTACAAATATCACGATGTTTTAATAAATTACAGCATCATTTATTGGTTATGTTGTCGAAAATATATATAGGTTATACATACTTTTACTCAAAAGTAAAACCAATCACGACTAAAAACAGCATCTATTCTTATGAGTTATAGTTGATGATTATCAAAAACTGAAAAATCATTCAACAATAAAAAAATAGTTGGAAAATAGGATTACTGGATAAAAACAATGTAGAAAACCGAAAAAACATCCTGATAGAGAAGTAAACTTCGAGCATGTCAGATCCTAGATGAGGATTTTAAATAACATAATAGATGTTAAGGATGATCATATACTTGCCAAAATGTTTATATGTATATTATAATAACAAACTTCGACAAAGAGTTGTTGAGTTATCAAAATCAACCAAGACGTATATTGAAAAGTGTGTCATGTGGATAAGATAACTTCTCCGATTCATATACCATTTATGATCATGATTTTTGATTGTTTCATTTAATAAATGCTATTAACAATACTTTAATTCATTTAAATATTATAAAAATTTCTTACTTATATTTCCAACAATTTAGTTGTTTACGTGCAACGCACGTGCACTTTTCTAGTAATCCTTAAATTAATCACTTGGAAAGAACATCATGGAGTACTTTATTTGACAACACACCAAGTCTAAGTCCATTTAAAGATCGAGATCCCACTTATACATAAGAAGAGAAACGAGAAAGAAATAAAAAACAGAAAATATTACATAATTGATCAACAAACTCACCAGAAAAAGATCTAAATGTGAAGCATAAAATCATCTAGGCCACTTAAGTATGCAACTGGGATTATTGGAAATGCTCGGCCCGAGGCATATAACTTATTTGTTGCAACTGGATATTCATGTTGCATCATTGCATCATGAATCAAGCATGGACATCTGTTTATAACTCTCCACCGCATCAACAAGCGTTTCTTTAAGCGGCCTGTACCTCCAACCCAGTTTCTGCAGTCTCTCCGAAGTGAGCTTCAGCGTGTCCTCTCCCTCCTCTTTGAAGCTGAAAAAAGTGTATGGTACATCTTTATCAAGTGAAACTGATTAAGAGTTGATGTTTCAGAGTGAAACATTCTTACCTCTTGGGATACTCATATTTAGGATACATTCCCTCAAAATTTCCACCATACCCTGAGATGAAACCGTGTGAGCCATGCATATATACCGACTTTCAGCTTCAGGTGTTTCGTAGACAAACTTTAACGCTTCAGCTACATCACGTACATCCACCACCTTCCGGAAGCGGTTAACCACTTGTTCATTTCCTCCTACAGGATCGAACACATAGTGTACAAAGTAGTGTTATATGGGATAATCAAAAGGCTGCACACAAATGTGTAAACGTGAAGCCTGTTTAGATCAATAAGGAGAAAAGGGACTTTGAAGGCTTTCCATTTGTGTAAACTTTCATAAATTCTTGGGTTTTAGTGGTAAATCGCATAAAGACCCTGTGTGTTATTTTAAATAAACCAACACTCCAAGGAACAATTCAAATATAATCTTCATTCTGTAATTTGACAGTTATAGAAGCGAGAGACGCAATAAGATTACTTTTAATCGCCAGACTTAAAGTCTACGATCTTCCGTTGGCCATGACGCGGTCGACATTAAATTTTAGAAGATACAACATAGTAAATAGCTGATATTTAAAAAATAATACTTATTTAGAGAAAATTAAAGAAAATGAAATAAACTAAATTAAGCAATGCAACAAGAAACAATGATCAAAGGTAATACCTTTCAAAAGGTTGATGAGAACAAGACTGCTAGCGTTTACCTTCTGCAACAGCATCGGTCCCAGTACATGGCAGGGACACAAAGATATAACCTCAAGTCCAGTTTTCTTTGAATACTCCAGAGCCTCAATCTCTGCCACTGTTTTCGAATAACAATACCAGTTCTGCGGATATAGAATCAAGTGATCAAATAAAGATTCTATAAATTGTCCAATGAGAAGCACAAAATAATATTTCAAGTTATTGGCAATCCGCTAGCAATTACGTTTGTCATCTTGCAGTATTCTGCATCTGACCAACATGTCTCATCCAGCAATTGATCCTTGGGCAAGTTGGGGTTCATCACAACAGCAGCTGCTGAAGATACAAAAACAACACGTCTGACTTTAGATTCAGAGCATGCCTTCAAGACATTAAGTGTGCCTTTTACTGCAGGTTCAACCAGTTCTACCTGAAAAGACGTCATGTCACCAAATTTATGCAAGAAAGTAGGCGGAATTGTCCTTCAAACCAATTTAGTACTCGTGGAAAGTCAAGAAGTTGGTGTTACGATGTTCAGACAAACATGTTCTCCAATATCCATTTAATATTTAAATTAAGTAAAGAGTTTGAAAATCACACCTCTGGATTTGGAACAAAGCCACTAGGAACTGGGCTGGCAACATGGAATACTCCATCACATCCATCAACTGCCGCAAGCACGGAGTTATAATCCAGCAAATCTGCCTTAAAAAGTTTCAGCTTCTCAGCTGCATACTCAAGGCTTTTCAGCTGAACATTTTTGTCATACCCTGCAACAAACAAGAAGAAATCCACATGACACATCAGTAACACTGAAAAGCAATATTATTTTACACCAGCAACCACAATGAATTTTACTAATATAGAGTAAGAGCATAACAGATTAAAGAGTCGATCAAAAATAACAATGATATCCCCAAGCAAGTAAATGATATGTCATTTTAGTCGAATACAGGTATTTGCACAAAAAAAATCATGGACAGGTTAAAAGATAGGAAAGAAGAAACAAAGGACCACAAAACATGCACCAGTCAACCCTAAAGGCAGTAACCCAGCGTCAGACTATCATCCAAGGTGTGAATGAACAACCAGTTCCCAGGCAAAGTCAAACTCAATGTCCAAGTTCACGAACAGATATTTGAAACAAAACTTGAGAACCCAAATGGCTCGTAAGCTTGAGTTTCTTCAAGCACTAATCCATTTTTGTTTTGTATCAAACTCAAACGTGTGCTTGTGAAATCTCGCATGCAAGGTTTATTCCCAAAGAAAAGTTCGTAAATGCTATTCATAGTTTAATACACAATATTTACCAGGTTTCAATTCAAAGTAGGAACTAATTCAATTAGTGGCTCGAGTTCAAGCTCGAAATTGACAAGCCTAGATATCACCTCGAATCAATTCCGCTGATTTACCCCCATTCCTATAAACTGCGAGCAACTACATAAACTATCAGCTGATAATCGAAACCGATTTAATCAAAAATCAAGAATCACTCATAGGATCAACGATTCACTCAAACACATGCTAACAAAGCACCTAGGTTAACTTTACCAATATTTCCGGGAAACAATCCAATCTAATCCAAGCACTATAATGCATGCAAAAAATGATAAAACAAAAAAATAACCAGAATCTCTGACAGTGCCATGAACGATGTAAGATTTAGAAAGAAGCAGCTTGATCAGCCATGAAGCAATGTAGCCTCCCGCCCCCGTCACGCAAACTCTGCTATTTTCTCCCATTTTCGCCATAAATTTCAAAACTTGAGGCTTTTACTATGAATACGCGTATGTAAACAAGCTCTGCGTGGCAAATGGCAATCCACTGTCCAGTAAACGGATAGGCACCCGTAAGAAATATTATTAGAATTTAACAATTCATTACTTAAGATTAACGAACTATCTTATTATTTAAAAGAAATATATCTAAACTCTGTTTGGCTTAAAAAAAATAACTTTTTTCATTTTTGGCATTCCAAAATTATAAAATGGTTGGAAAATAAAAAATTTATGAATAAATATATCATGAACTTAAGCTTTGAAGATTATAAACTGATCCGACTCAATTGAATTGATAAATGCAGATCACTCAAGGAATTTATTCGATCTGGAGCTTATAAGTGAACTTCATTGATCTGTATCAATAAGTGATCTGATGTATTCACAACAAAACAACACTAGTCTAAACCGAGCTGAATTACTCTGAGCTGATCATCAATTGAGCTGAAGATATTCTCTGAGTGTAACAGTCAGTTAGCTTTTGATCTTTTTCTTATCTTATCAACAAGGACTGACAACAAAATAAAGCATATGTTAGTTGCCTCATTAGCTAGTGTCCGATAAAATTTAAATTGTCTAGTACTATATTTGGGAAGAAGACAATAACACGTGATATTCTCTACAAGATTGTCGAGAATCTTGTACGACTGTGAGTAATGACTATATTTATGAACTTGGATCAACTTCTATAAAGGAGAATGCATCAGAAATATTACGATAATACTACTCTGAATCTATCATATAATGGATCATTGGCACCACTCAGAATCTTATCTCAAAGCCGATTTGCACACGCCGGAAAAGATCTATTAGAACTATTGTATTTTGATAATAATTGTAATTGTCAAAATTAAGTTGTTTGAATAAGAATTCCACTTCAATAGAGTTGATGAACTAAACTGAAGTGGGTTTGTATAAAAGTTGTACAAATCAAATCTTCTAGTAAAATCCTTCTAGAAATAGAACAAGGGAAGATGTAGAAGCTTATTCTTCTAACTTCCACAAACAAATTTTATCTCTATTTACTTTCAGTCATTTACTTACCTGATCAGATTATATCTGCGTATATCTTATTCACTTTATATATTAAGTTGTCTCCTACCTTATTTGTCAGTTGCTTTACATAATCAGTTTGATTGAAAAAATCACTTGAGCATTTCACAGGTTAAGTTTGTAAAATTTGTCTTTTTATTTTGAAGTGTTTATTTAGCCCCTTCCAAACACATTTTGATCCTAACAAGTCGTATTGGAAAGATTTTTCTGAACTCTGAATATTTGATATACTCATATGGCTTCTTCTAATAAGATTATAATATTTTCAAAAGAGTGATATGATTACTAGAAAATTCGAATCCAGGCATATCTGTCAGTTTAAGACGGTGGCATGTGGTCTGTCATAACTGACAAAAAATTTAGATTTTAAAGTCTGATACTCTTGTATTCATCTCAGATGGGGCTCCACAGATGATAGAATAACCAAGATCAAAGTGGACAATAGAAAATAAGAAGGTCGATCTGGATAATGTGACCAAATATGTTATTTACAAAACTTTATATAAAAATATTTTCAGTAGAGTTAAAACTTGTTCTATAGCTAAGGATATTTGGAAAAAACTGACTCAATTGTGCAAGAGAAACGATCTGACAAAATAAAACAAGTTGATGTGTCTATTCACAAATTCAATGATATCAAGATGAAAAATCAGAGAAACCATGAATAAATTTGATGAAAGATTCAGTGGCGTTATAATATAGATGATTGCTCTTGGGAGATTTACCAAGATAATGAGACGTGAAAATCATAGCCATGTGAGAATCTAAATATTTGTGAAAGCTCGAATTGCATGATCTATTTGTCGATCTAAATACGTATGAGTTCGAGCAAAGAGCCAGAAATGAAGTTAGCCATCAACCTCGGAACCAAAAAAAGCTCTTCTCGTCATAGAAGAATCCCCATAAAATTCTGCTGAACAACTGATGAACAATGTCATGTCGCTATTTGTCAAGAAGTTCGAGAAATTCTTTAGGGGGAATCACAATAACTTTCAAAATTCCTATAAGAATAACAACTATAAGAAATAATCAAACTCTTCATCAAGCTTATTTTATATGTGGTAAAATAGGTCACTTTATTGCTGGTTATATCAAACCAAAGAAGGATGACAAGAATTGTAAGGTCCAAATATGATGACTTAATCCAACTGCATGGAAATATAGGGAAAATAGAAAATGATTAATTAAATGGTTTTTATGGCATAAACTAATTATGATATGCATGATTACATGCATAAAATAGGGTTTACTGTTAGGATGCATAAAACTGTATTTGTAAAACTTATTCGAGATGCGATCGAGGAACGGAGACCGATGACTTAAGAAGGGAAATATTTTTATTAAATAATTTTTTTAATTATTTAAAATATGGTACATACTATATGGTATTTTTGAAAATGAGGCATTTTGAGATGATTTTATACCCCGAGAAATATTTTTAAACGGTATTCGATTTTCGACGAAAATATGAACTTTTTGAGAACTCGATTAATCTTTTCACAACCTTTTCTAAATAAAATATTTTAAATATTACTTAATGGGCTTAATGGGCATAGTATACCATGTTAATGAGCCTAAGCTTATACTAGGTGTTTTAATTAAAATAAAAGGCTAGCAAACCCTCCCCAAAACCCTTATATCACACGCCCCATTCCCCTAATTAATTACTAGAACTGTAACGTACAGTACTTTTTACTACTTAAAATTATAGAAAAAATTTAAAATTTTTCTTAAATAAACGTGAACATTCAAAATTCGATAAAAGAAATAAACTGTACGTCTCACAAGTTGTTGCAACAAAGATTTGAAGTTTAAAAGTTGACAAAAGTATTAAATGTTTTCATACGACTTAAAACATGACGGTCCTCGGGTTTAGCCTCCCGCTCAGTCCAAGCCTGCTCCTTGGTCCCCACCTCCAGCCTCTTCATAAACATCCTCACCTACATCGATCAATTCTAGTGAGTCTAAAGACTCAACACGTATAAACTGGAAGTAACAAGTACTACATAATAAGATCACATGAAACTTTAAAATAGGACATACATACTTAAAACTTGAACTTGCATATCAAAACCTGAACATACGTGCATATATACTTAGACGTGCCATCAACATAAACTTTTCTTAAACATGACTGCATACTTGAACATACTTAAACATACATAGCTTCATCATTTTGCATAGAGATATGTTTCATTGCAAGTGACCCATAACATAATCGCCTGATCAGACTAAACCACAGTACAAGGCTGACAGAGACAAATCCACTGCCACATACATGGGATCCACGTTCATAATTTAACGAGCTAATTGGTCTCCGTTCATAATTTAGCGTTTTTCAATCCTAAACATAATTTGGTCACAAGACATTTAGCATACCTCAAAAACTTAAAATATTTTCTTGCACGTCAAACATACTTACTTGGCGTTGAGGGATTTGTTGGACTTCGATTGGGGCTGTTTGTTGGAAACTAAATTCTGGAGTTTGACAAAACACAAATCAAACGATCCAATCAACTAATACATGAAAGCAAATTCGGCAGCTGGACATTCAACTGAAATCAGTTGACACAAACTGATCAGTTGAGAACAGATCAGTTAAAACATTCAGCCGAAAACATTAAAGCTTCTCAACTGAAGATACCTCGGGAAAGATCATTCAACAGACAAAAAGACATATCAGACAGCAACTGAATATGGAAAGCCGCACTGCATAGAACAACGTATTTCGGCTATTGAGATTAATACGCCGTCGTACAATAAATGATGAAGCGGCAATCGAGAACATTGTCAAAGAAATGATAAGGTGGCAATCAACGGATACGAGAATTCAAAATTACCGTTGAAAGATAAGTCTATAAATATGACTAAAGAGCAGTTGACAAGACACACGATTGACCAATCTCAAACTTGCCATTACTCCGTCAAAATCTCAGCTCACACTTATCAGATCTACTCGTAGCAATCAAGGCTACACATTGAGCAAACTAGCACTCTGAAATATTGATAATTCGATAAGTGCTAAGTTCAGTTACTTACAGAGATCATTGTATTATACTAAGAGTTTCAGTTCAGGCAATAGATAAGTCCTAACTGAAGTGGGTCTGTACAAGCGTTGTACTCGATCAAAGTCTTTTAGTGAATATCCTATCCTTGTGATAGAAGGGGTGACGTAGGAGTTATTCAATTCTCCGAACATCCAGAAACATATTGTGTTATCTTTACTTCAGCTCTTTATTTCCAGTTAGATATTCTATCTTTCAATCAGTTTATTTTCCGCAACTGCTTATTCAGTTTAACTGATTGATATTGACCGACGAGATACTTAGTTCAGTTTGTAACAAAACTGAACTACCTTTTTCGAAAAACATTTAAATTCCTAGAAGTGTTTATTCAACCCCCCCTTCTAAACACTCCTTAGTCAATAACCGATCCTAACAAGTGGTATCAGAGCAAGGCATATCCTGTCAAAGATTATCTATCCTCAATCTAATCACTATGTCTTCATTCAATAAGATTCCAATGTTCTCCAGGGAAGATTTTGATGATTGGAAAATCAGAATGCATGCTCATCTAGCTGCACAAGACGATGACATGTGGTACGTCATAACTGACGGACCCATGAAAATTTTGAAAGCAAACACAGCTGTTGCTATCACTGAAGGGGCACCTCACCGAATTGAAAAGCCTCGAGATGAGTGGACTACAGAGGAAAAGAGAAAGGCAAATCTAGACAACGTTGCAAAAGATATATTGTATAAGACACTGGACAAAGTAACGTTCAGTAAGATCAAAATGTGCAAAACCGCCAAAGAAATTTGGGAGAAGTTCATTCAACTTTCCGAAGGAAATGATCAAACAAAAGAAAACAAACTTTCAGTTGCTATGCAGAAATTCGACAACATCAGAATGAAGATGGGAGAAACAATGGATGAGTATGATGAAAGAACAAGCTGTATCATCAACGAACTAAATGCACTTGGAAAAGTGTATACAAATAAAGAAGTAGTATTGAAAGTAATCAGAGGAGTTCCCAAAGAATGGGATGTCAAAACTATGGCAATGAGGGAATCCAAAGATCTTAACAAAGTTGAACTTCATGATTTATTTGCAGATCTAAAAGCATATGAGTTTGAACTTCAAACTTGAGAAGGAGAACCATCTACTCCAGCAGCAACTACTGCCTTGACTGCTGTTAGAAATGAATCAACTGGTTCAGTTGAGAAAACTGCTGATCAGCTGAACAATGATGCCATGTCTCTATTTATTAAGAAATTTGGAAGATTCATGAGGAAAAATCAAGGAAATTTTCAGAAGAATTATCAAAGAAACAACTCCAGAGAAGAGTCTAATGTATGTTTCAACTGTGGCAAATCCGGTCACTTTATTGCCAACTGTCCAAAGCCTAAAAAGGATAATCAAACCTCAACTGAAAGAAAGAAGAAAATGTATGAGCACAAAAGAAGATCTAAGGACGAAAAGAAGCCTTACAAGAAGAAACATGAAGTACTCCTAGCTGAAGACAGCAAAGCCAAATGGGCAGAAACTAACAGCGAAGAGTCAGATCCAGAAAGCTCTTGCAGTTCAAGTGAGGATGAGGAAGAAGTAACATGTCTAATGGCAGATAACATAGAAGATCAATCAAGCTGCGAGCAGGTATTTGATTTTAGCTCTATTAATTTTACACGAGAAGAACTCATCTCAACTCTTCATGACATGGTCAATGAGTATCAAAAGCTTGCTTTATCATTTGAAAAACTCAGAGCAAAGCAAGATGATCCCAAAGACAATAAAACAAAACTGATGAATCAGTTGAAATGTTGAGTCTGAGAAGGGAGATTGCTGAACTCACTGATGAAAGAAGCAGGAATCAATCAATGATTCAAAAAATGTCGCTTGAAAATACAAAGCTCAATGAGCTCATTCAAGTTTGGAACAAATCATCTAAAGCTTTAACTAATATACAGAATTCTCAGAAATCAGTTGATGATAAAACTGGTTTAGGATTCTGTAGTAAAGATGATTTGTCTTCCCAAGATACTCAACCAAAACTGAATATGAACAAAGGGAAATACATTCACTTTGTAAAATCAGTTATGGTAAAAAATCAAGAAGAGTCGAGCAAACTGATTGAACAGCCATCTCAGAATATGAATAAAGGCATGAG
Organism: Primulina eburnea; assembly: GCF_022965805.1. Classification (NCBI taxonomy): domain Eukaryota; kingdom Viridiplantae; phylum Streptophyta; class Magnoliopsida; order Lamiales; family Gesneriaceae; genus Primulina; species Primulina eburnea. The sequence continues at coordinate 38,893,829 of NC_133103.1, read as the reverse complement.
ATGTGGAATTGGATATAATCCAAAGGGTAAGACTGACTCATGGAATCAGCAACCAAAAACTCTCAGCAGAAAATATTCATATGGCTACTCAAACTACTACAACAGTAAGCCAATTCAGAAAAGATATCGGCTGAATAATCAGTTGAAAAAGGTCAAAACGCATGTTGTATCATCTACACACCATACACCAAGCACACACAAACAGGGAAGGACCATATGGAATACAGCAACAGGACGGTCAGTTAGACTGATTCAAGTCTGGATTCTTAAAGGACTAATCAACTTTGGACCCAAATAGAAAAGGGTACCAGAATCTTATTTTGTATTTAATTGCAGGCAATAAGTACAAGCATTGGATCAATATGGTATCTGGACAGTGGATGTTCACGACACATGAGAGGAGATTCAAACTTATTGTCTCAACTGGTCAAATACAATGGTCCAAACATCAGTTTTGGGGATAATTCCAAAGGTAAAACTGTGGGTAAGGGTAAGCTTATCCATGGTAACTTCACCATTAATGATATTTTATTAGTCGAGAATCTTAAGTATAATCTGATAAGCATTAGTCAGTTATGGGATAATGGATTCTCAGTTCAGTTTGACAAATACTCTTGTTCAGTCAAAAACTCAACTGAAGAGATTATTCTAACTGGCAAAAAAGGTGTGGAAACACTTACAAAGTCAGCTGGAATGATCAACCTTATACACCAGTATGCTTTATTGCGTCTAAATCATCTCAAAACTGGTTGTGGCATAAACGGTTAAATCATTTAAATTTTAAATCTATTGCCTATCTGAGTAAGCATGAACTTGTAACTGGTTTGCCCAAAATAAATTTTTCAAAAGAAAAACTTTGTTCAGCATGTCAGTATGGAAAACAAGTTCGATCCTCTTTCAAAAACAAACGCTGTAAATCTTCATCCCGATGCTTAGAATTATTGCACATGGATCTCTTTGGTCCAATACCAGTCATGAGCTTAGGGGGAATGAAATACACCTTAGTGGTCGTAGATGACTTTTCAAGATTTACTTGGGTTATATTTCTCAAATCCAAAGACCATACTACTGCACAACTGATTAAACTCTTCAAAAGACTTTTAAATGAAAAATCAGTTGGGATTGATCGAATCAGATCTGATCGAGGAACTGAATTCATCAATCAAACACTTTCAAACTTTTTAGAAAATACTGGAATCAAGCATGAGTTCTCAGCAGCAAGAACACCTCAGCAAAACGGTGTAGCTGAGAGAAGGAATCGAACTCTTAAGGAAGCTGCTAGAACGATGCTTGCTGATTCAGGTATTTCTCAAAGATTTTGGGCAGAAGCAGTAAACACTGCATCCTACACTCAGAACAGATCAATATTTAATAAAAATCACAAGAAAACACCATATGAGATCTGTCATGGAAGAAAAAGCATAATCACTTACTTCAAAATATTTGGCTGTAGATGTTTTATTCATAACAATGGTAAAAATTATCTAAAAGCATTCGATGTCAAATCAGCAGAAGGAATATTCCTTGGATATTCATCAGTTAGCATAGCTTACAGAGTATTTAATAAGAAAACCTTGAATGTTGAAGAATCTGCACATGTTGATTTTGAAGAAACTGCACTAATCGATAAGCCAACTGATCAAGTTGAGCTAGCTGATCGATTTACAAATATCAGTCTGGAAGATGATGACTCAGACGAAAGTCGTAATAATCAGAATATCTTTCATACACCTGAACCCGAGATATTGGATCAACCAGCTGAATTGAAAGCAAATCTTGACAATCAGTTAGTGGAGCAAACTAATGAAAATCAATTATCAACTGAATCAGCTCCAACTGAAACTGAGAACATTCAGTTACCTAATGAAGAATTTGCTGGCTGTGAAGCACCCAATGCTGAATTTAGATGGAAGAAATCACATCCTCCAGAACTGGTAATAGGTAACCCATCTGATCCAGTAAGAACAAGAAATCAAATGCTCAATTTATTTATTCATTCAGCTTTTGTATCTCAAATCGAACCAACAAAAACTGCCGAAGCTCTTACCGATCCTAATTGGATTAATGCAATGCAAGAAGAGCTAAATCAGTTTGTTCATAACAATGTCTGGAACTTAGTTCCAAGACCAGTTTCTAAAACTGTTATAGGTACAAAATGGGTGTACAGAAACAAACTAAACGAAGATGGTTCAGTTGTGCGCAACAAAGCAAGGTTAGTGGCACAAGGATATAGACAAGAAGAAGGAATTGATTATGATGAAACATATACACCAGTTGCAAGACTGGAGGCAATCAGAATATTTCTTGCTTATGCATCCTTCAAAAACTTTAAAGTCTATCAAATGGATGTGAAAAGTGCATTCCTAAATGGCCAATTGCAAGAAGAAGTCTATGTTGAACAACCTCCAGGTTTTGTCAATCATAATTTTCCTGATCACGTTTATCATTTAAACAAGGCATTATATGGTCTCAAACAAGCTCCACGGGCTTGGTATGAAACCCTCTCAAAATTCCTAACTGATCATGATTTTTCTGTTGGATCAGTTGATAAGACTTTGTTTAAATTCTCGAAAAATGATCATATCTTACTTGTTCAAATTTACGTTGATGATATTATTTTTGGGTCAACTAACCCCAAATTATGCAAGAAATTTTCCAAGCTGATGCAGGATAAATTCGAGATGAGCATGATGGGTGAGCTGACATTCTTTCTTGGTTTACAAGTGAAGCAACTGGATTCAGGAACATTTATTAGTCAAACCAAATATACCAAGGAATTGCTAAGAAAATTTGGCATGGAATCTTGTTCAGCAGCAAGCACTCCAATGAGTTCATCAGTTAAATTAGACACTGATCAAGGGGGAATATCAGTTGAGACGACACTATACATAAGTTTAATAGGTTCTTTATTGTACCTAACTGTGAGAACCCGAAAATTTCGACCGAAGCAAATCAAGTAAGTAATATAAAAATTATTTAAAATGAGTTCAGTAATTTTTATTTTAACTAAAAAACTGGAATAATAACTTAAATCTCATCAAATTCAACTCGAGAAAGTAGATTCTAAGCTCGGGGATTAGCTCAACAGGAGGTCAAGCTACAAGTAACCGTATCCATTTAAGTGTTGCCAAGGGAGGAGTAAAACCCCAGCTCAAGGACACAATCTTTCAGCTCAAGCAAGCTCAACTATGTTTGTCCTAAAATGAGAGCTAAAGGATTGGACAAGCTAATGGTGTAAGAAATGATCTTTGAGGAAATCCATGGAAGAGCTAAAGGGTGAGCTAGGAGATCAAGACACAATAATGATGCAAGAAATGGCTTTTGATGCTTGGTATGGAGCTTGATGATTTAATAACCTTTGACCACCATTACTCCATTTCTTGGAGGCCAAGGGGACGGCTAAGGGGAGGCAAAGGGGCAAGGGATTTTCTATAAATAGGACTCTAGAATGATAGAAAAGGTTACCCCAAGAAAACCTCAAAATTTCGGCTTCTTCCCCCCTTCTCAAACCACTCGGCCGAAATTTCAAGGAAGAAAAGAAGCTCGGGCGATTGACGTGCTGGAGTTTTGCGTCGTCATACTGTCGAAGTGAAAGCAGTATTTTTGAAAAATACGCCGAGGTGCTGCCGGAATTCCAAGAAAGAATTTCATATAACAATTCAAGTAAGTGGGCTTTTGATATGTATTCGTTTGTATTTTTAAACTTGAATATGTATATCATGACATGCATGTATGTGTGTCTTCATTTTCGAAAATTGCTAAGACATTCTGTTTAAAATTTCGATCGATTATGTGTTCTCTTCTATGCTTCGAAATTCTTTGATTCCGCTGTGTCAGTATGAAAACTCTGAAATCTGAAAATCTGAAAAGTTCTGTCTGATAAGTCTGAAATCTTTGTTGCACTGTTACGATTCGAATTTGAAATGGGACGAGAATTGTGATTCTGTCTGGCCCCCATTGGTGGGTATAAAACCATGTTCTGTTCGGCCCCCATTGGTGGGTATAAAACCATGTTCTGTTCGGCCCCCATTGGTAGGTATAAAACCATGTTCTGTCTGGCCCCCATTGGTGGGTATAAAACCATGTTTTGGCCTCACCCCTTAGAGGACTAACATATTGGGGACAATTTGACCATGGAAATGAGATGAGTAACAGTGTTCTGTCTGTTCCGATATGTTCTGTTCCGAATTGAAATGATCTGTATTGCTTCTGTTTTGTTCTGAATCATTTGATAAGTTATGTCTCTTATTCGATTCGTTTCCGTTGTGCCAAGTTAAGAATATTAGTTTTGAAAGTATGTTAAAGAAATGTTTTAAGGAATTAAGTTCTATATGTATCTTTGGAATCGATCGACCCCCACTTGCTGAGTGTTTCCCAAAACACTCACCCCTTACAAATTTCAGATAAGAATGAGGAGCAACTGAATGAGGAAGAGCAAGATGCTTTCTGGGGTTGGTGAATCAGAGATCAAGATCAGAATTCAACATTTTACTTTTCTTTCGTTTCCGCTATTAGAAACTCTGATGTATTTTATTCCTTTGTCATTGTAAGACAATATTTCATTTATGAAAAAGACTGGTTTGATTTGATACGAGGCTTTATTGTTATCAATTTAATTGTTAAACAATGCCGGATGTCACCGATGCTTCGGACTCGGGGCGTGACATTTAAGTGGTATCAGAGCTACCAGGTTCATAATCCCGCTGGGATTTTGACAGACAAAATTTGACAAAGTCAAATTTTGGCAAAAGCCTAGTGCATCCCAATCTGAACCCAACCTTCATCTGTTCTCTAAAAAAATTCGAACAGCTCCAAAAATCTATCCTTTCGGTCAGTCATTCCGAAAATCCTTATTATTGAAAATTCCACGACAACTTTGTTTCTACTATTTGTGCTTCGTGCCTTTCTACGATTCTGATGATTTATTTTTATCCTAAGAAATGGCTGCCCCTCGTACTCGCGCACAGGCTGCTCTGTGCATGCGTCAGCTTACCATCGATAACCATGCTAGGAAAATAGCGACTTTAAAGGCGCGATTAGCCAAAGGGAAATTGGAAAGGCAAGAGCTGAATGAGATTAGGCACCTGCTGGAGTCGGACGTACAGCGACTCACTCATCATTTGGATGTAGCTGAAAGTCAAATGCTACAGATACCGACGAATTCGATTCGCTTCGCGCGCTTGGTTTCAATCAACAAGGATTTACTTGAGAGAATTGAGATAGAAAAGGATCGCGCTGCTCAGGCCCGTCAGCGCCAGGAGGAGTACATCGCCAAGCAGGATCGGTATATTTCGAAGCTCCACGACACTATGGATCGGCTCCAAGACCAGAATAACTACCTACATTCAGTGATAGAAAACATGGAGGAAGCAGAAGTAGCACCCATGGAGGTAGATGGAGTCGAGAGCGATAGTGATAGCGACGGAGGAGATGTGTTCGATTAAATTAGCAAATTTTTAACAGAATATCTGGATTGTAATAAAGTTGTGACCGAGAAAAATATTATTTCGAAACTTTCTATTATTGCATATTTAAAATTTGACAAATATCTTATGAAAATGTTCTTTTCTTATTAGGAACACTACATGGATCCCCAAAACATCATAAATGAACTCCAAAGTCAACTTCAAAAGCAAGAGATGGAAATTAAAATACTGAAAGAAAGAAATGAGAAACTAGAAAGAGATAACTACCAATTGGATGGAAACAATATATGTATAGGGGAAGACCTTCGGGAAGCCAGAGTTGAGGAAAAGAAATTGCGCGATGACGTCAGACGATACGCTGCGTATCATCTAGAGTCGGAACGACAACATGAGATCACCAAACAAGAGCTGAAGAAAGCGCAAGATAGGATTCTTACGCTCCAAATCCGAAGTGATGGCCTTCTCAGTATTCAACATCGTCTTGAGGAAAAGATTGGAGAACAAGAAATCGATGAGAAAGTAAGCCAATCGACAATACAAGAACTGCAGGACCAAGTGAACAACCTTGATCACCACAACACGCAACTGCAGAATTACATCGAGCATCTACAAAATGAGATGGTCAACATGGAAGAACTCATAGAGCAATTGGAAGAAAATCCAATGGAAGAAGAAGAAATTAACGAGGCTGTAGGAGACGGCGAAGTGTTAGATGAATAGGGAGAAAAGGACCCTAGATTAGCTTTTGATTGAATCTAGGATTAATTGATTTAATCGTTGGTTGTATGCAAATCCTTTTCAATATTAATGAAATTATTCCTTTGATTAAATTTTGTGGCAAACAAATTAATAAAAAAAATACGTGTTAATAGGAGATGGCAGGCAGACCACCCCGAAACAACCGTAACGCTCGGGACGCCAACCAAAAAGATAATCCACCACCACCGCCACCACCCAGAGTAAACCTCAGTCAAGAGGATATGATGGCAATAGCAACTATCGTCGCTGCAACATTACAAGGAATTGTGAATCCACTGGCCAACGCCATCCAACCACCCCAAGAACCTCAGCCACGTGGGATTAAGTATCACTATGAATCTCTCAGAAGGAATCGAGTTCCAACTTTCGATGGGAACCCAGATCCGGAGGTCAGTCACAACTGGCTCAAGAACGTTGAAACACAACTACATCTACTGGAGGTACCGGAAGAATTGAGAGTGGAAGTCGTGACCCCGTTATTGGAGGATCGGGCTAGGAAATGGTGGGAAACTGTGTCGCTACCTTTAGCTGATGTAGAAGATATCACGTGGCAAATTTTCAAAAGAGAATACTTGAAACAATACTATCCGGCCGAGTTTCGTCTACAAAAGCTGAATGAGTTTGAGAATTTCAGACAGTCACCAGATATGACGGTAATGGAGTACACGTCAAAATTCAACGATTTAGGAACTTACGTTCCGACAATCATGTCAGATGAGACGTTAAAAATGCACCGCTACAAGAAAGGACTAAACAGCCGAATTCAGTCGGCACTGGCAGTGTACAAACCAAGCAGCTTTGCGGACTTGATGGGCGCTGCAATGAGTGCAGAAACCGATATCAAGCGACGAGAAGAAGAAAACAAGAACAAGAGACCATTGAACAATCAATCCACGCAGAATAATCTCAAGTTCAAGAAACCAAATTATTCAGGAAGGTCCTTCAAAGGAAGTTTTGGCAGTAATGGTAGCACCGAAGGAAAATGGTGTGACACATGTCGACAAAAACATATTGGGGAATGTTATCGGAAGACAGGCGCTTGTTTCAAGTGCGGGAAAGTGGGCAATAGAATTAAAGACTGTCCAGACAACAAGGACAAAGGGTCGGGACCCAACAAACAACATGAAAACAAAACAAATGCTCGGGTTTATGCCATAACCCAAGAGGAAGCCGATAATAGCAACGAAGTTGTGGCAGGTACCATCTTACTCAATAAAATGCCTGCATATGCTTTGTTTGATTGTGGTGCCACCCATTCGTTTGTGTCTAGAAGATATGCTAAGAAGCTTAAACTTGAGCATGATATTCTTAGTGAACCGTTAAGAGTAGCAACACCGGCTAGTAAAATAATCGAAACTCACAAAGTATATCGAAACTGTAAAATTTGCATCGGCAAACAAACTTTTGAAGTAGAATTGATTCAACTCAATATGGTGGAGTTTGACATCATTCTTGGAATGGACTGGTTAGCTAAGAACCATGCCATAGTAGACTGTCAGAAGAAAGAAATTAGACTTCAAACTCCAGCAAAGAGGGAAGTCTTATTTCACGGGAAATCTAAAGAAAGAAGATCCCTACTGTCAGCCTCACAAGCCTTGAAGGCTATAAAGGGAGGAGAAGATATTTACCTAGCTGTACTTAATGAAGTTAAAGGAGAAGAAGTTCCAAAGTTGGAAGAAATTTCAATTGTTAAAGAATTTCCAGACGTTTTTTCCCGAAGAATTACCAGGAGAGATACCCGATAGAGAAGTAGAATTTGAAATCAACTTGGTCCCTGGTGCTGTACCAATCTCTAAAGTGTTAGAGTAGGTGCCCGTCGAGCCAAGTGTTGGCCGAGTGTTCACAATGAAACTCTATGTATAAGCAATCTTTATTTTAATAATATTTGAAATTATTATTTTGGCAAATCTTTATCTGTATACCCATGCTAGTTGCATAGATAAAGCCCTTGAATATACAAATAGTAGAAAGAATATGAGATGCTCATATGATGAGTACATTGAAACTCATATTTGTAATACTGTATATTCTAAACGGTTCCTAGTTGTTGGAAACTTAATTCCGGCGTTTGACAAAAGACTCAACTGAATTCAGCAACTAAAAGCTACCAACTGATCGACTTAACTGAACCTAGCTTAACTGATATTTCAGCAGATATTCTCGCCAGTTCATTCTCGCCAACTGATTTGTTATCAGCTGATCTTTCAGCTGTACACGTCATAAAGTGAAAACGACAACCGACAAATAGTACAGTCTTCTGCGAACTGGTAGTGGATCGCCGCATTTCAGAAGTTGCAGTGTACGATCTATCAGGGAATATTGACGTGGCAAACAACGGCTGTTATTCAAATAAATGTTACCGTTGACAGAAGCCTATAAATAGTCGAAGAGAGCAGCTGAAGAACTACCGATTCTGAACTACTCATTTTACTTGCTGTTACTCTGCGAAAATATTCTCTCAACTTCGTCAAATCAAAGCTCAAGCTTATCAGTTTTATCAGTAGCATTCAGGCTACGTTTTGAGCTAGAAAAAGCACTTTGTAATCTTTGATAAATTGTACAAGTTGTGCTAAGATCAGTTGTGATCTGTAAAAGAGTTGTTAACTAAGAGTTTCAGTTTTGGCAATAGATAAGTCCAAACTGAAGTGGGTCAGTACACGTTATTGTATTTGATCAAAGTCTTTTAGTGAATATCCTATCTTTGTGATAGAAGGGGTGACGTAGGAGTTATTCAAGTCTCCGAACATCCAGAAACATTTCCTGTGTTATTTACTTTCAGTTATTCATTCTATCTTTCAGTCAGTTAGTTTTCCGCAACTGTTTTATTCAGTTTAACTGATTGTTATCGACCGACGAGATACTTGAGTCAGTTTGTAACAAAACTGTACCCAACCTTTCGAAGAAGTTTTAATCTAGCAAGTGTTTATTCAACCCCCCCCCTTCTAAACACTTTCACGTTGAGTTAATCGATCCTATCAAGTGGTATCAGAGCGAAGTTTATCTTGTCGTAGAACATATTCTCTCAACTGATTCAGTATGTCTTCTTTCAACAAAATTCCTATGTTTTCCAGGGAAGACTTTGATGACTGGAAAATCAGAATGCAGGCTCATTTAGCTGCACAAGATGATGATATGTGGTACGTCATAACTGACGGGCCAATGAAAATTTTGAAAGCAAACACAGCAGTTGCCATCACCGAAGGGGCACCTCATAGAATTGAAAAACCCAGAGATGAGTGGACTGCTGAAGATAAAAGAAAAGCAAACCTTGACAATGTAGCCAAGGACATACTGTATAAAACACTGGACAAGATAACGTTCAGTAAGATCAAGATGTGCAAGACAGGAAAAGAGATATGGGAAAAGCTGATTCAGTTATGCGAGGGAAATGAGCAAACAAAGGAAAACAAACTTTCTGTTGCTGTACAGAAGTTTGACAACATCAAAATGAAAGCTGGAGAATCAATGCTTGAATATGATGAAAGAACCAGTGGAATCATAAATGAACTAAATGCACTTGGAAAAGTGTATACAAATAAAGAAGTGGCTCTCAAGATTATCAGAGGACTTCCCAGAGAATGGGATGTCAAGACAATGGCCATGAGGGAATCAAAAGACTTGAACAAAGTTGAAATTCATGATTTGTTTGCTGATCTGAAAGCTTATGAGTTTGAGTTACAAACTCGAGGAGAAGCAGAACCATCAACACCTTCATCAACTACTGCTCTAACTGCTATAAGAACATAACCAACTGGTTCAGTTGCAAAAGCTGCAGATCAATTGAGCAATGATGCTATGTCATTGTTTATCAGAAAGTTTGGTAGATTCATGAGGAAGAATCAGGGAAATTTTCAGAAGAGCTACCAAAGAAATAACTCCAGAGAAGATTCAAACGCTTGCTATAACTGTGGAAAGCCAGGACATTTCATTGCTGACTGTCCAAAACCAAAGAAGGACAGTCAAGTCTCAACTGAACGGAAAAAGAAATCATATGAGCACAAAAGGAGACCTAAGGATGAAAGGAAAACCTATAAAAAGAAGCATGAAGTGCTAGTAGCTGAAGAAAGCAAAGCCAAATGGGCAGAGACTGACAGTGATGAGTCAGAAGCTGAAACTTCATACAGTTCTAGTGAAGAAGAGGAAGAAGTCAAGTGTCTGATGGCTGATGAGACAGAAGATCAATCAGACAATCAGCAGGTATTCGACTTTAGCTCAACTGATTTCACTAGAGAAGAGCTTATTTCGACTCTTCATGACATGGTCAGCGAGTATCAAAAGCTTGCTCTATCATTTGATAAAGCCAGAGCAAAGCAAGATGATCCCTTGGACAACAATACTAAAACTGATCAGTCAGTTGATATGTTGAGTCTAAAAAGGGAAATTGCTGAGCTCAATGCTGAAAAGAGCAGGAATCAATTGTTGATTCAAAAATTGATGCTTGAAAATGCAAAGCACAACGAGCTCATTCAGGCTTGGAATAAATCTTCAGCAGCTCTAACTGATATTCAGAATTCGCAAAAATCAGTTGCTGACAAGACTGGACTAGGGTTCAGTAGTCAAAGTGAGATGTCTTCCAATGATACTCAGCCACAACTGAATATGGACAAAGGAAAATTCATTCGCTTTGTCAAATCAGTCGTGGAACAAGAACAGCTTGAACCAAGTAAACTGATTGAACCGCCCTTTGAGAACAAGAACAAGGCAAATAGATATGGTATTGGATATAGTCCAAAAATTTCAACTGACTTTCGTGGTCAAACATCGAAAAGAATTTCAAAACGATTTTCAAATGAATACTCCAACTACTATAACTATAAGCCTGTTCAGAAACGATATCGGCCGAACAATCAGTTGGGAAAGGCAAAATCACATATTGATTCACCTATGCATCACACACAAAGCACACACAAAACGAGAAAGACCATATGGAATACAGCAACTGGACGGTCAGTCAGACTGATCCAAGTTTGGATTCTTAAAGGACTAATCAACTTTGGACCCAAATAAACAAAGGGTACCACAATCTTATTTTGTATGTGAATGCAGGTAACAGGTACAACTGAAGATTCAGTTTGGTATCTGGACAGTGGATGCTCAAGACACATGACAGGTGATTCAAAACTGCTATCCAAACTGATCAAATACGATGGTCCAAAGATTAGTTTTGGAGACAACTCGAAAGGTACAACTGTGGGTAAGGGTAAGCTTATCCATGGTAATTTTATCATTAATGATGTTTTATTAGTTGAAAATCTCAAGTATAATCTGATAAGCATCAGTCAGTTATGCGATAATGGATTTTCAGTTCAATTTGACAAACTTATTTGCTCAGTCAAAAACTCAACTGATGAGGTCATTCTAACTGGCAAAACATGTGGAAACACATACAAAGTCAGCTGGAATGATCAACCTTATGCACCAGTATGTCTTATTGCCTCAAAATCTTCGAAAAACTGGTTATGGCATAAGAGGTTAAACCACTTGAATTTCAAATCTATTGCATATTTGAGTAAACATGATCTTGTGACTGGGCTGCCCAAAATGGATTTTACAAAAGACAAAATTTGCTCAGCATGTCAGTTTGGCAAACAAATAAAATCTTCTTTTAAGAACAAGGGTCGTAAATATTCTTCCCGATGCTTAGAACTATTACATATGGATCTCTTTGGTCCAATACCGGTGATGAGCTTAGGGGGAATGAAATACACCTTGGTGGTTGTAGATGATTTTTCTAGATTCACTTGGGTCATTTTTCTCAAGACCAAAGACCAAACTGCTGCTCAACTGATCAAGCTTTTCAAAAGATTATCAAATGAAAAATCAGTTGGAATTGACAGAATCAGATCCGATCGAGGAACTGAATTTATCAATAAAATTCTTTCAAACTATTTAGAGAATACTGGAATCAAACATGAGCTCTCAGCAGCAAGAACTCCTCAGCAAAATGGTGTAGCTGAAAGGAGAAATCGAACACTTAAGGAAGCTGCTAGAACAATGCTTGCTGATTCTAGTATCTCTCAAAGGTTTTGGGCAGAAGCAGTGAACACTGCGTGTTACACTCAAAACAGATCAATGATTAATAAGAATCATTTGAAAACACCGTATGAGATCTGGCATGGAAGAAAAAGTGTGGTTTCTTACTTTAAAATATTCGGCTGCAGATGTTTTATACTCGACAATGGTAAAACTCATTTAAAAGCTTTTGATGCTAAATCTGCAGAAGGAATATTTCTTGGTTATTCATCAGTAAGTAAAGCTTACAGAGTCTTCAACAAAAACACTTTAAATGTTGAAGAATCTATTCATGTTGTTTTTGATGAAACTGTACTAACTGATAAGCAAACTGATACAGTTGAGCTAGCTGACAGATTTACAGATATCAGTTTGGAGGATGATGATGAAGAAGATACTCATATTAATCAAAGCAATCTCCAAACACCTGAACCTGAGATATTAGATCAGGCTGTTGAATTGGAAGCTAATCAGTTAGTAGAACAAACAAATGAGATTCAGTTGCCAACTGAAACAGCTCCAACTGAAACTGAAACCAATCAGTTACCTACTGAAGCAGTTACCAATTTGGAATCAACAAATGCTGAACTCAGATGGAAGAAATCACATCCTCCAGAATTGGTGATAGGTAATCCATCTGATCCGGTAAGAACGAGAAATCAAATGCTTAACTTATTCATTCATTCAGCTTTTGTATCTCAACTGGAACCAAAGAAAACTGATGAAGCTCTTGCTGATCCTAACTGGATAAATGCTATGCAAGAAGAGCTAAATCAGTTTATCCATAATAATGTCTGGAACTTAGTTCCAAGACCAATTTCCAAAACTGTTATAGATACAAAATGGGTATACAGGAACAAACTGAACGAGGATGGTTCAGTTGTGCGCAACAAAGCAAGGCTAGTTGCACAAGGATACAGGCAGGAAGAAGGAATTGATTATGATGAGACATATGCACCAGTTGCAAGACTGGAAGCAATAAGAATATTCCTGGCCTATGCATCATTCAAAAATTTCAAAGTGTACCAGATGGATGTTAAAAGCGCATTTCTGAATGGACAGTTGCAGGAAGAAGTCTTTGTTGAACAACCTCCAGGTTTTGTTAATCATCACCTTCCTGATCATGTCTATCATTTGAACAAAGCCTTATATGGTCTTAAACAAGCTCCAAGAGCTTGGTACGAAACTCTTTCAAAATTTCTAACTGATCATGATTTTTCTGTTGGATCAGTTGATAAGACGTTGTTCAAATTTTCTAAGAATGATCATATCTTACTTGTTCAAATTTATGTTGATGATATCATATTTGGGTCAACTAACCCCAAATTATGTGAGAAATTTGCTAAGTTGATGCAGGAAAAATTCGAAATGAGCATGATGGGTGAACTGACATTCTTTCTTGGATTACAAGTGAAACAATTGGATTCAGGCACCTTCATCAGTCAAACAAAATATACAAAGGAATTACTAAAGAAATTTGGCATGGAATCGTGTTCAGCTGCAAGCACTCCCATGAGCTCATCAGTTAAACTAGACACTGATCAAGGGGGAATATCAGTTGAGACGACGCTTTACAGAGGTTTAATAGGTTCATTATTGTATCTAACTGCTAGTCGTCCTGATATTGTGTTTGCTGTCTGTATGTGTGCTAGATTTCAGGCAAATCCTAAGCAATCCCATTTTGCTGCTGCCAAACGTATTTTGAAATATCTTAAAGGCACACAAAATGTTGGGTTATGGTATTCTAAAGACTCATCTTTCAATTTAGTTGGTTATTCAGATGCAGACTATGCAGGATGTAAACTTGATCGAAAAAGTACAAGTGGATCATGTCAGTTTCTAGGAGACCGACTGATTTCTTGGTTCAGCAAAAAGCAAACATCCATAGCAACTTCCACAACTGAAGCAGAATATCTTGCTGCTGGAAGCTGTTGTGCCCAACTGCTCTGGATTCAGCAACAACTGAGAGATTATGGAGTTGATGCTAAAGAATCACCTATATTTTGTGACAACACAAGCACAATTGCTATAACCTACAATCCAGTTCTTCACTCTCGAACCAAACACATAGATGTCAGACATCACTTCATCAGAGATCATGCTCTCAAGAAGGAAATCAGACTGGAATACGTCTCAACTGAACAACAAGCAGCTGATATCTTCACCAAGCCACTGGCTGAGACTAAGTTTTCTCACTTCCGCAATATACTTGGATTAATTAATTTATCTTAATTAATGATCATTGTTCGTAATTTGTTGATTAAGCTTTATTGTTGTTTTACTGAATATTTAAGTGAGTTGCTTATTCTTATGAACTCTTAACTGATGTCAGCAAGTGTTTGTATTGTTCTTATGGTTATGTTTCTAACAAATCATTGCAGGCAGAGATAAAAGAACAACGACGATAAAACATAATAAATATTTTCATTAATCAGGAGAGGAGCCGGTTACATTGTCACAATATTTTCCTCCACAGAATCTATCCACAAACTCATCCATGCAACTAGTGCTGAGGAAGAAGTTTTGCAGAAATCATGGGAGACAGCGATGCGGCGGAGGATCTCCAGCTCCTTCAGAAGAAAGAGCTTGTAGAGATAACCTTCTTTAAAAAGGTCCACCCCCGCAGGAACCTCTAGGAGCTCCCGCACCTCTTGTAGTTGGGCCTTCCGCCTGAAAGTGGAGACCCGTCCAGAGTAATACAGGAACTCCAGCTCCTGCATCTCTTCCCAGTAACGAAGGCTAGTGTAGAAGACTTCATCTTCTATGAACTGCTTCCTAGCTTGCAGAGTAAACTGAGCGTCACTTGAGCTTCCAGCTTCTGCCATTATCTTTATCTGTGTAGAATTACTTGCTGAGATGAATTTTGGCTAACCCCTTCACTCTTATTTATAGGGCAAAACAAAGGAGGGATACGAGAGGACATCTCTCTGTGACGTTTGCTATACCCAGCACCATACTCATCATTAATATTCTCTGTCTATTGCCGTCATTTTGCTTTAATAGATTAAGGGGGAATAATGGTTCAAGAGGTTAACTGAGAAGACAGTCGTTAGTAAATTCTCGACTGAAAGAACTCAGTCTTATCAACTGACCTATCAGTCGACTTTTTCACTAATCTTCTCATATAAGTTAACTAATTAACCCAATTTTATTCCAAATCAAATGACGTGACCGTCTGCTAAACTAATCATGACTCTTGATTTTCTTTACGTGGAGTTATCTTCACCACTCAATTCGTACACACGATTGTAGCACACGTACTACTTTGTTTCTTTCAAAATTCTTTGGACTGACACGTGTCCAGAGTTTGAATGGTCACGTACATATGTACTATTACCCGCCTCTTTTCAGTCTTACTTTTCGACTACGTCAAATTCTCCTTAGGGCAAGAACTACCTCATTCCTCGAATTTTCTTTCAGGCAATTTATCAGTTATCAATGGCAACCCAAATTCCCGCTTTCATGCTAAATTCTATGACCATCAACTTTGGATCTATATTATCCTTCGGCGATGCTGAAGTTCAGAAATTATTTCAGAAGCTTGAAGTTGCTGGTCTAAGAACATTTTTGGGACAATCTTCTCAGGATATCTATCCCAAAGAACTTCAGGATTTCTACTCTTCTGGCGTGATTGATTCTGAGGGAAATATCAAGTCTACTATCAATGATCAGTTGCTGATCATTTCTGAAGATTCTCTTGGTGATTTCTTTCATTTACCTTCTGAAGGTATGGCACAACTCTCAGATGTCAAGGCGTCTGATATTGAAGAGATGAGAGTCTCTCTTTCTATTGATGGACGAAAGATTAAGGTTTCAGATCCTAAGAAAGAACTGAAACATGAAGTTCAATTGCTAGCTGATGTTATTGCAAAAGGAATTTTGGCAAAAGCAGGATCATTCGCTGCTCTAACTTTAGAGAAATTTCAGGCCATTACCGTTATTATGGCTGGTCAAAAATTTAACTGGAAGCGTCTCATTTTTAATGTTCTGAAGAATATGTTTCTGTCTTCTAAACAATCCAAGGGCTTTGCAGTTCAAATCAGTTATTTACTGAAAGCTAAAGGCTTAGTGGCTGAGGACTCTGAGAGAACATCGAAATTTAAGGTGTTCAATGCAAAGAACACAATGCCAATCAAATCCAAAATGGACTTGACCACTACTCAGTTTGTGAAAATCAAACAGGAAATTGGGACTCAGTTAGCCGCTCCCAAATCAGTCAAGAAAACCAAAACGTTGGCTCAACTGCAGATTGCCAAAAGAAAGTTGGTTTTGAGTTCATCAGAATCAGAAAAGACTCCATCTCCTCACATTGTGAAGAAGCCAAGAACTCAAAGGGTTAAAACAACTTCTGAGGTAACCAGTCCGACTGACAAAATGATTTCCTTCACTGATCAGCAACCTATAGAAGCAGTTCCTCTGCAGATTATTCCACAAGATGATTCAGCAAGTACCATAAAAAAATCGGTTAGGACGCAAGCTCCTGTTACTCAAATATCTCGACCAATTGGTGTGGCACCTGCAAGACCTAAAGGGATAAAGTTTATAGAACCGGTGGAATCAACTCGAACAGGACTGGAAATCCCTCATATCTTGAGTGGTGATAAAGGAAAAGAGAAATTGATTGTGGAACCCAGACCCTCAAACCCAATTCAGACTCATATTGATCTCGTATGGGCAAAAGTGAACAGTTTTGCTGCTGCAAAGACTAAGTCCTATGACGCTTGGGTAGCCTATCGTACTAAAGTTTTTGCCAAGCAACTGAAGGAGAAGTCCGAACTGAGAAAATTCATCAAGTTGGAGGCCCTCGTTCTCCGCACGGTCAAAGCTGCAACTATTGCTCAAGCCTTGGAGAGAAAAAGCTATTTCTTTGATCAGCTGAGAGCAAAGAAGTTGGCTCAAATTGTTGCTAAACTTAAGAACAACTACTTGCCAACTGCCCCTACTGCATATGCTGATCAAGCTGTAATCACTCAGCTTGACACTGATCTGATGGGGATACTATCTCGAATCAAATTTTGGGAATCGGATCAAGAACTCGTGGTCTACCAAGGAGATTCAGATGATGACAATGAGGAACAAGTTGAAACAGCATTCTCTGACAAAACAACACCATCATCCGCCTTAGTTCTGGTTCCAACTGGAGAACCAGTTTCTGATAAGCTTCCTTCACCACCTGTTGAACAACTACTATATACTGAAGCGGAGCTATCTCTTGCTCATATTGATGAAGTGATTCAAGCAGTGGTAGAGGAGTCCCACTTTAGTGCACCAGTTAATGATCCAGTTGATCGCTCTGCTGATCAAACCAATCTACAGGTCACTATTTCTTCAGTCGAAATTGTTCCACCAGACCAATCTGCTGATCAGGGCTTACAAATTGATATGCCAGTTGAATCAATTGATCATTCACTAGAGGCATCAGTTCAGGTTGTGTCACCATCAACTGTACAACATCTTCCCTCACCATCTTTAGATCAAGAAGAAAAGACTGCTGATGAGACTCCGGTTCAAGGGACAATAACTGGAACTGATACTTCAGTTCAGCCAATTGTTGATACCAAGATAACTGACCAAGCCTTGGTCATTACTCAGCAAACAACAAGTGAACCAAGCACTTCTCATCAATCCAACCCTCCATCTTCAGCAGATTTTGATCTCATTTTTGAGGAAGTCCAACATATGCAGGACAGCATGAATCAAATAATTTCGGCCATTTCCAAAATTCAAAATACGCAACTTTCGCACAGTGTGAAGTTAGACGATACTCAGGAATCCATCAAAAGACTGAAGGCCATCGAATCTGCTGTTACCGCTCTTTCTTTTGCAGTCAGTGACATTCAGAAAAATAGAGGTATCATATCCGGTCTGACTGCCACTCAAGAACTCATTAATCAACGTGTCAACAATGTGGAATCGCTTATGTCTCGGAAATTTGATCTACTGCAAGTCACACTGTCTACTGCTATTGAAAATATGTCATGCTCTGTCACGGTTCTTTCTTCTCACGTTCGCAAGCTATCTGACAAGATGGAGCAGTTTGACAAAAAGGGGGAAGAGCAGAAGAATTCTTAGTAGTACAGCAGTATTGATTGTATCAGATTTCTATTATTTCAGTTGTTGATCTTATTTTATCTACTATGCAGAATTCAGTTATTTATTCCAAGTTTTGTCAAAACACCATAAAGGGGGAAATTGTTGGAAACTTAATTCCGGCGTTTGACAAAAGACTCAACTGAATTCAGCAACTAAAAGCTACCAACTGATCGACTTAACTGAACCTAGCTTAACTGATATTTCAGCAGATATTCTCGCCAGTTCATTCTCGCCAACTGATTTGTTATCAGCTGATCTTTCAGCTGTACACGTCATAAAGTGAAAACGACAACCGACAAATAGTACAGTCTTCTGCGAACTGGTAGTGGATCGCCGCATTTCAGAAGTTGCAGTGTACGATCTATCAGGGAATATTGACGTGGCAAACAACGGCTGTTATTCAAATAAATGTTACCGTTGACAGAAGCCTATAAATAGTCGAAGAGAGCAGCTGAAGAACTACCGATTCTGAACTACTCATTTTACTTGCTGTTACTCTGCGAAAATATTCTCTCAACTTCATCAAATCAAAGCTCAAGCTTATCAGTTTTATCAGTAGCATTCAGGCTACGTTTTGAGCTAGAAAAAGCACTTTGTAATCTTTGATAAATTGTACAAGTTGTGCTAAGATCAGTTGTGATCTGTAAAAGAGTTGTTAACTAAGAGTTTCAGTTTTGGCAATAGATAAGTCCAAACTGAAGTGGGTCAGTACACGTTATTGTATTTGATCAAAGTCTTTTAGTGAATATCCTATCTTTGTGATAGAAGGGGTGACGTAGGAGTTATTCAAGTCTCCGAACATCCAGAAACATTTCCTGTGTTATTTACTTTCAGTTATTCATTCTATCTTTCAGTCAGTTAGTTTTCCGCAACTGTTTTATTCAGTTTAACTGATTGTTATCGACCGACGAGATACTTGAGTCAGTTTGTAACAAAACTTGTACCCAACCTTTCGAAGAAGTTTTAATCTAGCAAGTGTTTATTCAACCCCCCCTTCTAAACACTTTCACGTTGAGTTAATCGATCCTATCACTAGTCGATTCAGCCGCCACTAAGAAGGATATAGGCCGCTCGAGTTAGAGACTAGTATCTGCGATGTGAGTACCATGTTTCATTGGTAGGGGACATTGTGATGTCCGAACATGCAGATAGGTGCTCCTTGTAGAGTGCACTGAACAACCCTCCATAAAAGGACTTTCCAAGTGGTTCTCACTTATCGAGTGGAAAAAGTCCTGGTTTATGGTTGTACAGAATTAGTCCTTATGACCCGGGACAACATTGAGACTCTATGTGCTAGCGTTTCACTTTGACTTGTTTACCGACTCTTATGAGGTCATTAGGTGGCAAGGTTGGGTGTTACGGCGAAACATATAGGAGTCGATGCATTGTAGTCGGGGATTCACCGCTTACCTACGGGTATGGATATCCTATGTGTTTTTCATGTATATGTGGGTTGAAATCTCTGATCAGAGTATGGTGATAATTATGAAAGGGGTTTCATAGATTACACCATCGATGCAACCACAACATGACACATAGTATCGATTCATTGACAACTCTCGATAGACCAATAGTTGTCGAATCGGTCGGGATATATGAGTTGAAGGGACCGTACTGTACGCTAACCATAATTGAATGGTTCTTGCAGGCACTATCATGTGATACCTAGGGAATCACGTAAGCGATGCTGCTAGGCGTTTAACGTGATTGGTTGGGTACTATCAGACTTGAGTTCTGACGTTCTTACTATCAAGGAGTTGATAAGTAAGAATGGAGCAATTGGGGTATGCTCGAATAAGGACATGTTTAGTCCGAATCACATAGAGATGTGAACCCACGACTAGTTGTATCAATGAACCATTGAGGGCCACACAAGTACTAGCTTTGTAAATCCCGATGAGAAGTAAAATAGTTCAATGTGTTGAACGGCTTATAAATGTGTTTATAAGCGTAAAGAAAAAAAAAAAAAATAGAAGTTTGACTTCTATGAGAGAAATATAAATTTTAATTTATGGAAGTGTTCCTAGATTAAAATTTGGCCAAGTGAATAATGTATTTGAAAATTGTGATTTTCATAAACATTATTATGGACTAAATTAAATTAATTCAAGTGTTGAATTAATTAAACACTAGTGGGCCTAGTAGAGTCCAAATAATTAAATTAATTCAAGTGTTGGATTAATTAAATTACAATGGGCCTTGTAGAGCCCAATTGAAATTAATTATTTAACTAGTGGGCTTGAGTAAAATCAAGTAAAGTATAATTGGGCCCAAAATTGTTTGGGACAATTAAAAGTCCATGGGCCTTGTAATAGTTACAAGCCCACATGCAAAGTATGCTAGGTTTTGCATGCTTGGGAGGTGAAGAGGCTTGGAATACTTTTGAATAAAATATTGAAAAAGCATGGAATCACTTTTTGACACACCCAAGGCTAATCTTCCCTCCTCTTTCTTTGAAGTGGCCGAAATATTGGAGACAATATTCTCTCATTTTTCTCTCATCTTGTGTTCTTCAATTTGTTGGAGAACACTCTCTTCTCATTGAAAAATCCTCTTGATTTTCTAGTGCAAATCAAGAGGGGTTTTACATAGCTTGTGGTGGGCTTGATTTAGGAGAAAGGAGGAGGAGCTTGTAGACTCATCTTGCCAAGAAGAGCTTAGTTGCTAGTCAACTAAGTTGGAGCCATCATCAACTTCTTGAAGTTGATAGGTAAAATTTCTTAAACATCCTATGCATGTTTTTGTGATTTTGTAAATATTACACAAAATATATATGGTGGCCGAATTTTTGTGCTAAAAATTAAAATTTTTGACTTCCGTTGCGCTTCCGGCCACCGTAACCGGTCCGCTTTCAAGTGGTATCAGAGCTATGGTTACGGTTTTTGTGTAATATTTACGTAATATTATGTTGAGATCGATTTCTAACCGCTTGAGAAATATTTTTGCATGATATACATCAAGGCCGAAAATTTTACAAACAAAAAAAAAAAAAAAAATTTCGGGGCTGCCCGAGGGGGCTGCCCGAAAATTTCGGGCAGCCGAGGGGCAGCCCAAATGCAATTTTTTAAATAAAAATTTTTTTTTTGTTGTGGCCGGAATCCGGCGACGGAGCTCCGGCGACGGCGATGACGACTAGGGTTTCCAAAAGTGTTTTGGTGAATCTTAGTGTCATGGGCCTTGAGATGTTGGGCCATTGGATGGACAACATAATTTGTGAAATTTAAATGGGCCAAAATATTTTTTGGTGAAAAATGGTTTTTGGGCCTTAAGTTTAAATTTACAATTGTTGCACATATTTTCTCATAAAATAAATAATTGAAGTAGGACTTTAATTATTTATAGTAAATGGTGATTTACAAGAAATTCGATTATAAATAAATTAATTTGAAAGTAGACAAAGGTGTTTGTATACTTTGTTAATTTAATTTATAATTGTGACGGTTAGTGATTGGATCAAGATATATAATATTGGATCAATTAATTATAGTGATAATTAATTGATGGTGTATGATATGTGATATTATGCATGAAGGATGATCAAAAGCCCAAGCCCAATTTGCTAGGTGTATGCTAGGATATTTGTGTTGTATGATTGTAATAATTATCAATTTAAAGTGGGCTTGGTTTATGGCCCGTTCCCACCCCATGAGATGTATCCCTATGTGCCATGGATATTTAATTGTAAATATTAGAATAGTGGAATATCAAGATTGGAAGATGGTGGCCTTGATGATTATGAAGATCGAAGACATGTAATATTGGATGCTAATGTAATAATATAGTTGCATTGCATCCCGTGCATTTACCCTAGGATTGGACCTAGGCCCGTGTTTGGCTCACACGGGCCATTAGTTTTGGGGCAATTGATCATCCTTGTACTGTTTTCTATTTATAATATATGCATGATATGTTATAAATAATGAGTATGTGCGTTATTATTATTATAATAACAAAGTTGCATGAACCCGGCAAACATACGATCAAACATAGCG
Organism: Primulina eburnea; assembly: GCF_022965805.1. Lineage (NCBI taxonomy): Eukaryota > Viridiplantae > Streptophyta > Magnoliopsida > Lamiales > Gesneriaceae > Primulina > Primulina eburnea. The sequence goes on along the minus strand of NC_133103.1, from coordinate 38,871,547 downwards.
AGCTTTTAAAATAAAATTAATGATGAGACCTTTCAAAATTAAAAACCCTCATTTTGAATAAGATTCAAAATTAATATCAAGCCCGAAAAGGGGAATTATAAATTTGTTTATAATTTCCTTGTCTTCCATCGACAATGGATGCATGATGAACGCTACCCGTACTCGGGGATCGGCTCATATTATTGAGGGGGCCCTGGGTGCCGGAAAGCTGTGACATCCATTGACATTGTGATGTGAACTACGTGGAACTCCCATGATTTCGGCTCATATTATTGAGGGAACTCATGGCGACCGTCCATTAAGGTTCAACATCGATGGGTTAGGCTTGACACGTGAAGATGAACGACGTCATATTATTGGGTCCTAATCAAACGTGAGACAAAAGTTTACGTAGAGGGTTGCATTGTGATGCAATTGGAAACTACCTTTTAGGAATTGTGATTGGCTGATATTATTCGGGAACACAATTCGCTAATTGGACCTTACGTACCTACTGAGGAAAGGAGTTTCCCGTTTTCACTAGAGGGTAGTGAAAGATGTCAAAACAGTGGGAGCAAATATTTATGAAGTAAAAGTCCAAACTTCATATCTTACTAAATATTTAAAATAGTCATCAACATTTATCTGTTTTTACTTTTCAGTACAAATCAACAATGTCTTCGATGCGCAATTCGATATCTGTAATACTCGACAAACACATATTAACTGGACCTAATTACCTCACTTGGCTAAGAAATTTGAAAATAGTCTTGAATTCGGAAAGGGTAACATATACATTGACTCAGTCGCCCCCTGTTGAGGCTCCGACTGACTGCACTCCCGAGGAATTGCAGGCTTACAAGGAATGGTGTGACCATGACTTGATAGCCAGGTGTTATATGCTAACTTCTATGAACGATGAGCTGCAGAGGCGTTTTGAGGGTGCAAAGAATGCTGCTGACATTCATTTGCACCTCAAAGAGCTCTTTGGAGAACAAACGCGTCCTCTTAGGCATGCTACCTTCAAGGAGCTGATCACTTTGCGCATGCGAGATGGGACCTCGGTCCATGAGCATGGCCTAAAGGTAATCGGGCTCGTGGACAAGCTCGTTGGCATGGATCTGATCTTGCCTTCGGAGTTGACCACCGACGTGTTGCTGTTATCGCTGCCTAGCTCATTTGATCCTTTTGTGGTGAATTACAACATGAACAAGATGGAACCGACCCTTGAGGAGTTGGTAAACATGCTTGTTACGTTTGAATCCACCATCAAGAAAGAGAAGTTGGTTCTTTATGTGGGTTCTTCATCTGGTACGAAGATTGATCCACATGGGAAGGGAAAGAAGAGTTCTTTCCAACGTCCCAAAAAGAACGTGCCCTTGAGGCAATCTCCGAATCCTGTTGAGACAGCCAGACCAGTTAAGGCTGACAAGACTGGTGATGTTTGTCATCACTGCAAGAAGCCTGGACATTGGAAGCAAAATTGCAAGGAATATCTGGCCCAGAAGTGTTCTGGAAACGGTATGTTCTAAATTTAAGTAAACATTTCAATTAACTCTACTTCTTGGGTATTAGATACCGGTTGTGACTCACATCTCTGTAATGGGTTACAGGTGATGGGAAGAAGTAGGAAGCTTAAGGAAGGTGTGACCTTCTTGAGGATGGGCAATGGAGCAAGAGTTGCTACCAAGGCTATTAAGGATGTTTACTTATTGTTGAACAATGACTTTAAGTTAATTTTAAGAGATGTTTTGTTTGTACCTGTTTGGTGTAAAACATTGTTTCCATTTCTATTGTGATAAAAATGGATATTCTTGTTTATTTAGCAAAGGTGTTTGCAACATTTACAAGAATGAATGTTTAATTGGTACTTGAGAACTTGAAAACGATCTCTATAACTTAAAATTAAAAGATATTCCATTAAATGTCCATTCAAAGGCAGACACCATATGAGATATGGATGGGTAAGCCTCCCAAATATTCTCATCTTAGAATATGGGGAGCCCTGCTTATGTGAAGCAGGTAGTGGGAGATAAATTGGATAGTTGATCCATTTTATATTACTTTGTGGGATATCCTAGGAATTAAGTTGGATATCATTTCTATCATCCCCAAGAAACAAAGGTGTTTGTTTCTAGGAATGCAACCCTTTTGGAAAGGGATTTTCTATTGGATAGAAAAAGGGAGATGATAGAACTCGAAGAAGTTCGAGAGAAACCCGCAATTATAGAACCCACACCCGATGAGCCAAGAGAGGAGATACAAGCTCCTAGCAGGTACGAGAAAGTCTCGAGACCACCTATGAGGTATGGTCAGCTTCTTGAAGAGGGCCATGATGAGCCTAACCATGGATGTGATCCAAGGACCTTCAAGGAAGCGTTATCTGATGCCAATTCATCCAAGTGACTTGAAGCAATGGAATCTGAGTTGAATTCCATGCATTCGAACCAAGTGTAGGATCTTGTGGATCCACCTGTGGGAACTGTTCCCACAGGAATCATAAAGCACCATACCGAATGGCTCCAGCTGAATTAAAAGAGCTGAAGGATCAACTGCAAGAACTACTGGACAAGAAGCAGGTTCGCCCCAGTGCATCACCGTGGGGAGCCCCAGTGCTTTTTGTAAAGAAAAAGGACGGAAGTATGAGGCTATGTATCGACTACCGGGAGCTAAACAAGATCACCATAAAGAATAAGTACCCACTCCCGAGAATAGATGATCTTTTCGATCAGTTAAAAGGAGCTAAAGTTTTCTCAAAACTTGATCTCAGATCAGGTTACCATCAGTTAAAAGTCAAAGCAGAAGATATCCCTAAGACTGCTTTTAGGACAAGGTATGGGCACTACGAATTCACGGTAATGCCGTTTGGTCTAACCAATGCTCCTGCAGCATTCATGGATCTTATGAACCGAGTATTCAAACCGTATCTCGATAAGTTCGTGGTAGTGTTCATAGATGACATCTTGGTGTACTCACCAAGTGAGGAAGAACATAGTGAGCATCTGCGTCTTACTTTGCAAACATTACGAGAGAAAGAACTCTATGCCAAATTCAAGAAGTGTGAATTCTGGCTGAAAAATGTGGCGTTCCTAGGTCATATAATCTCAGAACAAGGGGTGTCAGTAGACCCTAAGAAAGTGGAGGCAATTAAAGATTGGCCTCAACCTAAAACAGTGACAGAGATAAGAAGTTTTCTGGGATTAGCAGGCTATTATAGAAAATTTGTAGAAGGATTTTCGTCAATAGCTATCCCACTCACTAAACTTACTCAGAAAAATTCGAAATTCATTTGGAATGAAGCTTGCGAAAAGAGTTTTGAAACCCTGAAGACAAAACTCTCATCCACACCAGTACTGATTCTTCCCGAGGATGGTAAGAATTTTACCATTTACAGTGATGCTTCAAAGGGAGGGTTAGGGTGTGTGCTTATGCAAGAGGGTCAGGTAATTGCGTATGCCTCACGACAATTGAAACCATACGAGCAGAATTACCCCACTCATGATTTGGAGCTAGCCGCAGTAGTATTCGCACTTAAAATCTGGAGGCACTATCTCTATGGAGTAAAATGCGAAGTTTTTACTGATCACCAGAGCCTTAAGTACATTTTCACTCAGAAGGAATTAAACATGAGGCAAAGAAGGTGGATGGAACTTCTCAAAGATTACGATTTGGTAATCAGCTATCATCCGGGAAAAGCAAATAAAGTGGCAGATGCATTGAGTCGGAGGAACCACGGAAAAGTGAGCTTATCGTCATTATCAGTGCAACCAGGTCTCCAAGAGACCATCAAACTAAAACAAAGTCAAGACACCAATATCTTCAAGATAAAGGAACAAGTTCAGGAAGGAAATATTCCAGAATTTCAAATTGATAAAGATGGTATCCTTTGGATGAAAGGGCGATTATATGTGCCAGACATCGATGGAATTCGAGAAGAGGTGATGGCCGAGGCACATAAATCCAAATTTTCAGTACATCCAGGAAGCACCAAGATGTACAGGGATTTGAAAAATAACTACTGGTGGAATGGAATGAAGAAAGACGTAGCGGTCTTTGTTGCAAAGTGTTTAGTCTGTCAACAAGTCAAGGCGGAACATCAGCGACCTGGAGGGCTTCTGCAGCCATTAGAAATACCCGAGTGGAAGTGGGATAATATATCTATGGACTTTGTAGTCGGGTTACCAAAATCGAGGCAGGGTCATGACGGAATCTGGGTAATCATTGACAGATTAACCAAGTCTGCCCATTTCTTGCCAGTACGGATGAATTATAACTTGGATAAGTTAGCTACCCTGTATATGGATAATATAGTGAAACTACATGGAGTACCGGCAAGTATATTGTCTGATAGAGATCCAAGATTCGTTTCAAGATTTTGGAAAAGTTTTCAAAAGGCCATGGGAACCAAAGTTACGCTCAGCACGGCCTATCATCCTCAGACCGACGGTCAAACTGAGAGGACAATTCAGACCCTTGAAGACATGTTGAGGGCATGTGCATTGGATTTTCATGGAAATTGGAGTGAGCAGTTACCGTTGATAGAGTTTGCCTACAATAATAGCTACCACAGTAGCATCGAAATGGATCCGTACGAGGCACTGTATGGTCGAAAATGTAGATCGCCCTTATACTGGGATGAAGTCGGAGAAAAAGCTATCACCGGGCCAGAGCTCATTCAAATAACTGTCGATAAAGTAGCCATAATCAGAGAAAGACTCAAGGCAGCTCAGGACAGACAAAAGAGTTCGGCTGATTTGAAAAGAAGGCCTTTGGAACTAGAGATCGGAGAAAAAGCTTACGTCAAAGTCTCTCCCATGAAAGGAGTAGTTCGGTTCAGCAAATCCGGCAAGTTGAACCCAAGATATGTGGGACCGTTCGAAATACTGGATAAGGTGGGAAATTTAGCTTATCGACTGGCTTTACCGCCAGAGATGTCCAGAATACATAATGTTTTCCACATCTCACAACTACGAAAATATGTCCCGGACCCGAATCATGTACTTAAAGTTACACCTCTAATGATCGAAGGTAATCTGAACGAGGAACTCAAATACGAAGAAGTCCCTATTCGAATAGTGGACACCAAAGACCAAGTGTTGAGGCACCGAACAATACCTTATGTCAAGGTACAATGGTCAAATCATACTGAAAGAGAGGCAACTTGGGAACTCGAAGAAAAGATGCGGTCGCAATGCCCTCACCTATTTGAATGATCAAGTTAATGCAAGTTTCGAGGACGAAACTTTCAATAAGGAGGGAGGGATGTGAGAACCCGAAAATTTCGACCGAAGCAAATCAAGTAAGTAATATAAAAATTATTTAAAATGAGTTCAGTAATTTTTATTTTAACTAAAAAACTGGAATAATAACTTAAATCTCATCAAATTCAACTCGAGAAAGTAGATTCTAAGCTCGGGGATTAGCTCAACAGGAGGTCAAGCTACAAGTAACCGTATCCATTTAAGTGTTGCCAAGGGAGGAGTAAAACCCCAGCTCAAGGACACAATCTTTCAGCTCAAGGAAGCTCAACTATGTTTGTCCTAAAATGAGAGCTAAAGGATTGGACAAGCTAATGGTGTAAGAAATGATCTTTGAGGAAATCCATGGAAGAGCTAAAGGATGAGCTAGGAGATCAAGACACAATAATGATGCAAGAAATGGCTTTTGATGCTTGGTATGGAGCTTGATGATTTAATAACCTTTGACCACCATTACTCCATTTCTTGGAGGCCAAGGGGACGGCTAAGGAGGCAAAGGGGCAAGGGATTTTCTATAAATAGGACTCTAGAATGATAGAAAAGGTTACCCCAAGAAAACCTCAAAATTTCGGCTTCTTCCCCCCTTCTCAAACCACTCGGCCGAAATTTCAAGGAAGAAAAGAAGCTCGGGCGATTGACGTGCTGGAGTTTTGCGTCGTCATACTGTCGAAGTGAAAGCAGTATTTTTGAAAAATACGCCGAGGTGCTGCCGGAATTCCAAGAAAGAATTTCATATAACAATTCAAGTAAGTGGGCTTTTGATATGTATTCGTTTGTATTTTTAAACTTGAATATGTATATCATGACATGCATGTATGTGTGTCTTCATTTTCGAAAATTGCTAAGACATTCTGTTTAAAGTTTCGATCGATTATGTGTTCTCTTCTATGCTTCGAAATTCTTTGATTCCGCTGTGTCAGTATGAAAACTCTGAAATCTGAAAATCTGAAAAGTTCTGTCTGATAAGTCTGAAATCTTTGTTGCACTGTTACGATTCGAATTTGAAATGGGACGAGAATTGTGATTCTGTCTGGCCCCCATTGGTGGGTATAAAACCATGTTCTGTTCGGCCCCCATTGGTGGGTATAAAACCATGTTCTGTTCGGCCCCCATTGGTGGGTATAAAACCATGTTCTGTCTGGCCCCCATTGGTGGGTATAAAACCATGTTCTGGCCTCACCCCTTAGAGGACTAACATATTGGGGACAATTTGACCATGGAAATGAGATGAGTAACAGTGTTCTGTCTGTTCCGATATGTTCTGTTCCGAATTGAAATGATCTGTATTGCTTCTGTTTTGTTCTGAATCATTTGATAAGTTATGTCTCTTATTCGATTCGTTTCTGTTGTGCCAAGTTAAGAATATTAGTTTTGAAAGTATGTTAAAGAAATGTTTTAAGGAATTAAGTTCTATATGTATCTTTGGAATCGATCGACCCCCACTTGCTGAGTGTTTCCCAAAACACTCACCCCTTACAAATTTCAGATAAGAATGAGGAGCAACTGAATGAGGAAGAGCAAGATGCTTTCTGGGGTTGGTGAATCAGAGATCAAGATCAGAATTCAACATTTTACTTTTCTTTCGTTTCCGCTATTAGAAACTCTGATGTGTTTTATTCCTTTGTCATTGTAAGACAATATTTCATTTATGAAAAAGACTGGTTTGATTTGATACGAGGCTTTATTGTTTTCAATTTAATTGTTAAACAATGCCGGATGTCACCGATGCTTCGGACTCGGGGCGTGACACTAACTGCTAGTCGCCCTGATATTATGTTTGCTGTATGTATATGTGCAAGATTTCAAGCTAACCCTAAGCAATCACATTTTTCTTCGGCCAAACGTATCTTGAGATATCTTAAAGGCACGGAAAATGTTGGTTTATGGTACTCTAAAGACTCATCTTTCAATTTAGTTGGCTATTCAGATGCAGATTATGCAGGATGCAAACTTGATCGTAAAAGTACAAGTGGATCATGTCAGTTTCTTGGAGACAGACTGATCTCTTGGTTCTGTAAGAAGCAAACATCCATAGCAACTTCCACAACTGAAGCAGAATATCTTGCTGCTGGAAGCTGCTGTGCCCAACTGCTCTGGATTCAGCAACAACTGAAAGATTATGGTGTTGATGCAAAGGAATCACCAATATTCTGTGACAACACTAGTACAATAGCTATTGCATACAATCCAGTTCTTCACTCCAGGACTAAGCATATAGATGTCAGACATCATTTCATCAGAGATCATGCACTAAAGAAGAACATCAGATTAGAATACGTCTCAACGGAACAACAAGCAGCAGACATCTTCACAAAACCGTTACCAGAGGCTAAGTTTTCTTATTTCCGAAATATTCTTGGTTTAATTGATATAACTTCACTAACAGAATTAAGTGCAGAAAATAAGAATACAACAAATTGATAATAATATTTCATTTAGAATACCAACGTTCCCAATTTACAGAAGAAATCATAGATCCAACTGTATCTAGCCATGCCCTAACTCAGTCATTCAACTCATAAATTCGAACTCCAGCAAATGCCCTTGACTTTGAAATCTTATCAACAACATGCCACTCCTTCCATAGCATTGCTTCTAAAAGACATTTGTCTTCAACCAAATCATTAACGTGGCTAACCTCAAAACGAGCAAGGTATTTCAGTGCTCTTCTCTCCTGAGCACGAGTAGGAATGACACCACTGTCACTCACCATCTTCAACTCATCAATCTTTTCCCAGGTTGTCAATACCTTCTGAAAAACATATTTCTCCATCTTTCTTTTAATTTCAGCTAAACGAGGGGCTGACTGATCAGTCACATGAACATGCGTGCTACTGCATGCATCAGAATCAGACATGTTGAAATAATTTTGAACTGATCACATTATCACCACTATCATCTCATTTATAAGAAAAAGGTGTTGAAGAAGTAGAAGAATCACAAGTCAATTAAATCGACTCTCACATTTACCGAGGACATTTAAGATATCAGTTAATAACAGTTTGAATTTTATTAGTTCATTTATTTACTTATTGTGGGGACCCGGACGCTAATCATCTTCTTAATCATCACTGGGATGTAATTATCTATTCTGATACACAGGGTCTAAAAATTCTTCTTTTTTTTTTAAAATATAAACGCGGAAGGTAATGGCATCTAATAATATACATATCTGTATAAAAGACATTTCAGTATTAACATACAATAATCTAATCTAAGGTTCAACTACTAAATTCAAGTAATAAAACCCAATCTACTGTAAGTCCGGAATCACCACGCTAACTCGTCTTCTCTCATCGTCATCTCGACCCTGATCCAGCCCCACCTGTTGTCATGCACACATACAAAACAAGACAACAGCCGGATAACTCCGGTGAGAATAAATCCCAGTATAAAACATGGTAAACATGTATATACATAAAATAATTCATGAAACATGCTGTTACGAATAAAATCGAAACATTAGATTTCATGAGCTATGAAATCTAATCACACAACAAGCAGGCACTTCAAATCAACCAACCATGCATATAACCAATCTAAATCATAAAAACATGCTAGCACAATTGGAAGCAATAATGATGGGTCCTATGATCTAGGAACCACATCCATATAAGCATGCAGTCCTAATCAAATCACGTCTAGACTTGACTCGACTAGAACTCTAGGGATCCCGGTGTGAATAAGACGTCACTACCTACCCTCCAGTCGGGGTAATGAACGTCTCATTCCTAGACTTCGGTCTGAGCTGTATCAACGGCGGCAATAAGAGTAATACCTACTCCTATGCTGAGATACACCGAAACGTCTAGATATTTGACAATGCCTGTCAAAGACTTTCCTATCTTAACTGCAATGAATAACAATCTGTAAACAAAGCATAATCATATTCATAACTGAATATCACAATTATCTTACCTGCTTGAATACAGATTCTATAATCAAAGCATAATCAGATAACAATATAAACAATAATCTAGTATGTGATTTTATTGGGAAACTCAAATTAATCTAATTTGAGTTATGCGTCCCGAATATCACATGAATTATACCTTTATCTTCCCCGTCTGAGGAAGACGTAGTCTCGAAGTCCAGTCTGTCCATCTTCAAACTGAAATGACAAGAATAAATACACTGTATCAATGTGTAGCTCAAAACACAATCTGTTCTGATCAATACCCAATTCAGTACAAAATCTGATCACATATCTGAACAAACCACAATCTGATTCATATCAACAAGATCATAATATAACATAAATCAATACTGAATCTGACCAATCTGCGCCAACTGATGTTTAGACGGCATATCATATCATGTCGATAACCCGACAATCTCAACATCACAAATAACCTATCAGAACTTGGAGTCAATACCATAATATCATTCTTCTAATTCCAGCATATGAATGTCTAACAACTGCATCTTCAGAAATGCTGAAATATATAATACAGACATACGGTATTATTTCCTCTATCTGACTTCACATAACTACTGAATAACCTATCCAGACCCATAAGAATAATCCTCTATTCATTCTTAAATCAAGAATACTACCATTTAGTTTGAAGTCTCAGTCAATATCTTCTAAAATTCATAACAATTGTATAACCAACTTATTCTTACATCTGTCTTCGATTATACAATATCTACGGTAGTATAAACACCATATCTGAATCATATTCAATTCTGACAATATCATAAATTCAAATCTTGTCTAAACGTAGCAAAACTTACGTCCAGATGAAGCCTGCGTTGATAGGAACCCAGTACCGAAGTCGGATTTCAATTCAGATATACGGTTTGCTCGCAAATCAATTTCGAAGAAAAAGAACAAAGCTTTCCTCCTAAACCATCGATTTCCTTTGCTTATTCTGAATAAGAGACGCTTGTTATATGTATATATATATACTCCATGCATGAACAAAACGTGGCACATTCCTTTGTGTTGCACGTCGCTCGCTCGAGCGGACAAAAGTTGCCGCCCGGGCGAGTCATTCTCGGCCTCGCCCATTCCAGCAGCCTCGCTCGGGCGGTCAAAAACATCCGCCCGGGCGAGTAATTCTCGGCCCTCTTCTCCTAGGCACTCTCGCTCGGGCGATCAAACACGTCCGCCCGGGCGAGTCACTTTCGCCCAAATTGTCTAATTTCATATACTTGCTCAAATCTTATCTCGAACTGGCCCGGCTATAATTACATCAATTCATAATCAGTAAATCATATCAGATTACAATAATTAAATTTTCGGGCATTACACTTATCAAAACTGATGACTGTTAGCATGTCATTAGATCATATAACAGGATTACATAATCATTGATCGTAATTTGTTGTTAACCTTTATTGCTGTTTTACTGAATATATAAATGAGTTGCTTACTCTTATGAGTTCTTAACTAATGTCAGCAAGTGTTTGTGATTATATCTCTTCCAGATCATTGCAGGCAGAAATAAAAGAACAAAGACGATAAAAAATAATAAATATTTTATTAAGAAGAGGAGCCGGTTACAATTTCATATTCATTCTCCACAGAAATTATCCACAAACTCATCCATGAAGCTAGTGCTGAGGAAGAGGTTTTGCAGAAATTGTGGGAGGCAGCGATGCGGCGGAGGATCTCTAGCTCCTTCAGAAGAAAGAGCTTGTAGAGATAACACTCTTTAAAAAGGTCCACCCCCGCAGGAACCTCTAGGAGCTCTCGCACCTCTTGAAGTTGGGCCTTTCGCTTGAAAGAAGAGACCCGCCCAGAGTAATACAGGAACTCCAGTTCCTGCATCTCCTCCCAGTAAGGAAGGCTAGCATAGAAGACTTCATCTTCTATGGACTGCTTCCTGGCCTGCAGTGTAAACTGAGCGTCGCTTGAGCTTCCAGCTTTTGCCATTTTCCTTATCTTTGAAACTTACTTGCTGAGATAATTTTGACTAACCCTTTCACTCTTATTTATAGGCCAAGAGGGAAATGAAAGGACACTTCACTCTGTGACGATTGCTATGCCGAGCACCATACTCACTTTAATCATTACCGACTATAGCCGTCATTTTGCGTTAATGCATTTATTAAGGGGGAATAATGGTTCAAGAAGTTAACTGAGAAGACAGTTGTTAGTGAACTCTCGACTGAAAGAACCCAGTCTTATCCACTGATCTACCAGTCGAATTTTCCACTAATCTTCTCATATAAGTTAACTAATTAACCAATTATATTTCAAATCAAATGATGTGACTGTCTGCTAAACTAATGATGAATTTTAATTTATGACGTGGAATCAATTTTAACCGCTCATTATTTTACAAACACGATTATAGCACACGTACACATATTTTTACTCAAAATTTTATTGGACTGACACGTGTCCAAAAATTCAAACAGTCACAAACATTAGTACAATTACCCGCTTCATTTCAGTTTTACTTTTCGACTACTTCAAATCATCTTTAGAGCAAGAACTACCTCATCATTCGAATTTTCTTTCAAGAAATTTTTCAGCATTCAATGGCGACTCAAATTCCCGCTTTCATGCTAAATGCTATGGCCATCAATTTTGGATCTATCTTATCCTTCGGCGATGCTGAAGTTCAGAAAGTATTTCAGAAACTTGAAGCTGCTGGTCTAAGAACATTTTTGGGACAATCCTCTCAGGATATCTATCCCAAAGAACTTCAGGATTTCTACTCTTCTGGCGTGATTGATTCTGAGGGAAATATCAATTCTACTATCAATGGTCAGTTACTGATCATCTCTGAAGATTCTCTTGGTGACTTATTTCTCTTACCTTCTGAAGGAATGGCACAACTTTCGAATGTCAAAGCATCTGATATTGAGGAAATGCAAACCCTTCTCTCTGCTGATGGACAGAAGATTAAAGTTTCTGATCCTAAAAAGAAACTCAAGCATGAAGTTCAATTGCTGGCCGATGTAATTGCTAAAGGGCTTTTGGCAAAAGCTGGATCATTTGCTGCCCTAACTTTGGAGAAATTTCAGGCCATTACTGTAATAATGGATAATCACAAATTTAACTGGAAGCATCTCATATTTAATATTTTGAAGAATATGTTTCTGTCTCCTAAACAATCCAAGGGTTTTGCTGTTCAAATCAGTTATCTGCTGAAAGCAAAAAGTTTAGTGGCTGAGGAATCTGAGAAGACGTCGAAATTTAAGGTGTTCAATGCAAAGAACACGATGCCAATCAAATCCAAAATGGACATATCTCCTACTCAGTTTGTGCGAATCAAACAGGAAATTGGGACTCAGTTAGCTGCTCCCGAATCAGTCAAGAAAACCAAAACGTTGGCTCAACTGAAGGTTGCCAAAAGGAAGTTGATTTTGAGTACATCAGAGTCAGATAAGACTTCATCACCTCAAATTGCGAAGAAGCCAAGAACTCAAAGGGTTAAAACTACTTCTGAGGTATCCATTCCTACTGACAAAATGATTTCCTTTACTGATCAGCAGCCTATAGAAGCAGTTCCTCTACAGATTATTCCACAAGCTGATTCAGTAAGTACCATAAAGAAATCAGTTAGGACCCAAGCTCCTGTTACTCAAATACCTCGACCAATTGGTGTAGCACCTGCCAGACCCAAAAGAATAAAGTTTGTAGAACAGATTGAATCAACTCGAACCGGACTGGAAATTATTCATATCATGATTAATGATAAAGGGAAAGGGAAATTGATTGTAGAACCCAGACCCTCCAACCCGATTCAAACTCATATTGATCTTGTATGGGGAAAAGTGAACAGTTTTGCTGCTGCAAAGACTAAGTCCTATGATGCTTGGGTAGCCTATCGTACTGAGGTTTTTGCCAAGCAACTGAAGGAAAAGTCCGAGCTCAGAAAATTCATCAAGCTGGAGGCCTTTGTTCTTCGAACTGTCAAAGCTGCCTCTATTGCTCAAGCCTTAGAGAGGAAAAGTTATTTCTTTGATCAGATGAGAGCAAAGAAGTTGGCTCAATTTGTAGCTAAGCTTAAAAACAACTACTTGCCAACTGGTCCTACTGCATATGCTGATCAAGCTGTAATTACTCAGCTTGACACTGACCTTATAGGGCTACTTTCTCGAATTAAATTTTGGGAATTGGATCAAGAACTAGTAGTCTACCAAGAAGATTCAGATGATGATGTGGAACTAGTTGAAGAAGCACCCTCTAACACAACAGAACCATCTTCAGCTTTAGTTCTTGTTCCAACTGAAGAGCCAATTTCTGATAAGCTTTCTTCACCACCGGTTGAACAACAACTATATACTGAAGCAGAGCTGTCTTTCGCTCATATTGATGAAGTAATTCAAGCCGTGGTAGAGGAATCCCACCTTAGTGGACCAGTGAATGATAAAGTTGATCACTCTGTTGATCAAACCAATCCAGAGGTCACTATTCCTTCAGTGGAAATTGTTCCACCAGATCAATCTGCTGATCAGGTCATACCAACTGATATGCCAGATGACTCAATCGATCATTCCCTAGAGACATCAGTTCAGATTGTGTCACCATCAACTGACCAAAAACCTTCCTCACCACCTCGGGATCAAGCAGAAATCCCTGCTGCTGATATTTCAGTTCGAAATGTTACTGAAACAATTTCGATTGATCAAGCCTTGATCGTGTCTGAACTTGATACAAGTAAACCAAGCACTTCTCGACAATCCAATCCTCCATCTTCAGCAGATTTTGATCTCATTTTTGAAGAAGTCCAACATATGCAGGACAGTATGAGTCAAATAATTACTGCCATCTCCAAAATTCAAAATACGCAACTTTCGCACAGTCTGAAGTTGGATGATAATCAGGAATCCTTGAAAAGACTGAAAGATATTCAATCTGCTGTTACCGCTCTCTCTTTTGCAGTTGGTGATATTCAGAAAAATAGAGGTATCATGTCCAGTCTGACTGCCACTCAAGAATTAATTACACAACGCGTCGACAATGTGGAATCGCTTGTGTCTCGGAAAATTGAACTACTGCAAGTCACAATGACTACTGCTATTGAAAATATGTCATCCTCTGTCACGGTTCTTTCTTCTCACGTTCGAAAGCTATCTGACAAGATGGATATATTTGACAAAAAGTGGGAAAGCAGCTGAAGAAACTGATATCATTTGACAAGATATTTTATGATTCAGTTATGCTAAAGAATTAGATGAAGAATTAATCATGCTATTATTATCAACTGATATCATTTCCTCAGACTTCTATATTATCTACAAGAAACCCACATATTCTATGATTCAGTTGCGTAATCTATTATCAACAAAGAGCTGAGTTAAATCTCTTGGTTTTGTCAAACACCATAAAGGGGGAAATTGTTGGAAACTAAATTCTGGAGTTTGACAAAACACAAATCAAACGATCCAATCAACTAATACATGAAAGAAAATTCGGCAGCTGGACATTCAACTGAAATCAGTTGACACAAACTGATCATTTGAGAACAGATCAGTTAAAACATTCAGCCGAAAACATTAAAGCTTCTCAACTGAAGATACCTCGGGAAAGATCATTCAACAGACAAAAAGACATATCAGACAGCAACTGAATATGGAAAGCCGCACTGCATAGAACAACGTATTTCGGCTATTGAGATTAATACGCCGTCGTACAATAAATGATGAAGCGGCAATCGAGAACATTGTCCAAGAAATGATAAGGTGGCAATCAACGGATACGAGAATTCAAAATTACCGTTGAAAGATAAGTCTACAAATATGACTAAAGAGCAGTTGACAAGACACACGATTGACCAATCTCAAACTTGCCATTACTCCGTCAAAATCTCAGCTCACACTTATCAGATCTACTCGTAGCAATCAAGGCTACACATTGAGCAAACTAGCACTCTGAAATATTGATAATTCGATAAGTGCTAAGTTCAGTTACTTACAGAGATCATTGTATTATACTAAGAGTTTCAGTTCAGGCAATAGATAAGTCCTAACTGAAGTGGGTCTGTACAAGCGTTGTACTCGATCAAAGTCTTTTAGTGAATATCCTATCCTTGTGATAGAAGGGGTGACGTAGGAGTTATTCAATTCTCCGAACATCCAGAAACATATTGTGTTATCTTTACTTCAGCTCTTTATTTCCAGTTAGATATTCTATCTTTCAATCAGTTTATTTTCCGCAACTGCTTATTCAGTTTAACTGATTGATATTGACCGACGGGATACTTAGTTCAGTTTGTAACAAAACTGAACTACCTTTTTCGAAAAACATTTAAATTCCTAGAAGTGTTTATTCAACCCCCCCTTCTAAACACTCCTTAGTCAATAACCGATTCTAACACTGTTGCTACACATGCTAACATGAATTTAAATACTTAGCTTGCATAACTTAGACGTTATACATGCTCACCAGCGATTTCCATAAATAACTTAAGACACTCTAAAACCCTCGTGGCTTGACCTCATTTAAATCATCGTACTAAACCTAGACATGAAACTCCAAAACAAACGATCAAATTTTTCCCAAAACATGAAGTACACGGACCCCGTGCCTGGGTCCGTGTATGGATCCGTGCATGTGCGCAAAGGAAGTACCAACAAAAGGAAGGGACATGGACCCCGTGCCCTGGTCCGGCTCCAGGTTCATGTAGATGCGCAAAAAGAGATACTCGGCAATAGAAGAGACACGGACCCCGTGCCCAGGTCCGGCTCCGGGTCCGTGTTGGGTCGGCAAAATGGCACCAAGAAGAAATGAAGGCACGAACCCCGAGCCAGGGTCCGTGTCCGGGTCCGTGTACCTGTGCGACATGTAAACCCACGAAATTTCAATACACGCAATGTTTATCATCCTAGACTCGATTGTACGGACAATGAACCGACACCCCGAGACCCATCCTAGCATGCCATAACATCAAACCAAATTCATACAAACACCCAAAGCACGACGTTCAACCTACGACACATACAATTCAAAAACGTGGCAATTGACACCAAATCGTTACCTACGACTTCTAATGTACTCCAGTGCCTATCGACACTAAACGACATATCAAATAACAACCCAACATCATACTACGCATACCTAGATGCAGCAACGATCACCCGTCGATCCCCAACAAAGCCTGCAACAATAAAATCTCAAGAACACATCAATATATAATTTTCTGAAAAACGAAGTTTGAGCAGTCCTACGAAAAACATCATAACTCACTAAATTTTATCCAAATATTTCGAATTAACTGTAAAATTGAAGGTATCGAAAAGTTAATTTCGTGTTGAAAGTTTTCTCAGAATCACGACCGAAAAAATCGCAGTATTTAAAAGAGACAGCAAAAACGAGTTTTCAGATCCAAAACTTATCTCAAAACTGATCCAATCCATTTTCTGCTCAAACGACGAACGTCACATATAAATTTTTACGCATAAAAATAACACGACACATAATATGACGAGATCAATGCAGAAATAACAAAATATACGTGCTTTTTGATGATAAAATACCGAAACGACGATACCGATGCGGGGAAGGAAGTGAGGTTGATCCTGGACGATTGTGGCTCGGTTTTTCTTGAAACAAAATCACTGAAACTGTTGAAATTCTTTGAAAGGAGGGCGGCTGCTGAGTTTTCTCAAGAACCCTAGGTTTTGACTCTTAAAAAAATGAAACTAGAATGAATTGTGATTGTGTGTGTGTTACGGCTTTGTGTGTGTGAAAAGGTGTATGTGTGTGTGTGTGACTAACGTGAGTTAGTGGTGAAATTAGGGAAAATAAATTGCTTAATCATGAATTAACCACTAATTTAAAGTTAATCAAACACTAACTCACTCAATTTCCTTAATTGAAATAAAATACACACTAATTTTATAACATTTTCCTTTAATAAAATAAAATCCACAAAAATGCTAATTTTAAAAGTTTTAAACTCTTAAATCCACTAAATAAATAAGTTAAGATTTAAAATGCTAAACTTAATAATTATTTAAAAATGCCCCAACCTCAACTTAAAATAAAACACCACATTTTAGATTACCAAAATTGTCACCGGTCTTTTCCTTGATCCCACTTCAAATAATCGCCTGAAACATGAAACTCGAAAAATATTTTAACGTGCATCACCTAAACGTGAATAATTTAAAATAATGTATTTTCATAAATCATGCACTGCTAAAATCAATATTAAATTAATTAAATGATTTAAAAATTAAATAAATGCATGTGTTATATATTTACTGAATTTGGGCACTAGAAGAACTTTCCTAACAGCAAACACATGAACACACACGAGATTTTGGAGAGAAAAGCCATGGTTTTGAGGAAGATTTCGGCCTAGGGTTTTACGTCGCTGTTCTTCACATCACCAACTCGTTTTTGTGCGTATAAAGACACGCCTTAAATTTTTTTTCCTCTCATTTATCACACCATATTACGTGTTTGAATTATTTTTTCATGAAAAATATGTTTGCCTTGCAATTATTTTCGTTTTTATACTATGTCATGTCAAGAACATATGATTTCATGATCCAAAACCTATGATATTATTGTATGAAAGGGCTGTCACAGGTAGGACACTTAGTGTAGTGCCCAAATTCAGTACACGTATAACCCATGCATTTATTTAATTATTAAATCAATTAATTAATTTTATATTGATTTTAGCAGTGCATGATTTATGAAAATACATTATTTTAAATTATTCATGTTTAGGTGATGCACGTTAAAATGTTTTTCGAGTTTAATGTTTCAAGCGATTATTCGAAGCGGGATCGAGGAAAAGACCGGTGACGATTTTGGTAATCTAAAATGTGGTGTTTTATTTTAAGTTGAGGTTGAGGAATTTTTAAATAATTATTAAGTTTAGCATTTTAAATCCCAACTTATTTATTTAGTGGATTTAAGAGTTTAAAATTTTTAAAATTAGTATTTTTGTGGATTTTATTTTATTAAAGGAGAATGTTATAAAATTAATGTGTATTTTATTTCAATTAAGGAAATTGAGTGAGTTAGTGTTTGATTAACTTTAAATTAGTGGTTAATTCACTGATTAAGCAATTTATTTCCCTAATTTCACCACTAACTCACGTTATTCACACACACACACACTTACACTTTTTTCACACACACAAAGCCGTAACACACACACACACAATCACAATTCATTCTAGTTTTATTTTTTCTAAGAGTCAAAACCTAGGGTTCTTGTGAAAACTCAGCAGCCGCACCTCCCTTCAAATAATTTCAACAGTTTCGGTGATTTTGTTTCAAGAAAAACCGAGCCACAATATCCCGGATCAACCTCTCTTTTTTCCCCATGTTGATATCGTCGTTTCGGTATTTTATCATCAAAAGGCACGTATATTCTGTTATTTCTGCATCGATCTCGTCATATTATGTGTCGTGTTATTTTTATGCATAAAAATTTATGTGTGACTTTCATCGTTTGAGCAGAAAATGGTTTGGATCAGTTTTGAGATAAGTTTTAGATCTGAAAACTCGTTTTTGCTGTCTCTTTTAAATACTGCGATTTTTTTGGTCGTGATTCTGAGAAAACTTTCGACACGAAAATTGTAGAACTTTTTGATACCTTCGATTTGACAGTAAATTCGAAATATTTGGATAAGTGAGTTATGATGTTTTTCGTGGGACTGCTCAAACTGCATTTTTCAGAAAATTATGTATTGATGTGTTTTTGAGATTTTATTGTTGCAGGCTTAGTGGAGGATCGACGGGTGATCGTTGCTGCTTCTATGTATGCGTAGTATGATGTTGGGTTGTTATTTGATATGTCGCTTAGTGTCAATAGGCACTCAAGTACATTAGAAGTCTTAGGAAACGATTTGGTGTCAATTGCCACGTTTTTGAATTGTAAGTGTCGTAAGGTGAACGTCGTGGTTTGGGTGTTTGTACGAATTTGGTTTGATGTTATGGCATGCTAGGATGGGTCTCGGGGTGTCAGTTCATGGTCTGTACAATCGAGTCTAGGATGATAAGCATTGCGTGTATTGAAATTTCGTGGGTTTACAAGTCGCGCAGGTACACGGTCCCGGACACGGACCCTGGCAAGGGGTCTGTGTCTTCATTTCTTCTTGATGCCATTTTTTCGACCCAACACGGACCTGGAGCCGGACCTGGGCACAAGGTCCGTGTCCTTTCTATTGCCGAGTATCTCTTTTTGCGCACCTACAAGGACCCGGAGCCGGACCAGGGCACGGGTTCCGTGTCCCTTTCTTTTGTTGGTACTTTCTTTGTGCACATACAGGGACCCACACACGGACCCAGGCACGGGGTCCGTGTACTTCATGTTTTGTGAAAAGTTTGATCGTTTGTTTTGGAGTTTCATGTCTGAGTTTAGTACGATGATTTAAATGAGGTCAATCCACGAGTGTTTTAGAATGTCTTAAGTTATTTATTTAATTCGGTGGTGAGCATGTATACCTACGTCTAAGTTATGCAAGCTAAGTATTTAAATTCATGTTAGCATGTGTAGCAACGGCCCCAATCGAAGTCCAACGAATCCCTCAACGCCAAGTAAGTATGTTTGACGTGCAAGAAAATATTTTAAGTTTTTGAGGTATGATAAATGTCTTGTCACCAAATTATGTTTAGGATTGGAAAGCGTTAAATTATGAACGGGGACCAATCTGCCCGTTAAATTATGAACGTGTTTAGATCGAGATTGGAATGCGTTAAATTATGAACGGGGACCAATCAGCCCTTTAAATTATGAACGGGGATCTCATGTATGTGGCAGTGGATTTTTCCCTGTCAGCCCAGTACTGTGGTTTAGACTGATGAGGCGATTATATGATGGGTCACTTGCATTGAAACATATCTCTACTCAAAATTATGAAGCTATGTATGTTCAACTATGTTCAAGTATGCAGGCATGTTTAAGAAAAATATATGTTGATGGCACGTCTAAGTATGTATGCACGTATGTTCAGGTTTTGATATGCAAGTTCAAGTTTTAAGTATGTATGTCCTATTTTAAAGTTGCATGTGGATCTTATTATTTAGTACTTGTTACTTCCAGTTTATACGTGTTGATTCTTTAGACTCACTAGACTTGATCGATGTAGGTGAGGATGTTTATGAAGAGGCTGGAGGTGGGGAACAAGGAGCAGGCTTGGACTGAGAGGGAGGCTAAACCCGAGGATCGTCATGTTTTAAGTCTTGTGAAAACATTTAAAACTTCAAATCTTTGTTGCAACAACTTGTGAGATGTACAGTTTATTTCTTTTATCGAATTTTGAATGTTCACGTTTATTTAAGAAAAGTTTTAAAATTTTCCGCAAATTTTAAGTAGTAAAAAGTATGGTACGTTACAGTTCGTATCAGAGCCGTGTTCTTGTAAAGGGTTATGCCTACTGCCAGTCGCAAGAAGCTCACGAAGTCACACCTCAAGTCTGAAATTTTTACAGTTTAAAAAAAAGTTATGTTATATAGTAAGCATGAAGTTCCGATTTCAGCATGTGCATATTCTTTTAGTTCAAGTACGTGCATCTTATGTCATTGATATCATGTTCATGCTTGTTGGATTTACGTGTTGGGTAAATTATTGGAACAGTATGCCTCCTAGACGTGTGATCGACTGTGAAGCAAGGGATGAGAACAGAGAGCCTCGAGAGGAGAGAAGAGACGCTCCTCCACTTCCACCACCAGATATGCAGGCACAGATGCTTGCAGGAATGACTCAGTTCTTCGCACAGTTTGCGGGGAACCAGGCTGCAGTGGACGCTGGGGCGAGGCCCAGGCCAGAGGCAGTATATGAGAGGTTCAGGAGGATGAACCCAAAGGAATTTTCGGGTACCACTGATCCGATGATAGCTGAGGGATGGATTAAGTCCATCGAGGTAATCTTTAATTTTATGGAACTAACCGATGCAGATAGGGTCAGGTGTGCCACGTTCCTTCTGACAGGGGACGCCAGATTATGGTGGGAGATTGCGTCAGTGGCAGTCAACTTGAAAGTGTTGCCGTGGAATGGTTTCAATGAGGTTTTCTACTCTAAGTACTTCACTGAAGAAGTACGTTCCCGTCTGACCAGGGAATTCATGTCGCTGCGGCAGAGAGACAACAGCGTGGCAGACTTCGTAAGGAAGTTTGAGAGGGAATGTCACTTTGTAACCCTGATAGCTAATGATGCCCAGAGTAAGCTGAGGCATTTCTTGGATGGATTGCGGCCGATCTTGCGCCATGATGTTCGAGTTGCTGGTCCTACTACTTATGCAGTCGCCATATTTAGAGCATTGGCGACAGAGCAGGATCAGAGGGATATCGAGTTGGACAGGCAGGTCAAGAGGCCCTATCAGGCACCACCGCAACACCAGCAGCAGCATCAGAGGCCCCAGTTTAAGAAACCGTAGCAGGGGCCGCCGGGGAAGAAGCCTTATCAGGGACCGCCAAGAGGCAAGGGTCCGATTCAGCAGCATGGAGTGCCTCAGAAGCCCGGAAATTTCCTGGTATGCCCTAAATGCAACCGCCAGCATCCGGAGCAGTTCCTATATTGGTCAGGCAAGTGTTTTAAATGTGGAGCTACTGACCACATGCTGAAAGAGTGCCCATAGTGGAAGCAGCCAACTCAGGGCAGAGTGTTCGCCATGCATGCACAAGAGGCGAACCCAGACACGGCATTACTGACCGGTGAACTTTTCTACCTAAGCTCAGTATAATTTTGCCATATTATTATTGTGCTAGTGTTATTTTGAGTAACTTGGAGTATTGATTTCTACTATGCTTGAGGTTAAATGTTAGTAATTTGGGATATAAGTTGTGTTGTGCAAATTTCTCCCAGGAAATATTTTCATCAAGAGACTATCTACCCATGCCTTGATAAATTCAGGAGCCACACATTCATTTATCTCGGAAACGTTTGCTAGTCACTTGGATATCAAGACAATTGGACTCGATGTGAATTATTCCGTGACAGTCCCATCAGGGGGAAGAATTATCAGCTACTAGTGTGGTCAGAGATATTGATCTAGAATTACACGGCCACCTAGTGTATGCCGAATTGATCGTCTTACCAATGCCAGAGTTTGATATCATTCTGGGGATGGACTAGCTGACGAGGAACAAAGTCTTGATTGATTTTCAGAAGAGATCAGTTTTGGTTAGACCGGTGGGCATGGAGCAGTACCTGTTTGAACCAGCCAGATGGAGAAGTTTCCCTCGCATGATCTCTTGCATGCAGGCTCGGAAACTTATTTTTAAGGGGTGTCAGGCCTTCTTGGCCAGCTTTATTTCCTCACCTGACATACCCACTCCGTCGGTATCAGATGTTCCAGTAGTCAAAGACTTCCTAGACGTCTTTCTTGACGACGTCACAGGTCTTCCACCAGAGAGAGGTTGAGTTTGCAATAGATCTCATGCCAGGCACATCGCCAATCTCTAAGGCACCGTACCGATTAGCTCCAGCGGAGATAACAGATTTAGGAGCTTCTCGACAAGGAATTCAACCGCCCTAGTTTCTCACCGTGGGGCGCACCAGTACTTTTTGTAAAGAAGAAAGATGAGAGTATGAGACTGTGCATCGATTACCGAGAGTTGAACAAGGTAACGATAAAGAACAAGTACCCACTTCCTAGGATCGAAAACTTGTTTGATCAGTTGCAGGGAGGCACGGTGTTCTCTAAGATAGATCTTCGATCAGGGTATCACCAGTGAAAGATGCAGATGTGCACAAGACAGCCTTCAGGACCAGGTATGGGCATGACGAATTCTTAGTGATGCCATTCGGACTGACGAATGCTTCAGAAATTTTCATGGACTTGATGAACCGAGTATTTCAGCCCTACCTTGATCAGTTTGTCATAATATTTATTGACAATATTCTTATTTATTCGAAGGGCCAAGAGGAGCACAGTCAACACTTGAAGACAGTTTGGCAGACCTGTAGAGTCGCAAATTATTTGCGAAGTTCAGTAAGTGCGAGTTTTGGTTGGAGAAGGTAGCGTTTTTGGGTCATATTATATCTAGCAATGGGATTGAGGTGGATCCATCCAAGGTGGCAGCAGTTAGAGATTGGGTTGAACCAAAGAATGCATCAGAGATCCGTAGCTTTCTGGGTTTAGCCGGTTACTATCGTAAGTTTATTCAGGGGTTTTCTTCCATAGCAGTGCCACTCACTTCACTGACCAAGAAGAATGCTAAGTTCGTGTGGAGTGGCGAGTGCCAGAAGAGCTTCGATACTTTGAAGCAAATCTTATTTCAGCGCCAGTGTTAGCCATGTTGACAGGGCAAGGTGATTTTGTGCTATACACCGATGTATCTAAGCTCGGGTTAGGCGCAGTGTTGATGCAGAAGGGTCGGGTTATAGCTTATGCTTCCAGGCAGCTGAAAGTACACGAGAAGAATTACCCGACGAATGACTTAGAATTAGCCGTCGTTGTCTTTGCGTTGAATATTTGGAGACATTACTTATACAGCGAGAAATGTCAGATATTCACTGATCACAAGAGTCTCAAGTACTTCTTCACGCAGAAGGAACTGAACAGGAGACAGAGACAGTGGTCAGATTTGGTGAAAGACTACGACTGCAAGATTAGCTACCATCCGGGAAAGGCTAATGTTGTTGTAGACGCCTTGAGCAGGAAAGTGGCTGTTGTAGCACAGTTGTCAGTGCAGAGACCTCTTTAGTCTGAGATTTAGAGGTTTGGGTTAGAGGTTTATTGCAAGGGCAGAGCTCCAAGGCTGTCTAATCTGACAGTCCAATCTTCCTTGCTAGACCGTATTCGTGCGGGCCAGCCTTCAGACGAGCAGTTGCAGAATTGGAGGCTAAAGGATGAATCCAAGGGCAATGTTGTGGGGACCCGGATGCTAATCATGTTCTTAATCATCATTGGGACTAATTATCAATTAAGATAAACAGGGTCTAAAAATTTTTCTTTTAAAATATAACTGCGGAATGTAGTGGAATTCAACTAATATACATCTCAGTATAAAAGTACAATAATGTACAACAATTATTCAAACTAGTCTAAGGTTCAACTACTAAATTTCAAGTATTAAACTAAGTCTACATCCAAGTCCGGAATCACCACTCTAATCTCGATCTCTCATCATCCTCTTGACCCTGATCCTGCCCCACCTGTTGTCATGCACACATACAAACAAGACAACAGCCGGATAACTCCGGTGAGATATGCATATCTCAGTATAAACAATGTATACATATGCATCTAATATAAACATATATAAAAGCATAAACAATTATTAAGACATATATCCAATCTGATTACATGAATCAATACGAATCTGTATTTAAGTCAATGATTTGCTATCTTATCTCAACTTATTTCTAACCTAGGGATCCCAATCTAAATTTAGACTTCGGCACGCTGTATCGAATGTCTACAATAGAAGTCGATCTACATCTAAGCTCATCGATACACCGTAAGTCTAGAGTCTTCGCGGTTCTGACAAAGACTCGGCGGTTCTGCCCTAGCTAGGCTGATCTGTCCTAGACTCAAACTCTTGTTCCGCTATAATTCAATAGACTAAACATATCAATCTGATAATTTTCAAATATCAATGCAATAAAATAAAGTATGTGATTTAAGGAAACTCAAGTCAAACCTAACTCGAGTTGTGCAATCCCGAATTAACATTTATTTATACCTTTGTCTTCTCGGTCTGACGAAGACGAAGTCTTGTATTCTGATCTGACCATACCCAGTCTGGCAATGACAATCATATAATTACAATATCAGTAAATAACTCAATTCAAAACCTGTTATGATCAATACTCAAATCAGTATATTATCTGATCCATATCTGAACAAGATACAATCTAATTCATATCAATGATATCACGATACGATCGAGATCATTACTGAGTCTGATCAATCTAAATCAACTGATGTTTCGACGGCATCCAATACAATCTGAATAACCCCGTCAATCTGAACATCACAGATATAATACCACAACTCATAATCGATATCAGTACTAATCATAGTCTTCAATAATAACAGATCGTGATACCAAATCTATACAATCTCAGTCATATTACTTCAGAAAATCATAACAATTACAGAAACCGTCTGTTCTTAAATCTGACTTCGATTCTATGATGTCTAACATGACAAGAACATCATATATGAACCCTATTCAATTCTGACAATATCATAAATTCAAATCATGTCTAAACATAACAAAACTTACGTCCAGTTGTAGCCTGCATTGATACGAACTCAGTACTGAAGTCAGATTCAAATTTGAACGGACGGATCGTTCACAATCTCCAAATCTTCCCTCGGTTTCCTTTTTCCTTTCTCTTTCTTATTTCATATATATATATATATATATATATATATATATATACACACACGTTGCATTCAAGAGACCAAGTGGCATTTTTACAATCTGCATGCCGCGTGCATATGCGCACACAAAGCCGCGCATATGCGCCGGTAGTTCTGCCCGACTACCTGTTGCATTTCTGCCTCTCGCGCATATGCGCGTGTCTACTCGCGCATATGCGCCAAAGCTTCTGACCATGTCGCGCATATGCGCGTGTCTACTCGCGCATATGCGCCGCAGCTACTGCCTTCTTCGCGCATGTGCGCCCAACTACGTAGCGCATGTGCGCCAAGCCTACTCTTCACACATAATGCCAATTCTTCTTTCGGCTCTCACGATCTGATTCGTTCCGTTTATAATCATCTCGATTAATGAATAAATCATTTCAGATTAATCTCAGATTACAGGAATAAAATCTCGGGCCTTACAAATGTACTCTACACAGTGTCAGATGGTTTGGTGAAATGCAGAGATAGAATGTGGGTGCCTAGTGTTGATTCGATCAGATAGGATATTCTGACAGAGGCACATGCATCTCCGTATTCCATTCACCCAGGAGGGACCAAAATGTACAAAGACTTGCAGATTTTGTATTGGTGGCCAGGAATGAAGCGGGACATCAGTTGATTTGTGTGGGAATGCCTCACTTGTCAGCAGGGGAAAGCAGAGTATCAGAGCCAGCAGGAATACTTAAGCCACTCCCCATCCCAGATTGGAAATGGGAGAATATCGCCATGGACTTCGTAGTTGGGTTACCAAGGTGATTCAGAGGATTTAATTTTATTTGGGTTATAGTGGATCGACTAACTAAGTCGGCACACTTCTTGCCAGTGAAGACGACTTTCTCCGTGACGCAGTATGCGGAGCTCTAAATCAAGGAGATAGTTCGGTTGCATGGAATCCCAGTTTCTATTGTGTCCGACAGGGACCCAAGGTTTACATCGTCCTTTTGGAAGAGCTTACATGAAGCCATGGCAACGAAATTGATTTTCAGTACAGCTTTTCACCCGCAGACAGATGGCCAGTCTGAGCGAGTGATTCAGATTTTGGAGGATTTATTGCGAGCCTGTATGATCGATTTCCAGGGGACTTGGGAATCAAATATACCTCTAGTGGAGTTTACCTACAACAACAGTCTCCAATCATCTATAGGTATGGCTCCCTACGAGGCGTTGTATGGAAGGAAGTGCAGATCGCCGATTCATTGGAATGAAGTCGGTGAAAGAGCAGAACTTGGTCCGGAGATAGTTCAGCAGACTGCAGATGTGGTGGTCAAGATTCGAGACAGAA
The DNA here is from genome assembly GCF_022965805.1 of Primulina eburnea. Taxonomy (NCBI): domain Eukaryota; kingdom Viridiplantae; phylum Streptophyta; class Magnoliopsida; order Lamiales; family Gesneriaceae; genus Primulina; species Primulina eburnea. The sequence goes on along the minus strand of NC_133103.1, from coordinate 38,844,781 downwards.
TGAAGACTGCCCAGAGTAGCCAAAAGAGCTATGCCGATAAGAAAAGAAGAGATCTGGAGTTTGCCGTAGGTGATCACGTCTTCGTAAGGATAGCAACCACGAAGGGTATTATGAGATTTGGGAAGAGAGGCAAGCTGAGTCCGAGGTATATTGGATCTTTTGAGATTCTTGATAGAGTTGGGACACTAGCTTATCGTGTTGCCCTTCCGCCGAATCTGGCCGGGTTACACAATGTGTTCCACGTCTCAATGCTGAGGAAGTATCTAGCTAACCCTTCGCATGTTCTGAGTTATGAGCCGTTGCAACTTGCTCCAGATATGTCATATGAGGAAAGACCCGTCCAAATCCTATGCAAACAGGAGCGGAGACTTCAGAACAAAGTGACCAAGTTGGTCAAAGTCCGATGGCTAAACCAATCCGTGGAAGAAGCCACTTAGGAGTCAGAAGCGGACATGAGGATTCGCTACCTGGAGTTTTTTGGTAAGAAATAATTTCGAGGACGAAATTTTTATAAATGGGGGAGGAATATAGTGCCCAAATTCAGTAAACGTATAACCATGCATTTATTTAATTAATTTTATATTGATTTTAGTAGCGCATGATTTATGAAAATACATTATTTTAAATTATTCATGTTTAGGTGATGCACGTTAAAATGTTTTTCGAGTTTCACGTTTCAGACGATTATTCGAAGCGGGATCGAGGAAAAGACCGGTGACGATTTTGGTAATCTAAAATGTGGTGTTTTAATTTAAGTTGAGGTTGGGGCATTTTTAAATAATTATTAAGTTTAGCATTTTAAATCCTAACTTATTTATTTAGTGGATTTAAGAGTTTAAAACTTTTAAAATTAGCATTTTTGTAGATTTTATTTTATTAAAGGAGAATGTTATAAAATTAGTGTATATTTTATTTAAATTAAGGAAATTGAGTGAGTTAGTGTTTGATTAACCTTAAATTAGTGGTTAATTCAGGATTAAACAATTTATTTTCCCTAATTTCACCACTAACTCACGTTAGTCACACACACACACACACACTTACACCTTTTCACACACACAAAGCCGTAACACAAACACACACTCACAATTCATTCTAGTTTTATTTTTTTTAAGAGTCAAAACCTAGGGTTCTTGAGAAAACTCAGCAGCCTCCCCTCCCTTCAAAGAGTTTCAACAGTTTCGGTGATTTTGTTTCCAGAAAAACCGAGCCACAATCGTCTCGGATCAACCTCGCTTCCTTCCCCGCGTCGGTATCGTCATTTCGGTATTTTATCATCAAAAGGCAAGTATATTCTGTTATTTCTGCATCGATCTCGTCATATTATGTGTTGTGTAATTTTTATGCATAAAAATTTATGTGTGACGTTCGTCGTTTGAGCAGAAATTGGTTTGGATCAGTTTTGAGATAAGTTTTAGATCTGAAAACGCATTTTTGCTGTCTCTTTTAAATACTGTGATTTTTCGGTCGTGATTATGAGAAAACTTTCAACACAAATATTGCATAACTTTTTGATACTTTCAATTTGACAGTAAATTCGAAATATTTGGATAAAAATTGAGTGAGTTATGATGTTTTTCGTGGGACTGCTCAAACTGCATTTTTCAGAAAATTATGTATTGATGTGTTCTTGAGATTTTATTGTTGTAGGCTTCGTGTGATATCGACGGGTGATCGTTGCTGCGTCTAGGTATGCGTAGTATGATTTTGGGTTGTTATTTGATATGTCATTTAGTGTCGATAGGCACTCAAGTACATTAGAAGTCGTAGGAAATGATTTGGTGTCAATTGCCACGTTTTTGAATTGTATGTGTCGTAGGGTGAACGTCGTCGTGCTTTGGGTGTTTGTACGAATTTGGTTTGATGTTATGGCATGCTAGGATGGGTCTCGGGGTGTCGGTTCATGGTCCGTACAATCGAGTCTAGGATGATAAGCATTGCGTGTATTGAAACTTCGTGGGTTTACAAGTCGCGCAGGTACACGGACCCTAGCACGGGGTCCGTGCCTTCATTTATTCTTGGTGGTATTTTTGCGACCCTACAAGGACCCAGAGCCGGACCTGGGCACGGGGTCCGTGTCCCTTCTATTGCCGAGTATCTCTTTTTGCACACCTACACGGACCCGGGCCGGGCCAGGGCACGGGGTCCGTGTTCCTTCCTTTTGTTGGTATTTCCTTTGCGTACATACACGGACCCATACACAAACCCCGTGCCTGGGACCGTGTACTTTATGTTTTGGGAAAAATTGGATCGTTTGTTTTGGAGTTGCATGTTTGGGTTTAGTACGATGATTTAAATGAGGTCAAGCCACGAGTGTTTTAGAATGTCTTAAGTTATTTATGAAATTCGGTGGTGAGCATGTATACCTACGTCTAAGTTATGCAAGGTAAGTATTTAAATTCATGTTAGCATTGCAGCAACGGACCCAATCGAAATCCAACGAATCTCTCAATGCCAAGTAAGTATGTTTGACGTGCAAGAAAATATTTAAGTTTTTGAAGTATGCTAAATGTCTTGTGACCAAATTATGTTTAGGATTGGAAAGCGTTAAATTATGAACGGGGACCAATCCGTCCGTTAAATTATGAACGAGGATCTCATGTATGTGGCAGTGGATTTGTCCCTTTCAGCCCAATACTGTCGTTTAGTCTGATCAGGCGATTATGTTATGGGTCACTTGCATTGAAATATATCTCTACGCAAAATGATGAAGCTATATATGTTCAAGTATGTTCAAGTATGCAGGCATGTTTAAGAAAAATATATGTTGATGGCACGTTTAAGTATGTATGCACGTACGTTCAGGTTTTGATATGCAAGTTCAAGTTTTAAGTATGTATGTCCTATTTTAAAGTTGCATGTGATCTTATTATGTAGTACTTGTTACTTCCAATTTATACGTGTTGACTCTTTAGACTCACTAGACCTGATCCATGTAGGTGAGGATGTTTATGAAGAGGCTGGAGGTGGGGACCAAGGAGCATGCTTGGATTGAGCGGGAGGCTAAACCCGAGGACCGTCATGTTTTAAGTCTTATGAAAACATTTAATACTTTTGTCAAACTTTAAACTTCAAATCTTTGTTGCAACAACTTGTGAGACGTACAGTTTATTTCTTTTATCGAATTTTGAATGTTCACGTTTATTTAAGAAAATTTTAAATTTTTCTGCAAATTTTAACTAGGAAAAAGTACGGTACGTTACACTTAGGAAGGACGTTTTTCCATGGTGCTAAGGGTCACACGAGTCACGGCTAATGGTTTGACAAGGGCTAGGGATGGGTTGATAAAAAACTTGCATGTTTATGAACTAGGGTTCGGCTAGGAAGCAGCAGTGCATGTGGCTCGACAAGGGCTGGACCAGAGCTCGGGCTGGACGTGGTTAGGTGTGAGGAAGAGTCCTAGCATGGCTAGGACTCACGCACAAAAGGTATGGAATATTCCATGCGAGATAGGACTCTTTACGTGCGATCCAAATACAACAACTGTGCAAAAGATCAAGGCTTGGCCAAGGTGGGGTCTAGGCTAGGTCTAAGGGTGGTCCAGTGAGGGTCATGAGGGTTCGGGCTCAGGTGGTGGCCCTGGTGAGGAGTCCTCGTCGAGTTGAGTGTTATTGCATGTTCGGCCGTGGTTCACGTGCAGCAAGCTGTGGCATGGGCTAGGGGCTAGTTCAATGGGTCAAGACTGATCGGTAGGGTCCCTATGGGGTTTGGTAAGGGGTTGGCTCGAGGTGGCTCGAAGAAAACACGAGATGGCTAAAGAATAAGCTAGGGTTCGGGTTTTTGAGTTAAATGGTTAAGGGGTCGAACCACGGTCCACGGGGGTCGATTCATGGTTCACAAGTGTAATTTAGGTATGAAAATTTCATGATAAAATTTTGGGATTAAAATATTAAAGTTTGAATTAAATTGGGAATTTAGATGCTTTATAAAGTAATAAATAGGAAATTAAATCGAAAGCTTCGAATTTAAATTAAATTTTAGAAAATTGATTTAAGCTTAAATAATTATTTTGGATGATCTAGAGTCAATGAAAGTAAGAAAAAGTCAAAACCGATACATTTTAAGCCTAGGAGTAAAACTGTCATTTTACACCTAAAAATAGTTAGACGTCCTGGCAATGCCCTAAATGCTGTAATATATGCTAAAATATTTATGAAATTATATGATGAAACTTTAATGCTAAAAGACATGTTGCATGCTTGTATAAAAGAAAAATAATTTATATATGCACATGAATTTTTATAAGTGATGAAAATATGAAACGTTGAAGGGTGATGTGATTGTGACTGATATGATGATATGATTGGAGATATCGTGAGGGAAAAGTGTAATGTACCATATTTTGAGCTACTTAAAATTTGCGGAAAAATAAGAAAAATTTCTTAAATGAAAAATAAACTTTCAAATTGCGATAACATAATCAGCTCGTCTAAAAATATTTGAAATAAAACAATTACCAACATGGTTTGCGAAAAGTAATCGTTTAAACATCGTAAACAATCTCATGAAAATCAGAGTATTTGAAACATGCATAAAGTTCTTAAAAACGTAGGCAGTCCTCGGGTCTAGCCTCCTACACAGACCGAGCCGTTTTATTGGTCCCCACCCCTCATCTCCTCATACTCATCCTCACCTACATCGATCAAGTCTAGTGAGTCTACAGACTCAACATGTATAAGGTGGAGATAACAAGTAATACATAATAAAACCACATGCATTTTTAAAGTAGAGTGTACATACTTAAACTTGAACGTATTTGCATAAACATGACGTGCCATCAAAACTTAAAACTTTTCATGAACATACTTGCATCCATACATACTTGGACATAAATGACATCATTTTGCATAGAGATATGTTTCAAAGCAAGTGACTCACACATGAATGCGCCTGATCAGACTAAACCACAGTTCTGGGCTGGTAGGGATTTCCACTACCGCGTACATGAGATCCTCTGTCATGCTTTACCGGGTGGACTGGTCCCTGGTCATTCTTTACCGCTTTCCAATCTTGATCTAAACCCGGTCATGCTTTACCAGGGTGGAAAGGTCACCGGCCACATTCACCAGCTTCCAACCCCGTTCATAATTGGTCATAAGACATTTAGCATACCTCAAAAACATAAAATATTTTCCTTTGCATGTCAAATATACTTACACGGCGTTGAGGGATTCGTTGGATCTCGTTTGGGGCCAATGCTGCGCATACTAACACAATTACATGCACTTAATTTTCATAACATAGACGTAATAGTCGTGCTCACCACCAGAAGTAACAATTCACTTATGATGTTTTAACTCACTCGGGACTTGACCTCGTTTAATCCTCGAGCTAATCCATGACATCGATCCCTGAAATAAATCTCTATATGAAGTGTGAACATTTCCCCAAACATGGAAGCCATGGACCTAAATAGTAGTTTAAAAGTCAAGGACGAGCGCCTAGGCGCTGGACAGTGCCACGACGCTAGGCACTTAAGCCGCAGGTATAGTGTTGTGGCGCCACAAGGGCAGCAGTGCAGCGCTAGACTTGCGCAGAACGGGCGCTGCGGCGCTCCCTGTTGAGCGCTGGGGCGCCGCAGCCCTAACCCTATGCACAACCAACCAAAAGAACACATTTTGATGCAATTTCAAAAGTTACGCTCAAACGAATCGAACCGATTCAACAAGACTCATCCTAGGACGCTATGGCGATGATTCAAACTCACACGACGCCCCGAAACAACGACGCAAATCATACAACGCAAAACAACCCATGAACACGAACTTTTGACACCAAACTGTTTCCTACGACTTTTAATTCAACCAAGTGCCTATCGACACGAAACAAAACACCAAATATCGTCCAAACATCATACTTAATATACCTAAACGCAGAAACGATCATCCAACGGTTCCCAACGAAACATGCAACCAATAAACTTCAAGAACACGTCAATAACACATTTTCATAAAATCGCAATTTGAGCAGTACCACGAAAACAATTGTAACTCACTCGTTTCTTGTCCAAAAATTACGAATTTACTGTCACATCGAAGATATCAAAAAGTACTATATTTTATATGTGGAAAACGTTTCCAGAAAAACAAATGAAAATGAACAATACACGAAATGACAGCGACATATGGTTTTGAGATTTAAAAATCGTTCCAAATTCAATACAACCAATTTTGCTCAAACTCTTACACAACATTTATGAAATTTTACACATAATAAACACCAAAACATATACTATGACGAGATCGATGCAAAAATGAAAGAATATACATGCCTTGATCTTTAAAACTACCGAAACGATGATACCGAAGCGAGAAGGATACGAGGGTTGATTCGGGACGAACGTGGCATGATTTTTTTGAAAAAAAGTAGACGAGAATTGATGGAAAATTGTAGAGGAAGGGGCGGCTGCTATAAACTCTTAGAACCATAAGTTTTTCCTTTCAAACAAATGAATGAAGATGCAATGAAATGTGTGTGTGCGCAATAGCCGAAGTGTGTGTGTAATTATGGGTGTGTGCGTGTAATTAGAGATTAATTAGGGGGAAAGTGCTTAATTAATAATTAAAAATGTTAATGAGAATGTTAATCCAATTAAACTAATTTTAATAAATCCCATAATTTAAAATAAAATGCACAAGTGACACATCTTCAAAAGTTTATAATCATAAAATCACTTAATAGTTAAATTAGGCTTTTAAAATGTTAAAACTAAATAAATCATTTAAAATGTCCCAATCCTAACTTAAAATAAAATACCACATTTTAAAATCGTCAAAATCGTCGTCGGTCTCATTTCCCTGATCTCGGATCGAATAATCGCCTGAATATGAAACTTATGAAAACATTTTTACGTGCAACACACAAACATAAATAATTTAAAATAGTGCAAATTCATAAATCATGCCCCGCCAAAAAAATATCATTTTAAACTTAATTAAATAATTTAAAAATTAAATAAATGTATGGGTTTTTTGTGTACTGAATTTGGGCTCTGCAATTCCTCCCCCTCTTGAATAAATTTCGTCCTCGAAATTAAATCTTAACAAAACAGCTCCGGGTAGCGACTCCTCATATCTGCTTCGGTCTCCCAAGTGGCCTTCTCCATTGATTGATTCAGTCATCGGACTTCGACCAACCTAGTCACTTTGTTGCGAAGTCTCCGCTCCTGTCTGTCTAGGATTTGGATAGGTCTTTCCTCATACGACAGATCTGGATCCAACTGAAACAGCTCAAAACTCAAAACATGTGAAGGATTTGCTATATACTTCCTCAACATTGAAACGTGAAATACATTGTGTTCTCTGGCCAGATTCGGAGGTAGGGCTACACGATAGGCTAGTGTCCCAACTCTATCAAGAATTTCGAACGGTTCAATGCCCTTCATAGGTGCCATCTTTACGAATACGTGATCTCCTACGACAAACTCAAGATCTGTAACGTCCCGAAAATTTGAGGTCCACGTGAACCACATGCATGCAAGTTATTAAATTCCTTATGTATTTTATTAATTTTTTTTAATGCATTAAATGTATGATTTTAACATGAACATATGTTTTAATTCATGTTGTCTTAAAGTTTCATTAATTGCATTTCGCGCTCAAACGAGGAACATAGACCGGGGATATTCAGGAAATTTTTTTTATTGCATAATTATTTAATATGAGGTTTTTTTTAAGTATGATTTTTGAAAATGGGCCTTGGTTGAGTATTTTTACCCGTCGGGTTATATTTTTAATCAGTACGCAAATTTTACTGAAACGGAGGACCTTTTGAGGGCTCGGGCGATATTTGCAAAAACGTACCTAAACGAAATATTTTTTGGGAGTGTGTTTTTTCTTGATGGGTTTATTTTTAAGCTTAGTGGGCTCAAAACCATTTTAAAATATAATTAAGGGCCCATTAGTGGTGTGTTTTCTATTTAATTACTCCTTAAACCTACCCTAAACTTAATTAAACTTAAATGGCCGTCCTACCCCTTTTTCCAGCAGCCATTTTCACGTTTTTCTTAACAGCAGCAAGTTTCGGCCATGGCAATTCTTTCAAGAGAAAACTCCTCCCACGCCTCTCCGGCTCACGTCCCGCGCGTAGTTCTTTGAGTTTTTGAGCATATAATAGCAAAGGAACGCCATGTATCTCTTTTTCTCATCATTTACACCAATTATATGCTGATATATATGTACTTGTTTGAGGAATCCTTAATCTATCATGCGGTTTCATTTGTGCCAAGTTTTGAAATGAAAAGTGCTTCCTTTTATAACAAACTCACATTTCTTGATTTGGTGTAAGGGGGCTGTCGAGTTTTGTTGTCAAGGGGCTGTTCACATTGAAAATGATGGTGTCATAAGGTTGGATTCTAAGCTTTGTGGGTTTTAGGAGAGGAGCGATCGATATCTTGAGTCTTCGAGTGAAATTTCTGTGTCACAAAACTCGTCACCCTCTATTATTTTGAATTTTGTGACTTATAGGTTGGTTTTATGGAAATGTGTTCAACATATAATTTGTATCACTCTGTGTTATCTTCGATTTGATAGCAAATTCATAATTTTCTAATAAGAAACGAGGAAGATATGACCGTAAAGCCGAGCAAGCTGTAAAATTTATATGTCACAAAACCCATCACCCAAGGTTATTTTGAATTCTAAGACATATAGTTTGGTTTTCTGGAAAAGTGTTCAACATATGATTTGTAGCACTATGTGTTATCTTTTATACTATAGCAAATTCATAATTTTCTGGTAAGAAATGAGAGAGATGATTTTTTTCGTAAAATAGCTCAAGCTGTGAAAATTGTGTGCATACGCTGGATATTTCCAGCAACCTTTGGGCTTGTTTTGTGGATCATAAGTGGTCTGGACTGGGTTTTTTATAGGCTGGTCATGTGGGTTTAATTCACCGTTTAAGTTGGAAAAATTTGGTTAAGTTTCGGGTTGATTCGGGCTAAAACCGGGACCCCAATCCAAGTTTTAAAACAGATCGTTTAAGTTTTCAAGAGGCCTCGAGTTTACATCTAAGAAATACTTTTAAATATGTTTTTGGATGTTTTAAGGAGTTTGGTAAGATTCGTGTCGAAATTTAGAGGTCCAGGGGTAAAATGGTCATTTTGGGTTTCCAGGGGCAAAATGGTCCGAGTCGAGTTTTCAGTCCTGGCAGTGCCCTGAGCACAAATTTATCATGTTTTTAAATGTTATGTATCATGTATATGATTTTTATGAAATTATGCAAATACGTTGCATGCTTGATTTTAAAGAAAATTTATGTATATGCATGATTTTGATAAGTGATGAAAATAATAATGTTTTTGAAGGAGGTGAATTTGTTGTGACTGACGATATATGTATACGATGATATCATTGGAGATATCATGAGAGAAAAGGCCCCAGAGGGAGCATGTTTACGGGAGAATGCCCCAGAGGGAGCCCGACGATCGTATTTCCACTGACATGATATGACGATATGATAGGCCAAAGCTCATTTGACAGGTGAGAGTGTCGCTGATGTCCCCGCCGCCCGGTACCGTGGTTATACGTAGATGGATCCATCGAATAGTGTTGGTACGAAAGTCACAACTAATTAACTAAATTTGATTTAAGAAAATGTGTACGTATATGATGATATGATGAGACATGTTTTGACACGTTATGCTATTATATGACATGTTTACGTTATGCTTTTAAAATCATGAAATATATTTTTATTACATTATTTTTGATGTTGCATGTTATGTATATGTATTTGTTATAACGTTACAGGTGTGTTGAGTCTTTAGACTCAGTAGATGTGAATGATGCAGGTGAGCATATCGATGAGAGACTGAAGGCATCGAAGATTGGTACTGAAGTCTTTGGCCGGCTATCGTGTAACTAAATTACTAAATTTAGCGACGGAATTCATGTTACACACCGTCGCTATATTGCGACGGAATGTTAAAACCGTCGCTAATTAGAGACGGAATGCATGTTAGAAACTGTCGCTAACTAGCGACGGTCAATGTATGAATTCCGTCGCTAATTTGTTCGGTAAAATAAAAAAAAATTAAATAATTTAATAAATCTGTTTTATTAATAGGTGCGGTAAAATAAAAAAATTTAATGATTTAATAAATTTGTGTTATTAATTGATACAATCGTGTAAGAGATAAAAATTTTAAGTATTGTGAAGTGGTAAAATCGTGTAAGAAATTTAAATTTTAAGTGTTGTGAAGTTGTAAAATCGTGTAAGTGAGAAAAAATTTTAATTGTAGTGAAGTGAAGTGGAAGAAATTGGTGAGAATTTGTAAGTATTATAGAGAGTGGTGGAAGAAAATGGAGGGAAAAATAGAGTAGGTTGAGCTGGGGGTGCACTGGATAACCCGAGGACCTTGCGTTATTTCGCATATTATGTTTACGAGACATGATTTTAAGAAATATGGTAATGTTTTGAATCTTGGTTTACGTTGTTCATTTCATTTTAAGATTTAATTAAGTACAATTATTTTTATTCAGATGTTGGATGACTTTTTAAAAGCTTGTTCAACTTATTTAAATATTTTTGAGCGTGTGTATTTTCCGCCTTAGATTTAAAAAAAAATGTTCAATAGAATTTTAAATGAGCAAACGTTTCAAGATCCCTTATTCTCTTGTCAGCATAACTCTTTTGGCGACTCTGGGCGGTCTTCATCCTGTCTCGAATCGTGACCACCATATCTGCAGTCTGCTGAACAATCTCTGGACAAAGTTCTGATCTCTCACCGACTTCATCCTAATGAATCGGCGATCTGCACTTCCTCCCATACAGTGCCTTGTAGGGAGCCATACCTATAGATGACTGGAAACTGTTGTTATAGGTAAACTCCATTAGAGGTAGCTTCGATTCCCAATTCCCATGGAAGTCAATCACACAAGCTCACAACAGATCTTCCAATATCTGAATCACTCACTCGGACTGGCCATCTGTCGAGGGTGGATTGCCATACTGAATAGCAACTTCATCCCCATGGCAGCATGTAAACTCTTCCAAAAGGATGATGTGAACCTCGGGTCCCTGTCGGACACAATAGAAATTGGGATCCCGTGCAATCTGACTATCTCCCTGATATAGAGCTCTGCTTACTGAGTCATGGAGAAAATCGCCTTCACTGGCAAGAAGTGTGTTGACTTAGTAAGTCGATCCACTATAACCCAAATGACATTGGATCTTCTGACTAACCTTGGCAAACCAACAACGAAATCCATGTTGATATTCTCCCATTTCCACTCGGGGATAAGGAGCGGGTTAAGCATTCCTGTTGGTCTCTGATGCTCAGCCTTTCACTTGCTGACAATTGAGAAATTCAGATATAAATCGGTGGATGTATCGCTTCATACGTAGCCACAAATACAACAATTGCAAATCCTTGAACATCTTGATACCTCTTGGATGGATGGAATACGGAGATGTATGTTCCTCTGTCAAAATATCCTCTCCGATCGAATCAACACTATGCACCCACATCCTTCCTCTGTATTTCACAATACCATCAGACAATGTGTAAAGTACACTGCCCTTGGATTCATCCTTCAGTCTCCATTTATGTAACTGCTCATCTGAAGGCTGACCTCAACGAATTCGGTCTAGCAAAGAAGACTGGACTGTTAGATTAGACAGCTTAGGAGCCCTGCCCTTAGGATAAACCTCTAAACCAAACATCTGAATCTCTGACTGAAGAGACCTCTGCACTAAAATCTGTGCTATGACTGCAAATTTTCTGCTCAAATCATATGCCACGACATTATATTTCCCCGGATGGTAGCTAATTTCACAATGGTAGTCTGTCACTAACTCCAACAAGCTTCTTTGTCTCATATTCAGCTCTTTCTGCGTGAAGAAATACTTGAGACTCTTGTGATCAGTAAATATCTGGCATTACTCGCTGTACAAATAATATCTCCATATCTTCAACGCAAAGACAACGACAGCTAACTCAAGATCATGAGTCGGATAATTCTTCTCATGCCCTTCCAACTGTCTGGAGGCATAAGCTGTAACCCGACCATGATACATTAATACTGCACCTAACTCGAGCTTAGAAGCATCGGTGTACAACACAAAATTACCTTGCCCGGATGGCATGGCTAACACTGGCACTGTGATAAGAGCTTGCTTCAAAGTATCAAAGCTCTTCTGACATCTTTCACTCCATACGAATTTAGCATTCTTCTTAGTCAATGAAGTGAGTGGCACTGAAATCGAAGAAAATCCATGAATAAATTTCCTGTAGTAGTCTGCCAAGCCTAGGAAACTGCGGATCTCTGATGTGTTCTTCGTCTCAAACCATTCCTTAACCGCTGCCACCTTAAATGGATTCACCTCGATACCACTGCTAGATATTATATGACCCAAAAATGAAACTTTCTCCAACCACAATTCACACTTACTAGATTTTTCAAACAACTTGCGACTCCACAAGACCTGCAAAACTGTACCCAAATGCTGACTGTGCTCCTCATGGCTCTTCAAGTAGATAAGAATGTCGTCAAAGAACACTATGATGAATTGATCTAGGTGGGGCTGAAATACTCGATTCATGAGGTCCATAAAAATTGCTGTAGCATTCGTCAGTCCAAATGGAATTACTAAAAAATCGTAGTGCCCATATCTGGTTCTGAAGGCTGTCTTATGAACATATGCATCTTTTACTTTTAGCTGATGATACCCTGATAGATCTATCTTAGAGAACATTGTAGCTCATTACAACTGATCGAACAATTCTTCGATCCTTGGAAGTGGGTATTTATTCTTGATTGTCACCTTGTTCAAATCTCGGTAATCGATACACAACCTCGTGCTCCCATCTATATTCTTTACAAAGAGCACTGATGCGCCCCATGGTGAGAAACTATGAATTCTTTGTCTAGGAGTTCCTGAATCTACTGCTTGAGCTCTAACATCTCAGCTGGAGCCAATCGGTACAGTGCCTTAAAGATTGGCACAGTGCCTGGCACAAGGTCAATGGCGAACTCCACCTCTCTCTCTGGTGGAAGACCTGTGACGTCATCCGGAAAGACTTCAGGAAAATCTATGACAATCAATACATCAGATATCGAAGGAGTGGGTACGTCAGGTGCGGAAATAATGCTGGCCAAGAATGCCTGACACCCCTTGTGGATAAGTCTTTGTACCTGCATGCAAAAGATCATGCGAGGGAAAATCATCCATCTATTTGGCTCAAAGAGAAACTGTTTCATGCCCAAAAGTTTTACCAATACTGACCTTTTCTAAAAGTCAATAAGAACTCTGTTCTTTGTCAGCTAGTCCATTCCCAAGATGATATCAAATTCTTGCATCGACAACACAATCAGATCGGCATACACTAGGAGGCCCTGCAGTTCAAGATCGATGTCTCTGACCACGCTAGTAGCTGATAGCTCTTCTCCTGATGGGACTGTCACTGAATATCTCACGTCGAGTCCAATAGACTGGACGTCTAGATGATTAGCGAACGTCTCCGAAATAAAAGAGTGTGTGGCCCCGGAATATATCAAGGCCTTCATGGCTACTCTTTTTATGAAGATATTTCCAGAGAGACGTTAGCACAACACACAAAACTGATATCCCCAAATACGAAACTTAACCTCAAGCATAGTAGAAAATCTGTACACAGGTCACCAAAAATACTAGCTAGCACACTAATAATTCCAAATTAGATTCGAAACATGCATAGCAATATAATACGGTGCTGAATTAAACAAGTTACCAGTCAACATGGTCGTGTCTGAGTTCGCCTCCTCTGCCTGCATGGCGAACATTATCCCCTGGGTTTGCTGCCTCCATTGTGGGCAGTCCTTCAGCATATGATCAATGGCTCCGCATTTGAAGCATTTGCCCAATCCCCATAAACATTGTCCCGGATGTTGGAGGTGGCACTTCAGGCATATTGGGTACTCACCAGCTTCTGTGGAGCCTTCTGCTGAGGAATAGGATCCCCCTTGCCTTTCGTTGGTCCCTGAAATGGCATTTTCCCCTGCTGTCCCTGGTAAGACCTCTTAAACTGAGGTCGCTGTTGTTGCTGTTGCTGCGGTGCTTGCTAGGGCATCTTTCCCTGCCTGTCGTTCTCAATGTCCCTCTGGCCCTGTTCTGCTACCAAGGCTCTCAACACGACAACTGCATAAGTAATAGGACCAGCAACTATCACATCACGGCGCAAGACCTGCCGTAAACCATCAATAAAATTCCTCAGCTTCTCCCTGGCATCATTTGCAATTAAGGGCACAAAGTGACACCCCCTCTCGAACTTCCTGACAAATTCTGCCATGCTACTGTCTCCCTGTCGCGGCGTCATAAACTCTCTGGTGAGGCGGGAGCGTACTTCCTCAGTGAAGTACTTGTAGTAGAACACCTCCTTGAAACCATTCCACGTCAGTGTTTGCTAGTTCACTAACACTGATGCGCTCTCCCACCACAATCTGGCATCTTCTGTCAGTAGAAATGTGGCACACTTGACCATGTCTGCATCCTGCAGCTCCATAAATGCAAAAATTACCTCGATGGACTTAATCCATCCCTCAGCTATCATCAGGTCAATAGTCCCTGAGAATTCCTTCGGATCCATTCTCCTAAACCTCTCATAAATCGCCTCTGGTCTGGGACTCGCCCCTGTATCCACTGCAACATTGTTCCCCGCAAACTGTGCGAAGAAATAAGTCATCCCTGCAAGAATCTAAGCTTGCATATCTGGCGGTGGACGATGAGGAGTGGCCCTCTCCCCATCTTAAGGCTCTCTATCCCCCATCGCTTGCATCCTACGTCTAGGAGGATTCAAACTCACACGAGGCACCAAAACAACGATGCAAATCATACAACGCAATACAACCCTTGAACACGAAATTTTGACACCAAATTGTTTCCTACGATTTCTAATGCAACCAAGTGATCATTGATACGAAATGAAACACCAAATATCGTCCAAACATCATACTTAATATACCTAAATGCAACAGCGATCACCCAACGATCCCGACGAAGCCTGCAACAAATAATCTTCAAGAACACTTCAATAACACATTTTCATAAAATCGTAGTTTGAGCAGTCCCACGAAAACGATCATAACTCACTCATTTCTTGTCCAAAAATTATGAATTTTCTATCAAATCGAAGGTATAAAAAAGTACTAGGTTTTATATGTTGAAAACCTTTCAAGAAAAACAACCAAAACGAACAGTACACGAAATGAAAGAAACATCCGGTTTTGAGTTCCAAAAATCGTTTCAAATTCAATCCAACCAATTTTGCTCGAACTCTTGCACAACATACATGAATTTTCACACATAATAAGCACCAAAACATATACTATGATGAGATCGATGCAAAAATGAAATATACATGCCTTGATCTTTAAAACTACCGAAACGACAATACCGAAGCGGGAAGGATGCGATGGTTGATCCGAGACGAACGTGGCATGATTTTCTTGAAAAAAGTGGAAGAGAATTGCTAGAAAATTGCAGAGGAAGGGGCGGCTGCTATAAACTCTTAGAACCCTAAGTTTTTCATTTCAAACAAATGAATGAAGATGCAATGAAATGTGTGTGTGCGCAATAGCCGAAGTGTGTGTGTAATTTTGGGTGTGTGCGTGTAAGTAGAGCTTAATTTGGGGAAAATTGCTTAATTAATAATTTAAAATGTTAATGAGAATGTTAATCCACACTAATTTTAATATAATCCCCTAATTTAAAATAAAATGCACAAGTGACACATCTTAAAAAGTTTAAAATCATAAAATCACCTAATAATTAAATTAGGCTTTTAAAATGATAAAACTAAATAAATCATTTAAAATGTCCCAATCATAACTTAAAATAAAATACCAGATTTTAAAATAGCCAAAATAGTTGCCGGTCTCATTTCCTTGATCCCGCGTCGAATAATCGCCTGAAACGTGAAACTCATGAAAACATTTTAACGTGCATCACATAAACACAAACAATTTAAAATAATGCAAATTCATAAATCATGCACCTAAAAAAAAATCATTTTAAACGTAATTAAATAATTTAACAATTAAATAAATGCATGGGTTTTTCGTGTACTGAATTTGATCTCTATAAAAAGGCCCCAGAGGGAGTCCAGTTATGGGAGAAGGCCCAGAGGGAACCTGACGATCGTATTTTCATCGACAAGATATGATGTTATGATAGGCCAATGCTCAGTTGACGGCTGAGAGTGTCCGCTGATGTCCCCGCCGCCCAGTACTGTGGTTATATGTAGATGGATCCATTGACCTTTAACTGATATGAAAGTCACAATTAATGATCCAAATTCAATAAAAAAAAAGTAAAATGTATATGTATATGATAAAAGGAAATATGATATGATATGATATGATGAAAGGGAAAATGTTTAAGTTTATGCATGTTCATGAAAAGCTATTTTAAGTAAAATTAATTTCACTATTGCATGTGATTGTATGTGTATAACTTGTTATAATGGTTAAGGTTTGCTGAGTCAATAGGTGAGATTGATGCAGGTGTGAATGATGTTGATGTTAATGAGGGACCTGATGGTTGATCTTGCTGGACTAAAGCTGCACACAACCCGAGGACCAACGCTAGTTGTGAAGGCCTGAAAATCCTTGCTTGAAATTTGCGGAAAATTAAAAATTTTCTTTTTAAAGAACTTAAATTGCCTCATTCATAAAATCAACTGATAAATCAAGTTCAATGTTTAAAAATATAGCAGCGGAAGAAAATAAAGTTTGCCAAAAATAACCATTTAAGAATATTCAACAACTGATAAAAATGTTTGCATAAAATGGTAACATGCTGCAAATGAGGTCCTCGGGTGCCACTACTGTCGACCCAAGCTGGCTCAGTGATCCCCGCCCTCGGCCTTGACCTCATCGGTACCTACAACAATCAAGTCTAGTGAGCCTAAAAACTCAGCATGCATATATCGTAGATAACGAGAAAAT
Organism: Primulina eburnea; assembly: GCF_022965805.1. NCBI lineage: Eukaryota > Viridiplantae > Streptophyta > Magnoliopsida > Lamiales > Gesneriaceae > Primulina > Primulina eburnea. The sequence goes on along the minus strand of NC_133103.1, from coordinate 38,827,856 downwards.
ACTGTAGTAAAATTTGCATGGGATAAAATATCGTGTCATGAGGCATTCTGGAAATAACTTGTACTGAGCAATTATAATACGTGCATAACTGAACTGAAAAATCATAGCAAAACTGTTTGCTCCTTGGAGCCCTGTACTGAAATAAAATGTAGCGATTTTCTGTTGAAATTATGGTCTACGCATGTGGTCTCTGCACTGAACTGAACTGTCCAATCACTGGCGACCGGGGTAACAAACTGAATTGATCGGTCACTGGCGACCGTGGTACCAAACTGAACTGATCGGTCACTGGCGACCGTGTAAAATAATACTCCCATGATAGTGAATCGACCACAAGCAATATCGCATAAATCTCAAAAATAAGTATTTTCTATTTTCATGCACATAATATAATTAAATGGCATAATGAAAAATCCTGTAATTTTACCAACTGGATTGGATCGTCCCCAGGCTCGCTGCAACCTAAATATGCCATGAAAAATATGCAATAGCTTATACTTGACCGAACTATGCAATTAAGTTTGAAAATGCGACAATTACGTCTAACGACTTCGTATTTAATCATGACTCCGAACCAACCCGAACCAACACTGAACCGACGTATAGTCATGATTAAAATACGCTTAAAATTATTAACTTATGCTCCTAAAATGATGAGGGTCGAAATCTAGGTAAATGGAGGCCAAAACGTGAAACGCTCTTTCGAGAGTCAATTTGGCACATCGCACCGTAAATTCTCGTACGACCTCAAAAATGATCCGAATCACGAACAGTCAAAAACACGACCTTCCTAACTCAATGGGGCACTGTCCAGTTCAAGGCCATAGGCTAAAAGCCGACCGAGAACTCGAACGGGCCTCCGAACCGACACAGCAACTTGCTGTAATTTTCCAGCAGCTGCAACCTTGCTTGCATCGCGTTGTTTGCGAGACTTTTGGCCATTGGGGCTTGAACCACCGACCAAAGCCTCTCCACAACGTCCTAAGGAATGATTCGAACCATGGCTAAGGGGCCTAGGCCAGCCACAAGTCGAATTTGTCCAGCAACATCAGAAAACTCTTACCGAGGGCCCTCATGCATGCCTGTGTGGTGTTGTGCTTCGCTTGCTGTCTCGACTCGTTCCAGTGGCCATTTGGTTGACCATGGCACAATCTAGACATCTTGGGGTATGGTATGAACTGTGGCTAAGGGCCGTAGGCCAACCAAGATCCACGCCATACACAAAACTCGAACACACATGCTGTCCAAAAATCGAAGGGGCGAGAGGGGAGGGGGCTGTTGTTGTTGTTTTCTGTAAAACCGCTTAGCCATGGACCAAGCCACCAAAAAGGCGACTTAGTCACGTCTTAGACTTGCTAGGGAAGGGATCTAACCATGGCTATAGGCCCCTTGGGCAGCCATGATCAGATCCTTACCCTTATGACAACAACTGAATTTTCGAAACTCGATGTGACACTCATGGGAGATGTGCTGTCATTTATGAATTCCTGTGAGTATGTGGCTGGAACCAACGTTCTATCATGACCCTAACATGTCCTAGTACATGTCCATATGCAGCCTGGAGCCCCTGGAACGAGCCATCCCTGAAATCGAAACCAAAACATACCAATCGTGAAGCATGGTAGAAACGAAAATCTGTGCAGAATTATTTCTTGTTCTAGTAGCTTAAAATTTCGGTTTTTGTTCACTAAAACATGACCATGTACTGAAAAATAATTGATAATAGGACTTGATTGAGGTTTGAAAGAAATCTAGACATGCCTGGTTTCGTTTCGAAAGAAAACGAACGAAACGACGACGACGCGGCACGGAGGAGTGGAACGCTTCTTTCCTTTCTTCTTCTACTCGATTTCACTCTTCTTAAAAGCTATGAACCTCACGATTTTTGATCTGAAATGGCAGCTGAATTTCGGTGGTAGGGATAGGGGAGAAGGTTGTTTAAGATAGTGAGGGGAGATCCACAATTAAAGGGATAAAAAGGAGTGGCCAAGTCTCCACAAAATTTGAATTTGAAATGTTTCTTGATATCAAATGAGTTGTTGGAGAGATTGGATGGGGTGGCCGATTTCTCTAGCTAGAATAGGGTAGGATAATGCTTGTTAGATAATCTAAGGGGTGGCCGAAAATTTGATATTCAAATGGAGGGAAGTTGTTGATTATTTACTAAATTAATAACCCTTAAAAGCCTCACTAATCCTTTAATTAATTTATTGAATAAATCCTTAATTAAGTAACTCAAATGAGCTTATTTTCTAATCACCTCAAGTTGCATAAATAAATCCCCAAATCTCCTTATTAACTTAAATTAACTTACTTGCTAGCTAAATTAAATTCTGGAAATATTTTCTGAGTCTTAAATTTTATCTCTAAACTCCACTCCAGTCCGGCCTCACTGAATTTAACTGAAAAGAATAAAATTAAATTGCTGGCTAATATAATTAACTTCAAAGAAATGCATTTAAATAATTGTGCAATGAAGTCAATTAAATTTAAAATACTAGAATTATGCATTGCTTATACATAGGCTGATTTACGGGTTGTACCATCCTCCCCCCCTAAAAAGAAATTTCGTCCTCGAAATTAAAACTCACCGAATAACTCTGGGTAACGATCTCTCATCTCCGGCTCAAACTCCCACGTGGCTTCCTCCTCTGAATGGTTTTGTGGGGACCCGGACGCTGATCTTTTTCTTAATCTTCTTTGGGATTTAATTATCAATTAAGATAAAACAGGGTCTAAAAATTTTTCTTTTAAAATACAAGTGCGGAAGGTAATGGCATCTAAATAATATACATATCTGTATAAAAGTACAATAATGTACAACAGTCTTTCAACTAATCTAAGGTTCAACTACTAAAGTTCCAGTAATAAAACCTATCTATATCCAAGTCCGGAATCACCACGCTAACTCGTCTTCTCTCATCATCTTCTGACCCCGATCTTGTCCCACCTGTTGTCATGCTCACATACAAAACAAGACAACAGCCGGATACTCCGGTGAGAATAAATCCCAGTATAAAACATGGTAAACATGCATATACATAGTCTAAATCATGAAACATGCTATCATGAACAAATTCAAAAGTAATAGATTTCATAATCTATGAAATCAAATCAAAATAAGCATGCAACTCAAATCAGCTAAACATGCTACTCAAATAAAATCATAAAAACATGCTATCATAACTGGAAGCAATAAAAATGGGTTTCATAGTCTATGAAACCACATCTATAAACACATGCAATTCTAGTCAAATCATGTCTAGACTCGACTCAACTATAACTCTAGGGATCCCGGTGTGAATAAGACGATCTATCACCTACCCTCCCAATCGGGGTGACTGTACGTCTTATTCCTAGACTTCGGCCTGATCTGTATCCACATCTACAATAGGAGAATGATCTTCCCCTAAGCTGTGATATCACCGAACGTCTAGAAGTTTGACTGTTCTGTCAAGACTCCCTATCTTAAATGCAATGAATAACAATCTGTAAACAAAGCATAATCATCTCAAAAGATATGAATATATCATCTATAAACACATCATAATCATATCATAAAATAAACAACAATAATTCTAGTATGTGATTTTATTGAGAAACTCAAATAGGATCTTATTTGAGTTGTATCCTCATGAATATCACATGAATTATACCTTTGTCTTCCAGGTCTGACGAAGACAAAGTCTGGTATTCCAATCTGTCCATACCTGATCTGGCAATGACAATCACATAGATACAATATCAGTATATATCTCAGTTCCTAATCTGTCTGGTCAATATTCAAATCAATACAACATCTGGTCAATGTCAACGATATAACAATGAAATCACAATCACTATAAAATCTGATCAGATGTCAATCTGCTGATGTTTCGACGGTATAACAATACGATCTGAATAACCCCGTCAGTCTCAACATCCCAGATATAATACTAGAACTCATAATCAATACTGATATAACTCATAATCTTGATATTGGTCCATTCAAAATCAGTAATATACAATTCTGATATCAAAATCTCAGTCAATATCTTTTAAAAAATCATAACAATTACAGAAACAGTCTGTTCTTTAATCTGACTTCAATTCTACAATGTCTACGGTAGTAGAAACACCATATCTGAATCATATTCGATTCTAGCAACATTATATTTTCAAAACATCTCAAAAAGTAACAAAACTTACGTCCTTGTGTCGCTTGAGTCGAGAGGAACTCAGAACTGAAGTGGGATTTGAATTCTGATGGACGGATCTTTCACAATCGCAAATCTAAAAGGTGTAAGGATTTTCTTTCAAAGTCTTCGCCCCTTTCTCCATTTTTCTAATGAATTACGTGTCATTCATCTGTGTATATACTGCATGCACTTCATGAAACATGGCTTATTTTTCTTGCGACACGCATGACCGCGGGTGCGGTATCGAAATGTCAAAATTAGTTACCCTACCGGACATTCACCGCGGGTGCGGTCTTTGTTGCACTGCGGGTGCGGTGTGGCTTCGGCCTTTCTTACAAAAATCCTCAATTGCATGACCGCGGGTGCACGCCTGTTCTGGGCGCGGGTGCGGTCTTGCAAAACCCAACTTTCTCATTTCTTTTCTTCCCTCATTGCATGTCATGCATTCTCATATCTTCCGAGTCTCACGTTAATGAAGATTAATAATCTTGGTTTATCAATTCTATAATTCTCGGGCATTACATTTCTCCCCCTCTTAGATCTGAGTTCGTCCTCGAACTCTCAAACAATCAATTCAGATATATCAGAAGAAATGTATAATAGCGTTTAAATCAAAACTCATCTCAATGAACTCATTCTGGAATCTCTTTCTTGTATCAACCTCTGATTTCAAATCTGGAATAAGACTTCATGAAGTATACTATCATAATACTTCTTTAACTAACTCTGACAGAATCAATCTTGTCATGTTGGTTATACAACATCCGTATAAACCAATCACAGTTCATAGCAAGACAATACCAGTAGTTGTTATCTAATCTGTTTATCCCAATCAAGGACATCTACCATCATCAGCTTCAAATACCAATCGTCATCATCCGACGTTGGTTTCTTAAATCTGTTCATTCTGAACTATCTTCATCTTCCTTCGAATTTTATTCAAAAGAAATCTGTCGTATTCACCGTATACTGTCTTGTCTATAACTATCTCATTGCCCATTTGATAAATTGATAGCTATTGACACGCAGTGATACTAAATCATATCAATTAGTGCTAACATCTAGCACTCTATAACTCTACCAAAATCTTCCAATATCTGTATAATACATTCTGACTGTCTGTCAATCTGTAACACGATTTAAGAGAGAGCTCGGGATATACTCTGTCACCAGTACAGAATCAAGCAAAATCATAATCTGATATACTCTACTTCTGTATTCTAATTATTCTGACCATTTCTCTGACATCGATCTTTGTCATTTGGTCATGTTTGTACGTTATCTGGTACAAACTAATCGATATAGATTGAACAATCTGTCAATCACAATCATATCATATCAAAATCTGGAAAGTATTATAGTAATCTTATTACGAAATTCATCGAATTATACTCCCTATTTCTCATCAGAATATACAAATTCTGTAATAAATCTTCTGATTTCTATCTTTCTGTCTTTTCTGTTAGCGATTCAGACGTATCAGTACAATTTCTGTCAACATTTCAATACAATTTCTGTCATAACTGATCTCATCTATCTATATCACAACTATCTGTTCGACTATCATACATTCTCAATTATCAGAATGAAAACTGAATCCACTACGGTGCATTTCTGACCCTATCTGTGATTTCAGATCCGAACTACTAACATAAACAAATCAGTTAATAACATAAATTAAAGAAGAAATACCTACCTGGTATTCTGTTCTTACTGTCGATATCAATTCTGTTGACAATTCTGAAACATTCTGATATCACAAGATAATCATATATGGTACAAATCACATATCTGTTACTCTGCTAGATGTTCTGCTCTGATTATCACATTCAAGTTCTGAACATTCTGATCAAATTTCTGAATCACTTAAATTCTCAAATTCAACTCTGATTCGGATTGAAATGTATATACTCTCACCGGTTCACAATAATCTGTAGCATATACGGATTCAAAACAACAGTAATATCAAATCAAAGACAAAATATCGATATCCTATACAGATCTAGTGAGTTCAGTGAACTCATAAAACAATGATTCCTGGTAAATATCTTCATGTCATTCTGATCAACTGTTATATCTCCTCTGCAAATCAAATATGCTCCCCAGAACAATATAAAATATCTCAAATACTGATTTAAAACAATAACAATATTCAGCAGATAGAAAACCCTTTTAAATACCATTTTAAAACAAATTTAAAATACTTTAAAACATTTTACAAATATTTTAAAAACATTTTAGATCAGTTTTTCAAATGTCTTTCTTAGAACATCAAGCTCTGATACCAGTTGTCAGGATCGGTTATGGGGGCCCCGACTGAACATCAGTTACGAAGCTGTGCATCAGTCGTTGACCCTTCTGACTAATCTACCAATGAGCTGCAATAGCTCGTGTTCTAAGAATAAATACACCGATGAATTAGATCGAGTTTGGTTAAACAACTAAGCGGAAGACACTCAAAATAATCCTTCGTTAAGAAAACAAACTGATCAATTTTATATATCTTGTGCAACTGGTTAACTGAAGAAAAGAAGTCAGTTAGAGCTTATATCAGTTCGGTTATGGACAGAACTTGAACTGATATCAGCTGGACTGATGAAACAATTAAGAACAACACAGTTAAACAGTTAGACTGAAAACAAAACACAAGATATGTTTATGGATGTTCGGAGACTTCAACTGCTCCTACGTCACCCCTTCTACCTCCTCGGGTAGGATACACTAGAAGACTTTGATTTATACAAACCTTTGTACAAACCCACCCAGCTTAGGACTTACCCACTGCCTAACTGAACTCCTAGTTCTAAACTGAAGGCATCACCTTCCAGTCAACACTTCTTTAACGTCTATGTGAGAAAGACTACATACACATGTTTTACGTCTGTGTGCAAGACGGAATCTGAGATGATGAGTGAGTGTGTGTGTGTGTGTGTGAGAACTGATCAATGAACACTACCCGAAAGTGTTCTCACACACTGAGGGAAAAAGGCTTCTAATCTAAGCTGATAATACAATGAAGTGTTCCCTCTGGGCTGATTGCTTCTAACAAGCTGATATGTAATAAGCGTGCCCTTGTTCTCTGTTCTCGTTTTTCTCAGTGTTAGTCTTCACTGAACTTCAGCTTCTATTTATAGGCGTTTGGCTGACCGTACAGTAAGACTCAATAATGTGCCCGTTGCATTTTGAATTTGTTCCTCGACATCTTTCCGGAACTTTTGGCTTTAAGCTCTGATGCAACGTCTCTTATTGTACTGTGGTAGTACAATAGCTTTTGTACCTTTGTGCTTAGGTGGATTCCATTATTAAGCTTGTCTTGATCTGCAACTGATTGACTCTGACTGATGCTTTCAACTGGTCAGTTGAACTGGTCTTCTGTTGGGCTGGTGAAATCAGTTGAACTGATTTCACTCTTTCAGTTGAACTGGTCAGCTGGGCTCTTCATCAGTTGAACACTTCATCAGCTGGCCGGGCTTCTGAAGGTCTTCTGCTGAACTGCTCATCAGCTGGACATTCAGTTGAACTAGTCTTTCAGTTGGCACTTCAGTTCTACTGTTTTCAGTTTACGCGATCAGTTGGACGTCTTCAGTTAGCATTCCTCGACAGCTTTAGTTTTGGCTCGTAACTGATTATTTCAGTTCCAGCTTACTGCACACTAAGGTAGATTATTAGAAACAAAATAACAAGTTTTGTTAGCATCAAAATTAAGCAAAGATTGCGAACTTGAAAAGTTCCAACAATCTCCCCCTTTTTGATAATCACAAAACTTGAACAGTTAAAGTGATATGATTGTTGTCGGGATCGGTTATGGGGGCCCCGACTGAACATCAGTTACGAAGCTGTGCATCAGTCGTTGACCCTTCTGACTAATCTACCAATGAGCTGCAATAGCTCGTGTTCTAAGAATAAATACACCGATGAATTAGATCGAGTTTGGTTAAACAACTAAGCGGAAGACACTCAAAATAATCCTTCGTTAAGAAAACAAACTGATCAATTTTATATATCTTGTGCAACTGGTTAACTGAAGAAAAGAAGTCAGTTAGAGCTTATATCAGTTCGGTTATGGACAGAACTTGAACTGATATCAGCTGGACTGATGAAACAATTAAGAACAACACAGTTAAACAGTTAGACTGAAAACAAAACACAAGATATGTTTATGGATGTTCGGAGACTTCAACTGCTCCTACGTCACCCCTTCTACCTCCTCGGGTAGGATACACTAGAAGACTTTGATTTATACAAACCTTTGTACAAACCCACCCAGCTTAGGACTTACCCACTGCCTAACTGAACTCCTAGTTCTAAACTGAAGGCATCACCTTCCAGTCAACACTTCTTTAACGTCTATGTGAGAAAGACTACATACACATGTTTTACGTATGTGTGCAAGACGGAATCTGAGATGATGAGTGAGTGTGTGTGTGTGTGTGTGAGAACTGATCAATGAACACTACCCGAAAGTGTTCTCACACACTGAGGGAAAAAGGCTTCTAATCTAAGCTGATAATACAATGAAGTGTTCCCTCTGGGCTGATTGCTTCTAACAAGCTGATATGTAATAAGCGTGCCCTTGTTCTCTGTTCTCGTTTTTCTCAGTGTTAGTCTTCACTGAACTTCAGCTTCTATTTATAGGCGTTTGCCTGACCGTACAGTAAGACTCAATAATGTGCCCGTTGCATTTTGAATTTGTTCCTCGACATCTTTCCGGAACTTTTGGCTTTAAGCTCTGATGCAACGTCTCTTATTGTACTGTGGTAGTACAATAGCTTTTGTACCTTTGTGCTTAGGTGGATTCCATTATTAAGCTTGTCTTGATCTGCAACTGATTGACTCTGACTGATGCTTTCAACTGGTCAGTTGAACTGGTCTTCTGTTGGGCTGGTGAAATCAGTTGAACTGATTTCACTCTTTCAGTTGAACTGGTCAGCTGGGCTCTTCATCAGTTGAACACTTCATCAGCTGGCCGGGCTTCTGAAGGTCTTCTGCTGAACTGCTCATCAGCTGGACATTCAGTTGAACTAGTCTTTCAGTTGGCACTTCAGTTCTACTGTTTTCAGTTTACGCGATCAGTTGGACGTCTTCAGTTAGCATTCCTCGACAGCTTTAGTTTTGGCTCGTAACTGATTATTTCAGTTCCAGCTTACTGCACACTAAGGTAGATTATTAGAAACAAAATAACAAGTTTTGTTAGCATCAAAATTAAGCAAAGATTGCGAACTTGAAAAGTTCCAACAATCTCCCCCTTTTTGATAATCACAAAACTTGAACAGTTAAAGTGATATGATTGTTGTCGGGATCGGTTATGGGGGCCCCGACTGAACATCAGTTACGAAGCTGTGCATCAGTCGTTGACCCTTCTGACTAATCTACCAATGAGCTGCAATAGCTCGTGTTCTAAGAATAAATACACCGATGAATTAGATCGAGTTTGGTTAAACAACTAAGCGGAAGACACTCAAAATAATCCTTCGTTAAGAAAACAAACTGATCAATTTTATATATCTTGTGCAACTGGTTAACTGAAGAAAAGAAGTCAGTTAGAGCTTATATCAGTTCGGTTATGGACAGAACTTGAACTGATATCAGCTGGACTGATGAAACAATTAAGAACAACACAGTTAAACAGTTAGACTGAAAACAAAACACAAGATATGTTTATGGATGTTCGGAGACTTCAACTGCTCCTACGTCACCCCTTCTACCTCCTCGGGTAGGATACACTAGAAGACTTTGATTTATACAAACCTTTGTACAAACCCACCCAGCTTAGGACTTACCCACTGCCTAACTGAACTCCTAGTTCTAAACTGAAGGAATCACCTTCCAGTCAACACTTCTTTAACGTCTATGTGAGAAAGACTACATACACATGTTTTACGTCTGTGTGCAAGACGGAATCTGAGATGATGAGTGAGTGTGTGTGTGTGTGTGTGAGAACTGATCAATGAACACTACCCGAAAGTGTTCTCACACACTGAGGGAAAAAGGCTTCTAATCTAAGCTGATAATACAATGAAGTGTTCCCTCTGGGCTGATTGCTTCTAACAAGCTGATATGTAATAAGCGTGCCCTTGTTCTCTGTTCTCGTTTTTCTCAGTGTTAGTCTTCACTGAACTTCAGCTTCTATTTATAGGCGTTTGGCTGACCGTACAGTAAGACTCAATAATGTGCCCGTTGCATTTTGAATTTGTTCCTCGACATCTTTCCGGAACTTTTGGCTTTAAGCTCTGATGCAACGTCTCTTATTGTACTGTGGTAGTACAATAGCTTTTGTACCTTTGTGCTTAGGTGGATTCCATTATTAAGCTTGTCTTGATCTGCAACTGATTGACTCTGACTGATGCTTTCAACTGGTCAGTTGAACTGGTCTTCTGTTGGGCTGGTGAAATCAGTTGAACTGATTTCACTCTTTCAGTTGAACTGGTCAGCTGGGCTCTTCATCAGTTGAACACTTCATCAGCTGGCCGGGCTTCTGAAGGTCTTCTGCTGAACTGCTCATCAGCTGGACATTCAGTTGAACTAGTCTTTCAGTTGGCACTTCAGTTCTACTGTTTTCAGTTTACGCGATCAGTTGGACGTCTTCAGTTAGCATTCCTCGACAGCTTTAGTTTTGGCTCGTAACTGATTATTTCAGTTCCAGCTTACTGCACACTAAGGTAGATTATTAGAAACAAAATAACAAGTTTTGTTAGCATCAAAATTAAGCAAAGATTGCGAACTTGAAAAGTTCCAACAATCTCCCCCTTTTTGATAATCACAAAACTTGAACAGTTAAAGTGATATGATTGTTGTCGGGATCGGTTATGGGGGCCCCGACTGAACATCAGTTACGAAGCTGTGCATCAGTCGTTGACCCTTCTGACTAATCTACCAATGAGCTGCAATAGCTCGTGTTCTAAGAATAAATACACCGATGAATTAGATCGAGTTTGGTTAAACAACTAAGCGGAAGACACTCAAAATAATCCTTCGTTAAGAAAACAAACTGATCAATTTTATATATCTTGTGCAACTGGTTAACTGAAGAAAAGAAGTCAGTTAGAGCTTATATCAGTTCGGTTATGGACAGAACTTGAACTGATATCAGCTGGACTGATGAAACAATTAAGAACAACACAGTTAAACAGTTAGACTGAAAACAAAACACAAGATATGTTTATGGATGTTCGGAGACTTCAACTGCTCCTACGTCACCCCTTCTACCTCCTCGGGTAGGATACACTAGAAGACTTTGATTTATACAAACCTTTGTACAAACCCACCCAGCTTAGGACTTACCCACTGCCTAACTGAACTCCTAGTTCTAAACTGAAGGCATCACCTTCCAGTCAACACTTCTTTAACGTCTATGTGAGAAAGACTACATACACATGTTTTACGTCTGTGTGCAAGACGGAATCTGAGATGATGAGTGAGTGTGTGTGTGTGTGTGTGAGAACTGATCAATGAACACTACCCGAAAGTGTTCTCACACACTGAGGGAAAAAGGCTTCTAATCTAAGCTGATAATACAATGAAGTGTTCCCTCTGGGCTGATTGCTTCTAACAAGCTGATATGTAATAAGCGTGCCCTTGTTCTCTGTTCTCGTTTTTCTCAGTGTTAGTCTTCACTGAACTTCAGCTTCTATTTATAGGCGTTTGGCTGACCGTACAGTAAGACTCAATAATGTGCCCGTTGCATTTTGAATTTGTTCCTCGACATCTTTCCGGAACTTTTGGCTTTAAGCTCTGATGCAACGTCTCTTATTGTACTGTGGTAGTACAATAGCTTTTGTACCTTTGTGCTTAGGTGGATTCCATTATTAAGCTTGTCTTGATCTGCAACTGATTGACTCTGACTGATGCTTTCAACTGGTCAGTTGAACTGGTCTTCTGTTGGGCTGGTGAAATCAATTGAACTGATTTCACTCTTTCAGTTGAACTGGTCAGCTGGGCTCTTCATCAGTTGAACACTTCATCAGCTGGCCGGGCTTCTGAAGGTCTTCTGCTGAACTGCTCATCAGCTGGACATTCAGTTGAACTAGTCTTTCAGTTGGCACTTCAGTTCTACTGTTTTCAGTTTACGCGATCAGTTGGACGTCTTCAGTTAGCATTCCTCGACAGCTTTAGTTTTGGCTCGTAACTGATTATTTCAGTTCCAGCTTACTGCACACTAAGGTAGATTATTAGAAACAAAATAACAAGTTTTGTTAGCATCAAAATTAAGCAAAGATTGCGAACTTGAAAAGTTCCAACAATCTCCCCCTTTTTGATAATCACAAAACTTGAACAGTTAAAGTGATATGATTGTTGTCGGGATCGGTTATGGGGGCCCCGACTGAACATCAGTTACGAAGCTGTGCATCAGTCGTTGACCCTTCTGACTAATCTACCAATGAGCTGCAATAGCTCGTGTTCTAAGAATAAATACACCGATGAATTAGATCGAGTTTGGTTAAACAACTAAGCGGAAGACACTCAAAATAATCCTTCGTTAAGAAAACAAACTGATCAATTTTATATATCTTGTGCAACTGGTTAACTGAAGAAAAGAAGTCAGTTAGAGCTTATATCAGTTCGGTTATGGACAGAACTTGAACTGATATCAGCTGGACTGATGAAACAATTAAGAACAACACAGTTAAACAGTTAGACTGAAAACAAAACACAAGATATGTTTATGGATGTTCGGAGACTTCAACTGCTCCTACGTCACCCCTTCTACCTCCTCGGGTAGGATACACTAGAAGACTTTGATTTATACAAACCTTTGTACAAACCCACCCAGCTTAGGACTTACCCACTGCCTAACTGAACTCCTAGTTCTAAACTGAAGGCATCACCTTCCAGTCAACACTTCTTTAACGTCTATGTGAGAAAGACTACATACACATGTTTTACGTCTGTGTGCAAGACGGAATCTGAGATGATGAGTGAGTGTGTGTGTGTGTGTGTGAGAACTGATCAATGAACACTACCCGAAAGTGTTCTCACACACTGAGGGAAAAAGGCTTCTAATCTAAGCTGATAATACAATGAAGTGTTCCCTCTGGGCTGATTGCTTCTAACAAGCTGATATGTAATAAGCGTGCCCTTGTTCTCTGTTCTCGTTTTTCTCAGTGTTAGTCTTCACTGAACTTCAGCTTCTATTTATAGGCGTTTGGCTGACCGTACAGTAAGACTCAATAATGTGTCCGTTGCATTTTGAATTTGTTCCTCGACATCTTTCCGGAACTTTTGGCTTTAAGCTCTGATGCAACGTCTCTTATTGTACTGTGGTAGTACAATAGCTTTTGTACCTTTGTGCTTAGCTGGATTCCATTATTAAGCTTGTCTTGATCTGCAACTGATTGACTCTGACTGATGCTTTCAACTGGTCAGTTGAACTGGTCTTCTGTTGGGCTGGTGAAATCAGTTGAACTGATTTCACTCTTTCAGTTGAACTGGTCAGCTGGGCTCTTCATCAGTTGAACACTTCATCAGCTGGCCGGGCTTCTGAAGGTCTTCTGCTGAACTGCTCATCAGCTGGACATTCAGTTGAACTAGTCTTTCAGTTGGCACTTCAGTTCTACTGTTTTCAGTTTACGCGATCAGTTGGACGTCTTCAGTTAGCATTCCTCGACAGCTTTAGTTTTGGCTCGTAACTGATTATTTCAGTTCCAGCTTACTGCACACTAAGGTAGATTATTAGAAACAAAATAACAAGTTTTGTTAGCATCAAAATTAAGCAAAGATTGCGAACTTGAAAAGTTCCAACAATCTCCCCCTTTTTGATGATCACAAAACTTGAACAGTTAAAGTGATATGATTCTACCCCTTTGTGAGAATCAAAAACATTTAAGCAATCAAAACAAAAATTCAGTTCCAGGAGTGAATGCTCCCCCTTACTAACTGAATTAATAAGAAAAACAATTTAAAAAGAAACCAAGATAATTTCAGTTTGAGGGATAACAAATTTGAAAAATATTTTTTTTTTTTAAAAAAAACTCCCCCTCAACAACTGAATTGAAAAATCATTTTAAAATATGAATTTAAAGGAAAATTCCCCCTTAAAAATATAAATAGTCACACGATTTTAGAATTATTTTAAAGCAGCAATAATCATGCAAGCAGTTAAGGCTACACAAAACTGGGATTATCAGTTCAGATACATTTAAACAAACTGAATAACATGATGTTCATTTAAACAAATAAACTTCCCTTGTATTACAATTAAGCACACCAGTTATGTAAGGGAAAACTGCTACTACATTTAGCTGGATTTTAAACAACATCAGTTATCAATCAGTTTACACATAATAGAACTAAATGTACCAACTATCGGTTGCCTTGAATCCTTGAAAGACTGCAAAGTCTTAATTTCCTTTTGATAGATGAACAGCTAACTGCTTTGAACTTGAGGTCCTGTGCTAGCCAACTGGTTTAGCTGATGCAAACTGGACTCAACTGATTGCTGAACCGCATTGATCATTTCTCCTGATCTGATATGGCAGTTAAGCGGCGGCACTTCTGATGATTAAGCTCCAGTTAACTCATCAGTTTCAGCTGGTAGTTGGGTTTCGTCTGTTGATCAGTTTAACTGGTAGGCTTGCAACTGAAATCTTGTTCGCATATCAGTTTTGCTGTTCTCCTGTCAGTTGACCTCAAAACCTGCAAGCTGCTAAAATAAGAAAATCGGATTCGAGCGAAGTGGCTACAATATTAATTGCAGAACCAATCCTCTATTCTCAGAAAAACGCGTGAGATATAAAATTTTTAAAAGGGTTTTGAAAACCATTTTAAATACCATTTTAAAACAAATTTAAAATACTTTAAAACATTTTACAAATATTTTAAAAACATTTTAGATCAGTTTTTCAAATGTCTTTCTTAGAACATCAAGCTCTGATACCAGTTGTCAGGATCGGTTATGGGGGCCCCGACTGAACATCAGTTACGAAGCTGTGCATCAGTCGTTGACCCTTCTGACTAATCTACCAATGAGCTGCAATAGCTCGTGTTCTAAGAATAAATACACCGATGAATTAGATCGAGTTTGGTTAAACAACTAAGCGGAAGACACTCAAAATAATCCTTTGTTAAGAAAACAAACTGATCAATTTTATATATCTTGTGCAACTGGTTAACTGAAGAAAAGAAGTCAGTTAGAGCTTATATCAGTTCGGTTATGGACAGAACTTGAACTGATATCAGCTGGACTGATGAAACAATTAAGAACAACACAGTTAAACAGTTAGACTGAAAACAAAACACAAGATATGTTTATGGATGTTCGGAGACTTCAACTGCTCCTACGTCACCCCTTCTACCTCCTCGGGTAGGATACACTAGAAGACTTTGATTTATACAAACCTTTGTACAAACCCACCCAGCTTAGGACTTACCCACTGCCTAACTGAACTCCTAGTTCTAAACTGAAGGCATCACCTTCCAGTCAACACTTCTTTAACGTCTATGTGAGAAAGACTACATACACATGTTTTACGTCTGTGTGCAAGACGGAATCTGAGATGATGAGTGAGTGTGTGTGTGTGTGTGTGAGAACTGATCAATGAACACTACCCGAAAGTGTTCTCACACACTGAGGGAAAAAGGCTTCTAATCTAAGCTGATAATACAATGAAGTGTTCCCTCTGGGCTGATTGCTTCTAACAAGCTGATATGTAATAAGCGTGCCCTTGTTCTCTGTTCTCGTTTTTCTCAGTGTTAGTCTTCACTGAACTTCAGCTTCTATTTATAGGCGTTTGGCTGACCGTACAGTAAGACTCAATAATGTGCCCGTTGCATTTTGAATTTGTTCCTCGACATCTTTCCGGAACTTTTGGCTTTAAGCTCTGATGCAACGTCTCTTATTGTACTGTGGTAGTACAATAGCTTTTGTACCTTTGTGCTTAGGTGGATTCCATTATTAAGCTTGTCTTGATCTGCAACTGATTGACTCTGACTGATGCTTTCAACTGGTCAGTTGAACTGGTCTTCTGTTGGGCTGATGAAATCAGTTGAACTGATTTCACTCTTTCAGTTGAACTGGTCAGCTGGGCTCTTCATCAGTTGAACACTTCATCAGCTGGCCGGGCTTCTGAAGGTCTTCTGCTGAACTGCTCATCAGCTGGACATTCAGTTGAACTAGTCTTTCAGTTGGCACTTCAGTTCTACTGTTTTCAGTTTACGCGATCAGTTGGACGTCTTCAGTTAGCATTCCTCGACAGCTTTAGTTTTGGCTCGTAACTGATTATTTCAGTTCCAGCTTACTGCACACTAAGGTAGATTATTAGAAACAAAATAACAAGTTTTGTTAGCATCAAAATTAAGCAAAGATTGCGAACTTGAAAAGTTCCAACATGAAGCAACAGTCGAATAAAATAATCTGCCAAATCAGACAAAATACATTTCTGACATTTCTGAAAATTCTGATCTTTCTGATATCGATATCGTTATCAGCCCCTGATCACAATCTCAACTGTGTCTAAATCAATCAATATACTAACTTCAGATATCGCTTATTCTGAATACAATCTGTTTCAAGCAAAATTCCTATCTGAATAATTTTTGTATACAATCATCACAGTTCTCAGAATATTCAATACATTCTTCAAATATTCGATTCGATCAATCAATTGCTGCACTTATATCAACATTTCATAGATATAATAGGCATAGAATCATCAGAACATCTCTGAAGATACTGAAACACGCCGAAGAGTAACACTTAATCAAATGTATCGATACTCTTCTACTGATCTTTTAATTCTTTCCATTCCTTCTGTATCATTCTGTACATTCAATGTTATTCTATACTGAATTCTAAAACAACAATCAGTATCTGACCTAGATTCAATTCTGAAATCTATCTTTCTGATATAAAGCAAATCTAAAATCTTATCTGGCAACATCAGCCAACTCGCACATCATTGGCAAATCTGCCAATGCTAGGCTCGATTTCAATACATCTACTGAATACATAAGGATACCATCTGTTCCTTTCTGTAAAAATCGAGTCATAGACAATCTAAATATCACATGAATTCTAAATCTAGAATCCTTACAGTGTAATCTCTACTCATCAGCCATATCTGGTCTGAATCTTGTACTCTCCTGAAAGGAATATATAATAGTTCTGTACTTGTTCAGCATATTAACATCAATAATGCGATCAAATCAGAAAACACAAGTACGTCAAAATCTAACTCAATCTCAGTCTCATCTTACTGTAGTATACAATATGTCACAGAAATCTCTGAGATCAATCTTTCTTTCCCAAAAAGTAAAGACATCAATACTACAGTAAATACAGACCCAACAGGTACCACATATATCAATGCCATTCAATCAAAGATAAACATAGAGAATGCATTAGTATATATCAATACATATGCAATCTAATCATAAAAGAATAGTACCTGTCACTATATCATCCAGTGCCTCTTGGGTCTGTTCCTCGGTCACTGCCACCAGATGGTCCAGCTCCCTGAAATCTACGGGAACTTCTTTGTGGACAGACTTTCGCAAAATGTCCAGGCTGTCTACAAATATTGCATCTACCAAGCACTCATTGGCATTGCTCTGAGGAATGTCTCCCTCCGCAAGTCCTGCAATAGACTTCAGTATGACTTGGACTGGAACTACTTGAGCTAGAGGAACCACTCCCTAACTTCTTGAATGGCTTCTTTCGAGCTTTCAGCAATTCTTGCTTTCCACTCGTGCTGCCGCGATCAAATCTGAGAGAGGATTGCTGTGTCTGGGGTTGTTTCACACACAACCTCCCTAGCTGTCTAATCAGACTCGCCTCAGCTCTCTTCGCTCTACTCAAGATATCAGCAAAATGGTAAGGTCGCTGCAGATTCATAAATGCAATTACCTCAGAGTTCAACCCTCTGATGAACTGATTCACTATAGCTTCATCATTTCCAACTAAATGAGGAGCAAAACGCAGTAGAGTAGAGAATTTAGCCACATATCCTTCAATATTCAATTGACCTTGGCTCAAATTCTCAAACTCTGCTTTCTTGTCCTCTCGGTACGAGGCTGAGAAAAATCGTCGAAAAAATTCAGTTCTGAATATTTCCCACGAAATCAATGTACCTCTCTGTTCCAACATTCTTCTACTGGTAATCCACCAATTCCTGGCGGCTTCTCGTAACTAATAAGGCACTATTTTAACTCTCTGTTCATCTGTAAAATCAAGTAAATCGAACAGTATTTCTATATCATCGAACCAGTTCTGACACTCTTCGGACGTCTCGAAACCATTCAGAATCGGCGGCTGCAATAACTGAAATTCTTTCATCTTTATTTCCATCTGAGTTTCTAATGCATCTATCTGTTCAGACGAAGTACTACCCCTTTCTGAAATTCTCCGAGGCGGTATATCTGATTATCAAACAGGTTAGTACACAGTCTATACAATCTGTCTCAGCCCTCCTCTGATCATATACCTATGATCGAGACTCAGTTCTGATTCAGGCTTAACAAATACATGCTGCAATCAACTCAGATACAACCAACATGTAATAGGGAAAACAATAAATCATGCTAGCACACACAATGTAAGTCAACATTAAAATAATTCTTAGCTAGCAATCACATGCAAGGAAAGAAAATTCAATCTACCCCGCTCATTCTCTTCTATCTCAATCTATCTCAGTCTAAAGGATCTATCAGTTCTGACTATCTCAATCTAAAGGATCTATCGCTCTGATACCACCTGTTGTGGGGACCCGGACGCTGATCTTTTTCTTAATCTTCTTTGGGATTTAATTATCAATTAAGATAAAACAGGGTCTAAAAATTTTTCTTTTAAAATACAAGTGCGGAAGGTAATGACATCTAAATAATATACATATCTGTATAAAAGTACAATAATGTACAACAGTCTTTCAACTAATCTAAGGTTCAACTACTAAAGTTCCAGTAATAAAACCTATCTATATCCAAGTCCGGAATCACCACGCTAACTCGTCTTCTCTCATCATCTTCTGACCCCGATCTTGTCCCACCTGTTGTCATGCACACATACAAAACAAGACAACAGCCGGATACTCCGGTGAGAATAAATCTCAGTATAAAACATGGTAAAAATGCATATACATAGTCTAAATCATGAAACATGCTATCATGAACAAATTCAAAAGTAATAGATTTCATAATCTATGAAATCAAATCAAAATAAGCATGCAACTCAAATCAGCTAAACATGCTACTCAAATCAAATCATAAAAACATGCTATCATAACTGGAAGCAATAAAAATGGGTTTCATAGTCTATGAAACCACATCTATAAACGCATGCAATTCTAGTCAAATCATGTCTAGACTCGACTCAACTATAACTCTAGGGATCCCGGTGTGAATAAGACGATCTATCACCTACCCTCCCAATCGGGGTGACTGTACATCTTATTCCTAGACTTCGGCCTGATCTGTATCCACATCTACAATAGGAGAATGATCTTCCCCTAAGCTGTGATACCACCGAACGTCTAGAAGTTTGACTGTTCGTCAAGACTCCCTATCTTAAATGCAATGAATAACAATCTGTAAACAAAGCATAATCATCTCAAAAGATATAAATATATATCTTCTATAAACACATCATAATCATATCATAAAATAAACAACAATAATTCTAGTATGTGATTTTATTGGGAAACTCAAATAGGATCTTATTTGAGTTGTATCCTCCCGAATATCAAATGAATTATACCTTTGTCTTCCAGGTCTGATGAAGACGAAGTCTGGTATTCCAATCTGTCCATACCTGATCTGGCAATGACAATCACATAGATACAATATTAGTATATATCTCAGTTCCTAATCTGTTCTGGTCAATATTCAAATCAATACAACATCTGATCAATGTCAACGATATAACAATGAAATCTCAATCACTATCAAATCTGATCAGATGTCAATCTGCTGATGTTTCGACGGTATAACAATACGATCTGAATAACCCCGTCAGTCTCAACATCCCAGATATAATACTAGAACTCATAATCAATACTGATATAACTCATAATCTTGATATCGGTCCATTCAAAATCAGTAATATACAATTCTGATATCAAAATCTCAGTCAATATCTTTTAAAAAATCATAACAATTACAGAAACAGTCTGTTCTTTAATCTGACTTCAATTCTACAATGTCTACGGTAGTAGAAACACCATATCTGAATCATATTAGATTCTAGCAACATCATATTTTCAAAACATCTCAAAACGTAACAAAACTTACGTCCTTGTGTAGCTTGAGTCGAGAGGAACTCAGAACTGAAGTCGGATTTGAATTCTGTTGGACGGATCTTTCACAATCGCAAATCTAAAAGGCGTAAGGATTTTCTTTCAAAGTCTTCGCCCCTTTCTCCATTTTTCTGATGAATTACGTGCCATTCATCTGTATATATACTGCATGCACTTCATGAAACGTGGCATATTTTTCATGCGACACGCATGACCGCGGGTGCGGTGTTTTCAACAGCGCGGGTGCGCTCATGCTTCGGCAGCTTTATCATTTTTCTAAAATCTTCGACCGCGGGTGTGCTACATACAAGACCGCGGGTGCGGTGTCACTACCGCAGGTGCGGTCCCTCTTGCACCGGGGGTGCGGTATCGAAATGTCAAAATTAGTTACCCTACTGGACATTCACCGCGGGTGCGGTCTTTGTTGCACCGCAGGTGCGGTGTGGCTTCGGCCTTTCTTACAAAAATCCACAATTGCATGACCGCGGGTGCACGCCTGTTCTGGGCGCGGGTGCGGTCTTGCAAAACCAAACTTTCTCATGTCTTTTCTTCCCTCATTGCATGTCATGCATTCTCATATCTTCCGAGTCTCACGTTAATGAAGATTAATAATCTTGGTTTATCAATTCTATAATTCTCGGGCATTACATAAGCCATTTGACTTTGACTCGCTTAACCAGCTTGTTCCGAAGCTTCTTCTCCTGTCTGTCTAGGATCTGTACCGGTCTCTCTTCACAAGTTAGGTTCGGAGTAAGCTGCAACGGCTCGAAATTCAGCACATGCGAAAGATTCGCCATGTACTTTCTCAGCATCGAGACGTGAAAGACATTGTGTACTCCGGCCAGATTCGGCGGAAGAGCCACAAGATAAGCTAGCGTCCCAAATCTGTCGAGGATCTCAAACGGTCCGATAAATCTCAGACTGAGCTTCCCTTTCTTCCCAAATATCATGACACTCTTCATAGGTGCCACTTTCACAAAGACATGGTCGCCAACGGCAAACTCTAGGTCTCTCCTTCTCTGATCTGCATAGCTTTTCTATCGACTCTGAGCAGTCCTCATCCTATCACGGATCTTGACTACTACATCGGCAGCCTGCTGAATAATCTCGGGACCCAATTCTGCTCTCTCTCCTACTTCATCCCAATGAACAGGAGATCTACACTTGCGGCCATACAATGCTTCATACGGAGCCATACCAATAGAAGACTGGAAGCTGTTGTAATAGGTGAACTCAACCAATGGTAAGTTTGACTCCCAACTCCCTGAGAAATCAATGACGCAAGCGCGAAGAAGATCCTCCAAAATCTGAATGACTCGCTCTGACTCCCCATCTGTCTGTGGATGAAAAGCTGTGCTAAACAGCAACTTCGTACCCAAAGTCGAATGCAAACTCTTCCAAAATGAGGAAGTGAATCTGGGATCTCTGTCGGATACGATCGAAACTGGACACCATGAAGTCGGACTATCTCCCGGTTATACAGCTCTGCATACTGAATCATGGTGAATGTCGTCTTAATAGGCAAGAAGTGCGCTGATTTGGTAAGACGATCTACAATCACCCAAATAGCATTCGATTCTCCTGGCTGACTTCGGCAATCCAGTCACAAAATCAATGGTAATGTTCTCCCACTTCCACTCCGGAATAGGAAGAGGCTTGGGCAAACCTGCTGGTCTCTGATGCTCGGCCTTCATTAACTGACAGGTCAGACACTCGGACACAACTCGTCTGATGTCCTTCTTCATACCATGCCACCAATACAATAGCTATAGATCTTTGTACATCTTCGTACTCCCAGGGTGAATGGAGTATGGGGACATGTGGGCCTCTGATAAGATGTCTGCTCGGATAGAATCACTGCTAGGAACCCATATCCTGTCTCGGTGTCTCACAATACCGTCGCTGACAGTATACAAGACACTGCCCTTGGCTTCATCTCTCTTCTTCCACTGTGCCAGTTACTCATCTGCTGACTGACCACTGCGAATACGGTCCATAAGGGAGGATTGAATGGTCAAGGTAGATAGACGAGGAACTCTACCTCGAGGATAAGTCTCGAGATCAAACCTCTGCATCTCAGTCTAAAAAGGTCTCTGAATCTTCAAGTGAGCCATCACTGCGACTTTTCTGCTCAACGCATCCGCCACTACATTAGCTTTACCCGGGTGGTAGCTAATGTCACAGTCATAATCCTTCACAAGCTCCAACCAACGCCTCTGACGCATGTTCAGCTCCTTCTCCGTAAAGAAATACTTGAGGCTCTTGTGGACGGTAAAGATCTGGAACTTCTCTCCATACAAATAATGCCTCCAGATCTTCAGGGCGAATACTACGGCTGCCAACTCCAGATCATGGGTGGGGTAGTTATTCTCGTGGATTTTCAGCTGTCCAGACGCATACGCTATCACTCTCCCATGCTGCATCAAAACTGCACCTAAACCGAGCTTCGAAGCATCCGTATAAAGGACAAACTCGCCGGGCCCTGATGGCAAGGCCAAAAATGACGCTGAGATAAGAGCTTGCTTCAAAGTATCGAAGCTCTTCTGGCACTCATCGCTCCACACAAACTTCACATTCTTCTTTGTCAATGATGTGAGTGGAACGGCAATGGAGGAGAATCCCTGGATGAACTTCCTGTATTATCCTGCTAGCCCCAGAAAATTGCGGATCTCGGATGCATTCTGCAGCACAACCCAATCTCTGACTGCAGCGACTTTCGCTGGGTCTACCTCAATGCCACTGCTAGAAACAATGTGGCCTAAGAACGCCACCTTCTCTAACCAGAATTCACACTTACTGAACTTTGCGAATAACTTGTGCTTCTGCAAGGTCTGCAACACTGTGGTCAGATATCTGTTGTGGTCCTCCCGACTCTTGGAGTAGACGAGAATGTCATCTATGAACACTATCACAAACTGGGCGAGGTACGGCTGAAATACGCGATTCATGAGATCCATGAAGATCGCTGGCGCATTGGTCAAACCAAACGGCATCACAAGGAACTCGTAGTGGCCATAACGAGTCCTGAAAGCAGTCTTGGAAACATCAGCATCTCTCACCCTCAACTGATGATAACCGGAACGCAGATCAATCTTGGAGAAAATCGAAGCTCCCTGCAATTGGTCAAACAGATCCTCAATCCTCGGAAGTGGGTACTTGTTCTTCACTGTAACCCTGTTCAACTCCCGGTAGTCAATGCAAAGCCTCATAGAGCCATCCTTCTTCTTAACAAAAAAGACTGGCGTGCCCCATGGTGAAAAGCTCGGGCGAATGAACTCCTTGTCGAGAAGTTCCTGAATCTGCTTCTTAATCTCTACCATCTCTGTCGGTGCTAGTCGGTACGTCGCTTTGGATATCGGAGCTGTACCTGGCATAAGCTCAATGGAAAACTCCACCTCTCTCTCGGGTGGCATACCAGAGACGTCTTCGGGAAAACGTCTATGAAATCTCTGACAATCGGAACATCTGAGGCTGACTGGTTGGGTTCCTCGGGGACCGATACAAAGGTTGCTAGAAATGCCCGACACCCTCTATGCATGAGATTCCTAGCCTGAACATAAGGAATAAGGCGCGGTAAAGGAAAGTACCTGTCCGGCTCAAATAAGAATTGCTCCATCCCAGGCGGTCGGACAAGAACAGATCTCCGCTGGAAGTCTATCAACACTCTGTTCCTCAATAGCCAGTCCATCCCTAGGATGATGTCAAATTCTGGCATCGGTAGCACGATCAGATCCGCATAGACAAGATTACCGTGCAGCTCCATATCTATATCTCGGATAACATTGGTAGCTGCCATCTCCTCGCCTGACGGCAACACTACTGAAAAGGCTATATCTAGCCCAATGGTCTTGATCTTGAGAAAGTTTGCGAAGACCTCCGAAATAAACGAGTGAGTGGCCCCTGAATCTATCAAGGCCTTGGTAGCGGAACCAGATATAAAAATTCTCCCTGACAGATCGGAACTGTAAATTGAATCCCACTACAAGAACTAAACTTATAGACATGCAAAGGTCAGAGTTCTTCTAACTTAAATCTCAAAATAATACTGAGTAGAGCATGCAATCCTATCGCGGTTCTAAGTTCAAAATCTAATTCCCGATTCCCAAAACGCTGAAATTCGAATAATAACTCAATGCTTAAAGGTACCTGTCAACAACATAGTCTCTGGGTTTGTTTCCACGGCATGGAGGGCAAAAACTCTGCCTTGAGTAGGCAGATTCCTCTGAGGGCACTGTAACAAACATGTGGTCTGGACTGCCACACTTGAAACATTTCCCTGAGCCAGACTTACACGCTCCAGGATGGCGGCGTGAGCACCTTGGACAGACTGGGTGCTCAAAAGTCCTCGGGGCTGGGCGTCCCGGCTGCTGCTGCTGGCCTCTGTTCCTAGGCGGCCCATGAAATGGCCTCTTGTTTTGCTGCTGATGCTGATGAGGAGGAGGGCGGTGTGGTACCTGGACTGGGCGCTTGCCCTGGCAATCCCTCTCGATATCCCGCAGATCCTGCTCTGCGGCTAGGGCTTTGGAGACAGCAATCTCATAAGTAGCAGGGTCAGACACCCTAACATCCCAGCGCAAGATCGGCCGAAGACCCACCAGGAAATACATCAACTTGGCTTTGGCATCATTCGCAATCAGGGACACAAAGTGACAGCCCCTCTCGAACTTACGGATGAACTCCGTAACCGTCATATCCCCCTGTCTCAGACTCATGAACTCAGTGGTCAACCGGGTGCGCACTTCCTCAGCAAAATATTTGGAGTAGAAAACCTCCGTGAAGCGTGTCCAAGTCAGTGTAGCCAAGTTCAGGGCTACTGCTGCTCCTTCCCACCATAAGCGAGCATCTCCAGTGAACAGATAGGTGGCGCATCGGACTCTGTCGGCATCTCCCAGCTCCATAAACTCGAAGATGACCTCGAGGGATTTGATCCATCCCTCAGCAATCATGGGGTTAGACGTCCCAGAAAACTCCTTCGGACGCATCTTCATACACCTTTCATAAACAGCCTCGAGCCCTGTTGGCCTGGCTGCGGCTGCGGCATTGTTCCCCGCAAACTGTGCGAAAAACTGCGTCATCCCAGCTAGCATCTGGGCATTCATGTCAGGTGGAGGTGGAGGTGGAGGAGGAGGAGGAGGTGCCTGCCTCTCTTGTCTCTGATCATCATCGTCCTCGTGACGGTGCTCGCCACCACCTCTCGGGCATCCTACTTGGTGTCTAGGGGCATACTGTTCCAACATAACCCATACGTAACTAACATGCATAATTCCATAATTTATTTTAAATGAACACGGAAATACTGAAAAGATCTGATTGTAAACTATTTCATGGAAGCATGCTGTCAAAATAACTCATGCTCTAAATAAAATGCTGAAACGTAAAACTTACAGACTGAAGGCGTGACTTCGTGAGCTTCTCGTGGTCAGTAGTAGTGTAGCAATTACAAGAACATAGGCTCTGATACCAACTGTGAAGGCCTGAAAATCCTTGATTGAAATTTGCGAAAAATTAAAAATTTTCTTTTTAAAGAACTTAAATTGCCTCATTCATAAAATCAATTGATAAATCAAGTTCAATGTTTAAAAATATAGCAGCGGAAGAAAATAAAGTTTGCCAAAAATAACCATTTAAGAATATTCAACACCTGATAAAAATGTTTGCATAAAATGGTAACATGCTGCAAATGAGGTCATCGGGTGCCACTACTGCCGACCCAAGCTGGCTCACTGATCCCCGCCCTCGGCCCTGACCTCATCGGTACCTACAACAATCAAGTCTAGTGAGCCTAAAGACTCAGCATACATATATCGTAGATAACGAGAAAATACTGTTGTAAAATTTGCATGGGATAAAATATCGTGTCATGAGGCATTCTGAAAATAACTTGTACTGAGCAATTATAATAAGTGCATAACTGAACTGAAAAATCATAGAAAAATGTTTGCTCCTTGGAGCCCTGTACTGAAATAAAATGTAGCGATTTTCTGTTGAGATTATGGTCTACGCATGTGGTCTCTGCACTGAACTGAACTGTCCGATCACTGGCGACCTGGGTACCAAACTGAACTGATCAGTCACTGGCGACCGTGGTACCAAACTGAACTGATCGGTCACTGGCGACATAATACTCCCATGATAGTGAATCGACCACAAGCAATATCGCATAAATCTCAAAAATAAGTATTTTATATTTTCATGCACGTAATATAATTAAATGGCATAATGAAAAATCCTGTAATTTTACCAACTGGATTGGATCGTCCCCAGGCTCGCTGCAACCTAAATATGCCATGAAAAATATGCAATAGCTTATACTTGACCGAACTATGCAATTAAGTTTGAAAATGCGACAATTACGTCTAACGACTTCGTATTTAATCATGACTCCGAACCAACCCGAACCAACACTGAACCGACATATAGTCATGATTAAAATACGCTTAAACTAATGAACTTATGCTCCTAAAATGATGAGGGTCGAAATCTAGGTGAATGGAGGCCAAAACGTGAAACGCTCTTTCGAGAGTCAATTTGGCACATCGCACCGTAAATTCACGTACGACCTCAAAAATGATCCGAATCACAAACGCTCAAAAACACGACCTTCCTAACTCAATGGGGCCCTGTCCAGTCCAAGGCCATAGGCTAAAAGCCGACCGAGAACTCGAACGAGCCTCCGAACCGACACAGCAACTTGCTGTAATTTTCCAGCAGCTGCAACCTTGCTTGCATCGCGTTGTTTGCGAGACTTTTGGCCATTGGGGCTTGAATCACCGACCAAAGCCTCTCCACAACGTCCTAAGGAATGATTCGAACCATGGCTAAGGGGCCTAGGCTAGCCTCAAGTCGAATTTGTCCAGCAACATCAGAAAACTCTTACCGAGGGCCCTCATGCATGCCTGTGTGGTGTTGTGCTTCGCTTGCTGTCTCGACTCGTTCCAGTGGCCATTTGGTTGACCATGGCACGATCTAGACATCTTGGGGTATGGTATGAACCGTGGCTAAGGGCCATAGGCCAACCAAGATCCACGCCATACACAAAACTCGAACACACATGCTGTCCAAAAATCGAAGGGGCGAGAGGGGAGGGGGCTGTTCTTGTTGTTTTCTGTAAAATCGCTTAGCCATGGACCAAGCCACCAAAAAGGCGACTTCTTCACGTCTTAGGCTTGCTAGGGAAGGGATCTAACCATGGCTATAGGCCCCTTGGGCAGCCATGATCAGATCCTTACCCTTATGACAGCAACTGAATTTTCGAAACTCAATGTGACACTCATGGGGGATGTGCTGTAATTTATGAATTCCTGTGAGTATGGGGCTGGAACCAACGTTCTATCATTACCATAACATGTCCTAGTACATGTCCATATGCAGCCTCGAGCCCCTGGAATGAGCCATCCCTGAAATCGAAACCAAAACATACCAATCGTGAAGCATGGTAGAAACGAAAATCTGTGCAGAATTATTTCATGTTCTAGTTGCTTAAAATTTCGGTTTTTGTTCACTAAAACATGATCATGTACTGAAAAATAATTGATAATAGGACTTGATTGAGGTTTGAAAGAAATTTAGACATGCCTGGTTTCATTTCGAAAGAAAACGAACGAAACGACGACGACGCGGCACGGAGGAGTGGAACGCTTCTTTCCTTTCTTCTTCTACTTGATTTCACTCTTCTTAAAAGCTATGAACCTCACGATTTTTTGATCTGATATGGCAACTGAATTTCGGTGGTAGGGAGAAGGGAGAAGGTTGTTTAAGATAGTGAGGGGAGATCCACAATAAAAGGGATAAAAAGGAGTGGCCAAGTCTCCACAAAATTTGAATTTGAAATGTTGCTTGATATCAAATGAGTTGTTGGAGAGATTGGATGGGGTGGCCGATTTCTCTAACTAGAATAGGGTAGGATAATGCTTGTTAGATAATTAAATGGTGCTCCCAAAAATCCAATAATTATCCTACTAATTAAATACAAAGAAAAAATTAAAGGTGATAAGACAAATGAATTGTTTGATAATCTAAGGGGTGGCCGAAAATTTGATATTTAAATGGAGGGAAGTTGTTGATTATTTAGTAAATTAATAACACTTAAAAGCCTCACTAATCATTTAATTAATTTATTGAATAAATCCTTAATTAAGTAACTCAAATGAGCTTATTTTCTAATCACCTCAAGTTGCATAAATAAATCCTCAAATCTCCTTATTAACTTAAATTAACTTACTTGCTAGCTAAATTAAATTCTGGAAATATTTTCTGAGTCTTAAATTTTATCTCTAAACTCCACTCCAGTCCGGCCTCATTGAATTTAACTGAAAAGAATAAAATTAAATTGCTGGTTAAAATAATTAACTTCAAAGAAATGCATTTAAATAATCGTGAAATGAAGTCAATTAAATTTAAAATACTAGAATTATTCATGACTTATACGTAGGCTGATTTAAGGGTTCTACACTAGTTTTCCGCAAATAACTTACGTTTTTGATTTTATGACTTATACTAAATAATTTGAGTTATTTTTAAGAATTTATGACTTATGATGATTTTAAGAGGTTTTTTTGAGAGGATATAAGGATTGATTTGGGATCAAGAAGAACCTAGTGGAAATTAGATTGCATGCTCTACCATAGTTGGAATTAAGAGATGACAATAGAAACCATAGAAATTGAACTTGAATTATGAGCCTTAGTTATGAAAAGGGGATAAATAATTCCAAACAAGAATTTTAAGGCTTGAAATTGATGAAATTCGAAGTTATGAGGTAAGATGCAAATTTTTTCAAAAATCTAGGGACCAAAAATGCAAAATCTGAAAACTTAAAGGGCTTAAAGGCACTTTACCGAAATTCAAGGGCTAATCCAAATTTTTGAAGAGACCAAGGTCTGAAATTGAGATAACCAAAATCCTAGGGTGGAATATGGAATGTTCGAAAATACATTATACCCGAGGATATGGGATTGGGATTCAAAGTTTCTATTCCTTCCGGTAATCAAATGATCATTATGAGTATTGTATAGAATATGGAGCTTAGTTTGCAAAAAGATGTGGTTCGGGAAGATCTTATCGTAATCCAATGCTTGAATTGGACATCATACTTGGCATGCATCGGTTATCATTGAATGGAGCTTCGATAGATTTTCGACTGAGTTCATTGTCTATTCGACCACTCAGCGGGAGATCTTTTGTCTTTGACGCAGCGAGAAACAAGAAAATGCCGCACATTATCTCTTGTATGTGTGCGGAGAAACTTATGAGACGTGGATGCCAAGCTTTTCTAGCATGTGTTACTTCATCACATGTCCTTGACAGTCGGAAGCTATAGGATGTTGAGGTCGTCAGAGACTCTTCTAGCGTCTTTCCTGATGACGTTTCTGGCATCCCACCGGACCATGAGGTGGAATTTTCTATTGAGTTGATGCTGCGTACTATACCAATTTCTAAAGCACCCTATCTTCTAGCACCCGCCGAGAATTGCTGGACAAGGGTTTTATCCGCTCTAGTTATTCTCCGTGGGGCGTGCCGGTATTGTTTGTGAAGAAAATGGATGGTAGTATGCGACTTTGCATCGAATATAGAGAGCTGAATAGGGTCACCATTAAGAATAAGTATCCTCTGTCTAGAATTGAAGACTTATTTGATCAATTACAAGGAGCATCGATATTCTAAAAAATAGATCTTCGTTCTGGATACCATCTATTAAAATTTAAAGAGTCGGATGTTCATAAGACAACGTTTAGGACTGGATATGGGCATTACAAGTTAATGGGCATGCCACGTGGGTTTACCAATGCTCCACCGATCCTCATAGATTTCATGACTCGCGTATTTTAGCCATATGTTGATCAATTTGTTATAGTCTTCAGCGACGATATTTTGATCTTTCAAAGAGTAAAGAAGAGCATAGTCAGCATTTGAGGACAGCACTGCAAATACTGCAAGATAGGAAATTATATGCAAAGTTCAGCAGGTGCGAGTTCTGGCTTGAGGGAGTGGCATTCTTAGGCCACATCATTTCTAGAGATGGAGTTGAGGTTGATCCGAGCAAAGTCGAGGCAGTTAAAGAATGGCACGTGCCTAAGAGCATAACCGAGATCCGTAGTTTCTTGGGACTAGCTGGCTATCACCAAAATTTCATACAAGGATTCTTTTCTATTGTGGTACCTTGACCGCATTGACAAGAAGAATGCAAAGTTTATATGGGGGTCCGAATGCCAAGAAAGTTTTGACAAGCTGAAGCAAGCTTTAATATCAGTGCCAGTATTATCGACGTCATCGGGGCAAGGAGAGTATGTTCTTTATACAGATGATTCGAAACTTGGTTTGGGCCCAGTTTTGATGCAAAATGATCGAATTATAGTTTATGCATCTAGATAATTGAAAGTTCACGAGAAAAATTACCCCACACATGATCTTGAGCTCGCCGCAGTGGTATTCGCATTAAAAATTTGGAGGCACTACTTTTATGGGGAGAAGTGCAAGATTTTCACCGACCATAAAAGTTTGAAGTACTTTTTCACCCAAAAGGAGTTGAATATGAGGCAACAGAGATGGCTAGAGTTGGTAAAAGACAAAGACTGTGACATCAGATACCATCCGAGAAAAGCTAATGTAGTAGCGGACGCATTGAGTAGGAAGACAACAGTCATTCCTCAATTATAACTTCAAAAACCACTACAGTCCAAGATACAATGGTTTGAGCTGGCAGTATATGCAAGGGGCGAGGCCCTTAACCTTGCCGCCATCACAATGCAATCGACTTTGAAAAATAGAATCCGCGATGGACAGTCTTCTGATGAGAAATTACAAAAGTGGAGATCGAGAGATGAAGTTAAGGGCCGGAAGCTGTATTCTTTGGAGGATGGTATTTTTCGATATCGAGATCGACTTTGGGTTCCTAGTGACGATTCTTTGATGGAAGTTATTATGAAGGAAGCCCATGATACTCCGTATTCCATCCATCCTCTGAAGCATGAAGATGCACAAGGATCTTCAATTATTATATTGGTGGTCGGGCATGAAGCGAGATATCATGCGATTTGTATCTGAATGTTTTACATGTCAACAAGTTAAAGCCGAGCATCAGAGGACAGGTGGAAAACTTAAGCCACTTCCTATTCCTGAGTGGAAATTGGAAAATATCACTATGGATTTTGTTGTGGGATTACCAAGAACTATCAAGGGGTTTAATGCTATATGGGTGATAGTTTATCGTCTTACGAAATCAACACATTTGATTTCTATTAAGAAGACCTTCACCATGACACAGTATGCCGAGCTATATTTACAAGAGATAGTTCGACTGCATGGAATTCTAGTATCTATTGTTTCTGACAGAGATCCGAGGTTCACATCATCTTTCTTGAAGAGCCTACATGCAGCGATGGGGACCAAGTTGTTATTCAGTACAACATTCCATCCTCAAATCGATGGTCAGTATGAAATGGTGATTCAAATATTGGAGGATGTACTTCGAGCTTGTGTGATTGACTTTCAAGGAAGTTGGGAGCCTAAGTTACCTCTAGTAAAGTTTACCTCTAATAATAGTTATCAATCATCAATAGCAATGGCTCCTTACGAAGCACTATATGAGAGAAAGTATAGATCACCCATACATTAGGACGAGGTTGGTGAAAGAGGAGAATTTGGTCCGGACTTGATCAAACAAACAACGAAGCTAGTAGTCAAAATCCGAGATAGGATGAAGACTGCATAAAACCGACAGAAAATCTATGCCATTAAGCGTCGGAGAGAGTTGGAGTTTGCAGTGGGTGGCCATGAGTTTGTGAAAGTAGCACCCCTTAAGGGTGTTATGAGATTTAGGAAAAAAAGAAAACTTAGTCAAAGATACATAGGACCATTTGAAATTTTGAGAGGGTTGAAACACTAGCCTATAGAGTGGCGTTGCCACCGATGCTAGCCGGAATACATAATGTGTTCCACATCACGATGCTGCGAAAGTACATGTCAAACCCTTCACACGTACTAAATCATAAACCACTGCAACTGACTGCAAACATGACATACAAGGAAAGACCTTTAAAAATTTTGGTTAGGCAAGAAAGAAGACTCCGAAACAAAGTTATACCAACGATCAATGTCAAGTGGCTAAATCAATCGGAGGAAGAAGTTATTTGAGAAACCGAGAGGGACATCAGGAGCCGCTACACGGAGTTATTCGGTAAGTTTTAATTTCGAGGACGAAATTTTATTTAAGGGATGGAGGAATTGTAAGGTTCAAATTACGATGACGTAATCTAACTGCATGCAAATCTAGAGAAAATAGAAAATGATTAATTAAATGGTTTTTATGGCATGAATAATTATGATATGCATGATTACATGTTAAAAAATATGGTTTACTGTTATGATGCATAAAACTGTATTTTTAAAAGTTATTTGAGATGCGATCGAGGAAGTGGCCGAAAATTCTCTAAATAAATGGAGGAAAAAAAATTGCTTAATTATTGAATTTTAACTCATTAAAGTTTTAAACACTAATTATGTATTTTAGTGAAATAACAAATTAATTTAGGATAGTAATTTTCTTGCATGCATGGCAAATTCTTTAAATTAAATTACTAGCATGTTAATTTACAATTTCTTAAATAAAATAAGCTTAGATTAACTTATCTCAATTGGTCATACATTTTAATTTAGGCTTTTAATTAATTATTGGACATAAAAGAACGTATTTACTATTTATCTCTAATTAATTAATTAAATCCATAAACATTCTTTTCATTAAAATAAATTATTCTTTCTCTTAAATAAATTCTAGGAATATTTTCTTATCATTAAATTTTATCTCAATACTACAACTCCGGTCCGGCCTCTCTTATTTAACCGAAAAGACAAAAACTAAACTTCTACGATTTAAAATAAATGATCATGGCTTAATGAAATTTAAAATGCTTTAAATAATAAGGAAATCATTTTTAATCTAAATAATAGTAATGATTCATGGCTTATACGTAGTCTGATTTAATTTGTTCTAAAATTCTCCCCCCATTAAAAGAAATTTCGTCCTCGAAATTAAACTTACCGAATAACTCGGGATACCGACTCTTCAACTCAGTCTCATATTCCCACGTAGCTTGCTCCTCTGAATGATTAAGCCATTTGACTTTCACTAGCTTCACCGGTTTGTTCCGAAGCTTCTTCTCCTGTCTGTCTAGGATTTGCACTGGTCTCTCTTCATAAGACAGGTTTGGAGTGAGCTGCAACGGTTCAAAATTCAAGACATGCAAAGGATTCGCCATATACTTCCTCAGCATAGATACATGGAACACATTGTGTACTCCGGCCACATTCGGCGGAAGAGCAACACGATAAGCTAACGTCCCAACCCTGTCGAGGATCTCAAATGGTCCGATGAATCTCGGACTGAGCTTTCCTTTCTTCCCGAACCACATGACACCTTTCATAGGTGCTACCTTCACAAAAACATGGTCGCCAACGGCAAACTCTAGATCTCTCCTCCTCTGATCCGCATAGCTCTTCTGTAGACTCTGAACAGTCCTCATCCTATCACGGATCTTGACCACTACATCGGCAGCCTGCTGAATAATCTCCAGGCCCAATTCTGATCTCTCGGCTACTTCATCCCAATGAACAGGTGATCTGCCCTTACGACCATACAGTGCTTCATACGGAGCCATACCTATAGACGACTGAAAACTGTTGTTATAGGTGAAATCTACCAATGGCGAATTCGACTCCCAACTCCCTGAGAAATCGATGACACAAGCATGGAGAAGATCCTCCAAAATCTGGATAACGCTCTCTGACTGCCCATCTGTCTGAGGGTGGAAAGCTGTGCTAAACAACAACTTCGTATCCACTGCGGAATACAGACTCTTCCAAAATGCGAAAGTGAATCTAGGATCTCGGTCAGACACTATAGAAACGGGAATACCATGAAGTCTGACTATCTCTCGGATATACAACTCTACATACTGAATCATGGTGAAAGTCGTCTTGATAGGCAAGAAGTGCACTGATTTGGTAAGACAATCAACAATCACCCAGATAGCATTTGATCCTCTGACTGACTTCGACAAACCGTTCACGAACTCTGTGGTAATATTCTCCCACTTCCACTCAGGAATAGGAAGAGGCTTGAGCCAGTCTGCTGGTCTCTGATGCTCCGCTTTAACTAACTGACACGTCAGACACTCGGATACAAAACGTTTGATGTCCTTCTTCATTTCTGGCCACCAATACAACAACTTCAGGTCTTTGTACATCTTCGTACTCCCAGGGTGAATAGAGTACGACGACATGTGCGCCTCAGATAAAATATCTGCTCGAATAGAATCACTGCTAGGAACCCACGTTCTTTCTCGATATCTCACAATAACGTCGCTAACTGTATACAAGACACTGCCCTTGGCCTCATCTCTCTGCTTTCACTTTGCCAACTGTTCATCTGCTGACTGACCACTGCGAATACGGTCTAGAATGAAAGACTGAATCGTCAAAATAGAGAGACGGGGAAATCTACCTCGAGGATAAGTCTCTATATCAAACCTCTGCATCTCAGACTGAAGAGGCCTCGAAATCATGAGAGGAGCCATCATTGCGACTTTCCTGCTCAGTGCATCCACAACTACATTAGCTTTGCCAGG
This sequence comes from Primulina eburnea, assembly GCF_022965805.1. NCBI lineage: Eukaryota > Viridiplantae > Streptophyta > Magnoliopsida > Lamiales > Gesneriaceae > Primulina > Primulina eburnea. The sequence continues at coordinate 38,792,831 of NC_133103.1, read as the reverse complement.
GTAGTAGCTAGTCTCACAGTCGTAGTCTTTCACTAGCTCCAACCAACGCCTCTGACGCATATTCAGCTCTTTTTGCGTAAACAAGTACTTGAGGCTCTTATGGTCGGTAAAGATCTGGCACTTCTCTCCGTACAAATAATGCCTCCAAATCTTCAAGGTAAATACTACAGCTGCCAACTCTAGATCGTGAGTAGGGTAATTCGTCTCATGGATTTTCAACTGCCGAGAAGCATACGCTATCACCTTCCTATGCTGCATCAACATTGCGCCTAAACCGAGCTTCAAAGCATCTGTATACAAAACAAAGTCTCCGGGCCCTGACGGCATGGCCAATACTGGTGCCGAGATAAGAGCTTGCTTCAAAGTATTGAAGCTCTTCTGGCACTCATCTCTCTACACAAATTTAAGATTCTTCTTTGTCAACGACGTGAGTGGAACAACGATAGAGGAGAATCCCTGAATAAACTTTCGATAGTATCCTGCTAGCCCAAGGAAACTACGGATCTCTGATGCATTCTGCGGTACAACCCAATCTCTGACTGCTGCAACTTTCGCTGGGTCTACCTCGATATCGCTGCTAGAAACAATGTGGCCTAAGAACGCCACCTTCTCTAACCAAAACTCGCATTTACTGAACTTCGCGAATAACTTATGCTTTTGTAGGGTCTGCAAAACTGCGGTCAGATGTTTGCTGTGATCCTCTTGATTCTTAGAGTAGACAAGAATGTCGTCTATGAATACTATCACAAACTGATCAAAATACGGCTGAAATATGCGATTCATGAGATCCATGAAGATCGCTGGCGCATTCGTCAAACCGAACAGCATCACAAGGAACTCGAACTGGCCATAACGAGTCCTGAAGGCAGTCTTGAGAACATCGGCGTCTTTCATCCTCAACTGGTGATAACCAGAACCCAGATCAATCTTCGAAAATACTGAGGCTCCCTGCAATTGGTCAAATAAATCTTCAATCCTCGGGAGTGGATATTTGTTCTTCATTGTAACCCTGTTCAATTCCCGATAATCAATGCAGAGCCTCATCGTAACATCCTTCTTCTTCACAAAAAAGACTGGCGCGCCCCAGGGTGAAAAACTCGGGCGAATGAACTCCTTGTCGAGAAGTTCCTGAATCTGCTTCTTAAGTTCTTCCATCTCTGTCGGTGCTAATCGGTACAGTGCTTTGGAGATCGGAGCCGTACCTGGCATAATCTCAATAGAAAACTCCACCTCTCGCTCGGGTGGCATACCAGAGACGTTGTCAGGAAACACGTCTAGAAAATCCCTAAGAATTGGGGCATCGGAGGCTGACTAACTGGGTGCCTCGAGAACGGATATAAAAGTTTCCAAAAACGCTTGACACCCTCTATGCATGAGCTTTCTAGCTGGACACAAGATATCAAACGCGGTAAATTAAAGTACATGTCTGGTTCGGATAAGAATTGAAGCTCCATCCTAGGCGGTCGGACTAGAACAGATCTCCACTGGAAGTCGACCAAAACTCTGTTCCTTAGTAGCCAGTCCATACCCAGAATGATATCAAACTCTGGCATCGGCAAAACGATAAGATCCGCATAAACAAGATTGCCATGAAGCTCGAGGTCTATGTCTCGGATCACATTGGTAGCTGCCATCTCCTCACCAGAAGGCAATACTACTGAATAGGCTATATCTAGCCAAATGGTCTTGACCTTGAGCAAATTAGCAAAGGTCTCCGAAATGAACGAATGAGTAGCCCCTGAATCTATCAAGGCTTTCGTAGGTGAACCAGCTATAAAAATTCTCCTTGTCATGAGCATCATCTCCGGGTTCGTCTCTGCTACATGGAGAGCAAAGACTTTGCCTTGGGTAAGCAGACTCCCCTGTGGGCATTTCTGCAGCAAGTGGTCTGGACTACCACACTTGTAACAATTAGTTGAACCATACATACACGCTCCAGCTTGGCGGCGTGTGCACCTAGGACAGACTGGGTGCTCAAAAGTCCCCGAGACTGCGCATCCCACTGCTGATGTTGTCCTCTGTTTCTGGGTGGGCCGTGGAAAGGCCTCTTACTCTGGGGCTGCTGTTGTGGAGGAGGGCGGTGTGGCACTTGGACTGGTCGCTTGCCCTAGCGGTCTCTCTCAATGTGAATCAGATCCTGCTCTGCAACTAGAGCTCTGGAGACAGCGACGTCATAGGTATTAGGGCCAGCCACCCAAACATCACGACGCAAGATCGGCCGTAGACCATCCAGAAACTGTCTCACCTTGGCTCCCGCATCGTTGGCAATTAGGGGCACAAAATGGCAACCCCTCTGAAATTTACGGATGAACTCCGTAACATTCATATCTCCCTGCCTCAGGGTCATGAACTCCATGGTCAACCTGGCATGCACCTCGTCAGTAAAATATTTAGAGTAGAATACCTCTGTAAAGCGCGTCTAGCTCAGAGTAGCCACATTCAAGTTAACGGATGCTCCTTCCCACCATAAGCGAGCGTCTCCTCCCAACAGATAGGTCGCACAACGAATTCTGTTCTCATCTCCAAGCCCCGTGAACTCGAAGATAACCTTGAGGGACTTAATCCAGCCCTCAACAATCATGGGATCTGTCGTCCCTGAGAACTCTTACAGTCTCACCTTCATGAACCGCTCATAGGTAGCTTCAGGCCCAGTTGGCCTGGCTACCCCAGCATTGTTCCCCGCAAACTATGCGAAAAACTGCGTCATACCTGCTAGCATCTGAGCGTTCATGTCTGGTGGAGGGGCGGTGGTAAATCTCTCTCCTGCCTCTAATTCTCACCTTTTCCTTCTGGCAAGGCTCATCATCTCTCGTGCGCTCAAGAATGCGTCTAGGAGGCATACTGTTCCATATATACAACCCATACGTAACCAACATGCATAATTCAATTATTTCTTTAAATTTAAATAAATACTGCATACTCATAATCTTGACATAAAATATTTCATGAAAACATGTTGTTAAAATATTTCATGCTTTAAACGAAATGCGTAAATGTAAACTTACAGACCGAACACGTGACTTCGTGAGCTTCTCGAGATCAGTAGTAGTACAACCCTTAACTAGAACATAGGCTCTGATACCAACTGTAGAGGCTCGTATTTCGTATACATAAATTTGCGGAATTATTTAAATTTTTTTAAAATTTATCGCATATATCTCAAAAATAAACTTTTATATTTTATGAACGTGATATAATTATTATCCTGTTTTATTTTACCAATTGAGTTGGATCGTTCGCAGGCTCATTGCGACCTAATTCTAACATGAGAAACATGAAAATAAACTTAACTTGACCAACACTTCAAAAAATCGAACAAAAAACGAGACTATTACGCCCAACAAACTTAATATCTAACCATGACTCTGTACCAACCCGAACCAACATCGAACCATCGTTTATTCATGATTAAAATACGCCTAAGATACTGGAAAATAAATACCAAGGGCTGTAATACACGAAAATTGTGCATGGGGGCCAAAATCATGAAACGCTCTTTCGAGAGTCACTTTGGCACATCGCACCGTAAATTCTCGTACGACCTCTAAACTTAACCAAATCATGAACGGCTAAAAACATGACCTTCCTAACTCAATAAGGTACTGTCCAGTCCATGGCCATAGGCTAAACACCAACCGAGAACTCAAACGACACATCTGAACCAAAGCCAAACCTGCTGTCCAATAAAATACAACAGTAGCTCTTGTGCTTTCGTGTTTCGTTTTCGAAACTATCGGTCAGTGGGATTTGAACCACCTACCAGAGCCTCTTACCAACATATTAAGGTGTGATTTGAACCATGGCTAAGGGCCCTAGGCCAACCACAATCCAAGCCAACACCTACGACAAACCCGAAGCCCCACCCGAGAACACATGCTGAACCATGGGGGGTGTAGTTTGTTTTGCTGTCAAATGAAGGATCCAATGGTTATGAGGTTAACCATGGTCCATGCTAGACATGCTAAGGTGTTTTATGAGTCATGGCTAAGGGCTAGAAGCCAACCACAACCCACCTAACACCAAAAAACCGAAAGACAACTCACACAGCAAAATCAGAATTTGAAAAACCGATGGGGCGCTGTTCTTGTTTGTTTTAAAAACCGATGGGAACGTGAACCAAGCCATGAAATGTCATCTTGGTCATGTCCTAGACATGTCAAGGAGGGGTTATAACCATGGCTACAGCCCCTAGGGCAGCCAAGGTCCGAACTCTCACTTAGACACCCAACAAGAAATCGAAACACAAAAAGTTGCACTATGGGAGTTGCTGTCCATTTCGTCTTGCTTGTGGTGAGGGGACTCAAACCGATGGACCAGAACCTCCCTAACACATCCTAGTACATGCCTAGATGCAGCCTTGAATGCTTGGAATCGAGCCAACCCCTGCAATCACAAAAACGCTCCAAAACCGTGAAGAACAAGTGAGAGCCGAAAAATCTGCACATGATTTTCGAAAATTGCTACCATGATTTCAGTTTTGCAGAATGAAATATGAACATAATATGGTTTAAAAATATGTATATGACTTGATTGAAGAGCAAGGGATAATATAAACATGCCTTGGATTTATTTGAAACGAAAACAAATCAGTTACGACGACACGGCGCGGAGGAGACGGAGATGCTTTGCTTTCTTGTTTTTCTCTCTTGTTTCTCCCTAGCTTCTCACGATTTTTGAGAGGTATAGCTATTGATATTTTCGAAGAAAGGAAGAGAATAATGTCTAGGGAAATGAATAGGGAAGTTGCAAAATATTTGGGAGATAGAATGGCAAGATAGAAACTTTTCTATCCTTGAGTTGAGAGATAAGGGAAATGATTTGATTTGAGGGAGATATGGGGGATGAGATGGCCGAAAATTCTCTTTTCAAATAAGGGTAGGAATATTGCTTAAATCATTAATTATTGTTGATTAAAATGAATGGATTATCTACCAAGAAGAGATAAGGAAATGAATTAAAGATGGAGAGTTGCCAAATATTTTAAATCTAACAAAAGAGGTGACCGAAAATTCTCTAAATAAATTGAGGGAAAAAAATTGCTTAATTTTTGAGTTTTAACTCATTAAAGTTTTAAATACTAATTATGTATTTTAGTGAAATAACAAATTAATTTAGGATTGTAATTTTCTTGCATGCATGGCAAATTCTTTAAATTAAATTACTAGCATGTTAAGTTACAATTTCTTAAATAAAATAAGCCTAGATTAACTTGACTCAATTGGTCATACATTTTAATTTAGGCTTTTAATTAATTATTGGACATAAAGGAACTTATTTACTATTTATCTCTAATTAATTAATTAAATCCATAAACATTCTTTTTCATTAAAATAAATTATTCTTTATCTTAAATAAATTCTAGGAATGTTTTCATATCATTAAATTTTATCTCAATACTCCAACTCCAGTCCGGCCTGGCTTATTTAACCGAAAAGACAAAAATTAAACTTCTACGATTTAAAATAAATGATCAAAACTTAATGAAATTTAAAATGCTTTAAATAATAAAGAAATCATTTTTAATCTAAATAATAGTAATTATGCATGGCTTATACGTAATCTGATTTAACGGGTTCTACATGAAGACTATGACGAATTGATCGAAGTACTGCTGAAACACACGAGTCATGACATCCATGAAGATCGCTAGAGCATTTATCAACCCAAACTTCATTACTAAAAACTTGTAATGCCCATAGCGAGTCCTGAATGTTGTTTTATGCACGTCTGCGTCTTTTACCTTCAGTTGATGATACCCAGAATGTAGATCTATCTTGGAGAACACTGTAGCTCCCTGTAATTGATCGAATAAATCCTCGATACTTGGTAATGGGTACTTGTTCTTAATTTTTACCTTATTCAACTCTTGGTAGTCGATACATAGCCTCGTCTTTCCGTCTTTCTTCTTCACGAAAAGAACTGGTGCGCCCCAATATGAGAAACTAGGGCTAATAAATTCCTTGTCAAGAAGCTCCTGAATCTGTTGTTTGAGTTCTAACATCTCTGCTGGCGCTAAACGATACGGTGTCTCGGATATTGACACAGTACCGGGCATGAGATCAATAGATCAATAGTGAACTCCACCTCTCTCTCTGGTGGAATACCAGTAACGTCATCAGGAAATACATCAGTAAAGTCCTTGACAACTGACACATCTAATAACAACGGACTGGATGCATCAGTGGCTGAAATAATACTTGCTAAGAATGCCTGAAACCCCTTATGAATAAGCTTCATTGCCTGAATGCAAGATATCATACGAGGTAAGCTCCTCCATCTATCTGGCTCGAATAGGAACTGCTCCATGCCCAATGGCTTCACCAAAACTGACCTCCGCTGAAAATTGATCAAAACTCTGCTCTTCATCAACCAGTCTATGCCCAGAATGATGTCAAACTCTGGCATCGGCAGTACAATAAGATCAGCATAGACTAGATGGCCCTGTAGTTCAAGATCTATGTCTATGATCACGCTAGAAGCTGATAATTCCTCCCCAGATGGAACTATCACAGAGTAACTCACATCGAGTCCAATGGATTTGACACCCAGATAATTCGCAAAGGTTTCTGATATAAAGGAGTGAGTAGCCCCGGAATCTAAGAAGGCCTTCGTGGCTACTCTTGATATGAAGATATTTCCTGTCAACAAGGTAGTGCCTGGGTTTGCCTCTTTGGCATGCACGGAAAAGACTCTGCCCTACGTTGGATGCTTCCATTGTGGACAATCTTTAAGCATGTGGTCATTGGCTCCAGATTTGAAGCATTTTCCCGTAACCCATAAACACTATCCTCATGTTTGTGGCTGCACTTCGGGCACATTGGATAATCAGCAGGTTTCTGAGGGACCTTCTTCTGAGGAAGTGGACCTTAGCCTTTCGGCTGTCCCTGAAACTATCTCTTACCCTGCTGCTCCAGAAATGTTTTCTTGTATTGCTGCTGAGAATGGTGCTACTGTGGCGCATGATAGGGCCTCTTGCCCTGCATGTCATTCTCAATATCTTTTTTGTCATGTTCAGCCGCCAAGGCTCTAGATACAACAATAACATAGGTAGTAGGACCAGCCACTGAACATCTCGGTGCAAGAACAGCCGTAAACCATCGAGGAAGTGCCTCAACTTTTCTCTGGCATCATTAGCTATCAAGGGCACAAAGTGACACCCCTCCTTGAACTTCCTCACAAACTCCGCCTCGCTGCGGTCTCCCTATCTCAAAGTCATGAACTTCCTAGTCAATCGGGAGCGAATCTCCTCAGTAAAGTACTTGGAGTAAAACACTTCGAAACCCTCGCAAGTAAGGGTCTGCAATTTCACTGTCACAGATGTACTCTACCACCACAGTCTGGCATCTCCTGATAACAAATAAATAGCACACCTGACCCTATCTCCATCCTCCAGTACCATAAAGGTAAAGATAACCTCAATGACTTAATCCATCCCTCAGCTACCAACCGGTCAGTCTTCCCTGAAAATTCCTTGGGGTCCATCCTCCGGAAGCGCTCATGCACTACTTCTGGCCTAGTCCTCATACTCATGTATATACCAGCATTCCAACAAGCATCTGCGCCTGTAAATCTGGTGGTAGACGTGGAGGAGTAACCCTCTTCTCGCCATGAGCCTCACAGCCTTCCTCTCGAATCTCACGGGAAACCAAACGTCTAGGAGGCATACTTCCAAAATTAAACCCAACATGCATGAAAATAATATTCATTTTATAGACTAAACGTGAATTAAAACTTGAACATTCATATAACGAAATCATATTTTTGATGCTCCCAACATAAAAAAAAATTTAAAACTTACAGAATTGAGGCATGACTTCATGAGCTTCTCACAACCGGCAGTAGGCACAACCCTTCACAAGAACACCGCTCTGATACCCACTGTAACGCCCCTGATTCGTCGACCGTCATTATTGTACCAAGATGAGTCTTTCAAACGTGCTTATGTCCTCACTCACACGCACCCTATGAAATTTCTCAGGGGGTCACCCATCCCAAATTTGTCCCAAGTCAAGCAAGCTTAACTTTTGAGTTCTTATGAGATGAGTTACTGAAAGTAAGACGCACCTTCATTATATGAGTAGTACATATCAAATCTTTTAAGCCTTCCTCAACTGCACAGTCCCATACCTGAACAGTTTCGGAATCCCTCTCCTTCCGGTGTAAGATCGTTTCATTCATGTTCCCTCTGCCTAGAAGCCTACCAGCAGCCGCTTATTATCCATGCAACCTCATAGGACTGGCGATCACACCCCGCCCTCTTCTGCCCTGGGCCTCACATGCCCACCATCTTCCGCTTCGTTCGTCTCCAAACCACACCGTACTAAGAGAGGTTGGCTCTGATACCAACTGTATTATCCCGTAATAAAATAACTGATACTACTATAAATTTTGCGGAAAATAAAATTTTTTCTTATTTAAATAGTAAACCCTCGCTTTCTGAATTTAAATAAAATGATCGACTAAATTCTTGAAAATAATCCAATTACAAAATATTTCCATGGCATAAAAAAATATCATTCATCAATATTGTAAAAGCGTTATCCAAAACAAGAATTTGAAAATAGTTGTTTGCCAACAAAATTTTGAATAAATAAAAATCAGAGTAAAAATTTTAATGTGCATAAAATTCTTTCATAATAAGAGTGGTCCTCGGGTTTGCACTGCACACAGTCCGAGCAAGCTCAGTGATCAGCACCTCCTGTCTCCTCAAAATCATCAACATCTGCACGATCAAGTATAGTGAGCCTAAAGACTCAACATGCATAAACCATGAAAAGCAAATAATATTTAATAAAATCACATGCATTTGAAAGTAGAGTGTACAAAATAACAGCTGAACATACATAAACATAGACGTGCCATAACTGCGAAATTTTTTTCATAAGTGCTTCCATCATAATATACATAATCATACTTAATTTTGCCATAGAAATATGTTCAAAATCAGTGGCCCATAACATAAATCGGCGGATCGGACTAAGCCACAGTACTGGACTGGCAGGGATCACCACAGTCTTTCGACCGAATGTCCACTCCCACATAAATAAATCCCCGGTCATACTTTACCAGGTGGAGAGGTCCCCCGTCATGCTTTACCGCTTTCCAATCCCATAATCATACATCCCCAATCATGCTTTACCGAGTGGCCACAAGACAAATCACATACCTCCAAAATAAAATATTTTTGCACGTCGATCATACAAACAAGCATCGTGGGCTTTGTTGGATCTCTCTTGGGCACTGCTGGAACATTCTAAATAATTAATTCATAACAACCCAAAATTTCATAACGTACCCGTAAAACTCCTGATTTAAATAAAATTGCTTACGACCTACCGAATGACTCGGGACTCAAACCATACATAGCCAACTTTCTAACCTACTGTCCAAGAGCCTAAATTATCCCCGAATCATGATCGAACCACCTTAAAACATGGACCAACCTCCCATGCAATAAAACTACCAAAGGGGGCATGCTTCGACACATAAACACTTCTAACGACTTCATGCTTAGACCGACTCGAATCGAACCCAAAACAAGCTATAGAATCGACCCTTAGACATGACTTAAGCCCAATATCAAGCCTTTTTTAACTCAGGAGCAGTACCCATGCCACAAAAATACAGCAGCCATGCAACTCCCACCCGAGAAGCACCAAGTGCAGCTGCTATCGATTTGGGTCCAGCCGCCTTCTCGACGAACCTAGCCATAAACCAACACCACTACACCATCCCTAGGACCATAAGGTGCGATCCTAGCCATTTCCCCTAGCCCTGGACCAAACCAAGTCCATTGCCGTGACCATGCACTTAGGCCAATTCTGTACAGCTGCTGGTTTCCTGATTCCAGCCACCTAACTGCCACTCCAGGCCATGAACCATAAAAACAAGACTCATCCTAGAACCGTAATACATGCCCCAGACCATAGCCAAGAGCCCTACTCAAGCCATACATGAGCCGTACTATCAAACCCAAGAACAACCCTTACATCACGTAACCTGCCACTACAAGAAATTTGCCCTTCAACAACACACATACGACAACGGTTTTTCACTAAAACTGTTGTCTTTTACTTTTGAACAACGATTTTAGTGAAAATCGTTGTCGTATAGCGTTTTTTTAAGCAAAGGACAACAGTTTTTAGAAAACCGTTGTCTTTTTGGGGGTAAAAGACAACGGTTTTCTAAAAACTGTTGTCTTTAAGCGTGTTTTTTTGGACAATCGACCCATTATCAATTAGCGTGTTTTTGGATAAACAACAACAATTCTTTTAAACTGTTGCTATATTTAGCGATTTTTTTAAGCAAAACCGTCGCAATTCTTAAATTACGGTTTAGACAGTTTTACTAAACCGTCGTTAAATTTAGGGACGGTGCAAGCGACGGTTTTAAGCGAAACCGTAACAATTTTAAAATTAGCGACGATTATGATTAAATCGTCGCTAAAAATTTTTAAATTAATAACTGTCGCTAATAGCGACAGTTTTTTCGTAACCGTCGTTAATTGCGACAGATTAATAAAAACCATCGCTATTAGTGACCTTGTTTGACTAACCGTCACTAATAGAGATGGTTTATCAAATACCGTCGCTATACCAAAACCGTCGTAAATTGTTTATAAATATCCGCGTTTTTAGTCCATTTTCCTCTACACCACTTCACAACACTTTAAATTTTTCTCTCTTAAACGATTTTAGATTTGATTTAGGGTAAATATTTTCGCTTCAATTTTTTGTAAATTTTTAAGTGTTAGTTAAGATCATGAATATTGTTAGCATAGTCAGATTGTAAGTTTTTTTTAGATTAATTAAATTATTAAAAGTAATTTTTTTTATTTCTGAAAAAATTAGCGACGGACATCATGAAAAACCGTCGCTAAAATTAGCGACGAAATTCATGAAAAACCGTCGCTAGTTTTCATAAACCGTCGCTCTCTCGCTAATTCAATAATCTGTAACAAATTATAGCTACAAACCGTTGTCTTTGAACGCACTTTCAACAACACCCTCAGTTACAGCAGTTTTAAATTGCCTACGACAACCGATTTTTTCGTTTTTGTAGTACTGTGCGCAAAACATCATCCCACGGCTCCTGTTGTACCAGACCACTTCCAGCCCCTACCAGTTCACTTAGCAACATCTAAACACACCCTAAATCATAACCAAACATAGCAGCAAAGATCCAAAAGATCCTAGTAAATCCTGCAACCAAAAACTTGAGAAACATGAAGAATATGCACAAGTTTTCACAACTTCAGCGGTTTTACGATAAAAATCATATCCCTCTCAATTCTTCTCGGAAAATTACGAATTTGCTATCGAATCAAAAGTAACACAAAGTGCTACAATTCATATGTGGAAAAAGTTTCCGAAAAACCAACCTATAAATCGCAGAATTTGAAATACCAGAGGGTGATGGGTTTTGTGACACGGAAATTTCACAGCTTGTGTGGTTTTACGATAAAAATCGCAGAATTCGAAATAACAGATGGTGATGGGTTTTGTGACACGGAAATTTCACAGCTTGTGTGGTTTTACCATAAAAATCATATCTCCCTCGTTCCTTATCAGAAAATTATTGAATTGAATGTAACACATAGTGCTATAAATCTTATGTTGAAGAAGTTTGCAGAAAACTGATGGATAAACCGCATGAATCGAAATGACAGCAAATGAAGAGTTTTGTGACTAAAAATTTTCCAGAAATCGTTTAAACCATAATCTATCGAACTTTGTATATAACGAACGAATTTTATTGTACAATATACATCAAAATAAATAATATTACGAGATTGATGCATAAAAGAAAAGTTTATACATGCCTTTGCGATAACATGCATGAAAATAACGAATATCGACGCGGTGGATTACGGGGGATGACCGGGAGACTCTTGCTGCACGTTTTGTGGCTTGAAAAAAAAACACGAATCTTCAGAAATTTGCAAAGAAGAGGCTGAGATGGTGTCTGCTGAAAGAAGAGCTTAGAACCCTAGCTTTTCACGGTTTTTAGTGTGTAAAAGTGTGAGTGTGTGTTTTTGTTTGTGTGTGCATGAGTTTTAGGAGGCTCTCTTCTTCTTATTTTTTTTAAAAAAACTTTTATTTAAATTAAATTAATGGCTAAACTACTAATTAGGCTAAATTAAGCCCACAAAATTTATAAAATAATAAACCATAATTTAAAGAATTAACTCTTAATTTTCGAAAATTGCAAATAAAATGCTTAAAATATTTTAATTCATCTAATGAATTAATACTAAAATTTATAAATCATTTACAATAACAATTTTTCTTGGCTTAAAATATAAATAAAACAATTTATTAAATCACCTACATCGTCTTCGGTCTTCTTTTCCCGATCTCGCATCAAATATTGTAGTGATCCGTTCCAGAATCACCTACTAATCAAGAACTAAGCATGCGATTAACTTAATTAAGAACAATCAGAAATAAAGGCGGAAAACTGTCATCAAAAGATAGTTAAACAACCCAATCGAAAATCCAGGACAACTAAAAATTGAAATATACGGTACAACCATATCGAATCAAAAAGATACCAAAGAACTAAACCAACCAGCTACTCAACGTCCTCCTCCTCCTCCTCTTGAGCTGTCCAACCTGAGGCCTGCCCCGCGGGAATGGGGTGTCCAAGATAAACAAAACCGAGGACGTGAGCGATAAGAACGCCCAGTACAAAAGCATGAGTATACAAACCTATATGAAATGCACATGCTATGATATGATACCAGGGTAGGTCAAGAAACAGGAGTAACAAAGGATCTCAATATGCTCAGTCTAGAGGCGCCAAGTGGATAGTGCCGCGCGGTACTCCTCTGGGTCACTGCATCCACTACAAGAACAGACGTGGACCAAAAATGTCCCGGATCACCGAAGCCCTCCCGACCCGTCGGCCACTGTGTACTCTCGGTGTCCATGCGTCCACAAGACAAGACAGGGCTGAGCGGCCCCACAAGATATAGCTTATCTCGAAAGAGATACAGCTCAACAATAAAGGCTATCTCGAAGGAGATACGGCTCAACATGAAATGCAACATGCATCATAAAGCGTGACATAATAGCATGCATCATATGACATATATCAATGCACCACATAATCATGCAACACATATAAGAATGTATACTCGACCAGGATATCTCGGATAGTACTTTCGTACCTCTATCACAGCAATCCTAGCCTTACGCAACACCGCTAATCAGGTCTAGAACAAGCCTACGCATCAAAAGCATACCCAATGAACAATACTACCATGCTCGACTAGCAAAACCAGTACTCTCCAGTACTACCAAAGGTTTAGGGTTTACCTTCGTCCGTCGACATCCCTTTGATGTCGATTGCCTCGTAACTCAGGCGTCGCTACGCTACCAATCCTGGCAGCTCTTGGCTATCGCTCGACCGACAACTAACCCTAGAAACCTTCCAAACCTCTCAAATATGAGACACAACTCAAGAATTTGCAATGCAAAATGAGGAAATCCGAGCACTATTTATAGGCTATGTTCGGATCCACCGAACCCACTTCGGAACGTCCGAACTCCCACGTGTCCATCGGCTCTTGACACCTCATGATCGGATCCACCGAACTTACACTTCGGATCATCCGAACTTGCATGTAAACCGACGTGTCGATCGACTCTTGACACCTCATGATCGGATCCACCGAACTTACACTTCGGATCATCCGAACTTGCATGTAAACCGACGTGTCGATCGACTCTTGACACCTCATGATCGGATCCACCGTACTTACTTCGGATCGTCCGAACTCTTCGGTGCTACCGAACCATCTTCGGTCCGTCCGATCATGACCACGGTCAAAATTACACATTAAACCTTCTTAATCACCATTAATCCGTTAATTACCCAATTTGGAATTCGGGCTACTACATTCTCCCCCCCTTAAAAGATTTCGTCCTCGAAATCAGGCTTAGAGGATGAACAAAACGAAATAACAACATCGTTATTACATCTCAATTGTTGTTGAACACAACTGATCTTTCGATTACAACTGAAAACACAAACATATACAAAGCACAACTCAAAAGAGCTCTGGATGCTCTGAACGCATACGACCCTCTAACTCCCAAGTGGCTTCTTCAGTGCCTCTGCGCTGCCACTGAACTAAAACAAGAGGAATTATCTTATTCCGCAACACCTTGTCTTTGCGATCGAGAATCCGCACTGGTCGTTCCACGTAAGACAAATCCGAATCTAGTTGAACTTCAGAGGGATGCAAGATGTGAGACTCATCTGCTACGTATCGTCTCAACAAAGATACGTGGAACACATCATGAATACTTGATAGGTACGGCGGCAATGCAAGTCTGTAAGCCAAATCCCCCACGCTTTCCAATATTTCAAATGGACCAATAAATCTCGGAGACAGCTTACCCTTGAGACCAAATCTCAAAATCCTGCGAAAAGGCGAAACTCGGAGAAACACTTTCTCACCTGGCTGAAAATAAAGAGGTCGCCGCTTGGTGTTCGCATAACTAGCCTGTCGATCCTGAGCAGTCTTAATCCGCTTCTTGATTACTGCAACCTTATCAATAGCCTGCTGGACTAACTCCGGTCCCTCAACATGTCGTTCCCCAACTTCGTCCCAGAATAATGGAGTACGACAACGTCGCCCATACAACGCCTCAAATGGTGCCATACCAATACTACGATGATAGCTGTTGTTGTACGCGAACTCAATCAAAGGCAAATGATCCTGCCAAGCGGGTCCGAAATCCATAACACAAGCTCGCATCATATCCTCAAGTGTACGGATAGTCCTCTCCGTCTGACCGTCGGTCTCTGGATGATAAGCTGTACTCAAACTTAGTGAAGTGCCCAATGCTGACTGGAAACTACCCCAAAATCGTGAGGTAAAACGAGGATCTCTGTCACTAACAATACTGACTGGCACTCCATGCAGACGTAAAATCTCTTGAATATACAAGCGAGCCATACGATCGAAAGTGAAATCACGGTTATATGGCAGAAAATGAGCAGACTTGGTGAGTCGATCCACCACTACCCAAATAGCATCACTATTCCTCGAAGACAATGGTAAGTGAGTAATGAAATCCATCGCGATATGCTCCCACTTCCATTCAGGAATAGGTAAGTTCAGCAATAATCCTCCCGGTCGACGGTGCTCTGCCTTAACCTGCTGACAAACAAGACACTTGGAAACAAACTGATAAACGCTGCGCTTCATCCCTTTCCACCAAAATCGTGTCCTCAAATCTTTATACATCTTATTGCTTCCCGGATGGACACTCAACTTGCTTCGATGGGCCTGAGATAAGATCTCTTCCCTCAAAGTAACATCCTCTGGTACTACCATCCGATTAGACAAACACAGAAGACCATTAGACTGATAATGGAAATTGCTATCTCCACCAACCAACCGAGCTAATCTCTGAGTCTTGAGATCAGACATCTGTGCATCTCGAATCCGAGCGAACAAAGCTGGCTCAGATAAAATGGTAGCAACACGAATGCTGCTCCATACCTTTCCGATGTTTGAAATTAAATCCCAATGAACAACAATCCTGGATAGTACTAATCATAGCACTGGTCTGAAGTGCAGAGGCTCTCACCTTGCGACTAAGAGCATCGGCTGTGAGATTCGCAGAACCTGGATGGTACTTGATCTCGCAGTCATAATCTTTAAGTAGATCCATCCAACGACGTTGTCTCATGTTCAACTCAGCCTGAGTGAACAGATACTTCAGACTCTTATGATCAGTAAAAATTTCAAACTTAACCCCGTACAAATAATGACGCCAGATCTTTAGCGCAAACACAATAGCAGCTAATTCTAGATCATGAATAGGGTACTTCTCCTCGTGAGGTTTTAACTGCCTGGATGCGTAAGCGATCACATGATCATTCTGCGTCAACACACACCCTAAGCCTTGAAAAGAGGCATCGGTGTAAACACTGAAACCATCAGATCCTGATGGTAACGCCAAAACAGGTGCAGAAGTCAGAAGTCGACGAAGCTCTCTGAAACTATCTTCGCACTCAGATGACCACTCAAATGGGACATCCTTCCGAGTAAGTTGCGTCAATGGTCTAGCTACCTGGGAGAAATTCACGATGAAGCGACGATAATACCCCGCCAGACCTAGAAAACTACGAATCTCGGCCACCGTCGTCGGACGTGACCAATTCAGCACTGCCTCAATCTTGCTAGGATCCACAGAAATTCCTTCCTTGGAAATCACATGACCAAGGAATACTACACGATCAATCCAGAACTCGCACTTACTCAGCTTAGCATACAATTGCTTCTCGCGAAGAATCTGCAACACAATCCTCAAGTGCTGGATATGCTCTTCCACACTGTGAGAATAAATCAAGATATCGTCGATGAAAACCACAACAAACTGATCTAGAAAATCCCGAAAGACTCGGTTCATTAGATCCATGAACACCGCTGGCGCATTCGTCAATCCGAATGGCATAACTAGAAACTCGTAATGCCCATATCGAGTACGAAATGCAGTCTTGGAAATATCATTATCTCTGACTCTCATCTGATGATAACCTGATCGCAAGTCAATCTTGGAGTAAACAGAGGTACCCTGAAGCTGATCGAACAAGTCATCGATACGAGGTAATGGATACTTGTTTTTGATCGTCACACGATTCAGCTGGCGATAATCAATACACAATCGCATCGATCCATCCTTCTTCTTGACAAACAAGACTGGAGCTCCCCAAGGTGAAACACTCGGGCGAATATAACCTTTATCAAGAAGATCCTGCAATTGCTGCTTCAATTCTCTCATCTCTGACGGAGCAAGACGATAGGGGGAACGAGAAATCGGTGCAGTCCCTGGCATTAACTCAATGCCAAATTCCACCTCTCTAACCGGAGGAAAACCAGGAATCTCATCTGGGAAAACATCAGGAAATTCACAAACCACTGGAATATCATCTATACCAACACTACCTGTGGATGAATCAATCGCATAGATGAGGTAGCCTTCCCCGCCCGCCTCTAAAGCACGACAGGCTTTCAGAGCAGATACCACTGGCATCGGAGGTCGCGCTCCCTCACCATAGAAAAACCAACTAGAGCTCTCAGTCGTACGAAACTGAACAAGCTTCTGGTAACAATCCACGGTAGCTCGGTAGGTAGTCAAAAGGTCTATACCTAGAATACAATCAAAATCTTCCATCTCCAGGATCATAAGATTCGCACTCAATTCGTTACCCTCAAAATCTAAGGGACAACCCATCACTAGACGCTTCGCTAACACCGAATGACCCATCGGAGTAGAAACAGAAAGCATGACGTCTAGAGAAACATACGGTAACTTATGACGCTTAACAAATCGTGCAGAAATGAATGAATGTGATGCTCCAGTATCAATAAGAACAAAAGCAGGAATACCGCATAAACGAAAAGTACCTGCTATGACTCTCTCCGTTTCATCTGCAGCCTAATCCTGGTTCAGCGCAAAAACCTGACCTTGGGCACGAGGTCGAAGATTTGAACTACCCACTGCCTGACCCTGCCTCCTCTGCTGAACAGTCGTCTGAGATCCGGAACCAGATCCTGCTCCACCTCGCAACTGAGGACAATTCTTCTTGAGATGACCCATCTCTCCGCACTGAAAACAAGCTCCCGCGGCTGATCGGCATTGCTCCGATGGATGGTTCTTCCCACAATGCACACAAGAAACCTTCCTCTTACCAAAGCGAAAAACACCGCTAGACCGTGATCCAGATCCAGAAGAAGAAGAACCTGACTTCTTGAAAGACTGAGATCGAGGGCTCAAAGTACTCGGAGGTCTAGAAGAAAGAATAGCCCTACCACGCTGGAGACTGATCTCTGCCTGGCGACACCGGTTCACTAATCCATCATACGAAGTAGGATTATCACAGACAGTGACTCGATCAAAAATCTCCTGGTTAAGACCCTGAAGGAAATGGTCATACTTGGCCTCAGAACTGCCACTGATATGAGGGGCAAAGGCTAACAACTCGAAGAACTTCTGCTGATATTCATCAACAGACATACTCCCCTGCTTAAGATTCAGGAGCTCAATCGTCTTTGCCTGGCGAAGGGCTGGAGGAAAATACAGCTGCATGAAAGCTGCACGGAAATCGGCCCAAGTCACCCTACCCTGAGACTGGACTATCGGCGCAGAAGTCGATCGCCACCACTTGCGCGCACGGCCCTCGAGAAGAAAACTAAGGGTCTCCATCCTCTGCTCCTCGGTGCACTGGAATGCACGGAAACAACTCTCCATGCGCTCTAACCAATCCTCAGCATCATCGGGAGTCTCACCGCCAACTAAAGGCTTAGGCCCCATCTGAATAAAACGGTGCAAATCAAAACGCCTAGGACCATCCCGACGATGACGATGTTCACGATGACGCCTACGATCGTCCTGGTCACCCCAACGACCTACACTTCCCTGACTACTCTCATCACCAAAGTGGTCAGCCATCGCTACAAGATAGAATGGGGAAAAATGGTAAAATGGTCAACGAAAATCCCAAAACAGAATCTATATCCCAAAATCGTAAGCATGCTCTGATACCATAAATGTAGTGACCCGTTCCAGAATCACCTACTAATCAAGAACTAAGCATGCGATTAACTTAATTAAGAACAATCAGAAATAAAGGCGGAAAACTGTCATCAAAAGATAGTTAAACAACCCAATCGAAAATCCAGGACAACTAAAAATTGAAATATACGGTACAACCATATCGAATCAAAAAGATACCAAAGAACTAAACCAACCAGCTACTCAACGTCCTCCTCCTCCTCCTCTTGAGCTGTCCAACCTGAGGCCTGCCCCGCGGGAATGGGGTGTCCAAGATAAACAAAACCGAGGACGTGAGCGATAAGAACGCCCAGTACAAAAGCATGAGTATACAAAACTATATGAAATGCACATGCTATGATATGATACCAGGGTAGGTCAAGAAACAGGAGTAACAAAGGATCTCAATATGCTCAGTCTAGAGGCGCCAAGTGGATAGTGCCGCGCGGTACTCCTCTGGGTCACTGCATCCACTACAAGAACAGACGTGGACCAAAAATGTCCCGGATCACCGAAGCCCTCCCGACCCGTCGGCCACTGTGTACTCTCGGTGTCCATGCGTCCACAAGACAAGACAGGGCTGAGCGGCCCCACAAGATATAGCTTATCTCGAAAGAGATACAGCTCAACAATAAAGGCTATCTCGAAGGAGATACGGCTCAACATGAAATGCAACATGCATCATAAAGCGTGACATAATAGCATGCATCATATGACATATATCAATGCACCACATAATCATGCAACACATATAAGAATGTATACTCGACCAGGATATCTCGGATAGTACTTTCGTACCTCTATCACAGCAATCCTAGCCTTACGCAACACCGCTAATCAGGTCTAGAACAAGCCTACGCATCAAAAGCATACCCAATGAACAATACTACCATGCTCGACTAGCAAAAACAGTACTCTCCAGTACTACCAAAGGTTTAGGGTTTACCTTCGTCCGTCGACAGCCCTTTGATGTCGATTGCCTCGTAACTCAGGCGTCGCTACGCTACCAATCCTGGCAGCTCTTGGCTATCGCTCGACCGACAACTAACCCTAGAAACCTTCCAAACCTCTCAAATATGAGACACAACTCAAGAATTTGCAATGCAAAATGAGGAAATCCGAGCACTATTTATAGGCTATGTTCGGATCCACCGAACCCACTTCGGAACGTCCGAACTCCCACGTGTCCATCGGCTCTTGACACCTCATGATCGGATCCACCGAACTTACACTTCGGATCATCCGAACTTGCATGTAAACCGACGTGTCGATCGACTCTTGACACCTCATGATCGGATCCACCGAACTTACACTTCGGATCATCCGAACTTGCATGTAAACCGACGTGTCGATCGACTCTTGACACCTCATGATCGGATCCACCGAACTTACTTCGGATCGTCCGAACTCTTCGGTGCTACCGAACCATCTTCGGTCCGTCCGATCATGACCACGGTCAAAATTACACATTAAACCTTCTTAATCACCATTAATCCGTTAATTACCCAATTTGGAATTCGGGCTACTACAAATATTCTCTTGAAAAGATAAAACTCTTGAAAGCATTTTAATTTTCATAAAAATAAACATAAAAACATTTAGCATCAATTACATCATATAACATGCATCATTTAACTCATTTTAAATTAATTAAAATAAGTTAACAAATTAAATCATGCATGAGGTTTACGTGTACTGGTTCTCGGACACTACAATACATCTGAAGAATTTACACCAAATTATCTGATCACTGAACTTAATGAAATGGTAATAGAATATAAAAGACTGGCAAATATTTGAGGAAGTCAAGACAGAAAACAATTTTATAACATATAAGTCTTGAAATACAATCTGATGAGTTGGACAGCCTGAAGAACAAAGTATGCTGATGATTAAAAATAAAAACATGTGATTCCAAGTACTATAGAAAATCGAAGGTAGAATATTTGGTCAACATTTGGATTTAGTTTTCTAATTCACTTGAAAATATACTTGAAGGTCAAAATCATGCCTGTGACAGATCAGGCTTAGGATTTTGAAATAACGATTACAGTTCTTCCAAAACAGTATTCATATGTGTTTAGAAAAAGGCAAATATTTTTTTTTTGTCAGATTTAGCACGATATATGAACATATGAAGCCTGAAATTCAGACTAGTCTCAAAAGAACAAGGGAATGCATCATGGTCTTGGATATATAGAACCTGAGAGTTGTAAGAGAGAATAGCTCATAAAAAAGGTTAAGCAAAAATGAATATGATTATCATTCTTGGTCGAGTTGGTCTGATAAGAATCATAGCAGATAGAATTCTACGAGGTTCAAACGTAACTGGCACTACAAATTCAGAGCAATTGAGAAGAGATATATGCATTCTAATTTGAAATAAAGGCCTAAACAAAGTTTATAAAGCATACACCACATAACACTAGTAAGATTTTAGCACAATCACACATCCTATTGGAGACACACAATAGTTTTCACATATCTAATCGAGCACCAACTATCATACTAGACCCAAAAGCATAACGTACACATTCAACTATTCATCCTTGAGGTCAACAAGTTTTTTCGAAGGGCATAATCGTGGAAAAAAGTTTTTAATGTCTCCCTTGTATCAAGAAATTGAGTAAAATTGTGGACTATATGTGATTTGTATACTTATAAAGGCTCGACATGGCTGAAAACAAGACCCAAAAAAAATCAACAAGAAGAATGCAAGAATGACAAAACCATTGAGTTAAGTCCACTATTAGACACCAGAAAAGCTACTTGAATTTCATTCCTAGAAGCCAATTAATGGATAGATTTTCCACGATGATCAACGTTTTGACAAAAATGAAAATAATGATGTTGCTTTCAAAATCCGTCGAAGCGAACCATGATTTCAAGCATGAGACGACATGAATAAAGATATAATATGCAAGAAGTCAGGTAGTGAGAAATAAAATTCACACAAGAGGATATACTTGTGCTCCAACAAGCAAAGACCCAAACTAAGAATGGTTAAATTCTCTACACCAAGGCAACAATCGGACTTCAGGTAAATGAGTTCACTCTTATGAAGTCACATACTTTTCAATATTCAAATTTGGAGACATGTAAGTTAAAGTTCAACATAAAGACATCCAGACATTACCTACTCTCCGATATGTAAAACTATGTGTCAAGATTATTGGATTTTGTGAACCGTCGATAATGAAAGGATGGTAGTATGGAAACAAAAAGCACCGACAAAGGCACGATGGATGTGTGATGGTAACATGAGGAAGTTTTACGTCCGGAACAAGTTTATAGCTTGAAAATATATATGCATTTTATTTAGTCAAATTCAATAACACCATGAAGGCACAATGGTAATCAAAATAATTTATGGGTTGACAAGTCTAACGTAAGAGGTGGAAATAGCACAGGGAGTAACGACTGAGACTGGTTGTGAACTGATAGTAGAGATGATAAACTAGGTAATTGGCGATGAAGAGGGACTTTAAATCTTGGATTTTGAAAGAGGAGATTCAAGAATGTGTTGTGGCTTGGAATACTGTTTAATTGTTCAAGCAGTATGCAAGACAAGAATATTTCACCCTACCTCATGGGGCACTGCTCTCGTGAAAAGATCAAAGGTCCAGTTTTAACCACACATATGCGAGATCCACCAATTCATATGCGAGGTCCACCAAATTCTTCAAAATCAACGGCCCAGATCCTTTGAGGGCATTGCCCCGATATATAGCATCGACCTTTCCGCAAGACAAAGAGGGAGAAAAAGCTCCATAAATGATGAGAACGAGCAGGTGAAATAATGTAACGTACCGTACTTTTCAACCTCAAAATTTGCGGAAAAATTTTGAATTTTCTTAAACATAAAATAATCTTCAAAGTCTACCATAAAATATCCCAACAGAGTCCCCCATAAGACATGGTTGTTCAAAATAACCACAATAAAATTGCTCACAAAAGGTTTGCTCAAAGTATTTCCATCAAAATAAAAAATCAGAGTAATTTAAGTTTTGCATAAAACTTAAACATGGCGGTCCTCGGGTTTAGCCTCCCGCTCAGTCCAAGCCTGCCCCTTGGTCGCCACCTCCTGTCTCCTCATCCACATACTCATCTGCATCGATCAAGTCTAGTGAGTCTAAAAACTCAACACGTATAAACTGGAATAACGAGTACTACGTAATAAAATCGCATGCACTTTAAAATAGGACATACATAACTCGAAGCTTGAACTTGAATAATAAACTTGGACATACGTGCGTACATAACTAGACGTGCCATCAACATAAACTTTCATAAACATACTGCATACTTGATCATACATAACTTCATCATTTTGCGTAGAGGAAGTTTCAAAGCAAGTGACCCATAACATAATAAACGCCTGATCAGACGAACCACAGTACTGGGCTGACAGAGACGTATCCACTGCCACATACATGAGATCCCCGTTCAAAATTTAATGGGCTGGTTGGTCCCCGTTCATAATTTAACGCTTTCCTACCACAATCTAACCCGTTCATAATTTAACGGGCTGATTGGTCCCCGTTCATAATTTAACGCTTTCCAATCCTAAACATAATTTGGTCACAAGACATTTAGCATACTCCAAAAACTTAAAATATTTTCTTTGCACGTCATCATACTTACTTGGCGTTGAGGGATTCGTTGGATCTCACTTGGGGCCGCTACTGCACATACTAACATAAATTTTAAATACTTAACTTGCATGTCTTAGACGTAGGTACTCGAGCTCACAACCAAAGTGAATAAGTAGCTTAGGACATTCTAGTTCGCTCCTAGCTTGACCTCGTTTAATCATCGTACTAAACCATGACGTAAAACCACAAAACAAATCCTATATTTTTACATAAATAAATTTTAACCATGGTGCTAAACCATGATATAGAACCCCGAAGAAAATCTTAAAAAAAATATTTTTTTTAAAATTTTTTTTTAAAGGGTGTACACGGACCCCGTGTAGGGGTCCGTGTACGGGTCCGGGTAGACTTTGGAAATTCGTATTTGAAGGAAAAAAGACACGGACTCCGTGCCGGGGTCCGGGTACCCTCTGTCTTTGCAAATGCACGAAAATTCGCTAACTTAATCTTTCACCCATTCAATCCAAGCCTAAGGACCATGAACCAACACCTTTGGACTCATTCTAGGATGTTATTACATTGATTCAAACCCGTAAAAACGCCCCAAATGTCCCTAAGCATCAACAATTAATTCCAACACAACAATAACTCGTAATTAGGCATCGTTTCGCTTCCTACGACTTCTATTACATCCCAAGCCAAACCCGACCCAAACGAACCACCAAATAACACCTAAATACATCTCGTAACATATATAAATGCAGTAGCACAAGCTCGGCGATGTCCAACGAAGCTTGCAACAAATAACTTCAAGAACACAATTTACATAAAAGTCGCAGCTTGAGCAGTTCCACGAAAAACGTCATAACTCATTCGTTTTTTGTCCAAAAATCTAGAATTTTATATCAAATCGAAGGCATCAAAATTTTCTACAATTTTCTAGTTGAAAGTTTTCTCAAAATCTCGACTGAAAATTCTCAGTTTCAACCAGAACAGTAAAAACGTAAATTTCAGATCAAAAAAGGGCTTCAAAAGCGATTTAAACATGATTACTCAAACTTCTACACATCGCACACATGGTTTTACGCATAAATAACAACGCACGCATAATATGACATGATCGATGCATCAAGAACAGAATATACGTGCCTTTTGATATTTAAAATACCGTAACGACGATACCGAAGCGGAGACGGAGTGAGGGTCGATCCAGGACGAACGTGGCGCCAAAATCTTGCAATAAAAATCACCGGAAACCTACTGGAAGATCGAGTGGAAGGGGCGGCTGCTCTAGGGAAGGAGACCCTAGGTTTTCTATCCTCTCAAAAATTTTAAAATCTGAAAAGACTTGTGTGTGTGTGTGTGTCGCTATTTAGTGTGTGTAAAAGTGTGTGTGTGTGATTAATAGTTTAGGGACGAATTGCTTAATTAAATAATAAATAAAACTATATAAAATACTAACACTCTTTAAACTTTAATAAAATCCCTCAATTAAAATAATACACACAAAAATGCTAATTTTAAAAGTTTTAAACTCTTAAATCACTAAACACATAAATAAGGCTTTAAAATGCTAAACTAATTAAATTATTTAAAATTCCCCTTCCTAGCCTTTAAAATAGAATACCGCATTTTAAATTGCCAAGAATCGTCACCGGTCTTTTCCTCGATCCGGCCACGAATAATCGTCTGAAACATGAAACTCGAAAAACATTTTAACGTGCATCACATAAACATAATTAATTTAAAATAATGCATTTAAATAATTCATGAACTACTAGGACTCGTTTTAAAATTAAATAAATGCATGGGTTACACGTGTACTGAATTTGGGCACTACAGTTCCTCCCCCACTTATATAAATTTCGTCCTCGAAATTAAATCTTACCGAACAACTCCGGGTAGCGAAGTCTCATATCTGCCTCTGACTCCCAAGTGGCCTCTTCCACTGATTGGTTCAGCCACCGAACTTTGACTAGCTTAGTCACTTTGTTCCGGAGCCTACGCTCCTGTCTGTCTAGGATTTGGACAGGCCTCTCCTCATAAGACAGGTCTGGAGCCAACTGTGACGGTTCATAGCTCAATACGTGCGAAGGATTTGCTAGGTACTTCCTCGGCATCGAGACATGGAACACATTGTGTACCCCGGCCAGATTCGGCGAAAGGGCTACACGATAAGCTAATGCCCAACTCTGTCCAAAATCTCGAACGGTCCAATAAACCTCGGACTCAGCTTGCCTCTCTTCCCAAATCTCATAACACCCTTCATGGGTGCAATATTCACAGAAACGTGATCACCAACGGAAAACTCGAGATCTCTCCTCCTCTTATCAGCATAGCTCTTCTGATGGCTTTGGGCAGTTTTCATTCTGTCTCGAATCTTGACCACCACATCTGCAGTCTGCTGAACTATCTCAGGACCAAGATTTGCTCTCTCACCAACTTCATCCCAATAAACTGGTGATCTGCACTTCCGTCCATGCAACGCCTCATATGGAGCCATACCTATAGATGATTGGAAGCTGCTGTTGTAGGTAAACTCCACTAGAGGTAGTTTAGATTCCCAAGTCCCCTAGAAATCGATCATACACGCTCTGTAGGACCGAGTGCTTACCGTTTTACCAATAGCTATAACTAGTGGTAATGGTACAACTCAAATCTTTTAAACCGCACAACAACACAAGCACCACGGTTCGATCGCTCTACCAAGCAGGGACAATTATTGCACCCAACAATCTCCCTCCCAATAATTGCACTCCTTGCAATCAATGAGAATCGAACCCGTGACCTTGGCTCTGATACCAATTGTAGGACCGAGTGCTTATCGTTTTACCAATAGCTATAACTAGTGGTAATGGTACAACTCAAATCTTTTAAACCGCACAACAACACAAGCACCACGGTTCGATCGCTCTACCAAGCAGGGACAATTATTGCACCCAACACGCTCGCAATAGATCCTCCAAAATTTGAATCACTCGCTCAGACTGTCCATTTGTTTGCGGGTGAAAAGCGGTACTGAAAAGCAACTTCGTCCCCATGGCTGCATGTAGGCTCTTCCAAAAGTACGATGTAAATCTCGGGTCCTTATCGGACACGATAGAAACTGGGATTCCATGCAATCGAACAATCTCCCGGATATAAAGCTCCGCGTACTGCATCATGGAGAAAGTCGTCTTCACTGGAAAAAAGTGCGCTGACTTAGTGAGTCGATCTACAATAACCCAAATGGCATTAAAGCCTCTGACTGATCTAGGCAATCCAACGACGAAGTCCATCATGATGTTCTCCCATTTCCACTCTGGAATTGGGAGTGGCTTAACCAATCCTGCTGGCCTCTGATGCTCTGCCTTCACCTGCTGAAAAGTGAGGCATTCAGACACAAATCTGCGGATGTCTCTCTTCATCCCTGGCCACCAATACATAATCTGTAGGTCCTTATACATCTTGGTACCTCCTGGGTGAATAGAATACGGAGATGTGTGCGCCTCTGTCAGAATATCCTCTCTGATCGAATCAACACTAGGAACCCACATTCTACCTCTGTATCTCACCACACTATCTGACACTGTGTAGAGCACACTACCATTGGCTTCATCTTTCAGTCTCCATTTCTGCAACTGCTCGTCTGAAGACTGACCTTTATGGATTCGGTCAAACAACGAAGACTGGGCTGTCAGATTAGACAGCCTTGGAGCTCTGCCCTTATGATAAACTTCCAAACCAAACCTCTGAATCTCAGACTAAAGAGGTCTCTTTGCTGACAACTATGCTACAACTGCCACTTTTCTGCTCAAGGCATCTGCCACAATGTTAGCTTTCCCCGGATGGTAGCTAATCTCGCAGTCGTAGTCTTTCACCAACTCTAACCACCGTCTCTGTCTCATGTTCAGTTCCTTCTACGTGAAGAAATACTTGAGACTCTTGTGATCGGTAAATATCTGGCATTTCTCGCCGTACAAGTAATGTCTCCAAATTTTCAATGCAAAGACGACGGCGGCTAATTCTAAGTCATGCGTCGGATAATTATTCTCATGCACCTTTAGCTGTATGGAAGCATAATCTATCACCTGACCCTGCTGCATCAACACAGCGCCTAATCCGAGCTTAGATGCATCGGTATAAAGCACAAATTCACCTTGCCCTGTCGGCATGGCTAGCACTGACACTGAAATAAGAGCTTGCTTCAAAGTATCGAAGCTCCTTTGACATTCATCAATACACACAAATTTGGCGTTTTTCTTTGTCAGTGATGTGAGCGGCACTGCTATGGACGAAAATCCCTGAATGAACTTACGGTAGTAACCGGCTAAACCCAAAAAACTGTGAATCTCTGAAGCATTCTTCGGCTCAACCCATTCCTTAACGGCTGCTACCTTAGCTAGATCCACCTCGACACCACTACTAGATATATATGACCCAAAAACGCTACCTTCTCCAACTAGAATTCACACTTAATAAATTTTGCAAACAACATGCGACTCTGAAATACCTGCAAAACTGAACCCAAGTGCTTATTGTGCTAGTCATGGCTCTTCAAGTTGATGAGGATGTCGTCAATGAACACTATGCCGAACTGATCTAGGTAGGGCTGGAATACTCGGTTCATCAAGTCCATAAAAATCGTTGGAGCATTCGTCAGTCCAAATGGCATCACCAAGAAATCGTAATGCCCTAATCTAGTTCTGAAGGCTGTCTTAGTTTTACTTTACAATGACCTCGAGTTTGACTTTTTCACAATTCCCAATATTAGAAATGGAGGTTAAAACTCATCGTATCTTACCTTCCTTATACTATACCCGTAATGTCCATCGATCTATTACATTGGCATTTATGCAGTTCAATCTAAGAAATCTTAGCACCAAAAGTTACTGATCAACTTCTATCCTTGGTTCTACCCTCAAAAGTTAAACCTTATTTTAACCCAGTAATAACATTGAACTACGATCCTTGAATCGAATCTTTACCTTACGACACCAAAATTACGTAACTTAGCCATTTATAAGTACATCCCAAATAAAGATTGTTGCAAATCTTAAATTTCGAGTAACATGAATCCATAAAACCCCAAAATATACATTATCAATATTCTGCTTAGATAATAAAACCTTCCTAGCATCAAACACATGCTTAAACTATTTCCTTCCCAATTACATTATAGTTGAGGCCTAAGATACTTAAATCTTGCTCATTCGAACGAATGTCACACTTTGACGTATCCTCAATACTTAATTCATTCTAACGTATAAAGCTTAATAAGTTTCCCCCTGATAATGATGGAATAATTCAAATAAATCAACTTCACTTATAACCCACAGAATTCTAGAATCCTCATATAAAGATTTTGGATTTCTTACTCGATAAAAATCTTAATATTCGACATTGGTAACCTATGTTGAATACAAATAATTCCTTTTTTATTTCACCCAATATCCTCATATGATCACCTATTCCATAAACTTGAAATCAAAACTTACACGACCCAAGTAGTCTTAGATAACCTACTTCCAGTACTCATATCCACTTAATCCTAAGTTTCTTAATGACTGACGAAGATTCCTCAAAACAAGGTGCCTGATAGGACCTCTTGCCAAGCCTATCGACCTCAATGTCCATTTGGTTCTGCTCTGCCGCCAAAGCTCTCGACACGGCAAATGCATAAGTCATAGGACCAGCAACTCGAACATCACGACGCAAGATCTGCCGTAACCCATCCATAAATGCCTCATCTTCCCCCGGGCATCAATTGCCATCAGGGCACAAAGTGACACCCCTTCTCAAGTTTCCTGACGAAGTCTGCCACGTTGCTGTCTCCCTATCACAGCGACATGAACTCCCTGGTCAGGCGAGAGCGTACTTCTTCAGTGAAGTACTCGGAGTAAAAAAAATCCCTCCTTGAACCCATTCCACGTCAGTGTTTGTAAGTTCACTGACACTGAAAAGCCTTGCATCCCCAGTCAACAAAAAGGTGGCACATCTAACTCTGTCAGCATCCTGTAGCTCCATAAATGCAAAGATTACCTCGATGGACTTAATCCATCCTTCCGCTATCATCGGGTCAAGTGTCACCGAAAAATCATTCGGATTCATCCTCCTAACTCTTTCATAGACTGCCTCCACTCTGGGCCTCGCCCCTGTGTCTACTGCAGTCTAGTTCCCCGCAAACGGTGCGAAGAACTGGGCCATCCCTGCAAGTATCTGAGCCTGCATATCTGGGGTGGACGAGGAGGAGTGGCCCTCTCCCCATCCTGGGCTTTCCTATTCTCATCGCCTGCTACACGCACAATCCTACGTCTGGGAAGCATACTGTTCTAACAGTTACCCAACACGTAAACCCAACATGCATGAACATAATATAGACAACATAAGATGCACGTACTTGAACTTCAAAATATGCACATGCCGAAATCAAAACTTAATGCTTATTACATAACATAAATTCAAAACTTTAAAACTTACAGACTTGAGGTGTGACTTCGTGAGCTTCTTGCGACTGACGGTAGGCATAAACCTTTACAAGAACCTCGCTCTGATACCAACTGTAACGTACGTACCGTACTTTTCATACTCAAAATTTGCGGAAAAATTTTGAATTTTCTTAAATATAAAATAATCTTCAAAGTCTGCCATTAAATATCACAACCAAGTCCCCCATAAGACATGGTTGTTCAAAATAACCACAATAAAATTGCTCACAAAAGGTTTGCTCAAAGTATTTCCATCAAAATATGAAATCAGAGTAATTTAACTTTTGCATAAAACTTAAACATGGCGGTCCTCGGGTTTAGCCTCCCGCTCAGTCCAAGCCTGCCCCTTGGTCGCCACCTCCTTTCTCCTCATCCACATACTCACTTGCATCGATCAAGTCTAGTGAGTCTAAAGACTCAACACGTATAAACTGGAATAACGAGTACTACGTAATAAAATCGCATGCACTTTAAAATAGGACATACATAAATCGAAACTTGAACTTGCATAATAAACTTGGACATACGTGCGTACATAACTAGACGTGCCATCAACATAAACTTTCATAAACATACTGCATACTTGATCATACATAACTTCATCATTTTACGTAGAGGATGTTTAAAAGCAAGTGACCCATAACATAATAAACGCCTGATCAGACAAACCACAGTACTGGGCTGACAGGGACGTATCCACTGCCACATACATGAGATCCCCGTTCATAATTTAACGGGTTGGTTGGTCCCCGTTCATAATTTAAAGCTTTCCAACCACGATCTAACCCGTTCATAATTTAACAGGCGGATTGGTCCCCGTTCATAATTTAACGCTTTCCAATCCTAAACATAATTTGGTCACAAGACTTTTAGCATATCTCTAAAAACTTAAAATATTTTCTTTGCATGTCATCATACTTGTAAGGCCCGAGATAATAAAGATTGATATTATTTTAATCCGAGAGTATGTAATTGGAAACTTTTGGAGTGTTGAATTATATTCCAAGATGTTTGCAATTATTTAGGATTGAAATGGAATTATTTCGGATTGAAATGGAATCGAAAAGATTGAATAGGGGCCGATTTGTAAATAGTGAAAAGTTGAGGGACTAAAGTGCAAATATGGAAATTTGAGTGAGACACTTGTCTTTGCCATGCATTGGGACTTGTAATTCCTCATTCAATTCAGAATTTTCAGCCAAGAAACCGATACCCTCCATGGCTAACATCCTCAAGCTTCCTTGTATCTTAGAAAATTGGTTGTGCAAGATCCGGCCATCCGATTTTTAATCCGAGCATAGTTTTGAGATCCCCTCGTCAAGAGCTACACAAGGACGTAAGTTTTATTAAATTTTATCTTGATTCAAAAATATGATGTTGGAGAAATTGTGATTTGATCATTATTATGTGTTCTGGGAATACTAGACATTGCATAATCGAAGTCAGATCGAAGAACAGACTGATTATGATATTGTTATGATTTTCTGATTATACCGATTGAAAATGGGATATATTTGGATTATGAATTGATTATGGATTATATCAGATATGGGTTATGATTTGTAATTAATATCTGGTGAGGTTGTATTGACGAGAATATTCAGATTGTTCCGTTAAACCGTTGATTTGAATTAAATCCAGATTAATCAGATTCAGAGTTGAATTGAGAATGGAATATTGATATTATGATTCTCGATATATCGTTTCAGATTTACAGAGACAGTCTTGAGTTCAGAACTAATATTGATATTGTGCCTGTTTTATATTGTCATTTCCAGATTGGGTATGGACAGAGTTGAAGGTGAGACTTCATCTTCGTCAGATCGCGAAGAGAAAGGTATAAATAAATGTTGATTCGGGATTGCACAACTCGAGTTAGGTTTGACTTGAGTTTCCCGAAATCACATACTTTATTTATTGCATTGATAATTGCAGATTATCAGATTGATATGTTTAGTCTATTGAATGATAGCAGAGCCAGAGTTTGAGTCTAGGACAGATCAGCCTAGCTAGGGCAGAACCGCCGAGTCTTTGTCAGAACCGCTGAGACTCTAGACTTACGGTGTATCGATGAGCTTAGATGTAGATCGACGTCTATTTTAGACATTCGATACAGCATACCAAAGTCTAAATTAGATCGGGATCCCTAGATTAGAATAAGATGAGTTGAGTCTTAGATATTGAGACTAGAATTTGATTTACAGATCCGTATTGATTTACGTACATATTCGTATTTATTTATGTGTCGTAGGTTAGGATTCATGTTTTATTTACAGATTCATATTGATACATGTTCGATTATGATACATGTGAAAAGATATAGTTCATGCTTTTATGTTAATTCAGTTAATTGCATGTATACATTGTTTATACTTGGATATGTATATCTCACCGGAGTATCCGACTGTTGTCTTGTTTTGTATGTGTGCATGACAACAGGTGGGACAGGATCGGAGTCAAGAAGATGATGAGAGAAGACGAGTATAGAGTGGTGATTCCGGACTTGGAGATAGATAGGTTTCATTACTTGATTGTAGTAGTTGAACCTTAGTTTGAACTAGATGCATATTATACAGGATTTGTATTATTATACAGGTTTGTATAATAGATTGATTCCATTACCTTCCGCATTTTAAAAAAGAAAAATTTTTAGACCCTGTTTATCTTAATTGATAATTAAATCCCAAAGATAATTAAGAAGATGATTAGCGTCCGGGTCCCCACAATACTTACTTGGCGTTGAGGGATTCGTTGGATCTCACTTGGGGCCGCTAATGCACATACTAACATAAATTTTAAATACTTAACTTGTGTATCTTAGACGTAGTTACTCGAGCTCACCACCAAAGTGAATAAGTAGCTTAGGACATTCTAATTCGCTGCTGGCTTGACATAGTTTAATCATCGTACTAAACCATGACGTAAAACCACAAAACAAATCCTATATTTTACATAAATAAATTTTAATCATGGTGCTAAACCATGATATAGAACCCCGAAGCCAAATCATAAAAAAAAAAAAATTAATTTTTTTTTAAAAGGGTGTACACGGACCCCGTGTAGGAGTCCGTGTACGGGTCCGGGTAGACCCTGGAAATTCATATTTTTGAAGGAAAAAAGACACGGACTCCGTGCCGGGGTCCGGGAAGGGGTCCGGGTACCCTCTGTCTTTGCAAATGCACGAAAATTCGCTAACTTAATCTTTCACCCATTCAATCCAAGCCTAAGGACCATGAACCAACACCTCTAGACTCATTGTAAGATGTTATTACAATGATTCAAACCCGTAAAAACGCCCCAAACGTCCCTAAGCATCAACAATTAATTCCAACACAACAATAACTCGTAATTAGGCATCGTTTCGCTTCCTACGACTTCTATTACATCCCAAGCCAAACCCGAACCAAACGAACCACCAAATAACACCTAAATACATCTCGTAACATATATAAATGCAGTAGCACAAGCCCGGCGATGTCCAGCGAAGCCTGCAACAAATAACTTCAAGAACACAATTTACATAAAAGTCGCAGCTTGAGCAGTCCCACGAAAAACGTCATAACTCACTCGATTTTTGTCCAAAAATCTCGAATTTTATATCAAATGGAAGGCATCAAAATGTTCTACAATTTTCTAGTTGAAAGTTTTCTTAAAATCTCGACTGAAAATTCGCAGTTTCAACCAGAACAGTAAAAACGTAAATTTCATATCTAAAAAGGGCTTCAAAAGCGATTTAAACATGATTGCTCAAACTTCTACACATCGCACACATGGTTTTACGCATAAATAACAACGCACGCATAATATGACATGATCGATGCATCAAGAACAGAATATACGTGCCTTTTGATATTTAAAATACCATAACGACGATACCGAAGCGGAGACGGAGTGAGGGTCGATCCGAAACGAACGTGCAGCCAAAATCTTGCAATAAAAATCACCGGAAACCTACTGGAAGATCGAGTGGAAGGGGCAGCTGCTCTAGGGAAGGAGACCCTAGGTTTTCTATCCTCTCAAAAATTTTAAAATCTGAAAAGACTTGTGTGTGTGTGTGCCGCTATTTAGTGTGTGTAAAAGTGTGTGTGTGTGATTAATAGTTTAGGGACAAATTGCTTAATTAAATAATAAATAAAACTATATAAAATACTAACACTCTTTAAACTTTAATAAAATCCCTCAATTAAAATAATACACACAAAAATGCTAATTTTAAAAGTTTTAAACTCTTAAATCACTAAACACATAAATAAGGCTTTAAAATGCTAAACTAATTAAATTATTTAAAATGCCCCTTCCTAGTCTTTAAAATAGAATACCGCATTTTAAATTGCCAAGAACCGTCACCGGTCTTTTCCTCGATCCCGCATCGAATAATCGCCTGCAACATGAAACTCGAAAAACATTTTAACGTGCATCGCCTAAACATAATTAATTTAAAATAATACATTTAAATAATTCATGAACTACTAGGACTCGTTTTAAAATTAAATAAACGCTTTAATAATTAAATAAATACATGGATTAAACGTGTACTGAATTTGGACACTACAAATAACCTCTTAGAAATTCAAAATCGGAGTGCGCTTTGGATCGTTTATGTGCTCCACCCCATAACAAAAGGTCAAATCAATAAAGATAATTTTCTGTTTCACAGAGAGAGATATATAAATTGTAAATGGGTCTATATACAAGCAATAAGCTCAATGGAACAATGCTTACATGGCATTTGTTTGGGCTAAATTTGGACATGCCCAAAATTTAATTAAGCTCGTGAAGAAATAATTAAGTCGGAAGATAATGTTAAAAAAGATTAAAAAATATTTTAATAAATCAAGTTGCGTACTACGAAAAGAATATCTTAAGAGATTTTGGGCTTGATCATGAAAGAGTGGGGGAACCGACTAAATTTTTAAGAAAAGATATTCATAGGCAGAATTGAAAAAGAGAGAATTTATCTCAACAGCACAACATTCAACAAATTTCTAATTTCTCTACAAATTTTAGACAGCATCTTTACGCATTTTTAGATATTGCATTAGGTTTTTGGTCATTGCAAGTGTCTTCCGGTTCCTAGTTTTTATTGTATTTATTTGTTTACTTAAATTCCTACTATTTGTTTATATTAATAATGTCAGAGATTTATTTCATTAATCTTGTTGTATTGTTGTTTCTTTGTGTTTTTTATTACACCATAGTTTAGGAAATCATAACTAACCGTCAAATTTAATATCTATTTTGTTTGATTTCATATAAGCTAAATTTTTATCATTTTTCATTTAATTTGATATTTGTAGCACATGTCACATCCGCAATTCAAAATATTGTGCAAACAAATATGTCAAGTTACTAACTAGGCAAGTTTAATAATTTATCATTTGCAAATTTATAGAAAAGAAATAATAAATAAACCAAAAGTAATCATCAAAGAGTTTGTTCGACTTAATTTAAATATGGTGATGAGAGTCAAAACCAGTAAGCTGTGATAGTAAAAACATAAGACGACATAAATAGCAGAAACACTCGTATCGTTAAAACAGAATCAGTACTTATCGAGTATTGAACGGCTTGTAAAAGCAGAAGTAGAACGTAGCTTAAGAAGAAAGCAGAACTTAACGTCTTTCGTTTGATAGTTACAAGCCTTAAATGTTACCGTTACTTTACCTAGTACTAGTATTAATTACATCATTTAATGTTGTACGAAGTCATTTAAAGCGCCTTACTAGTTCTGGTATAAAACTAAGACTGATTATTCTGAAATTTTTTGCAGGACCCTTTTCAATGATATAACTAATTCTGAAGTCAAAGAAGTCGTTTTGTTTATAGACGTTGGATTCAAGGTTTCTATATATTAAAGGTCAATCCAATATAGAAAACACCCATTTTCATTATCAAAGAACACATACTATATCCAACGTTGTTTTGAACAATCAAGAACTACTCCTTATCTTCAAGCTTAAATATACAGAAAAGCAGCACACTCTTTATAGCAGATATCTGATCTTCTGAGATCATCTTGTCCTGCTATTTTGTTATCTCTTCACAAGCTATTCACTTTACTATATCTTATCGAGAAGAGTTTGTAATCTGGAAAATAGTTTTTTCCAAAACCTTGTCGTGTTCATTATTCTATGTTGTGAAACTAAGAGTTTCAGTAGGCGAAGGGTAAGTCCTACTGAAGTGGGTGGGTGTACTAGTTGTCCTGTAAAAACAAAAGTCTTTTAGTGATACCTTCTGGAAACAGAAGAAGGAAGACGTAGAAGATTTCATCTTCGAACTTCCAGAAACAGCTATTGTATACTGCCTACTGTTTTATTGTTTTCACCTTATACCATCAGATCGTTTCTGCACAAGTTATTGTGATCTGCTGGAAATATATTCGAATAAGATAAGTTATAACCTCTAACAGGATTCTAGCACCTTTGCAAAAATTTCAAAGAAAGGAACGAGTTTATTCACCCCACCCCTCTAAACTCTATATCGATCTCGAACAAGTGGTATCAGAGCGGCTTATTCTTGTTCTGAAAATCTACAACAGAAATGGCACATTTCAGCAAAGTCCCTATGATCTCAAAAGGGGATTTCGATGATTGGAAGATTAGGATGCAAGCTCATCTTGCAGCCCGAGACGATGATATATGGTTTGTCATCACAAATGGTCCTTTGAAAATTCTAAAGTCTAATACAGCTATTGTTGTTACTGACGGGGCACCACAAATGGTTGAAAAGCAAAGAAGTGAATGGAAAAGTGAGGACAAGAAGAAAATAAATCTAGACAATGTTGCAAAGGATATTCTCTACAAAACACTTGACAAGAATACCTTCAGCAAAATAAAGATGTGTCCTACAGCAAAAGGGATTTGGGAGAAACTCATCCAAATTTGTGAAGGAAATGAACACACAAAGGAAAACAAGCTGTCTGTGGCAATGCAAAAGTTAAAAAATCTTAAGATGAAAGCTGGATAAACTCCAAGCGAGTTTGATGAGCGATTCAGCAGCTGTGTAAATGTACTAGCAGCTTTGGGAAAGGAAGTTGGCAATAGAGAAGTGGCACTCATGGTGATGAGAACTTTACCCAAGGAATGAGATGCCAAGACAATGGCTATGAGAGTTTGAAAAGATTTGTACAAGTTGGAGCTACACGACTTGTTTGCAGACATAAAAGCCTATGAGTCTGAATTGGAAGTAATAAGTGGAAAAGAACCATTGTGAATCCACCTACTAAGGCTCTTGCAGCTACTGCTACTGCTACTGCTACAGTTGTTCCAAATGTATCACCTACTACTGCTATTGAAAGCGCATCTGACAAGACTGCTGAACAAATCAACAATGATGCAATGTCCCTATTTGTGAAGAAACTTTCAAGATTTATGAAGAAGAATCATCGAGCATACCAAAATCCAAACCGAAACTTTAAGAAGGATTCACCACCTGGTGATATGTCATGTTTCAACTGTGGAAAAATTTGACATTTTCTAGTTGATTGCCCGAAACCTAAGAAGGATGACCAAAAGAAGAAGGAGTACAAGAGGGATGATAAGAAATCTAGAAAAGACCATTGTGAAATGATTGCTGAAGAAAGTAATTCTAAATGGGCGGATTCTTGCTCTGAGTCTTCTGACTCAGAGGGCCATTCCAGAGATAGTGATGAAGAAGAAATCAAGCGTCTCATGGCAAACAATGTATCAGCCTCGACATCTGGAGAGGTATTTGATTTTGATTCTGATGAATTTACACGAAATGATTTAGTTAAAGCATTGCATGATATGGTAGAAAAGTACTCAAGAATTTCTAGGTCATTCGAGGAAGTTAAAATTGAAAATAAAAACTTGAAAGATCAAATCAGTAAGTTCACTTGCTTGCAAGAAAACAACTGCAGTGATCTAAAAGTTGGGATAATTAAATTGAGAACTGAAAATGACAGAGTATGCAGATCACCAGACGATGATGTCTGAAAATCAGAAGCTATCGGTACTGGTGAATGCATGGAATAAGTTTTCCGTTTCATTAGAGAAGATGCAAGAATTACATAAGCAATCTGGAGACAAGAGTGGTCTCGGATTCAGTAATAATGAAAGCACTTCTGAAACAAGTACAAAGCCAAAACTTGATATGTGCAAAGGGAAATACATCACTTTGTTAAATCCAGTGTGGTACAAGAACCAGAAGTAACAACTGTACAAATTGAAAAGTTTATAAACCAGACAAACAGAAGTTAACATTATGGTCTGGGTTATGTTGAACCTAAGAGTAGAGTCCATCAGAGTGTTGGATCCGATAGAGGATTCAACTCAGGAGGACAACCCTCTATTAAGGTTACAAACTACCAGTACTATAATTGTAGACCAGTTCAAAAGAGATATAGATCGGACAATAAGAACATAAGGGAAGAACATCCTAAAATGCATTTTGTCATAAATAACATTAGTAGACCTTATGTTGCAAGCACTTCAGGGGATACTCGAAGTACAAGATCACCTAGAATTATACAAATATGGGTTCTTAAAGGACTGATAAGGCTTGGACCCAAATAGATTGGGTACCAATTACTAAAACTTGTGTTTTCAAGAACAAGAGAGGAAAGCCAAGATAAGTATCTCTACATGGTATCTGGATAGTGGATGTTCCAGACATATGACTGGACAAAAGAGTCTACTTTCTGAAATAATGAGTTGTAATGGACCAAAGATAAATTTTGGGGACAACTCAAAAGGTAAAACCGCGGGTAAGGGTAAGATTATCCATGGTAATATCACTATAAATGATATGCTCTTGGTTGAAAATTTATATTACAATTTAATTAGTATTAGTCAATTGTGCGATAATAGTTACTCAGTTGCTTTTCAGAAGCACACATGCACAGTTAAAGATGCTAATGAGTTTATAATCTTAACCGGAAAAAGAGAATGGAACACTTACAAAATATCATGGAACAAAGATTATGTGAATGTTCCTACATGTTTAGTTGTCTCTCTAAGTGATAAACATTGGCTATGGCACAAGAGATTGATTCATCTTAACTTCAAGTCAATCAATAATCTCAAGAAGCAGATTATAGTTGAAGGTCTACCTGATATTAGTTTTGTTAAGAACCGTGTATGTTCTTCATGTCAACTTGGCAAACAAGTAAGATATAGCTTTAAGAATAAAGTTAGTAAATCAACATCAAGATGTTTGGAATTATTGCATATGGACTTTTTTGGTCCAATCCCTATCTTGAGCTTAGGGGGAATGAAATATACTCTTAATGTTGTTGATGACTTTTCTAAATTTACTTGGGTAATCTTTCTTGCTGGAAAATATCAAACCAATGACATTCTAATCAAGCTTCTGAAAAATATTCAAAATGAAAAATCAGTTTCTGTCATTAAAATCAAAAGTGATCGGGGCACTGAATTTACTAACAAAATTCTTGAGTTATACTTGGATGAACAGGGTATTCATCATGAATATTCAGCTGTCAGAACACCTCAACAAAATGGAGTAGCTGAGAGGAGAAACAGAACTCTTAAAGAAGCTGCTAGAACAATGCTAGCAGATGAAGACATCTCTCAGCGCTTTTGGGCAGAAGCAATCAACACAGCGTGTTACACACAAAACAGAACCATGATCAACAAGAGGCATAATTAGACTCCATATGAGTTATGGAAAGAGAGTAAGCCTAATGTACCATATTTTCATGTGTTTGGTTGCATATGCTTTGTGCATAATAATGGTAAAAATTATTTATCAGCATTTGACTCAAAATCAGATGCTGAACTTTTTCTTGGATATTCAGCAGTAAGCAAAGAATATATAATGTTTAATAATAGAACTCTCAGTCGTTTTGACGAAGATAGCAGTGCTCCTGAAATTTCTAACTTGTCAATTCTAAGTAACATATCAGACAGAATTCATGTGGAACTGGATAGTGAAGATGATGCAGAACAAAGTGTTAAAGATGCTCAAAATCCAGAACCAGACATTATTATGGTAGAACCAGTTGTACATACCCAGGATGCACCAGAACCAGCAGCTGACATTCCAGAACCTACTACTGCTTCACCTGAGCGTGATCCAAATTCATTAAATCAGGAAGAAATCCCTCTAAACCCTTTTTTTGGAGAAAATCACACCCTCCATCTTTGGTTATTGGAAATCCAGCAGCTCCATTAAGAACCAGAAGACAAATGATAAATGAATATATGGATGCTGCTTTTATCTCTCACGATGGACCAAATAAGATTGAAGAAGCTCTTCTGGGTCCCAGTTGGATTAAAGCTATGCAAGAAGAGCTGAATACATTTATAAGAAATGAAATATGGTTTCTTGTACCTAGACCATCTCATCAAGCAGTCGTTGGAACTCGGTGGGTATTTAGAAACAAACTAAATGAAAAAGGTACTATTGTTAGAAATAAAGCAAGACTGGTGGCTCAATGTTTCAGACAAGAAGAAAGAATAGATTATGATGAGACCTAAGCACCAGTAGCAAGGCTTGAAACAGTCAGAATATTCTTAGCCTTTGCTGCTTTCAAGAACTTCAAATTTTATCAGATGGATGTAAAAAGTGCCTTCATAAATGGTCTTTCACTAGAAAAAATTATGTTGAACAACCCCCAGGTTTTATTGATCATTTCTTACCGCATCATGTCTTTAAATTACACAAAGCCTTGTATGGTTTGAAACAGACACTTAGAGCTTGGTATGATATTCTTTCACAATTTCTTGTCAATCATGATATTACCATCGGCACCGTAGACAAGAATTTATTCACATTAGTTAAAAATAAGCACATTCTATTAGTAAAGATTTATGTTGATGACATTATCTTTGGGTCAACTAACCCCAAATTGTGTGAAAAGTTTGCTAAGATAATGCAGGAGCAATTCGAAATGAGCATGATGGGAGAATTGACATTCTTCCTAGGACTGCAGATTAAGCAACTCGATACATGAATCTTCATAAATCAGGCTAAGTAAACAAAATAACTACTGAAAAAGTTTGGCATGGAAACATGCTCTGTTGCTTCCATTCCAATGAGTTCATCTACTAAGCTTGATAAGATGAAAGTGGAATTTCAGTAGAGGTAACTCAGTAGCGTGGTCTTATTGGCTCATTTTTATATCTTACTGCCAGTAGACCTGATATTATGTTTGATGTTTGTATTTGTGCGAGATTTCAGTTTAACCCTAAGCAATCGCATTTTATTGATGTTACAAGAATTCTGAAATATTTAAAGGTTATTCAAAATGTCGACCTTTGGTATCCAAGGATTCCTCTTTCAATATTATTGGATATTCAGATGATAACTATGCAGGTTCCAAACTGGATAGAAAAAGCACCAGTGGTTTTTGTCAATTTCTTGGTGATAGGTTGATCTCATGATTTAGTAAAAAGCAGACTTCCATAGCCATGTCTACTGCAGAAGCAGAATAGCTTGATGCTGGAAGTTGCAGCTCTCAATTACTTTGGATGTAACAACAATTTAAGGACTATGGAGTTCAAGCCTCTGAATCACCTATATTCTGTGACAATACCAGTGCTATAGCAATTACACACAATCCATTACTTCATTCTAGAACGAAGAACATTGACATCAAACATCATTTTATTAGAGATCATGTGAAAAAGAAGGACATTCGTCTGGAATATGTCTCTACTGGTCAACAAGCAGCAGATTTCTTTACAAAACCTTTTCCTGAGAATAAGTTTTCTTATTTTTGTAATATTCTTGGTGTAATTGATTTATAGTAACTACTGATTACTATCTTCTGTTTTTTATGCATCAAGTAGAAACAGTAGATAAGAAGAAGTTTAACAAAATGAACTGTTTCATTCATATAATCAGATGCATTACAATTGTTGATATCAGCAATACAGAGATTTACAGCAGAAATCCTAACAAGAACCTACTGGAATCACCCCCCCCCCCCCCCCCACTCTTCTCATGATCGTGGTTTGTGAAATGGATGATTCCGCAGCCTAAATCTAATAATATAGAACAATCTAACTGATTATTCAGTCTACAGATCCAGATGTTTGTTCCAAGTCTTCATCCTATTAAGAACGATGTCTTCAAACATCTTCTTACGAGACGCCACAAGTTTTCCTTGGAACTCCCTTGCTCTATTCGACTCCGGAGCAGACTCTGGTGAACTGCTTACATTATCCATTTGTTAAATGATTTATCTTGTGTCTTTGCAGGTATTTATAACATCCTCGGGCTAGTTGAAGAGTCAATCGACTTTTCACCTCATACATGTTCCTATTGGAAGAATATCAACAGTCATCTGTTATTTCCTCTGATCTTTAATCTTCGCTTTTAGTATTTGTTTATTGCATTAATTTAGGGAAAACATTGTTTTATTGTGACTGATATTTTACGTATCAAGTCATAACCAGAAGGAGATTTGTCTTTTGATAAAAAAAATGTGTCTACTGGACTTTATCAAAGTGATGATATATTTCAGTACTTTATCACTTCCAGTAGATATTATCATAAAACGACAAACCATCTTCTGAATTTTTAGTAACCACTTTGGACAGCCCGTCTTTTGTTGATTTTTAAAAAAATTTAAAATCATTGGCTTACCTGACACACATCTTTTAACTTCTCTATATCTCAACATAAACATATTGACATGTGTCCCTATGTTTTCACTGACGGATGTACATTTCAATAATTAACCGCCTCTTCTTTCTTTCATTTCACTTTTACGATCTCAGATTATTGCATACTTGCTACTGTTTCTCTCGCATATCTCTTTACTACGAAATCTACCTTGAATCCTTTTCACTTGCATAAAATGGCTGGAGCATATACACTAAATGCTTATGAAGTCAACTTTGCGTAAGTTCTCACAATCAAGGATGAAAACTTTGTTAAAATTTTCAAGACCATTGAGAAATCTGGTCTTCGAAAATTTCTGGAAGCACCGGCAATCATTTACAAGACCACCCTCCTGAACTTCTATGCCAAGGAAACCATTGAGGACGGAAAGATCATATACTCTCATGGAGATGCGTCCATAACCATCGATGATGCACTTCTGGATCAAATTTCTTTCTTCCATTCTCA
Source organism: Primulina eburnea (assembly GCF_022965805.1). Taxonomy (NCBI): domain Eukaryota; kingdom Viridiplantae; phylum Streptophyta; class Magnoliopsida; order Lamiales; family Gesneriaceae; genus Primulina; species Primulina eburnea. Next base: position 38,750,135 of record NC_133103.1, on the reverse strand, counting down.
GGTAACTTTGAATGCTCGGTTATTACTAAGGAGGAGATTTCTACTGCTCTCACTGTTAGAGTAGGTGCCCGTCGAGCCAAGTGTTGGCCGAGGGTTCATGTTGAAACTCTATGTATAAACAATCATTATATTTAATAAGATTTGAAATTATTGTTTTGACACGTCCTTATCTGTATACCCATGCTAGTTGCATAGATAAAGTCCTTGAATATACAAATATTAGAATGAATATGAGATGCTCATATGATGAGTATCACGAAACTCATATTTGGAATAATGTATATTCTAAACAGTTCCTAATCGATTCAGCCGCCGCTAAGAATGATATAGGCCGCTCGAGTTTGAGATTAGTATCTGCGATGTGAGTACCATTTTTCATTGGTAGGAGACGTTGTGATGTCCGAACATGCAGATAGGTGCTCCTTGTAGAGTGCACTGAACAACCATCCATATAGGACTTTCCAAGTGCTTCTCATTTATCGAGTGGAAACGTCCTAGTTTATGGTTGTACACCATTAGTCCTCATGACCCAGGAAAACATTGACTCTATATGCTATCATTGCATTTTGACTTGTTTACTGACTCTTATGAGGTCATCAGTGGCAAGGTTTGGTATTTTGTCGAAACATATAGGAGTCGATGCATTGTAGTCGGGGATTAACCGCTTACCTTCGGGTATGGATATCCTATGTGATCTCATGTATATGTAGTATGAAATCTCTGATCACATTAAGGTGGTAATTATGAAATGGGTTTCATAGATTACACTATCGTTGCAACTACAACATGACACATAGTATCGATTCTTTGACAGCTCTCGATATACCAATAGTTGTCGAATCGGTCGGGATATATGAGTTGAAGGGACCGTACTGTATGCTAACCATAATTGAATGGTTCTTACCGGCACTATCATTTGATACCTAGGGAATCATGTAAGCGATGCTGCTAGGCATTTAACATGATTGGTTGGGTACTATCAGACTTGAGTTCTGACGAATCCTACCGCTGCTCAAGATCAAAATGTGATTCAACTTTTGACTGACCGATTGAGAGTACTGAATGACCAACTTCTTGCTCAAGAACAAGTTTTTTCCCGACCCCTGCAGTACAGAGTAGTCTTGTCCCAGACATTCTCAAGTTAAAGCCAGTTGAGGAAAGGACTACAGCTCCTTCTGAAGCCAAAGTCTCAAGTACTCCTGCATCTACGACATTGCCTACTAAATCTTCATCACTTATCTCTGTTCATGACTTGGCGTCTGTTGATGAAGTCATTCAATCGATTGTTCATGCTACTACTACACCAGAAGCCTCTCAGGTTGTTGACATGGTTCCAGAAAAAAATCCAGAAGCTCAATCAACAGTACGATCTTTGAAAGAATCAGATGCTGCTCCTACATCTTCACTGCCAGATCTAGATAAATTTTCTTGCGAACATCAAGCAGAAATGGAAGCTCTGTTGCATGTTCCATCTGTATCAAATCCAGTTGATGAGCCCATTGAAGGCACCGAAACAGCTCAACCAGAAGAAAGAGCAGCACTTGAACAATCTACTGCTTCAGAAGACACTTCTGCAGAACCAGCAACAGCTCCCTCTTCTGCTCAACCAGAAGTTTTTCCCTCTACTGCACTGATTATCCCTCCATCTGATTCAGTTGCATGCATTGCTCGAATTGCAGATATCAAACAACGTATTCAAGAGAGATCTCCATCCCCCCAAGAAGAGTTTGACTTTGAATTTGAGATAGATGTTCTGAAAAGAAATCTTGACAATCTCTCGGAGATAGTAAAACAGTTGTCTTACGAACATGCTGGTGAAGTAAGTTCTACCAAATTCTTCCGTGACCGCATCTCCAAAGAAATCACTAACACGGCAGAATCTTTGGCCAAGCTAATTGTTGAAACCAGTATCTTCAGGCAATCTGTTTTCACAAGTCAAAGCGACATATTGTTCGTTCAAGCTGAGTTAACTAAAACTATCTCTGATCATGATTCATCTATTCGCTTAGTCTCCAACAACGTTACAACTATTGATTCAAAACTATTGATGCCAAAATTGAGTCCCAAGATCAATCTTTTCATGCCCTTAATGATCGAGTTTCCAATCGAGCACCATATCTGGAGATGCTGAATAATGGAATTCATACTCTTACTGGTTGGGTGGATGACTTGCTCACTCGATTCTGGCTAGTGATGCCAAAAAGGGGGATCAAAAGGCAGATCTGGAGATGGCAGACTTTCTAAAGGCAGAACTGGAGATGGTAGACATCATGCAGAATCGTCTTTCAAACGAAGATCCTCATAACGAGGAAACTATGTTCAGAGATATTGGCACTGATGATTAAACTCCTTTGTTTAATTGATTATTGTTTTATCCTGTTATAAACTCTATTTTCTTTTAGTTTAAAACTGTTG